>NW_027185754.1:9916217-9943771 GCF_028583685.1 Petaurus breviceps papuanus | reverse complement strand
TATATATATATATATATATATATATATATATATATATATATATATATTCCTTCTAACTGCTCTAATAATGAGAAGTTCTTATGAGAAGCATCATCTTGCCATGTAGGAATGTAAACAATTTAACCTTATCAAGTCCCTTATGATTTCCCTTTCCTATTTACCTTGTTATGCTTTTCTTGAGTCTTATATTTGAAAGTCAGATTTTCTATTCAGCTCTGGTCTTTTCATCAAGAATGCTTGAAAGTATTCTATTTCATTGAATGCCCATTTTTCCTCCTGAAGGATTATACTCAGTTTTTCTGAGTTGGTGTAATGCCAAGCAAAGGCAACTTCCCAAGGTTCAAAATACCAGCATAGCTGCTCTCCATTTTATTCAGTGACAATTTAAGAACAGAGAAAATCAAAATACAGCATAATTCAAAATACAGCATTCACCAAGTGTAATTCAATAATTTCCAAGTACTACTCCAACCCTGGACATTACATTCATTTAGTCAATCACAAAGCCCCTTTTCTCAAATAGAGATTAGCTTCCAATCATAAACAAAGTACCTTCATTTGGTCAGTCACAGAGCACAAAAGAGTCAAAAGTTTCCCACCCCTGGATCACAACTGAAAAGTCCATCTACCCCTGGGTTACAACAAGCTTAAGCACAGCATTTAATACCCAAAGAGAGGTCTTGTCTTCATCTTGACCCAAGGCAAGTTCTCAGCAATCTTTGTTCCAGGGGAGATAAAGCTTAGCAAGGCCACAAGATACATTGCCAGTGTCCTCATTTATTCATTCTCTGTCTGCAGAACAGTCCTAGGACCCCTGAAAACATTAGCAAAACCCTCTTCCAGGATTTCTGTAAATATACAACAAGAAAATCCTTCTTCAGGGCTTCTGAACCAACAGCAAGGTTCCAGAACCTCTGCAACAACAGCACTGGCTTTCACCAGTGGGCACAATTCATTCTTTGTCTGTAGAACAGTCTCTGGACCCCTGAACCAGCAGCAAGGTTCCAGAACTTCTGCAACAACAGGATTGTCCTTCACCAGTGGATGAATCTGGCAAAACAAAATCAAAACAGACAGACAAAGTACCAGCGTAACAGCCATGTCTCCTCAGTCCTTGGCAGCTCTGGGTAGAAGCTCTCAAAAGTCCTGGGCAGTTTGAACTGGCCCTCAGCAATCCTCTCCATCTCTCTGCCTCCATGATGCTGCTTCCAAAAAATTCTTCTGCCTCTCTCTCTGCTTGTGCCTCTCTAAATTCATGTCACCAGCTCCTCCCAGTTCAGCCCTCTCTTTTCATGTCAACAAGTCCATCACACAAGTGGGATTCACAAGCTCTGGGTTTTAACACAATCAATCCAAAAACCAAGCCAATACAGAGGGATCTTTAAATTCCATTACTATTACAGTTGGTGATTTTTGCTTGTAATCCTAGTTCCTTTGCTCTGCAGAATATCATATTCCAAGCCCTCTGATCCTTTAATGTAGAAACTGCTAAAACTTGTATTATCCTTATTGTGGCTCTGCAATACTTGAATTGCTTTGTTCTGGCTGCTTGCAATATTCTTTCCTTGATTTGGGAGATTCCTGGCAGTTTTCATTTTGGTATCTCTTTCAAGAAGTTATTGGTAAATTCTTTTGATTTCTATTTTACTCTCTAGTTCTAGAATATCAGGAAAGTTTTCCTTGATAATTTCTTGAAAGATGATGTCTAGGTTCTTTTTTTGATCATGGCTTTCAGGTAATCTAATAACTTTTAAATTCTCTCTCCTAGATATATTTTCCAGGTTAGTTGTTTTTTCCAATGAGTTATTTCACATCATCTTCTATTTTTTCATTCTTTTGCTTTTGTTTTATTGTGTCTAGATTTGTCATAAAGTCATTAGCTTCCATTTGCTCAATTCTAATTTTTAAGGAATTATTTTCTTCTGTGAGATTTTGTACTTCCTTTTCCATTTGGAAAATTCTACTTTTTAATGAGTTTTTTCCCCCTTCCTTTCCTTCCTTCAATTTTTGTGACTCTTTTTCCATTTGGTCAGTTCTGGTTTTTTTGTTTTGTTTTGTTTTTGTTTGCTTTTTAGAGGGCAATTGGGGTTAAGTGACTTGCCCAAAGTCACATGGCTAGCAATTGTGTCAAGTGTCTGAGGCTGGATTTGAATTCAGGTCCTCCTGACTCCAGCGCTGGTGCTCTATTCACTGTGCCACCTAGCCACCCCATCAGTTCTGCTTTTTAAGGCATTCTTCTCCTCATTGACTTTTGGTACCTCTTTTACCATTTGGCCTAGTCTATTTTTTTAAGGTATTATTTTCTTCAGCATTTTTTTTTTTGTGTTGGTTTGGTTGGATTGAATTGGTTCCAATCCAATAATCCAAAAAAACCCTGTATTTTTCATGATTTTCTTGTATCACTCATTTCTCTTCCCAATTTTCTTCTACCTCTCTTACTTGATTTTCAAAATTCTTTTTGAGCTCTTCCATGGCCTAATACCAATTCATATTTTTCTTGAAAGCTTTGCATATGGGAGCTTTGACTTTGTTATCTTCTTCTGTGTGGCACCACAGTAATTTTCTATGACCAGAATTTTTTCTATTCTCACTTGTCCAGCCTATTTCTTTATTTTTAACTCTTTATTAAAGTGAGTCTCTGCTTCCAGGGTGGTAGGTGGACTATTCCAAGCTTCAGGAGTTTTGTGAAGCTGTTTTTAAAGAGACTTCTAGGGAGACTTCTAAGTTTTCAGTTCTTCCAAGGTGGTATGATCTAAAAAGGTTACTATTTTCTTACTATTCTCTTGGCCTCTCCTCTGGTCTGTGAGTGACCACAAGCGCTCTTTTACCCTGGAACTATGATGAGGGTCTCTGTTCCACTGTGGTGCCATCTGGGGTGTGCTAGTGACCTTCCTCACCCTGGGACTACCACCCAGGACTGCACTCAGATCTGAGTTTGGGCAAAGCCACAGAGTCCTGCCTCAGGGCTATCAAAGAGACCCTGTAATCTTCTGACCAGTTGTTCTTGCAAGTTCTCCTTCCTGAGAGCTCTGAAAGCAGCTACTGCAGCTGCTTCAGTGGCTATGAATGTCTGTTCCTAGTTTTCTGGGGCTGGGGCTGTGCTCCACTTTCACCCAGGTGCTAAATTTCTTTGGCTGGGAAATTATTTTGCCATGTCCTTTTGTGGGTTCTGCTGCTCCAAGGACTGTTTTATGACCTTATTTAAAAGTTTTTGGAGGGATTTGGGGGAGAACTCAGGTGAGTTGCTGCCTTTTCTCTGCCATCTTAGTACTGCCTACCTCACCAAGTGTTTAAAGGCCTGATTAGATTTTTCAAAAAATCTCTGTGATCTCTACAAGATTCCAGGAAATCCGGGCCAGAATACCCCTTTCTGTTGTGCTGCTTAGAGTTCTTCTCTACTGTTGTGAAGCTTTGTGATGATGGCATGGCAATCATCAAATTTCAGAAGGAAGTTTAGGCATCATAACTGCAACAATGCTGTTCATTATCTAGAGTTTCCCGATTGCTTGGGTCTGTAAGAGTATGGTTCCAATCCAACAAACATGTATTAAATACCTACTATGTTCTAGGCACTGTGCTAAACACTGGGGATATCATTAATAAAAGGAAAGATGGTCCCTGCCCTAAAGGAGCTTATAGGGGAAGGGAAAGACAACACACAAAAGGAGGCAAGAAAGCAGGGCATGGAGGAATGGGATGGGGGTGGGGTAATGGCTCAAGGGCATCTTGTTCCACAGAACTGAAACCAAGCAGAGCAGCAGGTGCAAAGTGGAGTGAGCTGAGTCCGGTGTCTGCCCTCCATAAAAGCAAGCATTGGAAGGAATTTGGTATGCTACCCTCCAATCAGAGGGGAGAGACTTGAGTTAGCAGCATGGCATGAGATTACAAGTGATGAGATTATCCTGGGAAGGACATCATGTTTTGTGAAGTTCACTGTGTTGTGTGCTCCACAGTAATTTCATCTTTAATTAGTGTTCTCTGTAGTACTCTTTCCAATGTTTGCACACACCTGGAGAATCTCTCTCTCTCTCTCTCTCTCTCTCTCTCTCTCTCTCTCCTCTTGGGAAGTAATTAAGAATGTAACATAAACAGTATATCTTGCCACCAAGTTGGCTATCCTGCATCTGAAGACATTTAAGAACTGTAATTTTCAATCTAGTGTCAAGGTATGTAGAATGCTCAAGGTTGATTCCCTGAAGTACTGTGATAATCAACTGTATAAGAGGGGATAATCATGGGAATTCCTGTTCAATTTTATGAAGTCCCAGATGAAATTTATGAGATTATAGAATTTAGGCCTTAATCTGAAGGGCATTTCCCATTGAGGGCCAATAGGTACATGCCCTGGCATTTTGCTGAGATGACAAAGGGAACTTTTCTCATTGTTTCCCAATGACTTTCCAAAATAACTGTCAACAAAGGTGAGTAAAATGTTTGAATTCTCTCTGTTTCTGTCTCTCTCTCTCTCTTCCCTTCTCTCCCTCTTCCCTTTCTTTTCTCCTCTCTAATCTTTTCCAACTTCTAGAGCCCAATGGAGCAGACTTTTATCTCCTTCTGGAGGAAGAAGGGATTTTTCATTCCCTACCTCTACTAGAAGCAGTAATTGTGACTTAGAGCAAAAACAGATGGAAGTCACAGACATATGCTTTATGTAGCCTGAGAAAGGAATTCAGGACAATGTTCATAAACCTCAACCTCCTCTGTAGAGAAGAGGAGATTAATGTTTTCTAGTCATCATGATACTTTCTAGCCAGAGAAGGGAGAGTTCCTGGGTATAAAGCCAAGTGCGAGCAGTTTTCCAGAGGACTGCTGCTGTGAATAGCTATAAGGTTCTGATCACATAGTACAGTGAACTCTCTATTTATTCAGCAGTAAACTAAAGCAAAACATTCACAGAAACCAAAGTACAGCATTCACAATGATATAACATAACAATTTATCACTAAAGTGGCCACATACTTTTAAACAAAAGATATCATTCAGTAAGTCTTTTACTCAATCATTCCTAAGGAGCAATCCTCCTTAAGTGACATAAAGCACAAAGGTCAGTTTTCCTACCCCTAGGTCACATTGTCTTAATCTCTCAGTCAAAAATCTTCTTTCTTCTTGACTGGAGATTAGTTTCCAATCACCCTTAAGGGGTACAAAGTTCTTCCACCCGTAGATCATAGTAAATCATGATCTTGTCAATCAGCACTAAGTACCCAAGGAGAGGTCTTTTCATCTTGGCTCAAGGCTGGCTCCCGAATTCCACGGTTCTTTTTCATGGGTACAGTTCCCTGGATTCACAGACAGGCAGCTCTCAGCTACTTGTCCAGCACCTTGTCCAGTTCCTCATCCAATTCCCATTCCATATTGAAGCTCACAGTGTCCAGCCCACCTCAAGTCCTTTGCTGTTTATGTTTCTGGGAAGACAAAGCTTAACAGAGCCAAAACAACATTCATGCACATTACTGGTACCGTCATCACTTTTTTTGTTGTTTTTTGTTTGTTTGTTTTTTTGGAGGGCAATTGGGGTTAAGCGACTTGCCCAAAGTCACACTGCTAGTAAGTGTGTTAAGTGTCTGAGGGCAGATTTGAACTCAGGTCCTCCTGACTCCAGGGCCAGTGCTCTATTCACTGTGCCACCTAGCTGCCCGGATCAATTCACTCTTTCTGCCCGTGAAATCAACACAGACCCACAAACAACGTCTGAGAACTCAACACAAACCCACAAACAAGGTCTGAGAACTCAACACAAACCCACAAACAAGGTCTGAGAACTCAACACAAATCGTCAGTATAGTCCTAGGACCTCTGAAACCCTCCTCTGGGACTTCTGTAAACAGACGACAAGAAAATCCTCTTTCAGGGCTTCCAGTAAGGTCCCAGGGCTTCTGTCCAAAGTATCACAAACACAACAGAACAGCCAGACAGAGTGCCTGGCCTCCACAACCGTTCCCCTTCTCAGTTCTGTTCTGTCCCAGCTGTGCTCCTCCTTATATATGGTGTTTCTCCTTCCTGTTCCACCCCTCCCTGTTGCATCAGCAAATTCCTTCCACTTTCAAATCACAAGGGGCTCAAACAAGGTGCTAAATACTTAAGTAGCTGAAACACGGTGTTAAGTACTTCTTTGCTTGCCATTATACAGGCAACACTAGCTTAAGGGATTGTCTTATGAAAACTCCATATTTAAGAATTCCTCTGGGATAAAGGATTTCTTTACTGGAATCTTTAGAAAAGATTCAATGATACAGCACACTCCTTTGAAAAGGAAAAGAATAGTTCATGTCATAATTCTGAAGAAGCATCTTACTTGGACTGATTTACTTGTACAGTACAGATTCAACAAAAAGTTGCAGCCCCTAAAGTATGCTTATTTTCAGAGGGAGTATCCAAACCATAGTGTGGTTCTATTGTGCAGGACTCTGGGGGAAAGAGAAATTCACCAGAATGACAAGCACTTATCCTAATAGCAATCCCAAGTTCAGTTCCATTCTGGAAGAAACTGATGAGCTATTTGGGTATTTCTTGTTTCTGCATCTATTTATGGGGCCCTATGAACCTTTGAAATTTCTGTCAAATGAAATAATGACTGTCCTATATCTATATTATACCTCAAGTGTCTTATAGGAGTTTGAAATCCTGTTGTCCATATCAGGTTAATCTAGATACAAGGTATACCTAAATTTTAAACTAAGGTCAGACTTCTTCAGTGACATCTTTCTCCTTGGTTAAACTGAAATTGTATCTTGCTCCTTATTTGAAGGACTCATTTACACTTCTATATTTTATTATTTACATACATATTATATATATATGTATATTTACACTTCTCAAGACTTCTTTTACTATTTACTTGTATAAATGGATTTGCTCACTATCTGTTGTTGTTATTATTTATCTTTCATTTTTAAAGAGGACTAATGACATCATGAAGGTGATGTCTTGACTGCAAATGACTTAGATTTGTTAGGCAGAGTGACTTAAATTTGTCAGCTTTACTCTTTTCCCCAAAGTCATTGAAATCCAGTGGCAAGACAAAAGTCAAGATGACTGGTGATGGCACAGGATACACCAGATGACCTTAGCCTTTCGAAATTAAGTTCTTTCTCAGATCTCAGTTTGTCTGAGGCAATGCCATTCAATTACTAAGCCTAGGTAAGAATTGAGACAACAGATGACCTATTTTGTCATCACAAAAGTATCAATCTTTGAGGGGAAGACCCTCAGAGTTTCTTTTCTTTCTTCTTTTTCTTTGGGAGGAGACAAGGCAAGGCAGTTGGAGTTAAGCGACTTGCCCGAGGTCACACATCTTGTAAGTGTCAAGTGTCTAAGGCTGGATTTGAATTCAAGTCCTCCTGACTCCAGGACTGGTGCCCTATTCATTGCACCACCCAATTGCCCCATGGCAACATTGAGAAGGAGAGGGAGAGAAAGGGTGGTGGGAAGGGGACAGGGAGAAGTAGGAAAGGAGACCGAGAGAGACAGAGATTAAGTCTATGTTTACATGATGATATGCTCTTGATAATGTTATATGGCTGTGAACTATACAGTAAATTATCATAATCTCAACAGAATTAGAATTGTGGGTGATCCAATAAAGAGAAACATCAAGTAGATATCAGTGGGCTACAGCACCAATGACAACCTGAATACAAGAAGAAGTGGTATAAAAGATATCACCAAGGAAATGCATGTGCATGACTGGGTGGTCATGTGGAATAGCAAGAGAGGAAAATAGATGGACAGTCCAGGTGCTGCATTGGGACTCATGAAATCTTTTGACAAGACTAGAGGAAGGGTTCTGTTGCATTGAGCAGAATCTCTGTGGAAGATTTAGGGGAGGATATGTATAAGGATCCCATAGGATGAGGAAGTGTGGATGGTTTGCTATCTGTACTATTGAAAGGAATAGCTAGCTACATGAACAAGGTCATGGATTCATTGAAGCATTATGGAAATTTTGTTGTTGTTGTTGTATTATAGTCTAGAGAGCTATGTGTATATCATATGTAGGAAACTTCTGGTATGAAAATTACCTCCATAATGCTGATAGGATACCCCTCTGACGCATGGTCTTAAAGAGATGCTTTGGAGCACTGAGAGAGGTTAAGTGACTTGACTAATGTCATACTACTCCTCACCCTAAGCCCCAGGTCAGTTGATGGAATTTTACAGTTTTCATCCAGATTATTGCTGTTTCTTTTCATTACACTAAGCTTTCCTTCTCTGAGCTGCTAGACAATTATTGTCTATACTAGCCCTTGGCAATATAGCCCAGCATCATTGCTGTTAATTATCTTTGCATGTTTATGTCCTGTCTCCTAGACCATAAGCTCAATAAGGGGAGGGGCTATATTTTACGTTTCTTTGCATCTTGAACTTTTAGTACAGGCAAGAATGAGCATGTAACAGATACTAGCAATTTCTTGATTGACAGAGAGACACACATAGGGTTAGTGGGAAAGATGAACTATGTAAAACTGGGGAATATTAGTCCTTTGGGGTGAAACTGGATTTGAAGAAAAAAATTCTGTCTTGTTTTCTCCTGTGAACAGCTGAGGTTAGTTTCTTAATGTGAAACAGCTGGCATTTCACATTTACCAAAAGGGTGGGGAGCCTGAGGGATGGTAGAAAGGCATTGAGAAACAAAATGCAGTAGGAACCAAAACAGCAATAAACTCCGGAAAAACCCAGTCCCTGAGGCTCTCATGGAGGCAGCTCCCAGCAAATAAAGAACCTAGAATTGTACCCTGGGGCACCCCATAGTTATTGTTTTTGCATTGTCTATTTGTCTCAGTCTACTTCTCTCCATCTTTCCTCCTCCTCCCTGTCTCTCAGTCTTTAATCTATTTGAGGGGGTGTGAGTTGGGAAAGGAGTCCTCCTGAGAGCAACAGAGTATAGAACCGGGAACCTGAAGGTAACTGGCTCTTTTTCATTAGGTAGAGAACAACAAGAACTAGAGACCCTTAACACTGTCCTATGACCTAGTCAGTTTTGGGGAGAACAGATCTAGATCCCTAGAGAGAGTTATCTTGGAGGATTTTTACAATTCTCAAAGTCAAAGGACCCTTGCAAAGGGGCTGTGGGATCTCGCCTACTGCTGCTCTTTGAAGCAGTAACAGGTGACAGAAGCAAGGTTTTCTGAGGTTTTACTGATCATAGTAAGGTAGAATGAACTAACATTGAATAGATCAATCTGATTCCATCAACATAGACCCACTCTTAAATTGGCAATGTGGTATAATAGAAAGGGGTTGGAATTTTAATTAGAAGACCTGAGTTTGAATTGCAGTTTAAACAGTTACTAGGTGTGTATGGGACAGCAAGTCCCTTTAGCACTCTGGGACTGACTCAGTTTCTTCATCTGTAAATTGGGGATAATAATGCTTGCCCTATCTACCGTAGAGGCTTGTTTGTGAGGATCAAATGGAATGATGTATATAAAGTATTTTGTAAACTGATCATATAAATGTAAACAACCATTGATATTATTTGCCTCACTTGGGGAATGAATTTCCCACCCCTGGATTTCAATTCAACTTAATTCATTGACTTTCCTCTCCTCATCAGTACTATGAGGAGAATTGATGAACCAATATGGCAGAATGGATTGTGAGCTGGCATAAAAACCTGGGTTCAAGTCCTGCTTCTGTCACAGAATGTCTGTGACTCTGGGCAAGTCATTTAACCTCTCACTGATCCAGATAACTAAGACCATAAATTTCAGAGCTTTTCAAGATTTGCTTTGGTGGAGGAAGTTTCCTCCCTGAGAAGTTCCCTATACCAATAAAATACAGTTCTAATCCAAAAATAAATTAAAATAAATAATAAACCTGGGGGAAGAGGAGTTGAACTAGGTAGTTTCTAAATTCTATAATGGTGTGACTTTAATCCAACCCAATAATAATATAATAATATAAATCTCTTTGATGGGATTAAAAATAATTCTTGGTCATAATTCCTTATTTGTTATGTCTTTAAGCCTATTCACACTTACCACCAGCCTCTCCATTGCCTTTTGAGCAATTCTTCATGCAGCTTGGAGGCTACATGTGACTCTCTAGGTCCTCAAGTATGGCCCTTTGACTGAATCCAAACTTCACAGAACAAATCCCTTGGATCTGTGAGAAGGGATAGGAATAGGGTGAGGAGGATAGCGAGGAAAATAGAAGGGAGGAAAACATACAACAAATAAGTATAATTTAGAATGTGAATGGAATGAATTTACCCATAAAATGAAAGCTGATAATAGATTAAAAATTTGAATTCAACAATCCTGCTTTCAGGAAATGTTATAAAAAATGAGAGATATACATACACATAAAATAAAGGTCAAGAGTAGAATTTATTACATAAAAAAGCAGGGATAGTAATCATGATCTCAGACAAAGTTAAAGCAAAAATAGATTAAAAAAAGAGAAAAACAGGGAAACTACACAATGTGTCAGCCACATTAATCAATAGTTTTAGAACACATAAAATAACTAGACAGCATAAAAAATATGAGAGCATACCTTCCAAAAAAGACATATATGAATATAAACACAAAACACCTTTTATGCAAAGTTATATCTAAATAATTGAAGCAATATTTATTGTGCATGGATAGGTAAATCTAATATAATTTTAAAAATGACAATTTTACCTAACTAATCTATTTATGTAATGACATCCCAATTAAATTACTTAAAAAATTATCTTACTGAATCAGAAAAACAATAAAAGGGTTCATTTGGAAGAGCAGAGGATAAGGAACTTCAAGGAAACCAGAAGGGCAAGATGTGAAGGAACTAGATTCAGTAGTATCAGACCTTAAATCATATTACAAGGTGAGAGCAGTGCTGAAGTATAAAATGGATAATTTTGATTATTTTAAATTAAAAATATTTTTGTGTAAATAAAACCTGTGTAGCCAAGAATAGAGGGAATGTAGAAAATTGGGAGAAAACTCTTGTAGACAATCTCTCACCTAGAATGTGATTGAGTTGGTTTATTGTTGTGATATGGGAAATGATGAGCTGGTGGATTTAGAAAAATATGGAAAGACTTGGACCAGTGAAGGAAGATACTATCCACTTTCAGAGAAATAGACAAGTGAAAATAAGCATAATGTGATCATATATGTATATGTGTGTATACATATGTGTATGTTTATGGATATCTACGTATATATATATATTTATATATATATATGTATGTATGTGTGTGTATGTGGGTGTGTGTGTTTGTATACATCCATGCTTAATTGCATCCTGGGGTAGGGGGGTGGGAGACAGAGAGGAAGGAAGAAAAATAAAGTAAAAAGTACACAGTAGAGGACAAAAGAAAACCTATAAGGAAGCAAAGATGAATAGTTTTGAAAATAATGTGTAGTATTTATTATATAGCTTTTCTTGAAATGGAAATTTTTCGCTTTTATTGAATCCTCTCATGTTCTGCTGTATACATGGCAATGTTTTTTTTTCTTTTCTTATTTTGTATTGAAGTTTAAAGTAAATTTTAAAACAAGAAAAAGAAAGCTAAAAATATTTGCATATCTTTTCCATTTTTCTTTTATTTGTTGTACTTCCTCACATATACCACCATTCAAATTCCTTTTGGGAAAAATTATATAGGATGGAATGGACTTTCCTCATAGTTATTCAAGCTTCAAGCCTCAGAGTTAGTACTTCTCATAGCCCATCCAAAAGTCCTGTTTAGTCTGTTTTCAAAAAATGTACTTTAATTAATCTATTTTATTTAATCTACTTTCTATTCCCATTACTGCTAATTCTCGTTTAGTCCCTGATTACAGTTCTTGTTAAAAAAAATTAAGAGAAGTTCAAATTTGAGTTCAGACAAGTTTACATGCTAGGTCAATCCAGAATATATATACATAATCTTATTTATGCAGGTTGATGAGGTGAGGGAGGGGGCAGATTTAGGGAGGGTCTGGGTAACCATGGACCCTCCACAGATGGCCAACTCTTTGCTGACACAGAAAGTCCTTCTGCTATTTTGAAAAATAGCCAGTTGTCTTAGCCAATTCAACCTCCTCCCCCCACCTCCCCAAGTCAAAACAACAAACCTAGAAAAACAACTCAATCCCAGAATACTCTCACCTTTAGTGTTGCATACTGAACTGATAGAGCTGCTGTTGTAGAGTACTGTGAAGGCTGGATGAAGAAGCCCAGATGTGAAGCTCCTAAGGCAGAAACCTTACAACAAAGCTTTTCTTAAGTCATGACTTTTCACAGAGTCAGCTTAGTGTTTTGCTCAGACACCCAGTACTATGTGAAGAATTCAAGTCACCTGGTTGAGATGAACTACACCCTCGGACACTGAAAGACTGGTAGACCTATTGGTTGAGCCATGGCTGGTGATCTTTAAAATATTGTGGAAAAGAGAAAGGATCTACAAGATGAGAGCAAGGTAAATCTTGATACAATTGCTTAAAAAGGGAAAAGAACAGGGTCTGCATATTGTAATCCCAAAGATCTAACTTAGATTCCTGACAGAATTCTGTAATGTATTAACGGAGTGATGAGGGAACAGCTAGAAAAGGAAGCGGTGATCGCTAAGAATCGTAAAGATTTATTAAGAACAAGTCATTCTAGATTGATTAACCTCATTTCCCTTTTCAACCAGCTGTTCTTGTTGAGAAGATACTTGATTCAAGAGTCATCACAAAGTTAATTTGCCTTTTCTGTACTTAAATTTTTAAAAAATAATTAAAATTAAATAATTAAAATAAATTAATTTAATTATGTTTTTAATTGAATAAAATAATTAAGCTATTTTAAAGTTGAGAAGGGGGTTCCCAGCTGATTCCCCCTTAAAAATTATGAAGACACATAACTTCTGGAGAATAATGGTCTTGCCCTTTGGGAACATAAGCTCCCAAGTTGAGTTGCTTAATCTCAAGAGTTGCTTAGTCTCAAAATGTTGTAGAGGGAATTCTTGATCTGGAAGAGGTTGGACTAAATGATCTACCTCTAAGGTCCTCTCCAACAGCTAGATTCTATGATTCCCTGAAAAAGAACTATAGAACTGTTCTCCCAGAGATATAAGGGTAGAAATGAATAGTGACTGCAATCTCTGGCTTGGTTACATAGCAACTGTTTGTGGTGTTCAAAAATATAGGGACTCCTAAGTGTTAGCCTAGATCTAGTTTCAGTGCTTCAAAGACTTCTAGAGGAATTTTGCTCCTTTCACCTGCCAGTCAAATACCTTTAAGATCAAAGATCAGCCCTCCTTGGGGAGGCAGAAAACAAGCCTGTGATGTTCACTTAATCTCATTTGTGTCACTTACACACACATTCTGCCTCATGATGGGTGGGGAGATGCTTTCTCTGTCCCTGTCTCTTCTCTTTCTCTTTTCTCTCTCTCTCTCTCTCTCTCTCTCTCTCTCTCTCTCTCTCTCTCTCTCTCTCTCTCTCTCTCTCTCTCTCTCTCTCTCTCTCTCTCTCTCTCTCTCTCTCTCTCTCTCTCTCTCTCTCTCTCCTCTGTCTCTTCTACATGTCTTTCTTTCTCTCTTGCTGTTTCTCTGTCTCTCTTCTCTTTCATCACCCTCCTCCTCTCTCCCCTCTCCTCTCTCTTCCAGAACTGGGGCACTTGCATCAAAAACCTCTGGGGATCTTGTCCTGTGCCAAGTGATTCGTCTCTGGGGGAAATGAGCTCAGCACTTCAGAAGAGGAGAGTTGTATCCCTGTCCCAGATTTAAAGGCCAGACTACAAGAGGATGCATGGCAGCTGGGAGCATGCCAAGCCCTAGGCCCAGAGACTTGGAGAGGATTCTAGGCCTTGTAGAGCCCTGGGGAAGGTCCCCTGCTTCACCCCATTCCAAAGGGAAAGGGATCAGAGCTCTTTTTGAAGAATCCTGAGACTTCCAGGGAAGGCAGTGAGAGGCTCTTCAGATAAGGTCAGCCTGAGAAAACTCAATGCCCCTGTAAATCTCTCTCCTTTGATTTGTTTGCTGGATGCGAGCTAGCACTGAAGTTTGAAATGGTGCCTTTCCTTTTTGAGTGAGAGCAGGAAGAACCATCTCTGGCCCTAGCACTGGCCTTGTCAGTAGATCCAGAATGAGCACTTCTAGAACAAGAACCCAGCCCAAAACATCAAGTATGTCTGTTTTGTTTTTTCCCTTTTGAGTCTGGAAGGCTTTTTGTTATTCTTATTGTAATGTAAATATTGTGATTTCCTTGGCATCCCTAGGGAATACATGAAGAAACTCCCTACCTCAAGCAGATAGTCACCATACCTGTAATTTAAAATCTTATATAGAATTTTCTCTTTTCTTTCCTTCGGAAGGAAGGAAGAAAGGAAGGAAGGAAGGAAGGAAGGAAGGAAGGAAGGAAGGAAGAAAGGAAGGAAGGAAGGAAGGAAGGAAGGAAGGAAGGAAGGAAGGAAGGAAGGAAGGAAGGAAGGAAGGAAGGAAGGAAGGAAAACAGACATATTTGATGTTTTGGGCTGAGTTCTTGTTGAAGGGGCTGATCAGGAAGGTGGAAAAGGGCACCTGAAAAAGAAGCCTGAGAATAGAAGACACAAACTTAGAAGCCTTCACAGTTTTGCTTGGGGTTGGTCTGGTTTGTCAACATTATTAACATCACCTTAATCATTAAGGACATATTATGGTGACAACTTCCTAGAGGGTTGTGAGTGCCATCTGGTAGCAGGACCCAAATGTGAGTGTAAAAAGTGGATAGAGTGAGCATCTCTTCTTTAGGGGAGTGGATAAAACAGAGGAACCAGAATGACTATTTTTCTCATCTCATTTCCAGTATCTACTGAAAAGAGCATGAGATATGCTAGGCTGGCTAAACCCCAGCCTCTTCTGGAGGTTATCTCAGAGTCGGAAGAAGGATGAGGAGGAGGAATAGGGCTGAAAGAGGTGGAGTTGTCCATCTCTTTCCAGGTTAAGACAAATACTACCCATCCCATTTCACTTTATAATTGTTCTGGGGCTTGGTATCATAGGTCATGAATTTAAAAATGGAAGGGAACTTAGAGACCATTTAGTCTAACTCTTCTCTCTTTACACATAAGGAAACCTAGGCATAGAGAGGTTAAGTGTTTGGGTTCATAGGCTTCAGAGCAGAATGAATCTTAGGTAACATCCAGTCTAACCCAATCCAATCTAATCTAATTTTAAAGATGAGGAAACTGAGGCACAGAGTTCACAGGTAGTGGGTGCCTCCCTGCTCTATTATATCTAATATCTATCTCCCTATCCAGGAATATATGCATATATGTACATTTTGTCTCCCAATAGAATGAAAACTCCTTGAGGGCAGAGACTGGTTCATTTTTGTCTTTGTTTATCTATCACCTAATGCAGTGCCTAGGGCACATAGAAGGTGCTAAACAAATGCTTGAAGATTGATAAAGTAGATTTGAACTTATGACTCCAGAGACAGAACTACAAAATGCTGCCTCTCCTACCATATGAGAATTCTAAACTTTCCTTTCTATATTTTTTCATCCCGAAGGTCTTACTTGTTCAACAGATAGATTAGATTAGATATATAGAGAGATGATAGATATAAATACATATATGTACTTCATAGATATTTCAGTAGGATCTATCAATCTCCATTTAGCAATACAGATCTTTGTTTCATGCAGAAACTTTCATTAAGAGTACTATGCAGTTTCCCAAAGGCTTTTCAACCCCCTCTTCTCCTTCTGCTTGATTTCAGGCCCAAGCAAATTTCTATCCACAATATCTTCCCAAGATATCAAAGGTTGTTCAATCATTTTACAGTCAAGTCTGACTCTTTATGAACCCATTTGGGATTTTCTTGGGAAAGACACTAGAAGGTTTTTCATTTCCTTCTCCAGTTCATTTTACAGATGAGGAAACTGAGGCAAACTGGGTTAAGTGACTTGTCCAGGGTTACATAGTTAGAGAATGTCTGAGGCTAGATTTGAACTCAGGAAGAATATTCCTGAATCCAGGTCTAACATTCTATCTATTGAGCTATGTAGCTGCCTGAGATATAGATACTGATAGACTATCAATCTAATTACATCCAGACCATAGTAATTCTTTATCCACTAGGTTTTGCTAGTTTGGATAGTTAGGCTGGAGTCTTGAGTTATGTCCTAAATGAGTTCTAGGACCTCGTGAAATCAGCACCATGTCAATGCAAACAGCAGTATTTGGGAGACATCATCATCTATAGACAGTTCCTTTTCCCTTTTGATCCTGTGCTGGACCTTCTTATGAAAATGGCAAATACCTTTTAGAAAAAATCCTTCCTCTTTTTTATGTCTTGATTTGTATAATACTCAGAAAGGCTATAGGATAAATCTATCTCTACAATTAAAAGCTACCTCTTTCAAGGACTCATGATTTTAACATCTACTTGTAAGAAACCTTGCTGGATGATAACTTTTAAGTACTTTTGTAGAAATACTTTAGTGTAGTCAACAAACAGGAAGTCCAGTGAGATCTTATATTCTCTATACCTTTCAGTCACTTATGTGACTTGGTCTGCTATAGAGCCTAATTTGTAAAATTCTTTGTTCTCAAATCTTTGTCAAGCATGGACTTGATGCCTGGATAGCTTATTCACATAAAGATTTTATAGAAGTGGGTAAGTAGATAAGTAGATGGTGGTTGTTGTTGACATATTTTATTTTATTTTAAATTTAATTGAAATTTTAAAATGAAAAAAAAAATTCTCTCCCACCCACCACCTCCTTGAAAAAGTAAAACAAAACCCTTGTAACAAATATGCATAGTCAATCAAAACTAATTCATTATCATATTGGTCATAAACAATACATATCTCAGTCTGTACTATGAGTTCATTGCCTCTCTTAGGAGATAGGCAGCATGCTTCATCATTTAGCTCTGGAATTGTGGTTGGTCATTGCATCAATCCAAGTTCTCAAAACTTTCAGAACTGTTTATCTTTACAGTATTGTCATTATTTACAAATTATTCTCCTGGTTCTGCTCTCTTTGCTCTGTATCAGTTTAAACAAATATTCCTGGATTTTTCTGAAAGAGCACCCTTTTTATAGCACAATAGTCTTCCATCACATCAATATATCATAATTTGTTCAGTCATTCTCGAATTGATGGATAATGCTTTTGTTTTCATTCTTTGTCACCACACAAAAAAGCTACTGTGTATCGATAAGTTTTCAGTCACTTTTTTTCAGTAACTAAAGGGTCTATGATTTTTTTCCCCTTTGCATCTATATTCCTTTACACTTTTAGATATGAGAAACAGTTTTTTAATGTTCTTAAAACCATCACGTCCATCAAAGGCCTCCTTTGTATTTCATCTAGTATAGCTACTTTCCCTATCTTTGTTTTCCCAAGTTCATTTCTGCTTCCTCATGTAGCAAACTAGAGGCTGTGATATTAGAGCTCAAATATTGTGGCTCTACTTTCATTGATGGAAAAAAAAAATTTGATAGAAATCCTTACAGATGTTTTTTGCATTTTTGTCTTTGTTGTACTAGTTTTATCTTTTTTTCTTTAAAAATATGTTTTATTGATACTTTTTAAAAACCTTCTGTCAATTCCCAATGACTTCCCCCATCTACCATCAATAATACAATTAAGAAAAGTAAATCAATATATTGGCTATTTCTGTCAACGTGTGCCTTATTCTAAACCTCTTGTCCATTATCTCTCTGCCAACAGAATCATCAGTCCTCCAAAGTCATGGCTGAACATTGCATTGATCAGAATTGTGAAATATTCAGTGTTGTTTTGCTTTATATACTTGTGATTATATGCTTAATAATGATATTCCTGAGTCTGAGTACGTACAGTTAAATGATTTTTCTAGTATGATTTAGCATAATTTCCCAAAGTGATTGAAATGATTTACAGATCCACCTTTACTATGCGTGTCTTCCCATAGTTTTCCCTACATTTTCCATCTTTGTCTTTTGTCCTCTTTCCCAATATGATCAATATGAAGTGAAATATTAGCTTCAAAATGATCATTTCTCTGTTACTAGTGATCTGAAGTATTTTTAAGTGGTTATTGACAATTTGCATTTAATCTTTTGAAAACTACCTATTTATATACTTTGATCATTTATCTACTGGGGAGTGATTCTTGTTCTTATATATTTTCTTTCATATCTTAGATTTCAGACCTATTTGATATTTGCTGTGAAGATGATTTTCTCCCATTATCAGTACCTCTTTTTAATTTTATCTGCATTAATTTAATTTAATTCTTAAATATCCTTGAAATGAATTGGATTAGTTGGGTCTCTCATTATGCTTCCTATAAACTTGCTGTCATTGCTTCTCAAGATTTTAGGAGGAGATACATTTTGTTCTACTATATTTTATAAACATGTTAATATTCAAACATATAAACCTTGGCATTTCTGGGAAGAAGGTAAAATGTTATTTACTGGGGTGGCTTCCAGGCTATTGACAACTCTTTGTGGCAATTGAGAGATAGAGATTAATGTTTCTTAGACAATAGTCATTGTGTTAATATTTGTTCTTTCATCTATTTTCAATTTGTATTTATTTTGAGGGGGGAGGCTTCAGAAACTTGTTTAAGTGATTTTGGAATTGTGTCAATTGCCCTTCATGTCCTATTTTTATTCTTGTTTCTGATATGGTATTCATTTTGATTTTTATTATGACCAGTCAATTGTCTGATTGTACACAGACAACTCATTCAGAAATGACTCCTAAACAGTAACCAGTTATAATGTATTAGAATACAACTAATTTTATTTTTGTGATACTATTGGTGATTTCAATACCTCCCAACTCTTTTCTCAAAGAATATATATATATATAGGTATGAAAATTCTGTATAATCTATGAGTTATTAACCTCTCTTATTTCTTACTCCTGAACCATATCTTGCAACATATTTTCCCTATTGTCTCCTATAGCTTTTGCCTTGAACTTTGCAGGTATTAATGTTTTTGTTAATTTAATTTTAGAGACATATTGAGTTCTTAATAGACTTTTATTACCTTCTCATCTTCTACATAATGTACTGTTTCTTAAGTTTCAATTATTATCATGGTGGTCCTTTTGCAAATATGTCTTCATGAGCAATTCAATATGAGACAAGCAAAGATACCACAAAATGATATTTTATGTTGCCTTTGAATCCAAAACAAATTAACATTTCTAGTGAGAATTTAAAGCCTGATAGACTGAGTTCCTCTAATAGTATCTCAACTCCTTGATCTCTAGAAAATGATCTCACATTTAGAGTGCCAATAGTTAAATTCATGCTTTTATATTGTCTAATTACATGATTCCTGCTTTTGCTACCACACTATAGCAAAGGTGGGGTAGAACAGTAATCAGGTTTATCCATCTGTTTCTATTTGCCCCTCCCCCTAGTACTGTTTAGATGGGTATAAATATTCCTTCTGCACTTGGAAGTAGTTTAAAAAGAGATGTAATTATCATTATCTTTTTGTTAGTTCTGAGCCCCCAGCCTGAAAATATACTTCTGGAAAAACACCTCATTATTAAATTTCTTTCTATCTCTTCTCTGGGGATATTAATTTCTTCCTGATAGTATCACCAGTAAGTATATACTGATTAGCAAATGCCATCACTTAAAGCTGTCTATAAAGATAGATGAAACATTTAAAATGAAGAAAGTGAAACAGATTGTCCCTGTGTCCAGAGGGAGGTGGAGAGGTAGGGAAGAGAGATGGAAATTTATCTATAAACTGATAGAGAGATGTACTATTTCAGCAGAATGTAAGATCTTTGAAAGAAGGAATAAATCTTTCTTTTGTTTCTGTGTTCCCAGCATTTAGTATGATACTTTATACATAGTACACTCTTAATAAAAACTTCTTGGATTAGATTGAGTATTATGCAAGGCCCTGCAACAGGCATTATGGAGGAGGCAGAGTAAGAAACACAGAAATATATCATAGTGTAGCAGAAAGAGCCCTGCTATGGGAATCAGGAGATATGAGTTCTGGTTTAGGTTTCACCACTAATTCACTGAGTGACTTTTAGCAAGTCATTTCCTTTCCCAGGGCCTCAATGACCACATCTTCAAAATAAGGAGGCTGGATTAGGTGACTTCCTTCAGTTCTAAATCCTATCATCTCTCTTTCCATGCAGTAAGAAGAACTAGTTGTCTGGGCTGAATGCATAGAAAGTTTCATTTAAGTGCCCTGATCCTTCACATAATGAGTAGTGAATATTTGTCTTCTTCAGGTTAGGTAGCCCAAGGTAGACCTCCTTCTTGCTGAATGCTCCTTTTCACAAGAGTTCAGGAAGGGGAGGGAAATTCAAGAGCTTACCTCTCTCCATCAACTTCCCTCCTGAGAGGAAGACCTTTTAAATAAAAGACTTTAGCACAAAGGGTTTGGAAGCAACTTGGCAAGAAGCCTTAGAGTTCAGAAGAGTCTCAAGAGAAACACTTGTTCTCCAGTTGCACATTCAGTCAGGGTGGCCTGGCATCTGGGAAAAAAGGAACAAGGCCCTAGGGAAAGTATAGCCAATGTGGACACAGACTAGGACCCTAAAGGGTCTTTATATGATGGGGTTAAGTGGTTTCTAGGGCTGGGACTGGTAGGGGAGGGGTTAGAGATAGTTGGCTATAAGATCAGCTTTCAGGACACCCAGACAGTGCCTATAGGGAGATAAGCCTGACTAGTTTTCAGTGCAAAAGGCATTTTTTTTTCTTCAATTACTTACTCTTTTCAATAATATTAACATTTCTCTACAATGTTCTTAGCAACTAGAATCCACTGGGACGTATTAACCAGAAATATGTTTAACTTGACCAGTGTGGTGAGAGCTTAGAATAATGTTCTTATTCCACTGGGAACAGGCATTCTTGGCAAACTGACAATTTTCAATTATCCCTTGGGGGATTACCTATTTTGAACATGACTTTTATGGTTCTGTGATGAGAATACTCATAGGTACCAATAACAACCTATTTATGTTCACTCATTCTATGTGAACTTTGTCCATATCCTCCCATAAATCCTTCACAGGAGATCCACACAAAGTGCTAGTGGCTTTCCTTTAGATCTGTTGAATTTCATGGAACACATGAACTATCCAATTGGTACATTGCCTTTGGCCAAATTTGGTAATTTTTAGTTCCATATTTCTCAACCCTCTTACAGATTTCTGACCAGCCATCAGGTAATGACTTTACTTTATCTAAGGATTTATAGACTAGATCCGAGATGGATTGGGGATGCTACAAACTTGGTGGGATGAACCAATAATGGTGGTAGGCAGAGATGGAAAGTCACTGAATGGAAATGATAAAAGGACTTGTAAGTTCTGGCATTTGGTGGATATCTACTCTTAATGTGTTGAGCAATGACCAAACAGTATAAATGA
The DNA here is from genome assembly GCF_028583685.1 of Petaurus breviceps papuanus. Taxonomy (NCBI): domain Eukaryota; kingdom Metazoa; phylum Chordata; class Mammalia; order Diprotodontia; family Petauridae; genus Petaurus; species Petaurus breviceps. Next base: position 9,922,467 of record NW_027185754.1, on the reverse strand, counting down.
ATGGAAAAGAAAATATGAATTCAATATTTACTAAACACCTACTATTGTACTAGATGTTAGAAATACAAAGACAAAACAAAACAAAAAAATTCCTGCCCTTTACATTTCACTAACATTTTCTATTATGAAGGTGAATGGAATCAAAATAAAAATTCCCAAGCCTAATATAATCTGTCTTTGGATTGCTGCTGTTTTGAATTTTCTAGACATGTCTGCAAAAGGCTGAACAATTGAGACTTATCTGTACTAAGGATTCATATATTTGCATCATCAGAGACTTTGCTCAAGAGAGAAAATCCTGTCTTTCATCCTATCATACTTTCAAAGATCAACTGTTGCACAACCATGTACTATGTCTGCTGGTCTTAGAATGTCAGAACTCTGTGTGCCCGTGTATATATTTGAATCATGCAGTTGTACTCAGGCAGGAAAATACATCTTAATTTGGCCATTCTTTGCCATGAGCTGGTCAGGAGGGTCTAGGATAATCTTCTTCTCCCTTGCCCCATTCCTAGGGGGGTATCAAAAGCATCATTAATTGAATCTCAGCTGTTGAATTCAGGCCTAGCCTCAGAGGTCCAGGAATATATAGGTCAGTATGCAAAAACGCCAAGAAAGTCTCAGCAGCATTGGAAACAAGCTGTTTGTTTATTTTTATTTAAAATCAGCTCATGCATGCACCCACCTTCCCTGATGGTTCTGGGAGCCCCAGACTCTATGGATTCCAGCCCACTACAAACTAGGCTTAGCTCCAACAACAACTTTTCCCTTGGCCTTTGATGGATATGTTTTCTATTGAGGCAAACCCCAAATTGCAAATGGATAGACAGAGAAAAGAGCACACACACACACACACACACACACACACACATAATTTATTTGTTTCAGAAAGCTGAACTGGCTCCATTTGGGGAAATAGTTGCAAGGGGGAACTATTGCTAGCAGAATCAATTATGAGTTAGGCATCTCAATAGCCAAATTATGCTATAGTTTCTGCCCTCAAGCCATGCAGCTCTTTCCCTCTCTCAAAGAATAATCTAAGGTGATAAAGAGGAAGGCTTGCTCTATGGTCTAGTTTGGGCTCTGGCAGCCAAAATGTCTTTGTCCCTCTGCTACCGCTGATACATACAAACAGTTTTGAAGAAGATAAGAATGGTTCATTTCGCCTCAATTCATTTCAGTTCAACAAATGCCATCTATGTGCCCAACTCTGTGTTAGGTTCTATAGAAGACATGGAAAAGTATAGAATTATATGGGCCCTGCTCTCAAGGAACTTATGCTACAATTGAGAAAAGAATCACTTGAATTCTATCAAACAGAATATCTGGTTATCAGGCTAAGGGCCAGAAGGGGAGAAAGTGAAGGAGAAGAAAGAAGCATAAAGAGAATGACTCTGGCTCAATATAGGAAAATTCTTCCTTTAAAAAAAAAAAAGAGCTTTCTGAAAATGTACTAGGCTACCTTGGAAAGCACATGAGCTTCCCATCACCAGATACAGATAAGCAGGGACCACATGACCATTTGTCAAAACTATTTTATCGGGAATTTGTGCTTCTCAGGTAAGATTTGTTGGGTAATTTCTAATGCACCTTCCAGTTTTGAGAATATAGGATTCTAAGTGTTTGATTTTTCAAACCTGCTTCTAGACATTATCATCATCATCATCATCATCATCACCACCACCACCATCCATCATCAGTTACACTAGAATTTTTTTAATGTTTTAAGGTTTGAAAAACCCTTTTAAAACTGTTATATAAATAAATAAAACTATTTGTTCACACAACAACCCTCAGAGGTGAGTGCTGTATTTATAGTCATTTTACAGATGAGGAAACTGAGGCAGACAGAAACATGGGCAAATTTGCCCATGGTCACACGACTAGTAAGTGTCTGAGGTAGAATTTGAACTTAAGTCTTTTGACTCCAAGTCTAGTACTCTGTCTACTATACCCCCTAGCTGCTTCAATTATTAATGACTTTGGGGAAGTCATGGTGTGTCTTCAGTCATTTCTACAAAAGAGCAGATATCCATATTCAGACTAATATTTAGATAGTTGCTTCATATGAAACAAGTATCTGGCTACAATATTTGTAAATATCTGGGTAGTTTTCTGGTTTCTATCCAGATATTGAATGTTAGACCAACATAATTGGTTTTTTAGTTTCCCCAACTAAATTTCTTACCCTTCTACTCCTCAGACAGGGTCTACAAGTGAGGGGAGACATTGAGATCACTAAATAGAAAACAACAACAAAAAATATTTTAGTCTTGAATTATCCAGAGAATAGCCTGCATCCTCAGAAATCTATGAAGTGTGTAGACAAGTTCGCAGAGGGTTAACCACAAAACATCAAGACAGAGCAAAACCCCAGAGCACACAAACACCAGATAATTATATTTGCTGCAGCTCCCTCTAAATCAGTGTTTACTCTCCTGCTTCTCTGTAGCTATAATTGTCTCCATGATGCTGGTTGCTAAGCAATTGGACAATTTTCCTTATCTGCTAAGCATTTTTTAATGTGCAAGTAAAATGATACACTAGGAACAAATAGGCACCAAGAGAGACTTTTCTCTCCTCCTTTGTTTTGAGGATTTGATTTTCCCCCTCCTTCTTTTAATCTAATGAACAAACCTGCAATGTACCAGAATTTCATTAGGAGACATTATTGGTTTCTGGGATTTTGCAGAACTGGTAGGCCCCCAGCAAATCTTAAGTGATAATGCTAATGCATATGAAGTCACTAGGAGCAGGGAACAGATAAAGTCTCAACTGTTTCAAAGTAGGACTCATGAAACAGTGAACTCTAGGTAGAACTCATCATCAAGTATCTCCTGCAAAATCATTAGCATATTAATGGTTCAAAAGCTTGCTCTGATGTAATAATAGCTAGCATTTATAAAGTTTCTTGAGGTTTGCAAAGTTCCTTATAAATATTCTCGTTTAATCTTCACAACTTTGTGAGGCAGGTGCTATTATTATCCCCATTTAACATACGAGAAAATTGAGGCAGATAGATGTTAAATGACTTAGATAGGATCACATAGTCAGTAAATGTCTGAGGCTAATTTTGAACTCAACTCATTGACACTTCAAGTCCAGCACTCTGTCCACTGTACCAACTAGACGCCTGTAATCTAGGATAGGGATGCTTAACCTAAGGGACTTCTGATTAAATTTCAGGTGTCCATGAACTTGGACAGGGAAAAAAATACATTTTTATTTCAATATAATTGACTTCCTTTGAAATTCTATATATTTCATTTTATTCATTTAAAATCATTGTCCTGAGGTGGGATTCACAGATTCCACAAGATTACTACGGGGGTCTATGACATAAAAAGTGGTTAAGAGACCATGATGTAGGCACAAGATCTTACTCAATCATGTAGCTAAAGTGGAAATAAAAGGTTTTAGACTTTATTTGACATTTTTCTTGGAACTTGAGATGAGTAAGTCCTGGGTCTTTAGTTGTAAATATTCACCAGTAAAAAAAAAAAAAAAAGCAAGTCTCCCTACTTTTCTATTTGGAAGAATCTTTCCAAAAACAAAAGCATTTTATTAAGCAACTTTGACCCCATAAAGGCAAAGATCCCAGACCAGGTGAGTAGATGGCTGAATCTGAAGAAGCCATTGGGAGATAGGGAATGACTGAACAAATTGTGGCACATTTGATTATGTAACCAGTCCATGCCAACTCAAAGGTCTGATAGTGCTAAGATTCTAAAGTCTTCCCAGTCTCGCTGAAGCTAGCCCTTCTCCCAGGAGTCCGTAGGAGTTTTCTCCCAAAGCACAATATTATAATAAGAATGATCTGAACTGATGCAGAGTAAAAGCAGAACTAGGAGAATAATATGCACAATGAATACAATAATGAAAATAAAATTGGGGCATATCTGGAAATGATGGTGATATAAAAAACAAGGTATCAATAGTCTGTAAGAGGGATATATCTGGAAATAATTGTGATGTTTAAAAAAGGTATCAGTAAAACTTATTTTAAAAAAGGGATCACGTGGGATTCAAATCTAGTTATTCAGGTTTAGAATCTAGCACCTCGTGTGACATTTCTTTGCCCTTCAAAAAATCTGGCTTTCTATGTAGCTTTTGAGGCAAGAACTAATAGAGCCAACTGATAGAATTTACAAGGAGTTAGATTTTGGCTTAATATGTTACACTGGGGACTCCCTTCACTTGTAGCTTCCACTGATGTTTCCTTGCCTGGACCAATCAGAAAACAAATTAGTTTAAAGCAAAAGACATTTAATTAAACACTATGGAAAAATAAGGGGCAAGAAAGATAGGAATGTACTTTCCCATAGATTACCACACAACCACCAGAGAAGGAGACATACAAACAGAATACACGTGGTGGGGAGCACACAGGATCTGAGCAATGCATCCCCACAAGGCTATAGATCTGCCATTGTTTTCTCGTGATGTTGTGATGCCACTGCCCTGCTCCCATCAGGCATTTCTGCTTTCTGCTATGTGTCCTCTGCTCCTTTAGCAGTGTTGCATTCCTTTCCCTTAGTGGGAGGGAGCTTATCAACTCTTTAGTTTATAGCTCTAGGGATTATCTTCAATTCTTTTATGATGCAGATATCAGGCAACCATACCTAGTGAGCTAACTAAAATCTGATTTTTGGACTCCTGTAATTTGATCTAAGTTGACGCTATGGGTTCAGTCCCATGTTTGATTTAAAGTGAGAAAATTCCTTTGGGCCTCTTTCCACTCCCATAATGCCATTCTCCATCCTGGGAGTTTCTGTTAGCTAGGCTGGAGGGAGAGAGCAAAGCAAGCTACTTTTTGACCTACATTCCTGCAAACAAGATTGCTATTTTGCCTACAAATAAATTAAAAAACAAAATTTCTAACCAACAATGGAATGGGTTGTTTAGCGAGGTTATGAATTCCATACCACTGGTAGAAAGTAGAAATTGGTCAAGCATTTTTCTGGAGTGTTCAAGAAATGATTCATGTATTCAGCAAGGTCATAATGGTAGGACTAGAGTCCCTGTCACCTGAGATTCAATAAACTCTGAATTCTGAAATGAGGACAAATGTACACTACAATAAAACCGTTTAGGAAAATTCTTCCTATATCATTTCCCAGTCTAGGCAAATTAAAAACAAAACAAAACAAAACATAAAGACAGACTTAGTTATCTTTAAGGGAAAGAGAAGAGAATAAGCATTTGTCTAACACCTACTATGTGCCAGGCACCGTGATAATAACTTTTTACAAATATTTTCTCATTTGATCCTCTCAACAACCTTAGGAGGCTCTATTATTATCCCCATTTTAAAGCTGAGGAAACTGAGGTTAAGTGACTTGTCCAGAGTCATCTAGCTAGTAAGTGTCTGAGACTGGATTTGAACTTCCTAACTCCCAACCCAGCACTTTTATATATTAAGCTAAACCAATTGCCTCTAAACCAAAGTCACAAGACAGATAAAGACACAGAATACTGGAGAGATAAAGGGACCTGTCCAAACTCCCATAAACTTTTGTTGTTCTTCAGTCATTTTTCAGTCATATCCAATGTTTCATGACCCCATTTGTTTTTTTTTTTTTTAAGATATTTGAGTGGTTTGCCATTTTCTTCTCCAGTTCAATTTACAGATGAGGAAACTGAGGCAAACAGGGTTAAGTAACTAACTCAGGGTCACACAGACTTGAGCTCAGGAAGATGAAAGTCTTTCTGACTGGAAGCCCTGTACTCTATCCCTACACCAGCTAGCTGCCCATCACATAGGTAATAAATAGAAAAAGCTGGGATTCTAATCCAGGCCCTCCAATTTCTAAATCAAGCTGTCTGTCTGATCTAATATGATATATGCATACAAATTGAGAACACCAAAATGCAGAAGGGCATCTCTGGGAATAAGGGTAAATTAATACATTAGGGGATATGAAATACCACTGCTCTTTCACTGGAAAGTAAGAAACAATGAATATGCACAGCATTTGACCACTGATATCTTCTTTCAGGACAAAGGATTGACCACCATGGGAATGATCATTTTATTTCCCACCTTCTTTGTGATGTTTAGCAGAAGGCTGGTGGGTGGGGGAGCACTGGGGTCTGTACTGAATCTTTGTGAGCTGAATTCACAGTAACTTTATCTCTGGCAGTGATGTGAATGGAACTCTCAAATCACCAGACACTGATTGCCAGGAATTGAACAAATGCCAGTCTCTCTCTCTCTCTCTCTCTCTCTCTCTCTCTCTCTCTCTCTCTC
>NW_027185754.1:9893702-9916117 GCF_028583685.1 Petaurus breviceps papuanus | reverse complement strand
CTCTCTCTCTCTCTCTCTCTCCCTCTCCCCTCTCCCTCTCTCTCCTCTCCTGTTAAATTGGTTCCAGATGTTTACATGGAATAAAATATTAACAAATGTCTCCCAGGGGCAGCCAATCGTTACTGAGTGAATACATTAATAATCTAGGCCTCCCCAATACTCCAAGGTGTCACCCAGGCTTTTAGCCAAATAAGATAGGGGGAGTTTTGGGGCTGGTTTTTAAATAATGTGGACATGGGCTGTCTTTATATTTTAACTTAAGTCCTAGTTGTCAAATTGATCAAATGTTTGCCCACCTTGACAGTGAAAATGTTCTCTGTGAATCTTCTCTGAGAACAACAATCACTCAGTGCAGTCCCAGGAAGATGTTAGAGCTCTCCCCTTATTTCTGCATCAAGTCATTTGCTTTCTTTTCCATGTGGGCAGCTTCCTCCACCTCCCTCTTTGTAAAGCCAACTACCCATTTGCAGCCTCCTGCTTTGGACTGGGAGCAGGGCCATCTAAGCCCAGAGCAGAGGAACCAAATAAAAATCCATACATATCTGTTAAGCACTTGCAGTGTGTCCAACACTATGCTAGATACTGTAGGGAATAAGGGAAAAATTTAAATCAATATTTTGAAGAGACTCCTTAATTTCAATGAGCTTAAAGTTAGGAGGATTCTGAAGGAGGGATTCTGAGTCTGGGGGTTAAGAACTCACAAAAAATTTTTGATAACTGTATTTTCATATAATTGGTCTTTTGTAATTGGTGGCATTTATTTTATGCATTAAAAGCATTATTCTGAGAAGGGGTCTCAGACTCAAAAGAAATTACAAATCTCTGCTCTAGAGGAAGAGAATAATAGGAACTGGCCAGTCCCACCAGAAGGCCAATGGGCTATCTATTGTGATTTCTAGGACTCCGAGAATTCCTGACTTGCTTGAGAAACATTTCTTCATACCAACCATCTCCTTAGTATGGGAATAAACCTCTTTCTAGGGATCAGAGATTGATACACCCTGAAGAGAAATGTATAAAATTCTTTTCCTGAGAGCAAGTTATAGTGGAAATAAAGACTGAGAGCAAGAAGTCACTGGGAGCTCACCAGGGATAGGAAAAGAAAGGTAGATTCACCCATTTCCTGTGCTCTGGAAAACCATATGCCATCAAGCTGAGGTCATACCTGGTAGAGGCTGAGCAAATATTTGATGAATGGATGGATGCTTAACTTGGTGAAGCAGATAGGGGTTCAGTCTCTTTTGTCTAGACTTGGGAAATTTGTTTTTTAAAGTGTTTTTCAGATTGTTATCTTACTATTTGGGATAAGTTTGCCAGTGGCCTTGCACATCTTTGTTAGCCCTGGTTTCCCCTAGCCACAGCCATGGTACTGACATGCTCTCCATGCAGTGTGGCTGTAGGGTGGAACCAAGGTAGCCCCCACCAGTTGGACCCTCAATAATACTAATCTCTATCCATCTGGGCTAACCAGTCACACATGTTGCACACACCAAAGGAAAACAAAATCTTGTAGGTTCCTGATGAAAGCCTCTCATGGAGCCTCTGCTTGATTAAAGACCAGCCAATTTGAAGGGATTATCAGTGTATGGGAAAGCACTGTCAGAGGCTGGGAAAGGTCACCCTTGATCCATATGGACATTCAACAGATGCCAGGGCAGGCAAGTCTGGCTAAACTCTAGACTTGGATTTCTGGAGTCACTAGCTCCAGGAAGATAAAACATTAAAGGTTCCATTTAGTTCAGGTCTTATTCAGTCAACAAAATAGACTGAGATGCATAACTCAGGGTAAATTCCTTTTGCTATCTGGATCTCAACTTCTTCCTCTGTAAAATGAAGAGGTTGGACAAGATGATTTCTAAAGGTCATGGATGTATGAGGCTAAGCATAGTGCCAGGGATTGGATGAGACTAAGAAGACCTGTATTAGAGTCTTGTCTTGATATAGAACTGAATGACCTTGGCAAGTCACTTTCCTGTCTCTAATAATGGGCATTCCTATAGCTCTTTAAGGTTTATGAGGGATATGCACACTCATATGGTCTTCACAAAAGCTCTGTACTATAGATGACATAATGTCCAAGAGGAAACCAGGGTTCAGAGAGGTTAGCAACTAACCTAAGTCAGAGTAAATAAGTTCTAGAAGCAGGATTAGAACCCAGGTCTTGCCTGACCCCAAATCCAGTATTCTTTTGATACCACACCATACCGCCTCTCTGGGTGTGTAAGGTGGGGATAATGATCATGGAAAAGCTTCAAAATATACAAAAAAATCTCACTTTTTTTTTTTTGCTTTTTGGAAGGGAGGGCAATTGGGATTAAGTGACTTGCCCAAGGTCACACGATTAGTAAGTGTTAAGTATCTGAGGCTGGATTTGAATTCAGGTCCTCCTGACTCTAGGGCTGGTGCTCTATTCAGTGCACCCCCTAGCCACCCCAATATCTCACATTTTTATAACACACTGAAGTCTAAAAATTCTACAAAGAGATATGCCCATAACAACCTTACGAAGGTAGAGGGTGAAAATAATATTTAGCCTATTTTACACATAGGCAACTTGAAGCTCAGAGAGGTTAAGTGACTTCCCTAGTATCACAAAGCACAGCATATAAAATGCTAGACTTTGTTATTAAGTCATGATGAAAGAAAGGGACTTCTGGGTCCCTGCTTTGGGGGAGCCTATTCTAGCTGGATCCTAAATGGAGACTTATTTCCTTAGCCAAGGAACCATAGGCTGTTTTCATTAGAGAAAGGAAGATTTTGGAACAGCATGTACCTCCAGGATGTTGCTGGCACGTTGAAGCTTTTCATCAGCAATGAATCCGTTAATACCGCAGACAGATTTAGGAAATCGCTGTGGAGAGGGATTGGTTTCCCAAAGGGAAAATGTACAGACATTTCTTTCTCCTTCTCACACTGAAGTCTCCTATTCAGCTCACAGAAAACCTTCTCTTTAACATCTGCCGTGGCTGTAGTGGCTTTGCCAGCTGTTTGTTAGGCTGATGTCACTGCTTAAAGGCTGAACGGGGATTTACTCCCAAGATTTACACTCTCAGAATGCATTTCATTTGGCTTGGTTCATAGGCGGCAGGAAAGGAGAGCAAATATGTGTAATTGGGGAGGAAAAGGAGAATCTTCTGGCATTAACCTGGCCTTTCTAAGAATAGGTAACTTGTTTCTTTCAAGGAAATAGGAGTAAAGAAATAATCTTACTTGCTCTTCAAAGAAGAGACAGAAGGTGAGAAATTAAGGGAGTTTGTCTTCTGCATCTTCTTACCTTCCATTTCAGGGCTTTATCTGCACCCAAAAGTCTACTCCCTCGTCTTTCCCCCTCCATAGTTGCTGCTCTAGTTTTCTACTCTGGTTAGGGAGAAAGTGGATTCAATAAGTGATTCACATTATAGTTTGAATTAATTTAATGTATTACCTCTGGGAGGGGGATATTCATAGTTTAGAAGATGATCTGAGGAAAGGGCAATGTTTGGCCCAAAAGAATGAATCATAAATGGTAGAATTTTAGTCATTATGACACCTGGCTAAAGGAGCAGGAGACCTTCCCCTTAAACCTACATAGATGGCCACTTGGTTTATGAGTCTGGTGGGTACCAAGTAGCAGACATTAATGTTCTTTCTGCTTCTCAAAGGAAGAGGTTATACTGAACTGGAGAGAATACTCTCTCAGCTTTAGAACTGGTCATTGATGAGGAACATCAATGTTTTTCTCAGGAATTATATAGCTTGCTTTGAAGGGAAAATTGTTCTCATATAAAATATACAACTGGTTGGAGCCCCCAGTTAATGAGATATAATAAAAACCAAACCAAACCATTCACATGGAATCTCAGAGTGGGAAGGGATCTTAGAGGTCATATAGTCTTACCTGTATCTGGTCGCACAACCCCTCTATATTGGTCATCTAGCCTCTGCTTAAAGACCTCCAGTGATGGGGAACCCTTAGTTGCCCAAGGCAATCCCTTTCACTTTCTGATAGCATTAATTGTTAGAAAATATTTCTTTGCATCATGCTGAAGTCTACCCCCTTATAGTTTTACCTTCTGGTTCCTAGTTCTTCTTTTTTTCTGGAATGAAGCAGAAATGTTTCTTCCAAATGATAGTCCTCCAAATACTTCAGCAACAATAAGAAGTAATCATGTCTTCCCTCTTTCCTAAGTCTTCTCTTCTAGGTGAAAACCATAGGTACTACTCCCATAGACTGCCCTCCTATCCCATTAAGCAGTTCTTTCACCAAAATGTGCCATTAAGTCAAAAGGGAAGTTGGGAAAGGCACCACGGGTCAGACCATATCTGGGGGGTTCTGCTCAGCTCTGGACACCAGGTTTTATTTTATTTTATTCATTATTTATTTATAGTTTTCAACATTCACTTAAAAAATATCTTGAGTTTTAAATTTACTTGCCTTCTCTCTCCCCCCCCCCCCCAACAAGACAGCATGCAATTGGATATAAACTCTACTTATACATTCATATTGAACATATTTTCACATTGGTCATGATATAAAGAAGAATTAGAACTAATGGGAGGAACCACAAGAAAGAAGAAAGAAAACAAAACAACAAAAGAAAAGAAGAACAAACAGTATGCTTCCATCTGCTTTTAGACTCCAAAATTGGCACCATAATTTATTTTATTTTATTAATTTATGTATTTTTAATTTTCAACATTCACTTCCACAAGATTTTGAATTCCAAATTTTCTTCCCAGCTCTTCCCTCCCCCACCCCAGGACTGCCTGCATTCTGATTAACCTTCCCCCAATCTGCCCTCCCTTCTATCTCCCCCACTCTTTTCTTATCCCCTTCCCCTTCTATTTTCCCGTAGGGTAAAATAGATTTCTATTCCCTATTGTCTGTGTATCTTATTTCCCAGTTGTATGTAAAAATAATATTTAACATTCGTTTTTAAAACTTTGAGTTCCAAATTCTCTCCCTCCCTCTCTCCCCACCTACCCTCATTGAGAAGTCAAACATTTTTTTTTTAAGGCAATTGGGGTTAAGTAACTTGCCCAAGTTTACACGACCAGTTTTTTTCTGTGGGTGTTAAGTGTCTGAGGCCAGAACCAATCCTGGGTCCTCCCAACTCTGGGGCCAGTGCTCTACTCACTGTGCCACCTAATCACACTGAGAAGTCAAGCATTTTGAGATATGTTATACATGTGTAGTCATTCAAAACACTTTCATAATAGTCATGTTGTGAATTGACTATATTTCCTCACACACACACACTTATTCTATTCTCTCCTTTGACACTGTCATTCCTCAAAAGAATTTGCTTCTGATTACCCCCTCCCCCAATCTGCCCTGCCTTCTACCCCCACCATCCCCTTCCCCCAACTTTCCTTTAGGGTGAGATAGATTTCCATACCCAATTGAGTATGTTATTCCCTCCTTATGCCAAATCCAATAAGAGTAAGGTTCAGTCATTCCACCTCACCTCCCCCCTCTTCCTCTTCACTGTAAAAGCTTTTCTTGTAGCTTTTAAGTGAGATAATTTACCCCACTCTATCTCTCCTTTTCTCCTTCTCCCAGTACATTCCTCTCTCACTCCTTAATTTTATTTTTTAGATATAATTCCTTCATATTCAACTCACCCTGTGCCCTTTATCTACACACACACACACACACACACACACACACACACTCCCTCCAACTACCCTAATAATGAGAAAGGTTTCATGAGTTAGAAATATCATCTTTCCATGTAGGAATGTAAAAAGTTCAACTTTAATAAGTCCCTTATGATTTTGCTTTCCTTGTTTACCTGTTCATGCTTCTCTTGAGTCTTGTATTTAAAAGTCAATTTTTCTCTTTAGTTCTCAATTTTTCTCAAGAATGCATTAAATTTGGGGCGGCCAGGTAGCACAGCAAGTAAGAGCACCGGCTCCAGTGTTGAGAAGACCTGGAGATCGAATCCCGGGCTCAGACACTTAGCACCCCCCCCAGAAACACCTGGCCGTGTAACCTTGAGCAAGTTACTTAACCCCAATTGCTTAGGGGTGGCCAGGTGGCTCAGCGAGTAAGAGCACCGGCTCCAGTATTGGGACGACCTGGAGATCGAATCCCGGGCTCAGGCGCTCAGCACCACACCCAGAAATAACTGGCCGTGTAACCTTGAGCAAGTTACTTAAAATAAAAAAAAAAAAGAATGCATTAAATTCTTCTATGCCATTGAATATCAGTTTCCTCCCCCTCATTTATTACACTCAGTTTTGTTGGGTAGGTAATTCTTTTTTTTAATCCTAGCTCCTTTGACCTCCAGAATATAATATTCCAAGTCCTCTGATACCTTAATGTAGAAGCTACTAAATCCTGTGTTATCTTGCTTGTGTTTACACAATACTTGAATTGTTTCTTTCTGGCTGCTTCAATATTTTCTCCATGACCTGGGAACTCTGAATTTGGCTATAATATTTCTGATTGTTTTCCTTTGGGGATTTCTTTCAGGAGGTGATAGGTAGATTCTTTCAGTTTCTACTTTACCCTCTGGGTCTAGAATATCAGAACAGTTTTCCTTGATAATTTTCTTGAAAGATGATGTCTAAGCTCTTTTTTTGATCAGGGTTTTCAGGTAGTCCAATAATTTTAAAATTATCTCTCCTGGATCTATTTTCCAGGTCAGTTGTTTTTCCAATGAGATATTTCACACTATCTTCTTTTTATCTTTCATTTTTTTCTTTTGTTTTATTGTTTCTTGATTTCTCATAGAGTCATTAGCTTCCATTTGCTCCATTCTAATTTTTAAGGAATTATTTTCTTCAGTGAGCTTTTGGGCCTCCTTTTCCATTTGGTCAGTTCTGCTTTTTAAGGCATTCTTCTCCTTCTTGCCTTTTTGGACCCCTTTTTACCATTTGTCCTAGTCTGTTTTTTAAGATGTTATTTTCTTCAGTATTTTTTTGGGTCTCTTTTCACAAACTGTTGACTTGTTTTTCATTATTTTCTTGTATCACTCTCATTTCTCTTCTCAATTTTTGCTCTACTTCTCTTCCTTGATTTTCAAAATCCTTTTAGAGATCTTCCATGGCCTGAGACCAATTAATATTTTTCTTGGAGGTTTTAGATGTAGGAGATTTGACTTTGTTGTCTTCTTCTGGGTGTATGTTTTGATCTTCCTTGTTAGCAAAGCAAATTTCTATAGTCTTAGTTTTCCCACTGTTTGTCCATTTTCCTCATCAATTATTTGACTTTTTAACTCATTGTTAAGGTAGGACTCTGCTTCAAGTGTGGAGGGCATATTGTCCTAAGTTTCAGAGGTTTTGCAAAGCTGTTTTCAGAGATATTTCTAGGGATCTGTAAATTTTCAGTTCTTCCAAGATGGCATGATCAAAGGAGCGGTGTTTACTCCTCTTGTGGTCTGTGCTCTGGTCTATGAGTGACTGGAAAGACTCTCTTCTGCCTTGGAACTGTGAGGAGGATTCCCTCTCCAGTGCTGCCACAAGCTCTGCCATGCCAGAACTCCTCTTTGCCCCAGGACTGCTACTCAGGACTGTGACCCAGATCTTAGTGAGGCAAAGCAAGAGAATCCTACCTCAGGATGAGCAAAGAGATACCTGAAATCTCCTTCTGATCAGCTACTCCATCCCCCCACTGTCTGTGTACCAAGACCTTCTGAAGTAGCCACCACTGCCACTGCTGCTGCCATTACTGCCTCCACTGCCAGTGTTGCCACCACTGCCACCTGAGGGCAGAACTGTACTCCTCTCTCACCCAGGTCCAACAGACCTTTCCTACTGACCTTCTAAGTTATCTTTGGCATTTGTGGGTTGAGAAGTCTGGAAATTGCCACAGCTGCCAGTGATTTAGTTCCCTGAGTCCTGCTCCAGTTTCCCTGTGGTCAGGTCTGTGCTGGAGTGTCTTGCACTAACCTGTGTTCCTCTCCCAGCTTGGTGCAACAGACCTTTCCTGTTGACCTTCCAGGTTGTCTTGGGCTTGAAGTTTGTTTCACTCAGTCTTTTTGTGGCTTCTGCTGCTCTAGAATTTGTTTAGAGTAATTTTTTATAGGCATTTGGAGGGGTTTGGATGGTTTTACTCCACCATCTTGACTCTGCCCCAGCACCATATTTTAAAAGGAGAAATCTAGTGTGCAATCAGAAGTATGTAAGAACTAGAAACTATGTCATATGAGGAATGATTGAAGGAACTGGAGTTTCTTGGGCTGGAGAAGACAGGATGACATCATCAGTAGCTGTAAATATCTGAAAGACTACCATGTGGAAAAGAGAGTCAATTTATTTGACATATGTCCAGAAGTCAGAACTAGAACTAATAGGTGGAAGTTACAGGAAAATTCTAAAATGTGAACTAGTGAACATCTGGAAAAGGAAATGATGATTACAAAAGAGCAATATGGTTTCATCAAGACCAGATCATGCCAAACTAGCATTATTTTCTCTTTTTGACAATATTACTAACCAGCAAATTAAGGAAATTATAAAAATGTCATTTAATTAGATTTTAGCAAAGTCAAAGTATCATGTTTTTCCTTGTTGAAAAGATGGAGAAACCTAGGTTAGATTTGACACATCAAGTAGATTTGGAATGAGTTGACTGTCTGGACTCAAAGAATCATCATAAAAGGTTTCATTTCACCTTGGAAGGAGGTCTCCAGTATGTTTCCACAAGTATCTGTGCTTGAGCCTCTGCTGCTTAATTCTTTATCAGTGCTTTGGATAAAGGCAAAGATGCTATCCTTGTGAGACCAACAAAAGGCACCCAGTCATTTTTGAGGGCTAACACAGTGGAAAATAGAGTTGGGATCCAGAAAGGTCTTTTTTTTCTGGTAAATTTTAAAATTTCAAACTTAAATACCAAATAAGAAAAGGAAAAAGAAACAAATTTTAATACAAAAACTTAAATACAAAAAAAGAAAAGAAAAAAACACTGCCATATGCACAGCAGAAAGATCTTTTTAAAACTTTTTTTATTCTGAATTGAAGAAGCACCAAATAAAATGAACATTTCACAAATAAAATAGGTTAGGAAAAGAGGATTATACATGAAACTGCAAATATCTATTATTTATATGCTATATATTAATATTATATATTGTTATATTATACATGTTCTATATGTTATACATTATTTATACATCAGTGAGGGTATGATAGCCAAAAAAACTAATGTGATTTTTGGCTCTGACAAGAGAAGCACCACCTCCAGGAATAAAAGGAAGTAATAGACCCACTGGATTCTGTCCTGGTCAACACATTATGCTAGATAAGGTATTATGCTCAGTGCTGGGCACCGTATTTTAGAAAGGGAGTTACTGATATAATGGAGAGCATTCAAAGGAGGGTAAGTAAAATGGTGAGGGTCCTTTAGGCCATATTATATGAGAGTCTGTTGAAGGAACTGAGGTTTGTTCTGGAGAAGACAAGGCTCATGGTAGAAATTAGAGCTGTCTTCAAGTACTTGAAAGCCCATCACATGGAAAAAGGAATGGAATTGCTCCATTTGCTTCCAGTTTGGCTGAACGAGGAATAATGGATGAAGCTGGTGTAAAGGCATTTGAAGATCTTCCCTGCCCCTTAATAAGCCTAAGGGAATTTGAGGACCTTCCCTGATTTGAAAATATACTCTGCCCCCTAATAGACTGAATGTGGTCACATGGAGCCTGTGGTGGAATGAGTTTCCTGAAGGGTGGAGCAGAGTCCACAGGAGGAGCTTGCTTAGGGGAGGTTTTTTTTTTTTTTTTTCAGAAAGGCCCATCTTTTGTTACTTTGTAATTAGGCAATGGGTCATGAGGGTTGTGATGTTCTCTGACCCTGGAGAAGGCTATATATACCTCTGAGGTGAGGTTTTGCTTTGGGCCTCACTTATGGGAAGAGTTGCGTCATTTGGCCAGAAGAGACTCTGGGCAACCATTGAGCCTGTGCTGCCCTCCCTCCCCCCTCCCCTGCCCCTGCCCCCACTCCCGCTTTGAAAACCCGGATGTTGGTGCTTCTCTGTCTGGTAACTAACACTGTATGTATGTGATGGTCAGACAGCTAGAAGCCCTGTCTGTTGGTCTATTGAATTGTATTGTTTTCTCTGTCTGTAATTTTTGTCTGCTTGTAACTTTTGTTTGTATTTTCTCTGAAGTTAGGGTACTGACTTTTCCCCTTGAACTAGGTAAATGATATGCATCTGATTGTTTAAAGTAAGATTGTTAACCCTTTTTGAGTTTCTTTCCTTTGGAAAAGCAGATCAAAGAATCTGTACTAGCAGCCATCCTGGGTATGCTGGGGAGCTTGCTGCTATAGCTGGAAAGTAGTAGATTTAGACTCGATGTAAGGAAAACCTTTCAGATCATTAGAACTTCCCAAAAGTAGAATTGCTGTCTCAGGCAGTAGTGGATTCCCTTGTACTTTCAAAAGTCTTTGAGCAAAGTCTGAATGACCATTTTTTTAGGGGTGTTGTAGTTGATATTTTTTTTTCCAGGTATGAGTTTGAATAGATGGCCAATGAGTCCCTGTCCAACTTTGGAATTCTATGACTCCATAAGGAAATAAATTTTGGCTCAATATAAGGAAAAGTCTCCTAAAAACTAGGACTATCCAACAATGGGATTGGTCATCACATGAAGCAATGAACTCGTTTCACTACTAGGGTTCAAGGAGAGGGCCAGTGCTCATCTGTCAGGGGGTTTGTAGAGATTTATTAATCAGGTGGAGAATTAGACTGGTTGACTTTTTAAAAACATTTATTTACTTTTATTTTACAACATTCAGTTCTACAAATTTTCTCCCGCTTCCTCTCCCTCCTTCCCCTACCCATGATGGTATGCAATCTGATATAGGTTCTACATATACCTTTACATTAAACATTAGTCAAGTTGTAAAGAATTATAATCAATGAAATGAACAAGAAAGAAGAAACAAAACAAAACGAAATGAAAAAGAGAGAGAGAGCAAGTACTTTGCTTCAATTTCCTTTCAGACTCAAATTCTTTCTCTGGATGTGGACAGCCTTTTCCATCATGAGTCTTTTGGAGTTGTCTTATAACCTTGCATTGCTGAGAAGAGCCCAGTCTATCAAAGTTAGTCATCACAGATACAACGTGTCTGTAATTGTATTTTTTGTTTGGGAATGCAGGGCAATTGGGGTTAAGTGACTTGCCCAAGGTCACACAACTAGTGAGTGTTAAGTGTATGAGGCTGGATTTGAACTCAGGTCCTCCTGACTTCAGGGCTGGTGTTCTATTCACTGCACCACCTAGCCACCCCAGTGTGTCTATAACTGTGTACAATGTTCTCCTGGTTCTGCTCCTCTCACTCAGTGTTGGTTTATATAAGTCTCTCCAGGTTATTATGAAGTCCATCTGCTCCTCGTTTCTTATAGCACAATAGTATTCTATACATTCATATACCATAACTTGTTTAGCCATTCCCCATTTGAAGGGCATCACCTTTATTTCTAATTCTTTGCCACCACAAAGAGAGCTGCTATAAATATTTTTTTACATACGGGTCCTTTACTTACTTGTATGATCTCTTTGGGATATAGTCCTACAAGAGGTATTGCTTGGTCAAAGGGTATGTACATTTTTATAGCCCTTTGTGTATAGTTCCAAATTGCCCTCCAGAATGGTTGGATCAGTTCACAACTCTACCAACAATGCATTAGTGTATCAATTTTCCCACATCTTCTCCAGCATTTTTCATTTTTCTCTTTTGTCATGTTAGCCAACCTTACCAGTGAGATGTGGTACATACCTCAGAGTTGTTTTGATTTACATTTCTTTAATCAATAGTGATTTAGAGCATTTTTTCATAAGCTTATAAATTTCTTTAATTTCTTCTCTGAAAACTGCCTATTCATATCCTTTGACCATTTATCAACTGGGGAATGACTTGTATTTTTATAAATTTGGCTCAGTTCTCTGTATATTTTAGAAATGAGGACTTTATCAAAGACACTGGTTGTAAAAATTCTTTCCCAGTTTTCTGCTTCCCTCCTAACCTTGGTTACATTGACTTTGTTTATACAAAACTTTTCAATTTAATGTAATCAAAATTATCCATTTTGCATTTTATAATGCTCCCTATCTCTTGTTGGGTCATAAATTCTTCCCTTCTCCATAAATCTGATAGGGAAACTCTTCTTTGCTCTCCTAAATGGCTTATAATATCAGCCTTTATCTAAATCATGAACCCATTTTGACTTTATTTTGTTATATGGTATAAGATATTGGTCTATGCCCAGTTTACTATTTTCCAGTTTTCCCAGCAGTTTTTGTCAAATAGTGAATTCTTATCCCAGAAGCTGAAGTCTTTGGGTTTATTAAACGGTAGGTTACTATAGTCACTGACTACTGTGTCTTGTGTAACTAATCTATTCCACTGATCCACTACTCTATTTCTCAGCCAGTATCAAGTGGTTTTGATGACTGTTCCTTTATGATACAGTTTAAAATCTGATATGGTTAAGCCACCTTCTTTAGCATTTTTTTTCATTAATTCTCTTGATATTCTGGAGGTTTTGTTCTTCCAGATCAATTTTGTTATTATTTTTTCTAGCTCTATAAAAGAGTTTTTTGGTAGTTTGATTGGTATGGCACTAAATAGGTAAAATAAGACTGATTGACTTTTAAGGTCACCTCCCCAACTTTTATCTGGAATTTGCTCCTGACTTCACCATTTCTGTATGTGGCACCATCATTCACCCTGTCTTTTTATGTTTGCAATGTTGGAGCAATCTTTGATTTTTCCTTTTTCCTCGTTTCTCCTATCCAATCAGTTACCAATTCCTGTTGATTTAATCTCCACAGCATTTCTTTTATTTGTGCCCCACACCTTTCTATTCTCACTGCCACTATCCTCATTATTCCCAACCTAGTCTATTGCAAAGGCCTCCTGGTAGGTCTTCCCACTTCTAATCTTGGATTTCCCCAGTCTACCCTTCCTACTGCTTCCAGAATATTCTTTCTGATACATGGATCTGGTTATATCATTCTTTTTACTAAAAAGGTTTTTGTGGTTTCCTACTACCTGCTAAGTAAAATTCAGACTCCTTCCCCTATTATTTAAGGTACTCTACAATCTGATGACATCCTAGGAAGGTAGGATGTCAAGTTATCTTATACTACTCCTCTCCGTGTACTTTATGTCCAAGCCAATCCTGTCTTCTCACAGTTCACTAAATAAATTCTGAGCTCCCCTATCTCTATTCATGCTATTCCTTATGTAGCCTATAGGTTCCCTATTACTCTCTACACTATTAGCTACCCCAGGCTTCAGAACCTATTGTCATAGAAAAAAGATTAATAATAATAATATAGTATATCATAAGAAATAATTTTATTAACTTATAATTATTCTTTTGTTTATTTATTTTTTACTTTCAACATTTACTTCTATAAGATTTTGAGTTCCAAATTTTTTCCCTGTCCCTCCCCTCCTTCCACCCCAAGATGGTATGCAATCTGATATAGGCTCTACATATAATTATTCTTCAAAATAAGCATTCTTCAGCTTTTACAGAAAAAAAAAATTCAAAATGATGGAATCCCTTCAGATATCTCTCTAATAAAAGTTATTTTAAAAACTCAGTTTATAGAATTCTCATACAATAAATATTTTAGAGTTGAATGAGTAAAAGTTCAAAGTTTAGGTTACAGTTCAGTTAACAGTTTGCTTCATTAAACAGTACAATAGTCACTTTAACAGTACAATAGTCACTTTCAGTATACTTGCAGAATTGTTTTTATCCATTCTCTTTTTGAAGACTTCCTTCAAGGATGTTCCTTTCAATCTGGGTAAGACATCTTAATTTCCTTTAATTGAATTAATCAAATTAATTAAAGAGATTTCCTTTTATAGGTGGATTAATCAAGGTTACCTTGCCCTAGTCAGGTCACTATTCCATCAAAAGTCTTTCCTGGGATAATCAGAAAGGAAGGAGCTTGGCGGCTAGGTGGAACAGTGAATAGAGCACCAGCCCTGGAGTCAGGAGGACATGAGTTCAAATCTGACCTCTGACACATAACACAAAAACTAACTGTGTGACCTTGGGCAAGTCACTTAACCCCAATTGCCCTGCCTTCCCCCCTCCAAAAAGCAACCCCCCCAAATGAAAGGGGTGAATTCACCAACAATGAAGAGGAAATTAAAGCAATAATTAGGTAATATTTTGCACAACTATATGCCCATAAATTTGACAATCAGTGAAATGGATGAATATTTACAAAAATATAAATTGCCCAGATTAACAGAAGAGAAAGTAAAATATTTCAATAACCCCATCTCAGAAAAAGAAATTTAAAAAGCCATCAATGAACTACCTAGGAAAAAAATCTCCAGAATCAGATGAATTTAAAACTGAATTATATCAAACATTTAAAGAACACTTAATTCTAATACCATATAGACTATTTGGGAAAAGTGATGAAGAAGGAGTCCTACCAAATTCATTTTATGGTACAAATATGGTACTGATACCTAAACTGGAAAGAGCCAAAACAGAGAAAGAAAATTATAGACCAATTTCCCTAATTAATATAGATGTAAAAATTTTAAATAAAATATTAGCAAAAAGATTACAGTAACTTATCATGAGAATAATACACTTTGATCAGGTAGTATTTATACCAGGAATGCAGGGCTGGTTCAATATTAGGAAAACTATCAGCATAATTGACCATGTCACAAGAAAACTAACAGAAATCATATGATTATGTCAATAGATGCAGGAAAAGCTTTTGACAAAATATAACACACATTTCTTTTAAAAACACTAGAGAGCATAGGAATAAATGAGGCCTTCCTTAAAATGATAAGTAGCATCTACCTAAAACCATCAGCAAACATTATATGTAACGGGGATAAGCTAGATATGTTTCCAGTAAGATGGGGGGTGAAACAAAGTTGTCTATTATCACAAATGTTATTCATTATGGTACTATAAATGTTAGCTTTAGCAATAGGAGAAGAAAAAGAAATTGAAGGTATTAGATTAGGCAAAGAAAAAACTAAGTTATCAATCTTTTTTTTTTTTTTGCCTTTTGGAGGGCAATTGGGGTTTAGTAACTTGCCCAAGGTTACATGGCTAGGTTTTTTTGTATGTGTGTTAAGTGTCTGAGGCCAGATCTGAACTCAGGTCCTCCTGACTCCAGGGCCAGCACCTTACTCACTGCACCACC
Organism: Petaurus breviceps papuanus; assembly: GCF_028583685.1. Taxonomy (NCBI): domain Eukaryota; kingdom Metazoa; phylum Chordata; class Mammalia; order Diprotodontia; family Petauridae; genus Petaurus; species Petaurus breviceps. The sequence continues at coordinate 9,900,989 of NW_027185754.1, read as the reverse complement.
TAGCCGCCCCTAAGTTATCACTCTTTGTAGACAACATGATGATATACTTGGAAAATCCTAGAGAATCAAGTAGAAAACTTCTTGAAATAATAAACAACTTTAGCAAAGTTGCAGTATATAAAATAAACCCACACAAATCATTGGCATTTCTACATATTACTAACAAAGCCCAACAGCAAGCGATAGAAAGAGAAATTCAATTTAAAGTTATTATAGACATTATAAAATATTTGGGAGTCCACCTGCCAAAACAAACCCAGGAACTATATGAACACAATTAAAAAACACTTTTCACACAAATAAAGTCAGATCTAAATAACTGGAAAAACATCAGTTGCTTGTAGGTAGGCTGAGCTGATAGAATAAAAATTTCAATTCTATCTAAATTAATTTACTGATTCAGTTCCTTACCAATCAAACTACCAAAAATTATTTTATAAAGCTAGAAAAAATAATATCAAAATTCATCTGGAAGAACAAAAGGTCCCGAATATCAAGGGAATTAATGAAAAGAAATGCAAGGGAAGGTGACCTAGCCATAGCAGATCTTAAATTGTATTATAAAGCAACAATAATTAAAACTACTTGGTACTGGCTAAGAAATAGAGGGGTAGATTAGTGGAATAGGTTAGGTACATAATACACAGTGGTCAATAATTATAGCAACCTACTGTTTGATAAACCTGAAGACCCTAGTTGCTGGGTTAAGAACTCACTATCTGACAAAAACTTCTGGGAAAACTGGAAAATAGTATGGCAGAAACTGGTCATAGACCAGTGTCTGACACCATATACCAAAATAAAGTCCAAATGGGTACACAATTTAGATATAAAGACTGATACTATAAACAAATTAGGGGAGGAAGGAATAGTTTATCTGTCATATTTAAGGAGAATGGAGGAATTTATGACCAAACAAGGGACAGAAAACATTATGAAATGCCAAACGGATGATTTTATTACATTAAGTTGAAAAGTTTTTGCACAAACAAAGCCAATGCAACCAAGATTAGAAGGGAAGCAGAAGACTGGGAAAGAATTTTTACAACTAGTGTCTCTGATAAAGGCCTCATTTCTAAAATATACAGAGAACTGAGTCAAATTTACAAGAACTCAAGTCATTCCCCAGTTGATAAATGGTCAAAGGATATCAATAGGCAGTTTTTAGAAGAAGAAATTAAAGCTATCTATAGTTATATGAAAAAAAATACTCTAAATCACTACTGATTAGAGAGATGCAAATCAAAATAACTTTGAGGTACCACATCACACCTATCAGATTGACTGACATGACAAACCAGGAAAATGATAAATATTGGAGAAGATGTGAGAAAGTTGGAACACTAATTCATTGTTGGTGGAGCTGTGAGGTGATCCAAACATTCTGGAGAGCAAGTTGGAACTATGCCCAAAGGGCTATAAAAATATATATATCCTTTGACTCAGCAACATGACTTCTAGGGCTGTGTCCTAAAGAGATCATAAAAATGGGAAAAGGACACATATGTACAAAAATATTTATAGCAGTTCTTTTCGGGGTAGCCAGGAACTGGAAATTGAGGGGATACCCATCAATTGCGGAATGGCTGAACAAGTTGTGGTATATGAATGTAATGAAATACATTGTGCTATAAGAAATGGTGAACATGCAGACTTCAGAAAAACCGGGAAAGACTTATATGAAATGATGGTCAATGAAGTGAGCAGAATCAGGAGAACATTGTACATAGTAACAGCCACAGTATGAGATGACTGATTTTGATAAATTTAGGCCTTCTCAGCAGCAATGCAAGGATCTAAAATAATTCCAAAGCACTCATTATGGAAAATGCCATTCATATCCAGAAAAAGAACTATGAGTCTGAATGCAGAGTAAAACAGACTATTTTCTTTTCTTTTCTTTTTTCTCATGGTTTCTCCCATTGGTTATAATTCTTCTGGACTAATGTGAAAATAGGCATGTTTAATAGGAATGTATATGTGGAGCCTATATCAGATTGCATGCTGTCTTGGAGAGGGAGGAGGGGAAGCAGGGGAAGAAAATTTAAAACTTATGGAAGTGAATATTTAAAACTAAAAAGAAATAACTTTAAAAAAAGATGCTGTGACTACAGTTCTTTCACCAACTCTTTTGGTCACCTCCAGCTAAGCATTATGGGAATGTGGGATTTGGGTAGTGTTATGGTAAATAAACCTCTATTTTGCAAAGGGGAAGCTGTAGTTTTTCAATCTGATTTACCAGCTAGCTCTTTTAGCTTCCTTGTGTGCTTCAGTTGTCTTCAGCTGAGATAGTCTCTTCAGGGCCACCTGCAACTCCATCCCTTATTTACTGGAGGAGTTGTGATTAGTGAACATCTCTCTGGGAGAAAAGATTATAGTTGTCTTCAGCCAACATTCTCAGTCAATATCTTTGAGGCTCTCTTCTCAGTCAGATGGAAACAGGCTGAGATTCTGTTTACCCTTTGAACTTTCCTTAGAATTCTTCTGTTAACTGTTTTTCTGAATTTACTTCCTGAATTCAATTACCCACTACTGTTCCTCCATGGGTTGTCACCAAAAATAGTCAGAAACCCATTTTAGTTTTTAGATTTTAACATATCTCCTACCTGAGGCAAGAACTTTCCACAGATCTTAGAATTCATTCATCTCTCCAGTCAATACTGTCCTTCCCTTTCAGACCTCAGCTGAACTTTATTTTGCCCCTTTCTGATGCCCCTACCATACAACAGAATATAAAGAGAATTTTACATAAAATTGTGAATCTCTATTTCACATGATTTGCCTTTTAAAAAAGTATATAACTTCTACACTTTACTATCAAAACTGTCCTACTTGTTTATTCATCCTTCTTAACTGTTTCCTGTTTGCATCTGTGCATTTTTAGAAATGTTCCAATGCCTTTTTTTTTTAAATCTTAACATCACTTCTGCTGCTTCCCCCTCCCTCCCCCCAAATCTTTCCTCCCACAATTAACCAAGGGAAAGCAAAGGGAAAAACTATAATAAAAATAAATGTCAAGCAAAATAAAACTACAAAGTGTCCTTGTTCAAAATTGTATGTTCTTCACCTGCATCCATTTTACCTTGCTATCAAGAAGTGGGCTTTATCATAGGTCCTCTGAAGATATGATTAGTTGGTTATTGTATTAGTTCTTAAATCTGTTTTGTTTTACAATATTATTGTTCTAATATAAATTGTTTCCTTGGTTCTACTCACTCTATTATTTATCAGTTGGTACTATCCAATCATCTTTTCATTATTTATTATGGTGAAACAATATTCGATTACATTCATACCCATTCCAATAACTATTAGAAATATTAATCTTCACTCCCTCTTCCTCATTTTAACACTTGAATATTCCTCTTTTTACTCTCTTTTTTTTAAGTCTTTTAAAACCTTAAGAGCAAAACCAATGCAGACCTCTGTTTTTCTTATTTAACTTTCTCATTACCATTTGAAGACATTAAGGTTCTGAATGGACTCTTATTACTTCATCCCCATTTTTGTTATCACTATGGCATCATACAATTCCTTCTAATTGTCAAATAAATAAACCTTTCTAAATTTCTTTTGACTCGTGTGTATTTTAAAGTTCATACTCAGATCTGATCTTTTCAGTAGAGATGCTTAAGAGTTTGCTGTGCATTAAAGACCCATTTTTCATTTGTGACAAACTCAATTTTGTAGGAGGGACAAGTTATTCTTGTGATGAGGGTCATTGGTCAGGGAACCATAAATATGAAGAGGGTCATCATAAAATGATGAGGTATAGGGTTTAGGGGTGCTGGAGACAACAAAATACCAACACACCAGGTCTTGCCAAATGAATTTGACTCGTCTTCTCTCAGCCAAAGAAAAGTAAAGTTTATTAAAAGTTCGCCATATTGGGTTGACACTTAAGGAGTCTGTGACGCTTAAGGGCCAGAATCATCTGACACAGAGTGATTGTGTGCTAAACCATTCTCTGGTGCTGTCACACCTCATGGAGCAAGATGGGGTCTTATATACAGAAAGGTTGTGAGAGGAATCTGGGGGTGGTCTAGAGGAGGAGTTTGGGGAGAGAGTCTTCAGGAGGAGTCAGATGAGGTCAGACTCCAGTAATGAGTTTAGGGAGGGTCTTCAGGGGGAATCAATGAGGTCAGACTGCAGTAATGAGTTTGGGGGGAGTCTTCTGGAGGAGTTAATGAGGTCAGACTCCAGTAAATGAGTGAAGTTGCTGGAGGCTACCTGGAGATGACAGACAATGGTGGGCTAGGCCAGTTCAAGGGTGTAACAGTTGAGGATCAAGGGTGGGAGCTAGCTGGATAAAGGAGGGCCAAGCTACCGTGTTTCCCCAATAATAAGACACAGTGTCTTATTATTTTTTTTGGAAAGAAAAACACCAGAGGGCTTATTTTCAGGGGAGGGCTTATGTTGTCCTGCCTCAGCTCTCCTCCACGGCACTGCTCTCAATGGCGCCAGCAAGCAAATCACTGGGGAAGAACAGGATGACTTGTTCACGGCTGCAGCTCTGATTGGATGCAGCTCGGAGCGCGGCGTGAGTTTCACGGTGGGGGGGGGGAGACGGTGCATACAGAGGGTACCGTAATGTAGCGTGTAGCACAGGGGATCACCTTCACTACGGTAGCAATCTCAATAGGGCTTATTTTCGGGGGAGGGCTTATTTTAGAGGAATCTTACACAGTAAGGGGAGGGCTTATTTTCGGGATAGGTCTTATTATCGGGGAAACACGGTATTTGCCTTTTGGAATATTGTATTCTAGGTCTCCTAGTTTTAAGTAGAAGTTTCCAAGTTTTGTAAAGTTTCTTGGAACTTGAACCTTCTTTCTGGGGGCTTCCAGTATTTTTTCTTTGATGCAGGAACCATGAATTTTAGCTATTACATTCCTGGAACTTTTCCTTTTAAGTTTTTAAAAGAGATGATTGGGGTTTTTTTCCCCCCTTCTTTACAAATTAGCCTGTAGTTCTAAGAGATCTGTGATGTTTTCATTTATGATTTCTTGAAATATAATGTACAGATTTTTTTTAAAATCTTGGTTTTCAGGAAGTACAATAATTATTAAATATCTCTTCTTGACCTATTTTCAGTTTAATTACACACATACACATACACACACTCACAAACACACATATGTATGGGTGTATAATGTGTGTGTATATAAACATATCTTCTACTTTATTCTTTTTTTTCCAATCTTTGATTTTGTTCTAATATTTCTTGCTTTGTCATGGAGGCATTGAATTATTTGGTAAATTCTGGCTTTCAGGGACTCCATTTCTTGGGTAAGGTTTACCACTTTCTTTTCTAAGTTACATACTCTTCTTCTAATACCTTCCTCAAGAGCTTATTTTTTTTTTTCAAATCTTTTGCATTATTTCTTTTAAGTATTTGTGTAATATTTGTGGGAAAATATATATGATTGGCGTGTGTGTGTATGTGTGTGTGTGTGTGTGTGTGTGTGTGTGTGTGTGTGTGTATTTTCATTGATTTACTCCTCTCCCCAGTTTTAGTTTCTGAACTAAATCTTTGTGCAAGGGTTGGGCTCTACCCGTGTGCTTTTGGGTGCAGTGCTGTATTCTGCTTGGGCCCATTTCAAGTCCCTTTCTGACATCTTAGATCAGAATGTTAGGGACCTCAGAGTCCCTGGGCCTGGGCTGTCCCAGCCTGAGTACTGTGTTATTTTTTGCTTCTCTGGGGCTTCCAACGTCCCCACCCTGGGACTTACTTACTACCCTGAGGCTTTCTTAAGGGAGCCCTCTTTTTTTAAAAAATTAATTAATTTACTTACTTTTAGTTTACAAAATTCAGTTCCACAATCCCTTGAGTTTCAAATTTTCCCCCCCCCCCCCTCAAGGCAGCATGAAATCAAATATAGGATCTACAAATACCTTAACATTAAACATTAGTCAGGTTGTAAAGAAGGATTATAACTGATTGAATGAACAATGGGAAAGAGGAAACAAAACAAAACAAGAAAAGGAAAGAGAGCATGCAATTTGCTTCAATCTGCATTCAAACTCTATAGTTCTTTCTCCGGATGTGGACATCTCTTTCCATCATGAGTCTTTTTGAGTGAGCCCTCTATTTTTACTACCTCAAGATATAGTACCTCATAGACTGCAAATATCTATCTTTGGTTGCATTGGGAGATGCTGGACATAACTTTTTTGATGGGTTAACAGATCCCTTTCCTCTTTCCTCATAGACTATTGGCTGACTTTTTTGGGTAGTCCTGGAATGGAAGTCACATACTATAGTTTCTCATTGGATTTATTGATCATCATCCAGTATAGTGCAAGGTTTATGATTTTGTTGGAATACATATGTGAGAGCTGGTAGGCTTGCCTCTTCCTCATGCAGCCATTCTGGCAGAAAGTTGGTGGATTATATTTCTGCTAGGAGGATAGACTTCATCTAGAAATAAAATTTTAGAAAAAGAAAACAATGGAACCAAAGAGGAAAAAGTCCCATATGTATAAACATATTTATAGTAGCTCTTTTGAGGTAGCAACTAAGCAAACACCTACCAATTGATGAATGGCTAAACAATTTGTGGTACATGAATGTAATGTAATATTACTATTACTAAGAAATGAAGGAAAAAAAAAGTTGGAAAAAAAACCCTGGAAAGCTTTATAAGGACTAATGCAGAAGAACAATTTATATTTTAACATCAAATTTGTAAAACAAAACAAAAAAAAAACCCATATAATTCTGAAAGACTTAAAACTTTTGACCAACTAAATGAACAACTAGGATTCCAGAGGAATAATGAAGAATATTGATCCTCATGACAAAAATAGACTAATGTATAGAATAAGCAATGCATTTTTGATCAATTTAGGAATTTACTTAGCTTGATTGTGCTTACATGTTACATGGTGTTTTTCCTTCCTTCCTTCCTTCCTTCCTTCCTTCCTTCCTTCCTTCCTTCCTGTCTTTCTTTCTCTCTCTCTTTCTTTCTCTCTTTCTTTCTTTCTTTCTTTTTCTTTCTCTCTCTCTTTCTTTCTTTCTTTCTTTCTTTCTTTCTTTCTTTCTTTCTTTCTTTCTTTCTTTCTTTCTTTCTTTCTTTCTTTCTTTCTTTCTTTCTTTCTTTCTTTCTTTCTTTCTTTCTTTCTTTCTTTCTCCCTTTCTCTTTCTTTCTTCCTATTTGTTTTTAGTGACCCAAGGGGACACATTTTTCTTCCCAGAAGCCTCTTGTTTCTCCTTCTTAAAAATATTTTTATTGATACTATTTTCTTCTTCTTCTTCTTCTTCTTCTTCTTCTTCTTCTTCTTCTTCTT
>NW_027185754.1:9856629-9893692 GCF_028583685.1 Petaurus breviceps papuanus | reverse complement strand
TTCTTCTTCTTCTTCTTCTTCTTCTTCTTCTTCTTCTTCTTCTTCTTCTTCTTCTTCTTCTTCTTCTTCTTCTTCTTCTTCTTCGCTTTTTGGAAGGCAATTGGGGTTAAGTGACTTGCCCAGGGTCACATGGCTAGTTTATGTGTTAAGTGTCTGAGGTTGGATTTGAACTCAGATCCTCCTGACTCCAGGGCCAGTGCTCTATTCACTGCACAACCTAGCCACCCCAATACTATTTTCTTTATTTTACCTTAATGGACATTTGCCACTGATTCTCCTTGCTTTTAACAAATAAGTATAATTAAATAAAACCAATCAGTACAATGTCTACCACCTTTCTTTTTGCTGAAAGGTAGGAAGCATACTTCTACTTCATTAGATTTCTGAAGTCTGTATCAACCACTGCGTTGATTAATTAGATTTCTTAAGGTTTTCATTGTTGTCTTCCTTAACATTATTGTTCTTGTGATGGTAGCAATATCCTAACAACCACTACTAGTATTGGTCCCCACTACTACCACATGCAACTTAGACAATTTTTTCCTTAAAAGCTATTGGAACCATCCCTAAGACATGATTGCCTTGGGAATGGTGGTGGTGATGGAGCCACTAATGATCCAGGCTATTGAAATTATTTCCTACAAAGCATCTGTAAAAATAAAAATGTTGATTTTATAAATTCTCCTAGTTTATATTAATATCACAGGGTTTAATTCACTCTGTTTCAGTTACTATGTCTTCTAATGTTTCTCCAAATCTTTCATATATGTCATTTCCTATGACAGAATAATATTCTACGGTATTCATACAACAGCTTTTCCCTAAATGATGGACACTCACTTTGTTTCTAGTTCTTTTTATAGCAAAAAAAACCTGCTATAAATATTTTTAATATATGAGATGTATACATATATATCTTTGACTTCCTTGAAGTATATGTCTGCTAGTGGTATTAATGGGTTAAAAATTATGTGCAATTTTGGATGTAATTCCAACTTTTCCCCTAGAATAGTTGGACACCTTCACAGTTATAATAGTACATTATTCTGGCCGTGTAACCTTGAGCAAGTTACTTAACCCCAATTGCTTAGGGGTGGCCAGGTGGCTCACCGAGTAAGAGCACTGGCTCCAGTGTTGGGACAACCTGGAGATCGAATCCCGGGCTCAGACGCTCAGCACCACACCCAGAAATAACTGGCCGAGTAACCTTGAGCAAGTTACTTAACCCCGATTGCTTAAAGAAAAAAAAAATAGTACATTATTGTGCCTGTTTTCTCACTGTTCCCCTAACATTTTATATTTTCCTCTTCTGTCATCTTTGCTGATCTAATGGGTAGGAAATAATATTCTAGAGTTGTTTTAATTTGCATATGTCTTATTATTAGTTATTTGGAGAAATCTTTCATATGAATGTTGTTAACTTATATCCTTTTGAAAACTACCTACTCATACCCTTTGGCCACTTATTTACCAGGAAATGGTTCTCCCTAATTAAATACCTCTCTCATAATTCAAGCTTCACTAATTTTGTTTGTACGAAAACTTTTCAATTTTATCTTCTATGAATCATAGTTATCCCTTGTTTAGTTAGAAATTTTCTCTCTAGTCATAGTTGTGTAAGGTGCTTTCTTCTATCCTTCACTAAGTTTTTAAAATTCAGTTTTTTAAAAGCATTCAGATCATGTATATAGTTGGAACTTGTATATGGTATATAAATAATAGTCTAAACTTAATTTCTGCCAGACTTCATTCCAGTTTTCCCCATAGTTTTTTGGAAAAGATTCATTTCAACAAGTAGAGATAAGGAAGGAGGCCTTTCAGATATAGGAGGTAGCCTGCATAATTTCACTACAGCAAGCAGAGGGTAGGATAACACAGAGCAAGGATTGGGAATCACAGGTGGCCTTGAAACCACAGGTTCCCCACCCTTGACATAGAGAGACAGTTAATAGCTTTGTTTTACTGTAATGTAGAGATCAGGAATTAATGAAAAAGCACTTAAAAACATTGTACATAATTCTGGGCATACAAATAGAAAAGATGACATAGGCCCTTCTCTCAAGGGGCTTACATTCTGATGAAGAATACAACATATAGAGATAATTAAGCTTCAAGTCACATGGAAAAATCCTACAGTGTTTAGGGTCTGTCAGTAAAGCAGATGGTAATACATCTTCTTTATTGATTCCACTGCTAATATCAAGTCTGTTTTTCATGTCAAGAAGTTTAGGTGGAGGACTTTCTTTCCTGGGTCTTCACTAGCTGTGATCATTGCAGAGAGCATAGCTTTAGCACCTGCAGAAGCAGTTGCTAGCTCACATCTCCACAGGGATTCATTCTCAGCTGTGAAGGACTGCCATTTCTTGAGGTCTTGGACATACTTGCCCATGGGTGGCAGTTGGTCAGTGACTGGTATTGGTGGTGTCAAGGAAGGCAGTCCCCTTCTCTACAAGAATTGCTCTCCTTGATGATGACTGGAAGTGGGGTGAGCTGGGGGTATTGCTATTTTCAAAGCCTCTAGGGTTTAGGGTCCTGAGATTTCTCCATTGGATCTAAATGGAGATGGTGATGGTTTCACTCACTTTGCAGATGCCAACTCCCCCTATAAAGGGGAGCAATGTGAAGCAAGTCTGGAAAGGTAGGCTGGAATCAGATTTTGGAGGCTTCAAACGTCAGACTGAGGAGCTTGTATTGGGTTGGACTAAGAGTGAAAGTTTTGGAAAAAACAACTCCATCTCTACTGAATTGAAGTAAATTGAATTTGGTTCATCCACACACTGACATTTGGGTGTCCTTTCACAATCAAACTTATAAAGAGCTTCATCCCACCTTTACCCACACCTCTGTGTAGTCACAAAGCCTTTTATTCCCAGCTATGGATGTCTCTCTCTGAAGAGAGAAAACTTGTTCCATTATTTGAAAACCCCTTCTCCCTAGGGTTCCATTCCCTCTAGGGAACTGAGTGCTAGTAGGACTTCTAAATGACTGGTTTTTCAGTCCAGATAATGTGTTAAGAGTTTGCAGCATAAGAACCAGTTAGAGTATGAAATCTAGACTTGTCAGGACAAAAGCTTCAATTTATCTTTAATCGTGGGAATTTGTTTTCCCTTCATAAAAATCCCTCCCGGGGCAGGAAGGAAAAATAGCGATTAATGAGAATAGTTTCAGAGAACCAAGGCTGAGGCCAACATTTCTGGGGTGATGTCCTTATATTCCTACTTCCCCAAAAGGTATATAGAGACTCAGACAAAAGAAACCTGGAGGACATTCCTTAATTGCTTCCTGTGTTTCATATATATTAGTATTTAGAATGACAGAATGTCAGATCTAAAAGGGATCTTAGATTATCTAGTCATTTTAGAGGTGAGGAAACTGAAATTCTCCATGCTTCTCAATATATGGCCACTGTCTTCTCCCAAGAAGAGACCAGGATGCTTGTTTTATTTGTTCAGTCATTTTTCAGTTGTGTCTTACTCTTCATGACCCCATTTGGATTTTTCTTGGCAAAGATACTGGAATGGTTTGCCATTTCCTTCTCCAGCTTATTTTACAGATGAGGAAACTGAGACAAACTAGGTTAAGTGACTTGCACAAGGTCACACAGCTACTGAGAACTTATTTGAACTCAGAATTATGAATCTTCCTGACTCCAGGCCTGGACTCTATTCACTGGACCACCTAGCTGCCATAGGCTCTCCACTTTATCATATTACATTACCTAGAATTAGGATCGAGAAAGACTACATCTAAGATATGATGGCCTTGAAATCACAGAATGTTAGAGTTCAAATATATTTTAAAGATTATCTGGTTCAACACACTCATTTTATAAATGCAGAAAATGAGATCCATAGGCCTGAAGTGATTCACCCAAGGTCACATGGCTAGTGCATGACAAGGCTGGGATTTGATTTCAGGTCCTTTGATTCTAAATCCAGCACTGTTTCACTTAAATTATGGCAATCTGGATAAAAGTGACATGTCAGTCCTTGGCCCTCTACTTTCTAGTTTTTTTTTTTAAGTTACATAGGTAATAGCCTGAGTGTTATCACTTCAATGTGGCATGAGGTAGGTGTAGTCCCCAGATATGAAATTTTTGTAAGAAACATTGAGACTTAAACATCATTGCCAAATAGGAACTCAAATTTTCCCAAGCACTCTAGGTTTAAATTCAAACGGCAAATAGGAAATCCACCTGCAGAATTCCTCCCCAAAGCAACTCTCCTAAAAGGAAATGGAAGAGTTTGGAGAGACCAAGAACAAATGAAAGAGAAAATAATGTTGTGTGGTGTGCATGTGTGTGTGTGCACATGCAAGCATGCACATATTCATGCATGTGTATGCATGTACATATGAGCTGGGGACAATGAATCCCCTTAATCATAGGCAGCATAAACACAAACCCCAAGACTTTCTTCAGATACTTGAATGTTGTACCCTATATCCAGGAAGGCACTTCCATAAATAAGAAAAACCTAGAAAAAATGTAACAGAAGTTCTCTGAAGTTTGGATTCAGTCAAAGGGCCATACTTGAAGACCTAGAGGGCCACATGTGGCCTCGAGGCCACAGGTTCCTCACCCCTGAGGGGTACAAGAAATAGAGTGCTGGGCCTGGAATCATGTTGACTTAAGTTAAAATTCAGTCTTCAGACAATTAGTTGTATGATCTTGGACAAGTCACTTAACTTCTGTCTGCCTCAGTTTCCTTATCTGTAAAATAATATCTCCTCCTGTAATAGGAATGTAATTTTTTTTTTTTAAAGCAATCGGGGTTAAGTAATTTGCTCAAGGTTACACGGCCAGGTGTTTCTGGGTGGATGCTAAGTGTCTGAGCCTGGGATTCGATCTCCAGGTCTTCTCAACACTGGAGCCGGTGCTCTTACTCGCTGTGCTACCTGGCCGCCCTGGGGATGTAAGTTTTTAAGATCTTCTCTGCCCCTAGGCTAAAGTGCACCTGGAGCCTGGGGTGGGAGGCTTGTTTTTCAGTACATACTTTTTGATTGGCCAGTGGGTCCAGAAGGTTTTTACATTCTCTGAGCCAGGAGAAGGCTATATAAACCCTGATTTGAGGCTTTGCTTTGGGGGCTCACTTTGAGAAGTATCCTGTGATTTGATCAGATGAAACTTGGGAAGCTGTTGTTGAGAGCCCCCCGACTTTGAAAAACCCAGATGTTGATTTGGTATGGATGTAATGGTTGGACAGTTTGGAAATCTGTCTACTTGATCTGTTTCTCTGTCTTGATAATTCTGTCTGTATACTCTGAAGTTCGGGGTGCTGACCTTTTTCCCCTGAACTAGGTAAATGATACATATTTGACTGATTAAAGTAAGCTTGTTAACCCATTTTGAGTTGCTTTCCTTTAACAAAGCAGATCCAAGAGCCTGGGCTGGCAGCCACCCTGGGGACGCTTGGGGTGCTTGCTGCTACACCTCCTCAAAGTTGTTGTGAGGGTCAAAAAAATGTGATGACATTTGTAAAGTATTTTTCAAATCTTAAAGCACTATTATAAATAGCAGTTATGACATTATTAATATTATCCAATAAATTCAATTCATCTTAATGAGCATGTGTTAATCCCCTAGGTGCAAACATAAAAAATAAAAAGACAAAAAGGGAAACTAGTCCCCCTCCTCAAGGAGCTTACATTATGCTAAGGTTTACAGTTTGTAAACAGATAAGCAAACACAGAATGAATTTCCTCATCACCCTAGCTGCTGGAGTCTTTCCCTTTAAGGTTACATTTTATCTACTCTGAATGTTCTTCCATATACTCAATTATTTATGGGTTATCTCCCAAATTAGAATTCAAACTTACTCTCTGTGCCTTTATTCATATCCCCAGCACCTGGCCAGTTCCTGATACATAGTAAGAGCTTAGTAACTGGTTCTTGAATGAATGAATTTGGAGGATCAGGGAAGGATTCTGTAGGAAGTAGCACCTGGACTGAACCTTGAAGCAAGAAAAAATTTGTATAAGGCAGAGTTGAGGAAGGAAATCATTTCACATATGGAGGTTGGTTTTTGCAAAAGTATGGCAGTAGGAGATGGAATACCAAGCTTGGGAAATGGCAAGGAGGCCTGCTTGCCTCAGAGAATACAAGAAAGGGAGAAATATGAAATAAGCCTGGAAAGGTAGACTAAAACATATCCAGGTGGGGAAGATCTTTAAATGTCAGGCCTAGGAGCTTTTATTTGGATGTCATGTGAGCCAATGGAAAGCCTAGTGGAAATAGAGTTAGAGGCTTTGTGTTCAAATCCTAGCTCTCATACTATTAACTCTGTGATCTTGGGCAAGTCAAACAGCCTTTTTACATCAGTTCCTTATATATGAAATAAGGAAGTTGGACTAGATGCTTCTCAGATCTAAATCTATGAGTCTCTCACTATTTAGTGGCAATAGGAAGCCACTAAAGTTTAAGTGAGGGAATGACATAGTAAGACTTAGGCTTTATAAAGATAGAGACCAAAATTGTGATCTCATTGGTATAGGAAAGTCAGAGGCAAAGGAAACTCCATCTGATCTTAGAGAGTTACCCAGAGCAGTGAAAAGTTAAGTGATTTGTCCACGGTCACACAGTCAATATGTGTCAGAGGAAGGATTTGAACTCAGATCTTCCTGGTGGGCTCTCTATCCACTATACCATGCTGTCTTTCAAGACTGTTTCAGGAAGTGTATTTTGAGAATTTCTTGAAGGATGATTTCTAGGCTCTTCTTTTGATCATGGCTTTCAGGTAGTTCAATAATTTTTAAATTATCTCTCCTTGGATATATTTTCCAGGTCAGTGGTTTTTCCAATGAGATATTTCACGTTGCATTCTATTTTTTTCATTTGTTTGGATCTGTTTTATAGCATCTTGATTTCTCATAAAATCATTAGCTTCCATTTGCTCCAATCTAATTTTGAAGGAATTATTCTCTTCAGTGAGTTTTTGAAATTCCTTTTCCATCTGACCAATTCAGCTTTTTAAGGCATTCTTCCCCTCATTGGTTTTTTGGGCCTCTTTTGCCATTTGAGTTTGTCTTTTTTTAAGGTGTTATTTTCTTCAGTCAGGCTATTGACTCGCTTTTCATGATTTTCTTGCATCATTCTCATTTCTCTTCCTAATTTTTCCTCCATTTCTGATTTTCAAAATCCTTCTTGAGCTCCTCCATGGCCTGCAACCAGTTTATATTTTTCTTGGAAGCTTTTGATGTAGGAGTTTTGACTTTGTTGTCTTCTTCTGGTTTCATGTTTTTGTCCCCCAAAAAAGATTCTATTGTTTGATTTAGCTTCCTCTGTTTGTTTATCTTGCCAGCCAATTACTTGACTTTTGAGCTCTTTGCCACAGTAGAACTCTGCTTCCAGAGTGGAGAGAGCTGTGTCCCAAGTTGATGGGGTTTTTGCAATTGTTGTCAGAGCTATGAGGAAGGTGCCCTCTCTATAACCACCACAAGCTCTGGCACACTGGCATTCCTCACCCCAGGACCACCACCCAAGGCTGTGACCCAGATCCAAGCAGGTCAAGGCAGGAGTGCTTACCCTCTGAATGGTTACTTGGTCCCCCAGTGATCTATAGGTCAGGAGCTCCAGAGGCAGCCACGTGGCAGCAGTTGCAACCCCTGTGCCTCCGCCACCTCTGCTACCCTGGGGTCAGGGGCTGGACCATGCTCTTCTCTCACCCAGTTCCAACAGAGTTCCCTACTGACCTTTTACTTTCTCTTTACCATCTATGGGTTGAGAAGTCTGGAAACCACCACAGCTGTGTATCAGCAATGCCATATTCACAATGCCTATAGAGATTACAAATATGCTGATATAATTATCCATTACAAAATACGTCATGTTTGCCATATGAGGAAATAAACTAGAAAATTTATTAAGATACCAAAAGACTGAGTCCCAAAACCAGAAAGTGAAAGCCATCAGAGTAGTTATGATATTGGCACAGGTAGATAAAGTAGAAAGCACCCACATTTTCAAGCCTTTAAAACAGAACAGGCTACCTCAGGCAAAGGTCCTCCTCTCCCCACGCACAGCAACCACCCAGTGTCCTGGAAGCGCGCTCCCAGCAGCTCCGGCCCCTGGCAGTCCTCAGCAGGAGTCCTTAGCAGAAAGTCCTTAGCAGTCCTAACTCAAAAAGGGCTTCGCGCTGCCACTGCCTCTGCTGCTGCCGCCGCCGTTGCCACCACTGCCAGCCACCGCAGGGATGCTAGCTTGGCTTCCGCTTCCTCTTGCTCCGCCCCTTCCTGCTACATCAGCAAGTCCAACGGGGCATGGAAGATCTTTAAATCCCATAACCCTTACATTCGGCCCCAAGATCTTTCATGTCCCTTACTTGGCAAAAATACAGTAGGAATAACTGGTGTCAACAAAATTTCACAACAATATAACAAGAATAGCACACAATAAACACAGAAAACCATATTTTAGGGTGGGGCTTGAACACAAGCTCCCCATCATTCCCCCACCCCAAACAAATGGGGCCCTAAAATCTTGTGGTAAGGGGTGAAGATCTCTTCTTCTATGGCTACTTGCTGCTGAAATCGGATGTAGAGCTGTCCCTGTCCTAAGGGGTCCCATTTGAGAGGTCAGTTCTTAATATGCTTGATGCCAGGTCCAAGGGTGACACATCACAGTTGCAGACAGGGGCTGACATCCAGCTTAAGCTATCAGGCATCTACAGATGGAGGGTACCAAGCCTGTGGAAACAAATCTAACAAACAAGGTGAACAAACAAAAAATCAAGAAAAAGCAAAGAGACAATAACCAGACTATCGTAGCCTCACTCACGGTAGAATAAATGAGTTAAGGGTACAATTTTGTAATCATCTTCTCCAGAATAAACAATAGTTACAGTGTTATCCCTCCCATATGCTATAATCTCTGCAGCCTTTGGAAGATCATTTGGCTTCCGTTTTACCCATACTTTAGCTCCTGATTTTATTCTATCAGTAGAACCAAATCCTTCAGTTCCTGTGACAGTTATTTTGGAAGGAGGGTCAGTTTTTACAAGTGGCATTGTTTTACAAGGAACAATAATCACTTGGACTATCCTATCATTCTTGTGAATCTGTATGGGCCTTTCACTTAAATTCTGGAATGTTACAACAATTTCTCCTTGATAATTAGAATCTATTACTCCAGCCAATACATGTATTCCTTGAGCTGCTAATCCTGATTTGGGTAAAATCTGTCCAAAGTGATTTTTAGGGATTCTTATGCATATCCCAGTGGAGATTTTTCTTATTTCTTTTCTGTCCAACCAAAAGTCCTCTAAACAATGTAAATCATACCCCATTGAACCAGGTGGTCCTGGGTACGGTGCTGGGACATCTGGCCTCAAGGTCCAATACTCAATATTTGGGATCTTGTGTGTTTGTTGTTTTCTAATTTGCAGATTGGGGGTCATCATTCTGGCTAGAGGTGTACTTCCTCCCAATGGTCTATTATTCAAATTACGCAAAGCCATGAACAAATTATCCTTCCAATGTTGATATGAATTATTGGAACTTAACTTCCTCAATTGTCCTTTCAGTAATCCATTCATTCTTTCAATCAACCCAGATGCTTCTGGATAATATGGAATATGATATATCCATTCTATATTGTTTAGTATACAATACTTCTTCATTTCATTGCCTTTGAAATGTGACCCGTTGTCACTTTGAATCTGCATTGGGGTTCCATAATATAGGCTTATGAGATCTAGAGTTTTACAAGTGTTTTTCTGGGTTGCATTCTTATAAGGACAAGCTACTAGTACACCTGAATAGGTATCAACACAAGTACATATAAATCTGCATCCTTTATCCAGTGGTAGTGGACCAATATAATCTATTTGC
This sequence comes from Petaurus breviceps papuanus, assembly GCF_028583685.1. NCBI lineage: Eukaryota > Metazoa > Chordata > Mammalia > Diprotodontia > Petauridae > Petaurus > Petaurus breviceps. The sequence continues at coordinate 9,883,867 of NW_027185754.1, read as the reverse complement.
CAGATTTGGGCTAGGACTTTTCCTCTTGCTATCTCTCCAGTTACTACCTGAGGAACAGTTCGCTCCTTTTCCAATTGACATATATGACATTCTTCTGCTAGTTTTTTGCTTCCTTTTAGCTACATAAACAGTAGCTTGCTCCTGGACCACATGAGTCCCTCCAGTTTGCTCTTCTGAGTGCTGTGACACAGAAGAATCCTCAGGCAAACTAGCTGACTCCCTAGCCATCTGAGCTCTTTCCTTCAGCAGCTTATCCCTACTTTTACACATAAGGCGATAACTTGTTAGCAGCACCCAGCCTCTCCTGCACACTCCTGCCAGTTCTTTGCCTGGTTCTATGGGTATTGCTTTCAAACATCTTTCCAAATCTCCAGGTTCTCCCTCTTTTAGCCTTGGTTCCCAGTTTTCACAGGGCCCTGTGCTTTTAGCCCATTCTCTGGCTAGAGAGGAATAAGGCAAATCCTCCCATCCTGGAATAGCCATTTCTCCCTCTAAAGCCCCACTGCTTCCAAATAGAGGCCTGACATTTTGTGATCCCATCCTGGTCGCCAAATGTATCAGCAATGCCATATTCACAATGCCTATAGAGATTACAAATATGCTGATATAATTATCCATTACAAAATACGTCATGTTTGCCATATGAGGAAATAAACTAGAAAATGTATTAAGATACCAAAAGACTGAGTCCCAAAACCAGAAAGTGAAAGCCATCAGAGTAGTTATGATATTGGCACTGGTAGATAAAGTAGAAAGCACCCACATTTTCAAGCCTTTAAAACAGAACAGGCTACCTCAGGCAAAGGTCCTCCTCTCCCCACGCACAGCAACCACCCAGCGTCCTGGAAGCGCGCTCCCAGCAGCTCCGGCCCCTGGCAGTCCTCAGCAGGAGTCCTTAGCAGAAAGTCCTTAGCAGTCCTAACTCAAAAAGGGCTTCGCGCTGCCACTGCCTCTGCTGCTGCCTCCGCCGTTGCCACCACTGCCAGCCACGCAGGGACACTAGCTTGGCTTCCGCTTCCTCTTGCTCCGCCCCTTCCTGCTACGTCAGCAAGTCCAATGGGGCATGGAAGATCTTTAAATCCCATAACCCTTACAAGCTGCCAGTGATTCATTCTCCTGAAGTGTGCCCCAGCCAGTCTTCGCTGCAGGTCTGGGCTGGCACAGCTCACATGGGACTGAGTTTGGCTCTGAGCCTGTTGTGAGAGACCCTTCCTGTCAGCCTGCCAGGCTGTCTTCAGCAGGAGATTTGTCTCTCTCTGTCACTTTGTGGGTTCTGTGGCTCTAAAATTTGCTTAGAGTCTTTTTTTTACAGCTATTGGAGATAGTTGGAGAAGGGGTTCAAGTAAGTTCCTGCTTTTACTCCACCATCTTGACTCTGCCCAGGAAGCATATTTTAACAGCTATGTGGAGGAGATATCAGAGGAGGGAAGAGACAGTAAGCCTGGAGTCCATCCAGGAGTCTAAGAGGTGATGTGGGCCTAAACTAGGGTGGGGGCCCATATAAGCAGAGATAAGAAGATGGTTTAAAGACATGTTGCAGAGATAGATTTGCATTCCCAGTCCTTAGTATGGTTCCTGCCACATAGTAAACACCTAATAAATTCTTGATTAATAATTAGGAGGATCAGGGAAAGTTTCTTTTTCTTCCAGTCAAAAAGTATGTTTTGGTTTGGATGTATGAAGATATTCATTTTTTTTTAAATTTGAGTTCCAAAGTCTCTCCCTCTCCCTAGCCCCTCACTAAGCCATTGAGAAGGCAAACAATATGATACCCATTCTACTTGTGAGTTCATGCAAAACATTATTTCCATTTTAGCCAATTGCAAAAACAGTCACATACATAAACAAAAATTGTAAAAATAATTTAAAAAGTGAAAAACGGTATGCTTCAGTCTGCACTCAGAGTTCATCTATTCTTTCTCTGGAGGTGGATAGCATTTTTCATCATGAGTCCTTTGGAATTGTTGTGAATCATTGTATTGATCAGAATAGCTAAGTCATTCACAGTTGATCATCACTACAATATTACTGTCGCTGTGTACAGTGTTTTCCTGGTTCTACTCACTTCAATTTGCATCAGTTTATGTAAGTCTTTTCAGGTTTTTCTGAAATTATCTTACTTGCCATTTCTTCTAGCACAATAATATTCCATTACAATTCTATACCTGAAAAACTTGTTTAGCCATTCTCCAACTGATGGGCATTTCTTCAAAGAATTTAAAACTGGCCATGTGACTTGGCCAAGTCACTTAACCCCAATTGCCCTCCAAAAAGCAAAAAAAAAAAAAAAAAAGAATTTCCAATTCTTTGCCACAAAAAAAGGTTGCTGTCAATATTTCTTGTACACATAAGTCCTTTCCCTTTCCCTTTTCTTTTTGATTTCTTTGGGATACAGACCTAGTGTTGGTAATTCTGAGCCAAAGGGTATGCCTAATTTGAGAGCTCTTTCAGCATAGTTTTAAATTGTTCTCTAGCAAAAAAACTTTCCATAGGAAGTGATACTTGCCCTGAATCTTAAAGGAAGAAAAAGATTCTAAAAGGTGGGTGGACTTGAGAGAGAGCATTCCAGGCATGGAGTGAGAGGTCATGAGGCCCTGAATATCAGTTTTTGCCCATTCTGATATTCTATATCTTCATTCTATGGTCTCTAACATTTCTGACAATATAAGTTTCATAGTCCTCTCCAGTTTTGACATGTTAGGTCAGGAGTGGGGAACCTGAAACCTTGAGACCACACATGGCCTTCTAGGTCCTTGTGTACGGCTCTTTGACTGAGTCCAAGTTTCACAGAACAAATCCTTTTATTTAGGAGATTTGTTCTGTGAAGTTTGGATTCAATTAAAGGGTTGCACTTGAGAATTTTAAGGGCCACATGTAACCTTGAGGCTGCAGGTTCCCCACCCCTGTGCTCAGCTCTAAGGTCCCTGTAGTCCTCAAATTCATCTATTTTAGGTGGTCCTTCCATAATTGGATATTCTTTTTATTTTCTTTTTGGAGGGAGGACAGCAGGGCAATTAGGCTTAAGTGATTTACCCAAGGTCACACAGCTAGTTTTTGTGTTAAGTGTCTGAGGCTGGATTTGAACTCAGGTCCTCCTGACTTCAGGGCCGGTGCTCTATTCACTGAACCACCTAGCCACCCCTGATATTCTGTAATCTAACATTTGACATTCTCTCTGACATTCTCTGTTTCAAATTCTCTTCCAGATTTAATATTTTATGCTTTGTTTTCTAAGGTCCCTTCTTCTAGCTCTCACATTCTCCCTCTAAGTCCCCCTATTTTGACATTTGCAGGTTCTGAGGTCTTTCAGCTCAGGGACTGTTTTTACACAGGCACTTTTCAGTTCTAATAGTCACAAATTCTATGAAATTCTACCCCATTCTGTTTTCTGAAATTCTAAGAACCTTTCTCTTTACAGTGATTTTTTTAAAAAGGTGATCTGTTTAATTATTAGAGAAATAATATAGTAAGCTACTAGACATGGATATCTCAATGTGAATAAAGAATTTGGGGGGTGGCTAGGTGGCAGAGTGAATAGAGCACTGGCCTTGGAGTCAGGAGGACCTGAGTTCAAATTAGCCGTTTGACCTTGGGCAAGTCACTTAACCCTAATTGCCCTACCTTCCCCCTCCAAAAAGCAAAAAAAAAAAAAAAAAGAATTTGAGAATAGGTTTTGAGATGGAGAGGGGAAAAATATGGAGGCACTGGATACCTGAGGCTTGAAAAGGAGGGCAATGGTGAAGAGAAAGACCCAGGATGAAGAGGCTATCTGGGTTCATCAAGACAAACTTGGCAAGTCTGTTGTGGAAAACTGAGTCCCTGATGTTCTTGAACAGTTCATGACTTTGAGTACAACCCACTTCAGGCAAGAGGTGGTTTATTCTCCAGAAAACTCACCTGTAAAATGAAGGGATTGTACCAAGTCCCTCAGTTCTGATAATCTCTAAATCTGATTCTATAACAAAGAGAAACTGTATCTGAGTAGACCAATGGTGTTTGTAAGGAGAATTGAGAACAGGACATTGGGCTAATGATCCAAGAGATACTGGGAGGTAGTGAGGGATAGGAAAGAAAGGAAAAGACAGAGCAGGGCTAGGGTAGCAAAGGGCAGGGCTGGGATAGGCTGGGATGGGCTGGGATGGGGCAGACTAGGAAGTGAATGGAAGAATATCTTTCCTACAAGATTGAGGGAGGCTTCTTGAGAGTGGAACTGGGATCATGGATTTAAAGCTAGGAGGTACTTAGAGGCCTTCTAGTCCAACCCTCTTATTTGTACATAAGGAAAGAGATCAAGAGAGGGGAAGCAATTTGTCTAGGGTCACAGAGGTAGTAAGTAGTACTACAGGGATTCCATCCTGTCCTCTGACTTCAAAATTCAATGTAGTTTAGAGATTTACCCAAGAGGAGGTGAGGAGAAAGAGGAATAAGCAAAGCTGTTGTTAATATTAAAAAAGGAGCCTAACTAAGAAGGAGACTGCTCTCTTGAGAGTGAGAATCGAAAATCACGAGCTATAGTACTAGCAACATTTTTCAGATCATGAAATAACTTTTTCAAGCAATGATGATCCTCAATTAAGACCATATGCTTGTGTATTGATATCAGTCTTTGGCAGTACTATCTCTATGCAAAGACATTTTCTTTTTCTTTTTTGGCAGGGGGCAGGGAAACAATTGGGGTTCAGTGACTTGTCCAGGTTAACATAGCTAGTATAAGGCTATATTTGAACTCAGGTCTTGATTCCAGTCCCAGCACCCTGTCCATAACACCACCTAGCTGCCCTGTATTATAAAAATTCTGTTTATTATTATTATACTTTGAATTTTATCAATAAAATTTGTGGAAATTAGTTTTTTCTCTTATAAGGATCTACATAATGTTCTCAATTTTGCCTCTTGGTCCATAATGCTTAAAATATTTAATATCTGTTTTTATTTTTCTTGAGTTGTTTGTGTGTGTGTGTGTGTTTTCTTTTACAACATGAATATTATGAAAATGTTTTGCATGACTACACATGTATAACTTTATATTGAATTGCTTGCCTTCTCAATGAGTTAGGGTGGGGAGGGAGAAAGGGAAAGAATTTGGAACTCAAGCCTTTAAAAATGAATGTTAAAATTGTTTTTACATGTAACTAGGGAAAATAAAATACTAAAAAAAATTTAGTATCTGGCCCCTTATATAAAAAATTTTTTTTGCTCACCCCTGATTTATCTTACAGTTTGACTCTGAGTAGCCTGGAGGGTCAATTTAAGTCTGTCTGATCTGGAAGTTTCTTTTTATCATAACATTCCAGGGACTGAAAGGCCACAAATAATCAACCTTCTCAGATAAGTTAACTCAGCACCAGAAGGTGTTTACAAAACAAGGAAGGAGGGAGAGGAAACACTAGGGTTTCCCTTCCACACATTTGTGTAGTAGAGTATAATCAACCTTGGATAACCTTTGCTCTTTGAAGGTTTCACGTTGGAATATCTAGCTTCCAGTCCCCTAGTCCCAAAGTAGGAGGAATGTGGGACCTTTGGAAGTACATTAAGTTGTCTAAGCACAGGTAAAATCTTGAAGTTGACAAAATTTGTCTATTGACCCCAAGTGTTCTCTTTCTTTCCCTTTTGCTCACTTCTTGCTTCAAATTCATGGTGGCACAGTCACTCATGATTAGAATTTTATAAGTGGAATGTTGAAGCTAGAAAGGACTTTATGTCATACATTATCTATCCCAACTCCCTGCTCCCTTCCTATTTTATAGATGAGGAGATTAAGACCAAGAGAGAAATTACTTGACCAAGGTCACATAGAATCAATGTCCAAGTCTCCTGACTCAGTCCATGGCCCTTACTATTACTGTCTTAGAGTGTTACTTAACTCCATATATGTATATCTTATCTCTGTCATTGGTCATTGTGACTAAAAAACATTATCATTTGGTGGCTACCCTTTTAGAGATGAGGTTTTCCATATTTAGCTAGGCTGATCCTTACACAATAACTCATCACCAAACCCACACTTTCTTGCCTGTTAGGACCTTATAAAATTGTAGATTCTAATCTTGCAGAACCAAAGTAACCTTAACAGCCACACCCTGATAGTAAACCATCTCAGCAGATGAGCTAAACCAGATTGAGGGTAACCAATGGACCTCAAAACCTTTGGTGAATGAGGAGCATGTGAAGACTTCCCCCAGCAGAATGGGTGGATGAGAACAATTTGTTCCAATAGCCATGAAGGCATCCAAAGCAGGTAGTGAGGAATGCTTAGAGCTTGGTCAGGCATCAAAGATGCCAAGGTCATCTGCAGTCATCACTAGTTGTCTTGACTTTTGTCCTGCCACTGGACTTCGGTGGCTCAGGAGGAGAAAGTGAAGAGGACAACTTTGTACAACTCACACTCAAGTCAAGACATCACCCATGAGTGTCATTTGTCTTCTTTGAAAATGAAAGATGGGTGAAAGGATATGAACAGGCAGTTTTCAGAGGAAGAAATTAAAGATATCTATAAGCATATGAAAAAATGCTCTAAATCACTATTGATTAGATAAATGCAAATCAAAACAATTCTGAGGTACCACATCTCACTGGTCAGATTGGCTAAGATGACAAAACAGGAAAATGATAAATGCTGGAGAGAATGTGGAAAATTGGAACACTAATGCATTGTTGGTGGAGTTGTGAACTGACCCAACCATTCTGGAGAGCAATTTGGAACTATGCCCAAAGGGCTATAAAAAAGTGCATACCCTTTGACCCAGCAATACCACATCTAGGGCTGTATCCCAAAGAAATCATACAAGTGGGAAAAGGGCCCATATGTACAAAACTATTTATAGCAGCTCTTTTTGTGGTGGCAAAAAATTAGAAATCAAGGGGATGCCCATCAATTGGGGAATGGCTAAACAAGTTGTGATATATGAATGTAATGGAATATTATTGTGCTATAAAAAATGAGGAGCAGACAGACTTCATAATAACCTGGAGAGGTTTATTACATAAAATGATGCTGAGTGAGGGGAGCAGAACCAGGAGAACTTTATACACATTTATAGACACATCGTATCTGTGATGATTAACTTTGATAGACTGGGCTCCTCTCAGCAATGCAAGGTTATAAGACAACTCCAAAAGATTCATGTTGAAAAAGTTCATCCAGAGGAAGAACTACAGAATATGAATGGAGATTGAAGCAAACTACTTCCTCTCTCTCTTTTTTGTTTTGTTTTATTTCATTCCTTCTTTCTCGTTTTTCATTTCTTTGGCTATAATTCTTCTTTACAACTTGACTAATGTTTAATATGAAGGTATTTGTAGAACCTATATTGGATTACATGCTGCGTGGAGGAAGAGGGGGGAGGAGAAGAAGGGGGAGAACATTTGGAACTAAAGGGATTGTGGAATTGAATGTTGTAAACTAAAGGTAATTAAAAAAAAAAGAAAGATGGACAGCAATCTCTGAATTCCTCAGAAATTCTGTCAGCAGAATTTGCTGCTCTGTACAGAAACCTCTCAACAATTAGGGGCCTTACCTGACTTAAGTGGAGCAGAAATGATGGTGGGGAAGATAACTTCATCACTACTTTGTCCCACTACCCTTCCTGTGCACACATGGCACAAGATTAGAGTAAGAAAGACCAAGGTTTAAATCTCACTTTAGTCACTTACTACTTTTGTGACCCTAGGCAAGCCTTTCTGTGCCTTAGTTTCCTCATTTGTAAAATGATGGGGTTTGATTTGATGTCTTCTAAGGTACCTTCTTGCTTTAACTCTGTGATCCTATAATCAATCCAGCTGAGAGGGTGTCATATATAGTAGAAGGAATGAGGAATTTTGAATGGAGAACTGGTTTTTATTTTAGCTCTGCTTTTTAAAAAAAATCAAATTAACCAATGATTTGTCTATTTTGTTGTTATTGTTTTTATAAAATCAGCTCCTAATTTTATTTATTATTTCAATTTAAAAATTTTTTGATTTTATTTATCACTTGTTTGATTTTCAGGATTTCCATTTTGGAGTTTAATTGGGGATTTAAAAATTTTTCTTTTTTTAGTTTTTTTTCCAGTGCATGCCCAATTCATTGATCTGCTCTTTCTCTCTTTTATTGATGTACGTGTTTAGAGAAACAGAATTGCCCCCCCCACACACACACAATTTTGTCTGGATCCCACAAATTTTAGCATGTTGTCTTATTGTTATCATTCTTTTCAACGAAATTAATGATTGTTTCTATGATTTGTTCTTTGATCCACTTCTTTTTTTAGGATTAGATTATTTAATTTCCCATTAATTTTTAATCTATGCTTCCAAATAGTTGTGGAAAGACATGAGCAACTCATTAATGGATTGTAATCTGTGCTGGTGGAGTGAGTATTCATGGAGTTGAAGTCAAAGATCCATTGAAGTGTGATCAAGTGCCCCCAAATACTTGAATGGAATATAAGCGATGCGGGCAGGTTATCAGAATGGGAAAGATCAATCTTGAGGGCAGAAATCATGCCTTGTCCTTTGCAGTTATGCATAGCATCAAGCAAAGGGCTAGAGTTTGCAAGCAAAGGGCTAGAGTTTGCTAACGGCTTATTCACTAGTCTATTGATAATGTGCCCTGTGACACTGTGAGACCAAGTTTTTTGTGACTTGCACAACACCTGGCAAACTGTTGTATGGACTCAAAGTAGTGTGGGTGGGTCAGAAAGAAGGAAAATATCTATCTCTTCTGGAGCTCATAGATATACAGCTGGAAGGATCTCAGAGGCCATCTAGTACAACCCTCTCATTTCACAGATGAGGAAACTGAGGTTCACAAAGAAGAACGGGTTGGCCCAGCGTCTCACATGTAAGAAGCATCAACAGTGACATCTGAATCCAGTTCCTCTAACTCCAGAGCTAGTGTTCTTCCCACTGTGCCATGCTAAGTTAGCAGGGAAACACGGGAGTTATGGGCTTTAAGATGGGCCTTGTGAAAATGTGAGGATTCAGAGGTCAATGAAGCAGGATGGTCATTAGGGCCACTGTGATTTGTCTTGTGTTCTATAATAACTCTCTGTACCCCAAGAAAAACATTGATTAACTATCAACCGATCATAAGTCATTCTTCCTATGTTTAAAGATAGCAAAGTCTTCATTTTTGCTGTTTCTAAGCATTAATGGGCAATAGTCAATAGAGAGGAGGAAACAGCAATAGTGGGTAGCTAGGTGGCTAAGTGGATAGAATGCCAGGCCTGGAGCCAAGAAGACTCATCTTCCTGAGTTAAAATCTGACCTCAGACATTTACTAGCTGTGTGACCCTGGTCAAATCACTTTCCCCTGTTTGCCTCAGTTTCCTCATTTGTCAAATGAATTGGAGAAGAAAATAGCAAATCACTCCAGTATCTTTGCCAAGAAAATCTCAAATGAGGTCATGAAGAGTCAGAGATGTCTGAAATGACCCAACAAAAACAAATAGTGTTAGGTGATTGGCAAGAGAATTAGAGCTAAGAGACTTAGTGGCTCCTAAACTCCCCTCTCTGAGTACTGGGTTCTCTCCCAGGATTCAGTACACAAGGCTAGAAGGTTCTGAGGGCCCTTTACCTGCTGACCTTCCAAAACTGCTCCTGTCCGTCACTCTCATTTGTGTCCCTGCTTTACAATGAGGCTGTTGGGAGCTGATACAATTGTGCAGCAACCTTGCAATAGATAATCCAAAATGATTGGCCCAGCAGTGGATGGGTGAGTGGTATAGTAAAAAAGAGCATGGGCATGGAGGCAGAGGACTTGGGTTCAAATTCTGCCTCTGCCTCTTACTATCTATGTGATGTGGTGTAAATCACCCTCTGGACCTCAGTCTCATCTAAAAATTGAGGATCTTTAAAGGAACTTTGCCCTATAAAATCCTGTGCGGATTTACAAGCCCAGATTCCTGACAGGGCAAAGATTTTAGGACTGAGTGATAGAAAGAATTTTAGGGATTATCTCATCCAATCCCTTCACTCTTCACTTTCTACCATTGTCCCTGCCCCAGGAATTTCTGAGGTCCTCCTCTCCTGGATATTAATCCCTAACATCCTGAGTATTTACCATCCCTAGTATTAAATCTCAACCCTTGGAAGCTAAGGATATTTTTAAAATGTTTTCAGTTGAGGTTAACCCCGGGAGCGATTTCCATCGACAGTAACCCAACCCTCTGCTCCAGCTGGACTCCTTTCTTCACTGCCCCTCCTCCACCCCTCAGTGTCTCATACATCAAGTTTCAGCCCCTCCATGAGCTTCAACAAGCACAGTTCTTCCCACAGGGAGTCCCGTGATTCTCTCCACTATGATCCCTTCCCTGCTCAGAGTTGTGGCTGGTGAATTATCACAGGATTTAAAAAGGAAAGTTCCTTAGAGAAAATCTGGTCCAGCTCCTCAAGTCCCTTTGTAGTCTAGCCCCCTCCCACCTTTCCAGTCTTCATGAACCTTACTCTCTACCATATACACTTTGGTCCAGTGATGCTGGTCTGCTTGCTATTACACAAACAATCCACTCTATTTCTTAGGTCTGAGTATTTGTCTGACTGTCCCCCACGTCTGGAAAGCTCTACCTCATCATCTCTGCCCTCTGGCTTCCCTGACTTCCTTCAAGTCACAATAAAAATCCTGTCTTCTACAAGATGCCTTTCCCACCCCCCCTTAAATTCTAGTATCTTCCCTATTATTTCCTATTTATCCAGTATATAGTTGATTTATAAATATTTGTTTGATTGTTGTCTCTCCATTCAATTGTGAGTTCCTAGAGGGTAAGGGCTATCTATTGCCTCTTCACGCATTCCAAGTGCCTGGCAGAGTAGGTGCTCAATTAATGCTTATTAACTGACTAACTGATTTTGAGTCTCACAAAACCCTTCCTTGCAGGAAGAAAATAAGCAAAAGCAAAAATAGAGCTAATTAAAAGAGATAAGCAGGGGAACTACATTTTGCTAAAGGGTACCATGAGGTAGTATCAATACTAAACATAGGTACACCAAATGGCATGGCATCCAAATTTTTAAAGGAAAAGTTAAATGTATTACAAGAAATAAAAAGCGAACTATACTAGTGGGGAACCTCAACTTTCCTCTCTCAGAGATAGATAAATCTAATCACAAAATAAATAAGAAGTTAAGGAGATGAATAGAATATTAGAAATTTTTGATATGATAAGACCTTTGGAGAAAATTGAATGTAAATAGGAAGGAACATAAGTTTTTCTCAGCTATGCCTGGCACCTTCACAAAAATTGGTCATGTATTGGGGCTTTAAAACTTCACAAATAAATGCAGAAAAGAAGAAAAAATAAATGTACCCTTTTCAGACATGGGTTTCTGTGGCCCCCAAAGTTGTCAGATAACACTGTTTAATAGTTCCTCTTATTTAGCAAAGCTGGTGCCCAGAAAGTAGCTTGTGTTGCCAGGCCTGTCCTCAAAGTCCTTCCAGTAAGAAAGAAACTATTGGAGCTTGACTTCTGGTGGCGTAGGGTCCCTCACTCCATGATGAAGCATCGGAGGGGGCCTTAATAACTTTAAATTCAGACTTTTTGTACACTATTTTGTATTATCCTCTTATTAGTTTCTGGGTCTTCTATTCTTGTATCCCCAAGAAATACTTGAGGACAGATACCATATACTATATTTCTGGGTACAAAGTAAGAGCTCAATAGATACCTGATGAATTAGAATTTTGACTGTGAAGATTTTCAAATTTGATAATGGTTGTGATGGCCTATAATCTCTTTTTTTATCCAACTAATTTTCTGCATAGTTTGAAGATGCATGGAAGGAACAACTCCCACAGTCAATGGTATCTTATCTTTACTAAAGGAAGAAGCACAAAGTGAGGGCCCAGACCAGAAACATGCCCAAGGTTAGATAGCACTGAGTGGGGAGACATATGGTGTACTTGGAAGGAACAAAAAGGATACACTGGGTTGGGTTTAAGTGTGCAATGATAACAGGGTGCTATGTTTTTCTAGCCTTTGGCAATTACTTAATTCAGTTGGCAGCAACAGCTGGGCATTGGTCACAGAAATCAGTTCTGCATGGATTGCCGAGCAGCTGGAGGTATTCAGGACAAGCTGTCCAGCGCTTCTCAGTTATAAACAACTGGGTCCCATAGTGTCATAGAACAAAGTCATTAAGAGACTAATCAATTAGCCTTTAGCAAACTTCTACTCTGGGTCCTGACCAGTGCTCAGTGCCCTGAGGGATATAAAGTAGGAGATGTGATTTCTGCCCTCAAGGAGTCTACACTCAGTCAGTCAACAAGCATTTATTAAGCATTGTGTGCCAGGTACAATGCTAGATGGCCGAGATGCAAAGACAGAAGTGAAACCTGTCCTGATCTGAAGGTGTTTATATCTATCAGAGGGCACAAATGTACAATCAGTAGGACATATCTATAAGCCACCACATCTCATTTTTGTCTCTGTTGGGAAAATGTGACTATTTCATAGAAGCATGCATTGAGAGTTGGAAGAAACCTCAGTGCCTGTCTACTCCAACCCCATCTTTTTGAAAATGAGTATAAGTTCAAAACAATCACTTCTCAAGAGCCTACTGTGAATCCACAAATATCTCTATCATGGAACAGGAACCATATACACTGAACAATGAGCCAAACACAGAACTGAATAGAGAGAAGAGACCAGGCTGGATCAGATTTGGGAAACTGCATTGCTTTAACTGAATATTCAAAAGCCCATTTTTAGCACTAATTTTCTCCTTGTGATGTTGCCAATCAGGAAGCTCCAGGATCTCAGAAGAATCAAAATGCCAATGAGTCAAAGGGCAATGAAAAGATCTATAGTTGGTATGACTAGGAAACAACATATTTCCATTGATGATTTGTGTGTGAGACACAATGTAATTTGTGTCAAGCGCGTGAAAAAGGAGATCAACTAATCATCTAGGGGCCTGTGGTGTATTGTGGAAAATCTGCGGACTTTGGCAGTCAGATAGATGAGCGGGTTAAATCCTGTCTGTCCTGCTTATTGCCCTTGTGGCCTTGAGTAAGCCAGTTAGCCTCCCTGTGCCCCAGTTACCTCATCAGTCAAAAGAAGATAACAGCCACTGAGGTCCCTTCTACTTCTAGATTTATGATTCTATATAGTTCGAGCCAGACCTAGAGTCAGGAAGACTCATTCATCTTTCTGAGTTCAAATCTGACCTCAAACATTTACCAGCTGAGTGATCCTGGGTAAGTCACTTGACCCTATTTGTCTCAGTTTCCTCATCTGTAAAATGAGCTGGAGAAGGAAATGGCAAACCACTCCAGTATCGTTGCCAAGAAAACCCCAAAAGGCATCACAAAGAGTAAGTAGGACACAACTGAAACAACTGAACAACAAACAGTTTGAGCATAGCAAAAAAGACATGTAACCTGAGTACTGCATTGGTACCATGAAACATTAAATGAATCAGGGCTAAGCATCCAGAATAGTGAGTGGAACATTTATTGGGCAGCAACAATTACCTAGTATGAGATGGTGTGGCTAGGTTGCAATCTGCACCAATGGAGGTCCACTTGTAAGAGGAGAGATATTTTAATGACAACTGGCATTTATAAAGTGCTTAAAAATTTACAAAGAACTTTGCATGCATCCTGTCATTTGATCCTCACAACAACCTGTGAAGGAGGTTACCATGGGACATTGTCCAGTTTTACAGATGAGGATGCTATGGTTAAGTGACTTGTTTGTGGTCATGTACTGAAGCTACCGTGTTTCCCCAATAATAAGACACTGTCTTATTATTTTTTTGGACAGAAAAACACCAGAGGGCTTATTTTCAGGGGAGGGCTTATTTTAATGAACATTGACAGCAATTTTAATAAACAGGTAAATGTGAACAAAAAAATGTACCTTTATTCAATAAGCAAATCACTGGGGAAGAACAGGATGACGCGCTCACTGCTGCAGCTCTGATTGGATGCAGCTCGGAGCGCGGCGTGCGTTTCACCCGGGGGGGAGGAGAGGGACGGTGCATACAGAGGGTACTGTAATGTAGCGTGTAGCGCAGGGGATCACCTTCACTACAGTAGCAATCTCAATAGGGCTTATTTTTTGGGGAGGGCTTATTTTAGAGGAATCTTACACAATAAGGGGAGGGCTTATTTTCGGGATAGGTCTTATTATCAGGGAAACACGGGTAGTACAAATCAAAGGCAGGATTCTTTTTTTTAAATTTTATTTATTTATTTTTAGTTTTCAACATTCACTTCCACAAGATTCTGAGTTCCAGATTTTCTCTCCATCTCTCCCCTCCTGCCACCCCAAAATGATATGTAATTTTATATAGGCTCTCTACATATACATTCATATTAAACTTATTTTCATGTTACTCATGTTGTTAAGAGGAATTAGAATCAATGGGAGAAACCACATGAAAGAACAAAAAAAAAAGAGCAAATAATATGTTTCAATCTGCATTCAGACTTCATAGCTCTTTTTCTGGATGTGGACAGCAATTTTCATCACAAATTTTTTGGAGTTGTCTTAGATCCTTGCATTGCTAAGAAGAGTTAAGTCTATGAAAGTTAGACATTGCACAATGTAACTGTTACTGTGTATAGTGTACTGGTTCTACTCACTTCACTCAAAATTAGTCCATATAAGCCTTTCCAGGTTTTTCTGAAGTCCACCTGCTCATCATTTCTTTTTTTTAAGTTAATTTATTTATTTTTAGTTTTCAACATTCACTTCCATAAGTTTTAAATTTTCTCCCCCTCCTTCTTCCCCCTCCCCTAAACAGCATGCAATCTGATATAGGCTCTACATATACATTCCTATTAAAGATATTTTCACATTAGTCATGTTGTATAGAAGAATTAGAAGGGAAAAAAAACAAAAAAAGAAAATAGTCTGCTCCTCTCTGCATTCAGACTCCATAGTTGATGGAGTATTCTTTGGATGTGGATGGCATTTTCTATCATGAGTCCTTTGGAATTGTTTTAGGTTCTTCTTTGCTTTGCTGAGAAGGGCTAAGTCTAGCAAAGTCAGTCATTGCATACTATGGCTGTTACTGTATACAGTGTTCTCCTGGTTCTGCTCCCCTCACTCAGCACCAGTTCATATAAGTCTTTCCAGGATTTTTTGAAGTCTGCCTGCTCATCATTTCTTATAACACAATAATATTTCATTATATTCATATACCACAACTTTTTCAACCATTCACCAACTGATGGGCATCCCCTCAATTTCCAATTCTTGGTCACCACAAAAAGAGCTGCTATACATATTTTTGTACATGTGGGTCCTTTTCCCATTTTTATGATCTCTTTGGGATACAGATATAGAAGTAGTATTGCTTGGTCAAAGGGTATATACATTTTTATAACCCTTTGAGCACAGTTCCAAATTCAAAAGCAGGATTTTTACTCAGGTCTCTCTTGATTTCTAGTCTCTTTCCAGTATGCCAATATACAGCCTTTCCTTTTGGGGGGAGGTGTTAAAGTATGTACAAGATACGATGTGAGGAACTGTTGTATATAAAAGCAGGTTACCAAGTGCTTTGGGAGGATTTTGACCTTCGGGATAGATGGCCCACATGCACGAAATAGAGAACAAAACAGAATGGAACATAGATAAATGGTAAACTGTGTGCGTGGCTCGGACAAGCGAGTGCTGAAGAGATCACAGAGGAGATAATTTCAGGCTGGAACACTCAGGGAAAAGGCTGTTAGAGGAGGCCGACCTTGAAAGGGGCCTTAAAGGCTGGAGAAGTTAGCGAGATCTGAGGCTAATTAAGGAGTAGGGATTGTTCCATGGAGGGTTCAGTGTTATCTAATTGCCAGCACTGACAGGATCTGGGCAGGGTTGGGGGACAGTTACTGGTTTTGTCCTCAATGAGATCAGGTTTGGAGCTTCTCTCCCCTCCACATCCATGTGAGGAAAATGAAAGCAAAGAGTCCCATTTTCCCTCCCCCCCTCCCCGCTTTTTTTTTTTTTTTGCCAGGGAAGGGGCTGAGGGCAATTTCAGTTTGTTCTTCCTTAGGTCAAAGCAGGTGAGAAACTCCTGGCTGAGAAACTAAGCTCATGCTGATTTTGCCCTATACCTACCTTTTTTCACAATTCCTTCTCTGAGGACTGTGCCATAAAGGGGTCAGGTTTTCTCTTATGTTAGAATGTAAGTTCCTTGAGAACAGGGGCTATTTTCTTCTCATAATCTTATCTGCAGTACTTAGTTCAGTGCAGGCCACATAGTATATACTTATAAATGCTTATTGATTGGTTGATGTTTCCTTTTTCTCCCCTTTCTCTTTATATCAAGATACCCTGGAAAATCATCTCTTCAAGACACAAGGGTCTGGGAGGAAAAGTCTCCATCTTCTCTGTCTCCTCTGTCCTTTAGAGGGATTTCCAGAAAATCCCATTTGCAAGCCCAAGTTATATATTCTAGGAGAGGCTGGGTTAGTTAGATCCAGAGGCCTTAAAGACAAGAAATAATATTCATATTGTCAGTTTCCTCATCTGGACGATGAAGGAGTTGGAGTTGGACTAGATAATCTTTAAGGCCCATTTAGCTTGAAATCTATGCTCACATTATGCAATGATCAACTATGAATGCCTTAGCTCTTCTCAGCAATACAATGATCCAAGACAATTCCAAAGGACTCATAATGGAAAATGCTATCCACATCCAGAGAAAGAACTGATGGAGTTTGAATGCAGATCAAAGCACACTACTTTTCAATTTCTTTATTCTTGCATGGTTTTTTCCTTTTGGTCTGTTTCTTCTTTCAGAACTTGACTAATATGGAAATATGTTTTACATGATTGCACATATGTAACCTATATCAAGCTGCTTACCATTTTAGGGGAAGGGGAGGGGAAGAAGGAGGGAGAAAAATAGGGGACTCAAAATTATTTTAAAAGAATGCTAAAAATTGTCTTCACATGTAACTAGAAAAATAAAATACTATTTAAATTAAAATTAAAAAAAGACATTTATGTCCCTATGTTCCTCTCTCCTCATCTCCCTCACTTTCCATTCTCTTGTCCCCTGATGTCCAAATTTCCTTCAGCATTCAGGGCTTAAAGGTTCAAGTCACTTAGCAATGGTTGCAGACCTCAGTGACCTCCCTCTTTTGGTACCCCCTCCGTTTTGGAAAATGAGGGGGTTGGAGTAAATAATCTCTAAGGTATCTTCTCAATCTAACACTTTTAGATTCTCTGAACTCCTATAAAAAGTCAGCTCCTTTCACCAAGATTTAGCTTTTATCTGCAAAATAGGAATCTCATTTGCTTTACTTCCCTCCTAGGCTGTGAGAGATATGCCTTGTAAACATGAAACGGCTATGTAAATTTCAAGTAACAAGGTAGGCTCACAACAGATGCTTATAGGAAAAAACCAACCAACCAGATATTTATTGGGTGAATTTACTTAACTATTTACCTGCTGGTGCTCTCTCTGATACGGAATGTAAATTTTAATCTCTGAACTTTTTTTTTTGTTTTGTTTTTTTCATCTTAAAGACCAACCTTAACCCCAACTCACCCTGGTGCTAGACTACTTGGTCACTCTTTGTGCTCTGATTGACTCAGTGATTAACAATTGTTTCTGTTAAAGACCTTAGCTTGAAAAGGCCAAGGTCCTTCACTGCATCCCGGGCTGTCTCCAGTTTTCCTGACCCATATCTGGCCATTGAACCCATAGGGCTGCAGAGGAGAAAGTAAAGTTGGTGACTTTGCACAGCCCTTTCTCACTTCAATCCAATTCACTTGCATGTCATGGCATCACCTCTCTGATGTCATGGTCCTCTTCAAGAATGAAGGACAACAGCAACTTTCCTAGGAGATTAAGTAAATGGTTGGGCCACACAGAGCACTTTTTAATACAACACACAGCAAACATGCTCATTGTTTCATACAGTCAGATTTGGAAGGTCATCAAATCCAACTGCCTCATTTAACAGATGAGCAAACTGAGGCCCAGAGGTAAGAGATTTGCCAAAGGTCACAAGCAGCAAAATCATATGTAATAGATTTGGGTTTCATATACAACCCTCATTTTCTGTTCTTTGGTTTTGGAAATGTTCATATTGGTGATTTTCTAGTTTGTAATAAAAAAAAGTAACCCAACCCCACAACACACAGGCTCTGACATGTGGTAGGTACTTAATAAAGGTTGGTTGCATTAATTAGAACTTTTCCATTGGGACATCAAAGAAGAGGGTAGTTTGAGCTAGAAAGGTAGAAGTACTCACTGTTTCATAATGGAGAAGGAAATGGATGCCTAGAGAAAGGAAGTGACTTGCACAGGGTCACACATTGAATTAGTGACGGAACCTGGACCTTCTGACTATTACTCCAGGGTTTTTCTTTTCTTTTTTTCCCTCCCTCCACAAGATGTACATATATGCATAGGCGTGGGAAGTAAATTTCTTGGCTAAGAGCCCCTGCCTCCTCCTATCTTCCCCCAGCTGGGGCTTGTCCTATCTCCCAGTTCTGTCTGCCCAGAGGGGAGGAGGAAGGAAAGACTTGGGTGGGGAACTCTTTGGGCTTGCCTGTTAGAGAGAGCCTGGGTAGGATGGCTGTAGGGGCCTTGGTTGGGTTCATTTTAGGAATCTTCTGATATTTCTGTTTGTTACATTTTTAAAGGAATAATATAGGGTATGAAGGGACACAGAGACAGGTGAACCAGCTTACTCTTCCTTCATTTCCTCTTAGCCTTCTCACCGATCACAGTCTAGCTTTTGTTTGGCAAGCTCAGGCAGGCTGGAGAAACCAGGAAAGCCCCATGTGAAGAGCAGGTGAAGACACAGACAATTACCTTTACAGAAGCCAGGTGTGGAGATGCTGAAGGCATTGACCTGGGAAGTAGTTTCCCCATCCAAGTGGAGCCTCTGGGGAATGCTGAAGGAAGAGGACTCTGCCCTTAGTCACTAGCCAACAAGTGGGGCCAAGAAGCGTCAAGTTCAAAAGACTTTCTCCCAGATTTTCTGTGAGGAAAAAGGGAAGAAGACTCAACTTGTCATCTCTGAGGAGGATGCTGTGGTCCTAGTGGGGGAAGACAGAACACAAAACACATTTGATTTGAAAACAATTAAGAGCAATATGTTATCAAATATTCGATAATATTAATGGAAGACAACAGTGCTGAGATTCCTCAGGGAAAGTAAATCAATGAGCATTTATGTTGTGCCAACTGTATACTAGGCACTGTGCTAAGCACTAGAAATACCCTCCCCCCCACCAAAAGGCAAAAAAGCAAAACAACAACGCAATCCCAGATCTCAAGAAGCTCACGTTCTCATGGAGACACCATGCAAATGACTGTACTAATAAGATTTTGACAGAATGAATTGGAGAAGATCTCAAAGAGAAGATTCTAAGATTAAGGAGGGTTGGGAAATGCTTCTAGTGGATGATGGGACTTTAGCTGAGACTTAAAGGAAGCCAGGGCATGTCAGAAGGTAGGGATGCCAAAGCAGAGTTTCAGGCATGAGGGATAGCCAATGAGAACGTCCATAGTCAGGAGATCGAGTGTATTATCTAGAGGACAGCAAGGAGCCCTGTGGAAGGGAGTCAGACGTAAGAAGACCGGAAACAGTAAGCAGAAGCCACACTATGGGGAGGCTTAAAAGCCAAATAGGATTTTCTATTTGGTCCTGGAAGTGAAAGGGAGCCATGGGAGTTTAGTAGCCTGATCTAGCCTTCAGATTTGAGTAGGGTTAATCCTGGAGGGTGATCCTGTGCCAAGTGAGCCCTATCCTTCAAAGCCTCTCTCGTCCTTATCACCTCACTTGTATCTGACTTATTTGTGGAGGTGTTTCAGCCCTCCAAAAGGTTCCCAATGGCTGGGACTTTAAGTCAGTGTGGTGGAGAGGAAAAATCTGGAAACCTAGGTATGAATACTGCTGCCTTAGACCAGGAGGCCACTGGTGTGGTGAGAAGAGCCATGGCCATAGAGGCAGTGGAACCCAGGTTCAAATGTCGCCTCTGGCACTGACTTCCTGTGTCACATCTCTAGATGCTCCTTTGTCTGTAAAATGAGAATGATGGTACTTCTGTGAGCTACTTCACAGGGTTGCTATAAAGAAAGTGCTGGAAACTTACTGCCAAATTTGGGGTATTGTTCATAGGATAAGAGATTTAGAGCTGGAAGGGACTTATCAAGTCAGATAACAGATGTGAAATATTTTGGAAACTTTGAAGTACTATGTAGAGGATAAACATGTTATTATTAAGCCCTCGTCTCTCCATTTTACAGAAGAAGACACTAGGGCCCAAAGAGGTTAAGGAACTTTGCCAGAATCACACAGTTAGTGTCTGACGCAGGATTGGAAGTCAGGGCTTCCTGACTCCAAATCCAATGTTTTACTACGTCCAGCAGGTAGGTGATGTGGTAGGTAGAGTGCTAGAGTCAGTACAACCTGAGTACAAAGATACTTGCTGTGTGACCCTAGGCAAGTCAGAAAAGTATTGTCTGTCTTAGTTTCCTCATTTGTGAAATACACCTACCTCTAAGGGCCAGGATGAGATGAAATAATACACATAAAGTGCTTTGCAAACCTTAAAAAACTGTGCAAATGCTAGCTATGTGTTATCTTTCTAACTCCAGAACTTAGCATGATGCCTAATAGAAAGTAGGTACCTCGTTAATAACTGAATATTTTGAGAGTTTCCTGATCATGGTAAATTTTGAACTTGGTCTTAGAGGAGTCAGTGACATGGGTTGTTGGAATGGGAAGGAGGGCAGAGAATCACCCCACCCCCAGCCCTGGTGGTGGTGGTGGTGTGAACTTGGGAATTGGGACTTGGCAGTGGCAGGTGTTAACTGGGCACTGGTTGGGGGAATCAAAGAAATGAAGGCAGCTTGATGGGAGGCCAGTGTGTCTGCCTAGGGAGGGTCTTGCTGCTGAGTGTGCAGAGCTGACTGAGACAGGAAAAGCAATAGATGCTGTAATTAGTCCTGACCTAAGAGGTTGTGAGGATCTGTCTTCAGCTGCCACCCCCTCACTCCATTCCAGCCAGGTGTGCTTCACTTACACTCATGCCCTGCAACCAGTTCCTGGCCCAGGTGAAGGGCTGTGAGAATCTTTTCTCTGAGCCAGAACCTTGCCTCAGGTTATCTTGTGTTCTTCCATGCTGGTTTTTCCCAGCTGTCTGACCAGATCTGTGATTCATCCCATCTTCATAAACCCTGGTCATGGTGTGGTTTTTTTTTTCCCCTTTGTCTTCTCAGACTGTTGAGGGCTTGCCTTGGTGTTCATTTTTGCATTTCATGTAACACAAAGAGTGTTACCTTTTTCAAACCATTTAATAGTTTACAAAACAAAATATTTAATCCTCTCAAAGACCCTGTGGGAGTGGGCAGGGCAGGATTATTAATGTTTGACACATTTAGGGCTTTAATCTTTATAAAAGTGCTTGATCTCATTTAATACTCACCACTCCCTGGTGAGGTTAGAAATGCCAGTTATTATTATCTCCATTTTATAGATGAGGAATCTGAAGGCGAATTGACTTGTTCACAGTCCCATGGCTAGTAAGTAAGAGATCAGGGGCTCCTGACTCCACATACAGGGCCTGCCACTGTACTAGTTTCTTGCTTTGCCTTTTGACTTTAGTGGTCACCAAATAGGTGAGTGAGTGAATCAATGAATGAATGAAAGGCATTTTATCCCTTACTATGTGCCAAGCACCGTGAATAAAAACTGGTGTTACAAATATAAAATTGAGATAGTTTCTTGTCCCCAAAGAATGCATATTCTAATAGGGGAGATAAAACATAGGGGAGCCTCACTTAACACAAAAACTAGCCTTGTGATCTTGGGCAAGTCACTAACCCCAATTGCCCTCCAAAAAATCCCAAAACAACATAGGGGAACAGTGACCAGGGAAAGAAGTTACAGCCTGGGAAGTCACAAAGAAAGACTCTAAGTGACATTCCTGATTCAACCTCTCTGCCAGGATGCAGACCCCACCTTGCTTTGACCTCATCTCTGCTTTTCTTGTGGCTATTGTCTGTTGTCAAACGTTTTTGGAGAAGCATGTGGGTTATCTCCGCAAGCTACCAAGCTAAGATCAACCAATTCTTTCCTGGTATTTCTAGGTCATATGATGAACCTGCATCTAGGTTCTTAGATGCAGAAGGAACCTCAAGAGGTCATCTGGTCCAGTCCTCTGCCTTTGGGGAGGAAAAGTATTTCTAATCTCATTTCAAAGAAACAATCAGAAGGGTTTTAGAAACTTGGCCAAGACACAGCTAGTAAGTGGTAGGGAAGGAGGTGGACTGTGTTCTCACCCCAGGGTATGTTCGTGGGCAGGGGTGAGCGTGAGTGAACAGATCCCAGGCTTGGGGATTGCCTGTTCTCGTGGGCATATTCCTCTCCCCTTTTCCTCTCTTTCACTCTTCATTCTTAGTCTAGACTTTTCTGACCCCATCTGGAGGAGGATGGCCACTGAGCTGAGGCAGTTGTAGTGAGGTAGTGGTGATCCTGACCAGAGTCTGGGCCCTGCTGAGGAAGCAGGAGCTGTCTTGTGAAACTGTCACCAGCTTCTCAGTCCCTTCACACTGGAACACTCAGAGGTTCCTACTCTCCTGCCTGCTTTTTATGCAAAGGCTTGGGCAGACCTTGGCTTGGGGAACAATAACCTTACATAACATCCCTTCCCTTCCCTTCCTTTCCCATCCAGCCTCGATTCCAAGTCTGAAAGAAAATCTCTTTCTCTTTCAGTAGGAATTTTCCACCAGGGAAGTTTGCTCCAGCTCGGGGGCACCATTGTTTCCTATCAGGGTTACAGAAATTGCTGGGATTTTTCACACTGATCACACAGCCCGTGGCTTGGGCCCAAGCCTGGCTTCCTGGGCCAGGGAGGCCTTGCCATGCCTTTAATTCAAACCAGGCCCTGTGCAGGAGCTGTTCACAAAAAACACAAATACTCATCTTTCTACCACGAAGACTGTTTGTGTCTCCAGCCTGAACCTCCTTGACCTCGTCCTTGGTCTGGGCAGAGGGGAAGAAAGTGATAAGGAGAGATCTGTCCTCAGAAAGACCTGAGTTCAAAGCCATCAGGGTTCAGGCTGAATGAATCCAGACAGATCATTTTAACTTCTGTCTGCCTCATCTGTAGAATGGGGATGATAATAGCACCTACCTCTTAAAATCAAATATTTGTTAAGCACTTTGCAGACCTTAAAGTGCTATATAATTGCTACTTATTATCATTATATCATCATTATCATCTAGCAAGGCAATATATTAAGGGAACAGAGGCCCCTATGCTTCCTCCTGTCTGATAGAGTTCCTTCCCAAAATCCCAAGGGGAAGAGGGGTGAGCATTCAAGGGTCTTGGGAGTTGGGAAAACCTCTGTTCTACCAATCAATCACTCTATAACCTTCCTCTTTGGGGGCCTGCCTCCATTTCCCCTTCTGTAACATTAGAAGGTCAGACATCACGATTGTACAGATGATTTTCTGTTTATATCCTAACTATATATGATTGCCATAATTTGGGTTAAAATGTATCAGAAAAGCACAAGAGCATGAAAAGGAGTAGCCTCAGGGTAGCAGTGGTAGGAGGTAGAGTATGCAGTTTGAACAGTGCTGGGAGTCACAGTTCAGAAAACTCCCTCCCAAAGAATGAGCACAGGACACTTTGTGCCTAGAGGAAGTCCCACTAATTCTTGTTCATTGTATCCTTCTCCTTCCTCCTCTCCCCTTCCCCCAGCTTAGAACCCTGGGTAAAGTATTGAATGAAGACGTCCTCCCTCCCAAGTGACATTTGCATTTTAATAGGGGCCTTCAGTACTTTCCTAGAAAGGACTGGCTTCACCCAGGAGTAGAATAAGCAATGTGTGTTAGTTATTTCATAGGACTTCAGGGGAGCCAGAAACCTCCTCTCAAAGCTTAGTACTGTGGAAAGAGAGCTATTTGTAGTCAATTCAGTGAAATTGTGGCTACCGTGTTTCCCCGATAATAAGACACTGTCTTATTAAATTTTTTGGATAGAAAAACACCAGAGGGCTTATTTTCAGGGGAGGGCTTATTTTAATGAACATTGACAGCAATTTTAATAAACAGATAAATGTGAACAAAAAAATGTACCTTTATTCAATAAGCAAATCACTGGGGAAGAACAGGATGACGCGCTCACTGCTGTAGCTCTGATTGGATGCAGCTCGGAGCGCGGCGTGCGTTTCACGGGGCGGGGGGAATGGTGCATACAGAGGGTACCGTAATGTAGCGTGTAGCGCAGGGGATCACCTTCACTACAGTAGCAATCTCAATAGGGCTTATTTTTGGGAGAGGGCTTATTTTAGAGGAATCTTACACAGTAAGGGGAGGGCTTATTTTCGGGATAGGTCTTATTATCGGGAAAACATGGTAGAACCCTGGATCTGACTTGAGCTCAAATCCCTATAGCATTAAAAACTTCTCTCAGCCTCAGTTTCTTCATCTGTAAAATGAGAACCTCTGTCACAGTATTGCTATAAGGATCAAGTGAAATAATAATAGCTACATTTATATAATACTTTAAAGTTTACAAAACATTTTTACAAATATTATTGCTTTTTATCCTCAAAAAAACACTGAGAGGTAGTTGATATCATACTCATTTTTAATTAATTAATTAATTTTTTGCTTTTTGGATGAGGGAAAGAAGGGCAAATGGGGTTAAGTGACTTGCCACACGGCTAGTTTTGTGTTTAGTGTCTGCAGCAGAATTTGAACTGAGGTCCTCCTGACTGCAGGGCTGGTGCTCTATTTACTGTGCCACCTAACTGCCCTATCCTCATTTTTCAGATGAGAAAACTGAGGCAACTTGTCTAGGACCACACCGCTAGGAAGAGTCTGACGCTGGGTTTAAACTCCAGGTCTTTCTGACTGTAGCTCCACTGCTTTTTATATACTTTACAAAACTGAAAGTGTTCTATAAATTTAGCTATTAAGTCAAAAGATCTGGATCCAAATCCTATTTTGCCTACTTCCCACTTAGGTGATATTGGGCATGTCACTTAGATTCTCAGAATTTTACTTCCCCAAATTGTGAAATTATGGAGTTGACCCAGACCTCTGAGATCTTATTAAGCTAAAATCTCTAAATTCCTCCATGATGACTGAAATCCTTTCTTGGGGGACAGATCCTATGATTCTCCATTGAGAAATAAAGCTTGGAGTGAAGAAACAGCTAGGAGAGGGAAGAGAGACTGACATTGGCCAATAAAGGTTTCTGGCTCATGTTATTTTTCCTGTTTTACAGATGAAGAAACTAGGGTTCAGAAGAGTGAAGTGACTTACCTAGTCATACAGTTAGTGAATGAGAGACCTGAATCTTCAGTCCTCTGGGACACAAGGATCACTCTGCCTCTATATGCACACACTCCACTGTGCTTCATCTTTTATTCCTACCCTCCCCTTCCATCAAACACTACAGGTAATTAAAATAATAGCCCCATTCAAGTCCTCCTCCCATGTCTCATTGTGGTGTGGAGGCGATCCTGGGTTCATGCTTGTGCACACTGGAAGGCTTTAAAAAGGGCTCAGAATTGAACTGTTTACCTGGTATTTAAAGACCTACCTAGAAAAGTTAGACAGCACTCATCACCAGCTCTGTCATAGGGCAATGAATTTTCAGCCACAGTAATTCTGAGACCACAGAGTCATTGTCAGGGGAGATAACATTCTTTGCTGGTACAAGAAGGGAAAGTGTGGGACAGGGGAAACAGTACTTGCTCTGGAGTCAAAGCATAAGGATTCAAATATTACCTCTGATATTTACTGTCCATGTGACCTTTGACAAGTCCCTTAATTTTCCCTGGACTTCATTTTCCTCTACGGTAACATGATGGGGTTGGATTAGATGCCCTATGAGGTCCTTTCCAGTTTTATGGTCCTATATTTAGAGATTCTTTGATACTAACTAGAATTTACATAATGCTTTGAGATTTAAAAATCTTGTTCTTCATGACAACCAGAGCCCCCAAAGTGGAGATCCATGATTAAGACAAATTGAATATTTGGGGATTTGATAGAAAAGTGCTTCATTGGGGTGGCTAGGTGGCACAGTGAATAGTGCACTGGCCCTGGAGTCAGGAGGACCTGGGTTCAAATGTGGCTTCAGACACTTAACACACACACACATACACACACACACACACACACACACACACACACGCGCGCCACGTGACCTCGGGCAAGTCACTTAACCCCAATTGCTTTACCTTCCCCCCTCCAAAAAGCAAAAAATTTTAAAAATTAAAAAAAAAATTTATTGAATTAATAAAACCAAGAGCTGGTTTTATGAAAAAACCAACAAAATTGATAGACCCTTAGTCATATGATTAAAAAAAAAGAAAGAAGAAAACCAAATTATGAGTATCAAAAATGAAAAGGGTGAATCTACCTCCAATGAAGAGGAATCAAAACAATAATTAGAAATTATTTTTCCCAATTGTATGCACATAAATTTGACAATCTTAGGGAAATGGATGAATATTTAGAAACATACAAGTTGCCCACATTAACTGAAGAGAAAGTAAATTACTTAAATAATCCCATCTCAGAAAAATAAATTGAACAAGCCATCAGTCAACTCCCTAGGAAAAAATCTCCAGGGCCAGATGGATTCACTAGTGAATTCTATCAAACATTTAAAGAACAATTGATTCCAATACTCTACAAACTATTTGGGAAAATTAGTGAAGAAGGAGTCCTACCAAATTCTTTTTATGACACAAATATAGTACTGATACCTAAATCAGGAAGAGGTAAAACAGAGAAAGAAAATTATAGACCAATTTCCCTCATGAATATAGATGCAAAAATTCTAAATAAAATACTAGCAAAAAGACTACAGCAACTTATCTCAAGCATAATACACTTTGATCAGGTAGGATTTATTCCAGGAATGCAAGAATGGTTTAATATTAGGAAAACCATCAGTATAATTGAGCATATCAACAATAAAACTAGCAAAAACCACATGATCATCTCAATAGATGCAGAAAAGGCTTTTGACAAAATACAACACCCATTCCTATTAAAAACATTAGAAAGTATAGGAATAAATGGAGCCTTCCTTAAAATAATAGGTGGCATCTATTTAAAGCCATCAGCAAGTATTATATGTAATGGGGAGAAGCTAGAAGCATTTCCCATAAGATCAGGGGTGAAACAAGGGTGTCCACTATCACCCCTCTTATTCAATCTGGTACTAGAAATGTTAGCAGTAGCAATTAGAGAAGAAAAAGAAATCAAAGGAATCAAATTAGGCAAAGAAGAGACCAAGCTATCACTCTTTGCAGATGATATGAT
>NW_027185754.1:9837287-9841629 GCF_028583685.1 Petaurus breviceps papuanus | reverse complement strand
TCATAGAAAGGGGAGAAAGACCCATATGTACAAAAATGTTTATAGCAGCTCGTGGTAGCAAAGAATTGGAAATTAAGGGGGTGCCCATCAATTGGGAAATGGCTGAACAAGTTGTGGTATATGCATGTTATGGAATACTATTGTGCTATAAGAAATGGGGAGCAGGCAGTTTTCATATTTACCTGGAGAGGCTTAAAAGAACTGATGCTGAGTGATAAGAGTAGAACCAGGAGAAATTTGTACACAATTACAGACACAACATATGTGTGATGACCAACTTTGATAGACTGGACTCTTCTCAGCAATGCAGGGATATAAGTCAATCCCAAAAGATGCATGATGGAGAGAAATGTGTGCATCCAGAGAAAGAACTAGAAAGAACTAAGTTTATATCCAGGTGGAAGCAAAATACCTGATCTTTTTCCTTCTCTTATTTGGTTTTATGTCCTCTTTACCATTTTTTCATTCCAGCTGGTACAATCCGTCCTTATAACCTGACCAATGTATAATGTGAAAGTATTTACAGATCCTATACCTGACTATAAGCCGCCATGGGGGGGGGGGGGAAGGGGGACAAAATGTGAAATTCAAGGAATTGTGGAATTGAATCCTGTTAACTAAAAGGAAACAAACAAATTAATAAATTAAAAAATTAAAAAAAAAAGAAGGGGCCATGCTGTACCATCAGTCCCCTGAACTACTGGATCACTGCTTTGGTCAAATGTTGCTTTCCTTTATGTCATAATGGTAATCGTGTAAATTGTTCTCCTAATCTTTACTTTGCCCTGCATCCATTCTTTTTCTATTAACAAATAAAATTTTATGGATTCTTTTTGTGTTGTTTTACATAAGCAGAATTTCTCTCAGTATTCTTCCCCTCCCCTTCCCTGAGAGTCATACCATATAACAAATCATATTTTAATTTTTTCAATTATTAATTTATTTTTAGTTTTCAACATTCATTTTTATATGATTTTGATGTCCACATTTTCTTTTCCTCCTTCCCCTCCCTTCTCAAGATGGTATGCAATCTGATATAGGCCATGCATGTACAATCATATTAAACATATTTCCACACTAGTCACGTTATAAAGAATTAGAACCAAAGGGAAAAACCATGAGAAAGAAAAAAACAAAAACAAAACAAAACAAAAAAACATAAAAGAAAAATAGTATGCTTTGATCTACATTCAGAGTCCGTAGTTCTTTCTCTGGATATGGATAGTGTTTTCCATCACAAATCTTTTGGAACCGTCTTGGATCATTGTATTGCTGAGAAGAGCTAAGTCTAGAAAAGTTTGTCATCGCACAATGTTGCTGTTACTGTGTACAATGTTTTCCTGTTTCTGCTCACTTCACACAGCATCAGTTCATATAAGTCCAGGTTTTTCTGAAGTTCACCTACTCATCATTTCTTATAGAGCAATAGTATTCCATTACATTTGCAACTTATTCAGCTATTCCCCAAGTGATGGGCATCCCCTCAATTTCCAGTTCTTTGCCACCACAAAAAAAGAGCCGCTATAAAAATTTTTGTACATGTGGGTCCTTTTCCCTTTTGCATTATCTGTTTGGGACACAGACATAGAAGTGGTACTGCTGGATCAAACAAGTCACATTTTTTAAATAAAAGGAAGAAAAAAGTCAGCAAAACCAATCAATACATTTAAAAAGTCTGAAAATATATGCAATGTTCCACACTCATTGACTTCTCACTTCTGCAAAGGAGTGGTGTAGAAATGGTTTCTCATATCTCTTCTTTGGGACCATTTCTGCATCAGTTCTGTTATAAGACTTCCCAATTTGAGATGCCACAGTAGATAATAAATCAATCAATAAACTTTTATTAAGTGCCTACTCTGTGTCAGGTACTGTGCCAAGTGCCGGGGATACAAAAAGAGGAAAAGTCAGGTCTTGCCCTTAAAGAATTTACCATTTTATGGGGGATCCAACAAGCAAACAAATATATAAAAAAACTATATTCAAGACAAATAGGAAGTAATTAACACAGAGAAGGAATTAGAATTAAGAGAAGTTGGGAAAGGCTTTCAGTAAAACACAGAATTTTAGTTAGGACTTAAAGGAAGCTAGGGAGGTCAGAACGTGGATAGGAAGAGGGAGAGTGTTCCAGGCATGGGGAACAGACAGAGAAAATATCCTGAACTGAGAAATGGAGTGTCTTATTCATGTAACAGTCAGGAGATCAGTGTCACTATATCAAAGAGCATGATTTGGAGATTAAGACCTAAGAATATTAGAAAGTTAAGGAGGGGCTAGGTTATAAGGGCTTTGGATGCCAAACAGAGCATTTTGTTTGATCCTGGAAACAATAGGGGAGCCACTGGAGTTTATTGAGTAGGTGGTATGATGTGGTGAGACCTATACATGAGGAAAATTACATTAATGGTTGAACACAGTGGAATCAGGAAAACCTGAGTTAAAATCTGACTTCAGACATTTCCTTCTGTGTGACCCTGGGCAGGTCCCTTAACTTCTTCATGCCTTAGTTTCCTTGTCTGTAAAGTGAGGATAATAATTGCTCTTTCCCCTCAGGGTTGTTGTGAAGATCAAATGAGTTACAGTAAGAAAAATACTTTGCAAACCTTAAAATGCTATGTAAATGTTAATTATTGGTTACTTAATTTCTCTGAGTACTTTATACCTGTCATTTCTTATATTGCATTGGTATTCCATTACCTTGCTATAGCAACACTTTGTTCAGTCATTCCCTAAGGGTACCCACTTTTTTTCTAGTTCTTCCTTTGTATCTTTACATGTTTCTTTGTATTGTTGTTCAGTCATGTCCAACTCTTCATGACTGTTTGGGGTTTTCTTGGCAAAGATACTGGAGTGGTTTGCCATTTCCTTTCCTAGCTCATTTTACAGATGAGGAAACCGGGGCAAATAGGGCTAAGTGACTTGCCCAGGGTCACATAAGTTGTGTTGAGGCTGGATTTGAACTCACAAAGATGAGTCTTCTTGACTTAAGGCCTGGCACTCTATCCACTATACTACCTAGCTCCCGTGTTTCTTTATACTTTTCACATTTATTGTTTTAATATGGCATAAAACCATATCATTGTGTGAATGCCATGAATTATTCTGTGAGACTCCAAATGAGGTAGTTGTAATTGCTAGATAGAATTCTGAGCTTAGTGTCAGGGAGCCCTGGTTTCAAATCCTGCTTCTGATCCTTATTAATTATGTGACCTGAGACAAGTTTCTTAACTTCTATGTGCTTCAGATAATTTCATAGCACTTATCTTCTGGGTCATAGATATGACCAAGAAGAGCAAGACCTTTCTCTGACCATGGGGCTTTCATTGGTGCATGTGTCCCCTGGAGGAAGGTGGTTAGAGGTGAAAACCAACATCATCTCCCCTTGCTGGGGGGACTTCCACCTCCTTCTGGGCCCAGATGAGCTCCAGCCTCTGGTGAGAAGAGTATTGAGACCTTCCTCTAAGTGTGCATATTCCATTTCCTGCTGCATGTGTCCCCTAAGGGAAGGCTGCTTGTAATGGAAATACAAATTTAAAGATCTTCCCTGCCCCTAGGCTAAAGTGCACCTGGAGCCTGGGGTGGGAGGCTTGTTTTTCAGTAGATACTTCTTGATTGGCCAGTGGGTCCAGAAGGTTGTTAACATTCTCTGAGCCAGGAGAAGGCTATATAAGCCCTGATGTGAGGCTTTGTTTTGGGGGCTCACTTTGAGAAGTGTTCTGTGATTTGATCTGGATTTTGGGAAGCCGTTGTCCAGAGCCCCCCTGGCTTTGAAAAACCCAGATGTTGAAACCCAGATGTTGATTGGGTATGGATGTAATGGCTGGACAGTTTGGAATGCTGTGTACTTGATCTGTTTCTGTCTTGATAATTCTGCCTGTATACTTTGAAGTTCGGGGTGCTGACCTTTTCCCCCTGAACAAGGTAAACGATATATGGTCTGACTGATTAAAGTAAGCTTGTTAACCCATTTTGAGTTGCTTTCCTTTATCAAAGCAGATCCAAGAACCTGTGTTGGCAGCAAACCCTGAGGACGCTTGGGGTGCTTGCTGCTACACTGCTAGAGACTCAATGAGCAAGACTTTGATCTGTGCCAGCAAGGTAACTACCACCTCCTGCTGCCCACTGGTTCTTCTTCCCTCCATGAGGAGAACCTTTGGTGGGAAAAGGAGCAATCTTCTTTTTGGCCTCAAGCTTTCCATGTTCAGGTGGAGGAGGAGGAGGAGGAGGAGAAGGAGGAGGAGGAGGAGGAGGAGGAAGAAGAAGAAGAAGAAGAAGAAGAAGAAGAAGAAGAAGAAGAAGAAGAAGAAGAAGAAGAAGAAGAAGAAGAAGAAGAAGAAGAAGA
>NW_027185754.1:9776722-9837277 GCF_028583685.1 Petaurus breviceps papuanus | reverse complement strand
GAAGAAGAAGAAGAAGAAGAAGAAGAAGAAGAAGAAGAAGAAGAAGAGGAGGAGGAGGAAGAGGAGGAGGAGGAGGAGAATCATTATTATTATTATTAGTGGGGAACAGGACTTCCATCTTTTTTTTTTTAAGCAATCGGGGTTAAGTAACTTGCTCAAGGTTACACGGCCAGTTATTTCTGGGTGTGGTGCTGAATACGCAAGCCCAGATTTGATCCAGGTCATCCCGACACTGGAGCCAGTGCTCTTACTTGCTGAGCCACCTGGCTGCCCCTAGGACTTCCATCTTCTACTGTACAGGTTTGACTTTCATTCTGTGCCTAATATCCATACTTTAGAATGAAGAGGAATAGTGAAATAGGGCCATCCATACGACCTTGCCACATGTCTTCTGTCTTATGCTTATGTCCTGCCTTCCCAGGGAAGAAGAGTGGTACTTTCTAGTCAATGATAAACATTCATACTTAGTCATAGCTAGTGACATATCTCAATGATTCTGAATCCCTGTAGACCATCATCCAAACATTTCCCACCCCCCACCACCCAATTCTTTATTCTCATTTCCCTCAATCTTCCCATCCTGAAGTCCCAACTGAGTGCCACCCATCCCTTTTTACTGTACCCTCTGGAATGCCTGTTCCATAGGCAAAAATCTTCCCTTCAGCCTAAATATTTTCATCTCCCACTCTGTCTTTTGGCAATCACTGAGTCCTGGATCCCTGCTAATGATACAGACTCCTTGTTCTCCAGAATGGTTGGACCATTTCACAACTCTACAGCAATGCATTAGTGACCCTATTTTTCCATATCTGCTCCAGCATTTGACATTTTCCTTTTCTGTCATATTAGTCAATTTGATAGGTGTGAGGTGGTAACTCAGAATTGTTTTAATTTACATTTCTTTAATCAATAGTGATTTAGAGTATTTCAAGTGAGTATTGATAGCTTTGATTTCCTTGAAAATTGCCAGTTCATATTATTTCATCATTTATCAGTGGCTCTTATTTTTTTAATATAAATTTGGCTCAATTCCCTACATATTTGATAAATGAGGCCTTTATTAGAGAAACTTGCTGTAAATCTCCCCCCACCCTGCCCTTTTCCTATTTTCTTTTTTAATTTTGGCTGCATTTATTTTGTTTGTGCAAAAAGTTTTTAAATTCATGTAATCAAAATTATACTTTTACTTCCTATGATCCTCTCTATCTCTTGTTTGGTCATAAACTCTTCCCATATCCATAGATCTTACAGGCACATTTTTCCATGCTCCCCTAATTTACCTATGATATTACCCTGCATGTCTAGACCAATTATTCATTTTGACTATATTTTATTATATGATGTGAAATGTTGGTCTATGCCTAGTTTCTGCTAAATCACTTTCCAATTTTCACAGCAATTTTTGTTAAATGGTGAGGTCTTATCCCCAAAGCTTAGATCTTTGGTTTATCAAACACTATATTACTATCATCATTTACTATTGTCCCCCAGGTTGTTAATGCTTTCCCTTACTTGGAAGATTTCTTTGTATGTGTAACTCAGACTTCAGACATAGACATTTGCATAAAACTTTCCTCATTGACAGAGAGAATTATGACAAGGCCATGTCCACATGAAGGGCAAGAGCATAAGAGAAGAGAGTTTGCTTTCTGGCCTCTAACTTTAAGGGAGGACACACATGGTTCCAGGCTTTCTTCAGGTAGAGGGGGAGTTGTTGTTATTGAGTCATTTCAGTCATGTCCAGTACTCTGTGACCCCCTTTGGGGTTTTCTTGGCAAAGATACTGGAGTGGTTTGCTATTTCCTTCAGCTCATTTTACAGATGGAGAACTGAGGCAAACAGGATTACATGACTTGCCCAGAATCACATGACTACTAAGTGTCTGAGGCCATATTTGAACTCAGGTTCTCCTGACTCCAGGACCAGTGCTCTATCCATTGTACCACCTATCCCACTGATCCAGTAGTCTAATTCTTAGCCACCACCAGATTGTTTTGATGATTATTGCTTTGTAATACAGGTTAAAATTTCACAGTATTTTCACTGATTCCCTTGATGTCCTTAATCTTTTGTTTTTCTAGATGAATTTTGTTATTATTTTTCCTAGCTCTATAAAATAGTTCTTTGGCATTTTTATTGGCATAGCACTGAATAGATAAATTAATATCTATAGAATTGTCATTTTTATTTTGTTGGCTTGGTTTATCAATGATCAATAACTATTTCTACAATTGTTTAGATTTGTATTTGTTTGGAAAATGTTTATAATTTGTATTCGTAATGTTAAACATTAATAAATACTATCTTTTTTGGAAAAAAAAAAAAGGTGGCAGAAGAGGAAAAAAAAAGAAATGTTTTTTTCAGTAGAAACCCAAATGTGCTTGAGGCCTCCTGGCCCTGGAGGTTATCAGCAGGTCACTGGGGTTGTTCACTGGTCATCCTATATTCTTGCAGTACAATTCTTTTTATGGACCAATAAAAAGTCAGTACTAAGTAAGTACAAATGATACCAAAGTATCCAACCAGAACAAAAAAGCAAGCAGAACACCCCTCCTCCCCTGCCACCCCCCCAAAAATTATGTTCATATAGTCTCTGGGTTTGTTTTGGCAGATTTATATTTATATCCTACAACTTTACTAAAGTTGTCAATTGTTTCAACTAGCTATTTTTTTTTAGCTGATTCTCTAGGGTTCTTTAAGTATATTATAATATTATCTGGAAAGGGTGATAATTTTGCTTCCTCA
Organism: Petaurus breviceps papuanus; assembly: GCF_028583685.1. NCBI lineage: Eukaryota > Metazoa > Chordata > Mammalia > Diprotodontia > Petauridae > Petaurus > Petaurus breviceps. The sequence continues at coordinate 9,834,532 of NW_027185754.1, read as the reverse complement.
CTGCCGATTTTTATTTGTTTAATTTATTTTTCTTGTCTTATTTCTAATGCAATATTAAATAATAGTGGTGATAATACACATGCTCGCCTCATCCCTGATCTTATTGGGAAGGTTGGCACTTGGTTTTAGATAGATGCTTCTTATCATTTTAAGAAAGGCTCCATTTATTTCTATACTTTCCAGTGGTTTTAATAGGAATGAGTGCTGTATTTAATCAATAGGTTTTTCTGTATCATTCTAATCTTATGATTTCTGCTTTTTTAAAAAAATATTTCAATGATGCCTATGGTTTTTCTAATATTGAACCAGCCCTGCAGCAGGTGGTATAAATCCCACCTGATCATAGTATGTGATCTTTGTGATATATTGTTGTAATCTCTTTGCTAGTATTTTATTTAAAAATTTTGCATCAACATTATTTAGGGAAAAATGTCCTATGGTTTTCTTTCTTTGTTTTTTTTTCCTCTGGTTTAACTATCAAAAACATGTTTGAGTCATAAAAGGATTTTGGTAGGACTCCTGCTTTTCCTATTTTTTTTCAAATAGTTTATATTTTATTGCAATTAATTATTCTGTAAATGTTTGGTAGAATTCACATGTAAATACTTTTGGTCTTAGAGATTTTTCCTTAGAAACTTTATTTATGGCTTATTCAATTTTTATTCCAAGATAGGTTTAAGTATTCTATTTCTTCTTCTGGGCAATTTGTATTTTTGTAAATACCCATCATTTCAATTAGATTGTCAGTTTTACTGGCACATAATTGGGCAAAATAACTCCTAAATTGCTTTAATTTCATCTTCATTGGTGGTGCTTTCATCCTTTTCATTGGTGATACTGGTAACTTTTAAAAAATCAAATTAACCAATGAGTTTTCTATTTTACTATTTTTTCCCCTAAAACCAGTTCCTATTTTTATTTATTATTAATTATGTGATTTTCTTTCAATTTTATTAATCTCTCCTTTGATTTTTAGGATTTCCATTTTGGTGTTTAATTGGGGATTTAAAATTTGTTCTTTCTCTTTTTTTTCTTTGTTGTTGCATGCCCAGTTCATTGATCTGCTCTTTTTCTCTTTTATTGATGTACATATGTAGAGACATATGTTTCCCTAAAGTACTTCTGTGGCTGAATCTCACAGATTTTGGTATATTGTCTCATTGTAGTCATTCTCTTTAATAAAATTATTGATTTCTTCTTTCGTTTGTTCTTTGATTCACTTATTCTTTAGGAATATATCATTTAGCTACTACTTAATTTTTAATCTATGCTTCAGTGGCCTTTTATTGAATGTATTTTTTTCCATTAAGGTCTGCATTTAATACTTCTTTTCTGCATTTGTTGGTGTGGTTTTTATGCTTTAATACATAGTCAATTTTTGCGAAGGTGCCACATACATACATATACATAAAGGTATACTCCTTTCTATTTCTTTTTTTTTTTTTGCTTTTTGGAGGGGAGAATGCAGGGCAACTGCGGTTAAGTAACTTGACCAAGGTCACACAGCTAGCAAGTGTAAAGTGTCTGAGGCTGGATTTGAACTCAGGTACTCTTGACTCCAGGGCTGGTGCTCTATTCACTGCACCACCTACCTTCCCCTCCTTTCTATTTCAATTGAATTTTCTCCAGGGTTCTAATATATCTAACTTTTCTAAAATTGTACTTATCTCCTTAATTTCTTTCTTATTTATTTTATGGTTGGATTTATCTGGCTCTAAGACAGGAAATTGAGATACCCCTCCAGTATAGTATTACTATCCATTTTTTCTTTTAACTAATTTAGAAGTGAAAACAAAAATTTTCCTTTAAGAATTTGGATGCTATCCCATTTGGAACATATATATTTAGTATTTATACTAATTTATTGTCCATGATACCTTTTACCAAAATATAGTTTCCCTGCTCATCTCTTTTGATTAAATTTATTTTTGTTTTTGCTTTGTCTGAGATTTTGATTGCTACTCCTACTTTTTTTTTACTTTAGTTGCAGCATAATAGATTCTGCTTCCACCCCTTATTTTAATTCTGTGTATGTCTCTCGGTTTCCAATGTGCTTCTTGTAAACAACATGTTGTTAAATTCTGGATTATAATCTATTCTGCTATCATTTCCATTTAAAGGGTGATTTCATCTCATTCAGGACAGCATAGGTAGCTAGATGGTGTAATAGATAGAGTACTGGGCCTGGAGTCAGGAAGATTTCTTTTCCTGACTTCAAATCTGGCCTCAGACACTTACTAGCTGATTCTAGACAAGTCACTTAACCCTCTTTGCTTCAGTTTCTTCATCTATAAAATGAGGTATAGAAGGCAATGACAAATCATTCCAGTATCTTTGCCAAGAAAACCCCAAATGGGGTCACAAAGAGTTGGACATGACTGAAATGACTAAACCACAAAAATATTTATATACTGTTTCCTTTCCACAGACTGTTTGATCCAGTGATTCTGGCTTCCTGGCTTTTCTACAAAATAAAAACCTCCATCTCTTCGCTTAGGATATTTTATCTGGTTGTCTTCCATGCCTAGGATGTTCTTCCTCATCTCTGTCTACTGGCTTCCCTACCTTCCTTTAATAAAGTTTCAACTAAAATTCCATCTCCTACTAGACACCTTTCCTAATACCTCTTAATCCTAGTACCTCCCTTTTGTTAATTATTTCCTATATATCCTGTATATAGCTAGTTTTGAATATATATATTTACTTATTGTCGTCCCTCCCCCCGCAGTTGGATTGTAAATTGCATGAGCATATGGGTTGCCCTTTGCCTCCTTTTGCATCTCCAGTGCTTAGCATACTGTCTGAAGTATAGTATAGAGTAAACTTATTAATGTTTTTTTAATTGACTGAGGAGAGTTGGTAGACAGGAGTTTCCTATGCTAAGAAGTTCACAGATCCTCCAGGTTATGCTGTCCATATGTTATTCAAAGAGGCTATTTCCAGTTTGTTCATTATTAGAAACGTGAGATTTGAGTGGAAGCTATGTGGTCCTAATCTGAATTGAAAACTTGAATCTTGTTTTCACTATGGTTTTCTGAATCTAGATGGTCTCCTCTCCCAGCTGCCTTTAGGCTCAATACAGAAGGGTCCCTGGTCCTTTAGCAGAAGTTCTTATCACTCAGCTTCCTGGTGAGAACATCAACTGCCCACAGAAGGACCTGCCAGGGACTGGAACCACCAGATCTGACTTTTTACACATGGGGCCAATTAAAAGCACAGAGCACAGCATAGCAGGTAGGGAAAGAATGTTCCTGGAGAGAAAGAAAAAACAGAGGGTAGGAGGAAGGGAGCTCAACCCAGAGATTCCAGAATGCGGACCCAAGGGTCATTTGCTAATTGCTTTAGTCTTAAAAAAGTCAACTCCCTTCCCCCTTCTCTTCTCTAGCATTCATGTGGGCCACTTACTGGGTGGGTGATTACAAAAAATTTAGCTTGACATTATTTTTTTGAGGCAAGACAGTTGCTCTTTTTGTTTTTGGTTAGAAACTTTTCCATGAGAGATTTCCTGTTGATGTGTTCTGTGAAGGTAGGGCTGGAGTTTTCCTTGGCAGGGATGTGTGTTGTTAATGTCCTGGAATGCTGAGGCATGTACAAGGTCCCTGGGGGTGAGGGTTAGGATCTCTCTCTGTCCCAGTTATGTGTCTTAGCAGTTCTGAAAATAAGTAGGATGGTACTGATGAAGGCAATAATTTCTCTTTAGCCCCTTTGAGAACAAAAACCTCTGCCTCAAATTTCTGAGTGGCATGGCAGAATCACAAGAAACCCTCCCTCCCTCCCTCCCTCCTTCCTTCTTTCCTTCCTTCGTTCGTTCCTTCCTTCCTGCCCTGACCTGCCCTGCCCTTCATCCACAAGATTAAGTTCTGGCATGAAGAGGCTCTCCTACCAATGCATATTCTTGCATCCTATTCTGTATTAACAGAATTTTCTAAAAGAGCTGGTAGCCATTATCATGCAAAGCAACTATTTTAAAGACAAGGAAAGATAAAGCACAGAGAGGTTCCATGTTTCCATGGAGGTCACACAGCATGTTTGACCTGGGACTAGAACCTAGAAGTCTTATACTGCCCTCTTGTGACACTGAACTTTTCCCCTCAAACATGAATGGAATAATTTTCCTGGCACCAATTATCAACATTATGGAATTCCAGCAATGAATGTTTCCTAGTATCTTACAGATATCATGACACAACTAACCCTGGGTGCCAGGCCTTTATGGAAGGATGATAATGAACTACCTATCTGGGGGGCCTCCAGGAAGTGTGAACAGGATTGATAGAGAATTATGGAATAATAGAGCTGGGCAGTACTTTAGAAACTATTGACTCCACCTACCCCTCACTCTGTAGCTGCTTCTCTTTCACCAATGGTGAGGGGGGAGGTAGGGAGGAAGGTGGGGCTTTTGATTGGGGGCAAGAAAAGAGATGATGACCAGAAGTCATGTGATGAAGTTGCAGCAAAGGAGTGCCACACTTCACATCAAGTGTAGGGATGCTAGGGCATCACAGAAGTTGCTTGTTGAGGCTGCCTGCAGAGGCCACTCTCTTCCACTCTTCAAGGCTCTGGCCAAGGCAAGAGATCACTGACAGCTACTGACCAGTAGAGACCCTTGACAAGTTCCAGTTCCTGCAAAATCCTGAGTTTCATGCCTCAGGTTGAGCTGACAGCCCAGGTGCAGAGTTTCTCTGGCCTCACTTGATGACTGGTCCTGCTAGATATGTGAATGGAGATTAAGTGGCCACTTGTATGCCCACTTTGTTGAGCACATACCATGGAGATTAAACAAACTCAAACGATTTTGCTCCTAGAGTTCCTGGGTTTGAAGAAGCCTTTGCGTTATCTAGGAGACTTCCAGCTTCATTGGCCTGCAGCTGCTTGGGAGATTTGTCATTCATTGTTTTCTTAGGTTACGTTCCTAACATCTCTCTCCTATACCTCTTCTCTCTTCCGACACTGCCAGTACCTTGGTGCAGATCCTTATTACCTTATACCCAAAGTATTGCTATAGTCTACTGGTTGGTCTCCTTGCCTTAAGTATCTCCACACTTCAGCCTATTCTCCACTTAACTGTCAGATTGTCTTTCCTAAACTCTAAGTTTTGTAATATCACTTCCATATGCAGTAAATTCCAGTGGCTTCCTATAATCTGCAGGGTCAAATATAAAATCCTCTATTTGGCTTTTAAAATCCTTCATAACCTGGTCCCTTCCTACCTTTCAAATTTTCCTGCACCTTCCTCCCTTCTTTGTACTCTGTAATCCAGTGACACTGACCTGTTTCTTGAGAATGATGTGATGTCTCCCAACTGAGCATTTTTCTGGACTGTCCCCGTTACCTGGGATTCTCCGCCTCTTCGCCTCTGCCTCCTGGCTTCTCGGCTTCCTTCAGGTTTCAGCTAGAGTCCTCCCTTCTGCAAGAAGTCATTCCCAGTCCTCCTTTAGTGTCTTCTCTTTGAGATTGCCCTGAATTTATCCTGTATCTATCATGCTTATAGAGTTGTTGTATACTTTAGATTGTGAATTCCTCGGAGAGAAAGAACTTTTTCTTTTTTGGCCTTTCTGTGTATCCTCAGGGTTTACCAAAATGCTTGGCATAGAGTAAGTTCTATATAAACGTTATGCTAAAAGTAAATGCAACTGTATGAAGTATCCAAATGCTTTTGTCTGTTTCTGTGAAGAGTTGATGTATCACTCCATTAAGTCAAGGTTAAATAACTAGTGCTTAGTGAAGTAAAGGAAGGCAGGGACATAGGCATTGCTAGTGTGTGAAAATATGATTTTGTGGGTAATTGGACTGTGTCTCTTGCCCCTCACTCTCAACATGGCTGCCTACATTCTTTTTCAATCATGTGCCTTTTGTGATATTGTTCATACTACTTCTTGCAAGCAAATCATCATCAGCTGTAGCCTGCTTCTAATTCTCTATTGGTGTTTGGGTCACCTGTAGTAATTTTACTTCTTGGGATATATGAAGATCTGTAGCCACATGGCATCACTGGGAGAACATAGGTATTAAAGAAAAGGCTGCTTCCCTCCATCACTGATTTCTGATGCCTCTGGGTAATGAGTTGACTTTGTCCTGCAGGGAAGAACTGAGCTGAGTAATAGAAGGTTCTCATTATCTGAGAACCACAGAGGTCATGGCACTTACTCAACATTTCCAACCAGTAGGGCATGTGCAAACCAACAGACACAAGTCAATGAGCATTTATTAAGTTCTTACTATGTGCTAGGCATTATGCTGTGCTAGGAATACAAATAAAAGCAGAAAGACAACTCAAAGAGCTTATATTCTAATGGGGGAAAACAACACATAAAAAGGGGCTGAAAAGCAGGGGGTGGGGGTGGAAGGGTATGGTAGAGAAAGTCCAGAGATCTAGGAGTGGAGCCCAAAGAGGAATGAAGACGTGGTGGCTGGCTTGGGTGCTTTACTTAAAAAGGTGGGTCTACGAGTACCCACCAATCAGAGGAAGAGGTTGCAGGGGTTAAGGAAATTTGCAGGGTGGGGAGGATGCTATGCTCTAACAAGTCAGGCATATGACCTGGAGAAGAATTAGTTTGAGATTCACCAGAATCTAGATGTTTAGTGCTAAATGGGATCAGGTGAGAGGCTATCAAGACCACTTGGTTATTAAATACAGATGAAGGAAGTGACTTATAGTTACATAGCTGTTTAGTGGAAATAGCCTTGGTTTTCTCCTATGCAAAAAGAGGTGAACTAGATCAAGGATTGAGATAACAAATTAAAGCAGTTGGCAAACTTTAAAGTGCTGTATAAATGCTAGCTATTAGTATTAAACTTCAATTCATTACACAAATCTGAAGATCCTATATGATGGATGCATGATCTCACCAAGGTGTGTTTATACTTCACCAATATATATTGAAACCCTCCCATGCTTTTTTTTTAATTGTCACATCTTTATTTCATTAAATATTTCCCAATTACATTAAAATAAAAAAAAAATCATCTTTTAAAAATTTGAGCTCTGAATTCTCTCCTGTCCCTCCACAAGCCATTAAGAAGATAAGTAATAATATATTAATTATACATGTGAAATCATGCAAAACATATTCCCATATTAGTCATGTTGCTAAAACAAACATATACAAACACAGAACTATAAGAAAAATAAAGTGAAAAGAGTATGCTTTAATCTGCACTAAGAGTTCATCAATACTCTCTCTGGAGGTGGGTAGAATTTTTCATTTATAAATCCTTTGGAATTATCTTGGATCATTGTATTGATCAGATCAGTTAAGTCTTTAATGTTTGATCATTGTTACAATATTGCTGTTAACTGTATACAAAGTTCTTCTGGTTCTCCTCACTTCACTTCGTGTCAGTTCATATAGATCTTCCCAGGTTTTTCTGAAACCATCCTGGTTATCATTTCTTATAGCACGACAGTACTCTGTCACAATCATATACCACAACTTATTCAGTCATTCCCCAATTAATGGGAATCCCCCCAGTTTACAATTCTTTGCCACCAAAGAGCTGCTATAAATATTTTTGTACTAATAGGTCCTTCTCCCCTTCCCTTCCCTTATTTTGATCTCTTTGGGATGTAGACCTTGAGGTGATATTTCTGGGTCAAAGGGTATGTGCAGTTTTATAGCACTTTGGGCATAGTTCCAAATTGTTCTCCACAATGTTTAGACCAGTGCACAACTCCATCAATAGTGAGTTAGTGTACCTAGTTTTTCATATCCCTTATAGCATTTATCATTTTCCTTTTCTGTCATGGTAGCCAATCTGATAGGTGTGAGATGGTACCTCAGTTCTTTTAATGAGCATTTCTTTAATCTGTAGTGATTTAGAGCATTTTTTATTTGACTATTGATAGTTTTGATTTATTTTTCTGAAAACTGCTAGTTTATATCCTTTGACCATTTATCAATTGGGGAATGGTTCTTATTTTGATAAATTTGGCTTAGTTCCCTATATATTTGAGAAATGAGATCTTTATCAGAGGAAGTTGGGATAAACCCCTCCCCCTCAGTTTCCTGCTTTCCTTTTAATTTTGACTGCATTGGTTTTGTTTATGCAACAGTTTTAAAATTCATGTAATTAAAATGATCAACTTCCCCATGATCCCCTCTATTTCTTGTTTGGTCATAAACTATTCCCTTATCTATAGATCTGACAGGCATATTTTTTCATGCTCCCCTAATTTACTTATAATATCACCCTTTATGTCTAAATCATGTACCCATTTTGACCTTATTTTGGTATATGATGTGAGATTGGTCTATGCCTAGTTTCTGCCTAACTGATTTAATTTCCCTAACATTTTTTTGTAAAATGATGAGTGCTTGCACCCAAAGTTTGGACCTTGGAGTTTGTCAAACACTAGATTACTATTATTACTATGTATTATGAACTTTACTTGTTCCACTGATCCACTACTCTAATTCTTAGCCAGTATCAGATAGTTCTGATGATTATTGCTTTGTTATATAGTTTGAACTTTGGTACTGATAGGCCACCAAGATTTCTTTAAATTTTTTCATTGATTTTCTTAATATTCTTTGACCTTTTGTCCTTTCAGATGAATTTTGTTATTATTTTTCTAGCTCTATAAAATAATTATTTGCTATTTTGGCAATGAATAAGTAAATTAACTTAGGTAGAATTGTCATTTTTATTATGGCCTATCTATGAACAATTAAAATTTCTCAATTCTTTAGATATGTCTTATTAGTGTGAAAAAATGTTTTGCAATTGTATAATATAGTTCCTGGTTTGTCTTAGTTTTGGATTTAGGTATCAGCACCATATTTGTATTATAAAAGGAATTTGGGGGGAGGTGGAGCCAATGTGGCATAGTAAAAGCAGGGACTTACCTGAGATCTCCCCCAAATCCCTCCAAAAGACCTTTAATCTATGACTATAAACAAATTCTAGAGTGGCAGATTCCACAAAAAGAGAGTGAAACAGTTTTTCAGCCCAAGACAACTTATAAGGTTGGCAGGAAAGGTGTGTTGCATCAGGGTGAGAGAGGAGTGCAGTCCAGTACAGGCCAGACCAGCTCAGATTAGGCCCCAGTAAACCAGGAACAAGCCTCAGGGTGACTGAAGCAGTGGCAGCAGTGGAGGTTTCCAGACCTCTCAGCCCACAGATGGTAAAGGGATTAGATGATAGATCAAAAGGAGATTTACAGGCATCCCTTTGCTGGCACCAGGGGCAGGACTCTGTTGCATTGCCTATACTCAGATCTGGGTTACAGTCCTAGGTCTTAGTCCCAGTGCAAGAACTAGGACAGCAGAATTTGTGGCTGCAGGGGAGCAGGAACCCTGGTCATAGTTCCAGGGTGGAAAAGAGTGCTTGTGGTCACTCATAAATTAGTGCACAGTATAGGATAATAGTAAACACAGCTCTCCCTAGACCATACTACCTCGGAAAAGCAAATAATTTACAGGTCACCAGAATTATCTCTGAAAACAACTGCACAAAAATCCTGAAGTTTGGGACAGAGTCCCCATCACTTTGGAAGCAGAGTCCCACTTTAACATAGAGTTAAAAATCAAGATATGGGCTAGAAAATAGCAAACAAAAGAAAAAAATTCATCATTGAAAGTTACTATGGAGACAAGGAAGATCAAAATACACACTCTGGAGAAGATAACAAAGTCAAAATTCCTGCATCCAAAGCCTCAAAGAAAAATATGACTTTTGGTTTCCTGCCATGGAGGAGCTCAAAAAGAATTTTTAAAATCCAGCAAAAGGGGCAGAGGAAAAATTGGGAAGACAAATGAGAGTGATGCAAGAAAAACATGAAAAAAGAGTCAATATCTTGGTGAAGAAGGCACAAAAAACATTGAAGAAAATAACACCTTAAAAAATAAATAGGCCAAATGGTAAAAGAGGCACAAAAATCCAATGAAGAGAATGCCTTGAAAGGCAGAATTGCCAAATGGAAAAGGATGTACAAAAGCACACTGAAGAAAATAATTCCTTAAAAGTTAGGATTGTACAAGTGGAAGCTAATGACTTTATCAGACATCAAGAAACAATCAATCAAAATTTTAAAAATGAAAAGAGAGAAGAAAATGTGAAATATCTCCTTGGAAAAAACAATAGACTTAGAAAATAGATCAAGGAAAGATAATTTTAAAATTACTGGGTTACTTGAAAGTCATGATTAAAAAAAGAGCCTACATATCACCTTTCAAGAAATTATCAAGGAAAACTGTCCTGATATTCTGGAACTGGAGGGTAAAATAGAAATTGAAAGAATCCACCAATCACCTCCTGAAAGACATCCCAAAATAAAAACTTCCAGGAATATAGCCAAATTCCAGACCTCCCAGATCAAGGAAAAAATAGTGCGAGCAGTAAAAAAAAAAACAAAAACAAGAAAACCCAATTCAAATCTCATGGAGCCATAGTCAGGATAGCACAAGATTTAGAAGCTTCTACAATAAAGGATCAGAGGGCTTGGAATATGACATTCTGGAGGGCAAAAGAGCTAGATTACAGCTAAGAGTCACCAACCAGCAAACCTGAGTATAATTCTTCAGAAGAAAAAATGGCCATTCAGTGAAATAGAGGACTTTCAAGAATTCCTGATGAAAAGATCAGCGTTGAATAGAAAATATGACTTTCAAATACAAGATACAAAAGAAGCATAAAAAGGTAAACAGGAAAGAGAATTCATAAGGGATCTGATAAGGTTAAATTGTTTATATTCCTACATGGGAAAATGACATTTATAATTCCTAAAAATTTTCTCATTATTAGGGCAGTTAGAAAGAGTATATATAGATAGCAAAGGTGTGAGTTGAATGTGATGGTAAGATTATCAAAAAAATAAAATTAAAGAATGAAAAAGAAGAATGTGCTGGGAGAAGAGGAAAAGGGGGGAGTAGAATGGGATAAATTATCTGACATAAAAGAAGTCTGAAAAAGATTTTACAGTGGAATGAAAAATGGGGGAGACAAAGAGGAGTGCACATGAACCTTACTCTCATCACAATTGGCTCAAAGAGGTAATAATGTACACACTCAGTTGGGTGTAAAAATCTATCCTACCCTACAGGAAAGTAGGAAGGAAAGGGGATAAGAGAAGGGATGGGAATTGATAGAAGGGAGGGCAGTTTGGGGGAGGTAAAAGTCAGAAGCAAAACACGTGTGAATGGACAGGGTAAAAGGAGAGAGAGTAGGAAAAATGGGGAAAATAGGAGGGAGGGAAATACATAGTTGGCAATCATTACTATAAAAAAAACTTTTTACAGTAAGTTTCTCTGATAGACTTCACTTCTCAAACATATGGAAAACTGAGTCAAATTTATAGAAATAAGAGCCATTCCTCAACTGATAAATGGTCAAAAGATATGAACAGGTAGTTTTCAGACAAAGTAATCAAAAATAGTTATATGGGAAAAAAATGTTCTAAATCACTATTGATGAGAGAAATGCAAATTAAAACAACTCTTAGCTACTACTTCACATCTGTCAGATTGACTAATATGACAAAAAAGGAAACTGACAAATGTTGAATGAGATGTGGGAAAATGAAAACACCAATGCATTATTGATGAAGTTGTATACTGATTCAACCATTCTGGAGAGTAATTTGGAAATATACCCAAAGGGCTATAAAACCATGCACACCTTTTGACCAAGCAATACCACTATATCCTATATATAGACCACTATACTTTGGTCTATATCCCAAAGAGATTTTTTAAAAAAGAAAAAAGATCTATGTATACAAAAAACATTTTATAGCAGCTCTTTTAGTGGGGCAAAGAATTGGAAATTGAGGGAATGCCCATCAATTGGGGAATGACTGAACAGGTTGTTATATATGATTGTGATGGACTTCTATTGTGTTTTAAGAAATGATGAGCAGGATGCTCTCAGAAAAAAAAAAAACATGGAAAGATTTACACAAACTGATGCAAAGTGAAATGAGCAGAACCAGGACAAGACAGTACACAGTAACAGCAATATTGTATGATGATTTACTATGAATAACTTAGCTATTCTTAGCAATACAATGTTCCAAGACAATTCTGAAGGGACTTATGATGAAAGGTGCTGTCCATCTCCAGAGAAAGAACTAGAAAGTAGAGCCTGAATATAGATTAAAGATACTTTTTCTTTGTTTTCTTTATTTTTCATGGGGGTTTTTGTTTTGGTCTGTGTTTTCTTTCACAGCATGACTTATATGGAAATATGTTTTGCATGACTACACATGTATAACCTATGTAAAATTGCTTGCCTTCTCAATGAGGGGTGGGGAGGAAAGGGAGGGAGAGAATTTAGAATCAAATTTTGAAAAAATGTTAAAATTTTTTGGGAAATAGTTAAATAATTTATTTCTTCCTTTCTCTAAGCATGACATATTTCCTTTTATCAATAATTATATGAAATATAACACAAGTATTTTTCATTACTTCCTCTAGTTGTACTTTAATTTTCACATTAATACATTTCTGATTCTGTAGCTTTAACATATGGTTTAAGAACTAGGGATATCTGGGACCATAACTTTAACCAGGCCCTCCACGACAGTTTTTCTTCTTTCTATTACATAACATGATACTTCAATAAAAGCAACACACATTCTCAGCTTTTTCACTTCAGCAGTTGCTAACACCTTTCTCCAACATACAAAGGGGCTGGGAATTAATGTCCTGAGAAATAATCACACAGCCTGGACCAGGCATTTTGGTACCCAGAAGTTCAGAAATCAGCCCATTGATCAAAACTCCATGAACAATGATCCTTTCAGACAGTGTCTGCTTAGCAAAGTCTTCGTTTAAGTGTAAGGAGTTAACATCCCCTGTTAATTCTGAAAATGTCCTTCCGAGTAAAAGCTTTAATGAGTTCAGCACGGTCTCCAACTTTTACATTCAAATATCACAGCACCCAGGCACTATAAATAAGGTACTGCCTGGTCAAATCAGAACTGCATGTCCTTTTATTCTGCCTCAGCAGCACTGGGAGAGCTCTTGGCCTTCCTGTACTCAGTAAAATCCAGTGATTGGAAATTGCCATTAACATCTTTTCAAATTTTAAACAGTTACAAACCAGAACTGCAAGTCCTTCTGTCTACAAACGTTGCACCAAGTTGGCAAAAAAAAAAAAAAGTTCCTCAACCACTCATTTTCAGTGAATTCCAATTCAATTTCTACTTTTTCCATATGAATTCTCTACTATTACCAGATAATGCAAGAAGAAATGTAGAAACCTGTTTCACTCTGAAGGCACATTTCTTGTTCTGATAGGACCCCAGCAGGGTCAGAGAACGCCACAATTTCACAAGGCCACTGCTGAGAACTCAGATCATGTCAGAATGACATAAAGATTATTTCTGCTAAGCTTCCAGCCTCCTCAGCTCTGTCTGTCTGTCCTAACAACAACTGCTTCTGCTAAGAACTGTCTTGATTTGCAATGCTAAATCTGCTACAGATTCTCTGGATTGCTTATAAGTTCTTTTTTTCATATGTCAACAACACATCAAAGGGTAAGGCAGCTGCCAACCTCTCTAAACAAGTCCCTTAGGGCCAAAACAATCAGTTGTTTGAACTGTATGTCAGTTCAATTAAATCCATGATCTTGAAACTCAAGTTCGACTTTCACGTAATGATATTCAGAGGGATTTTTGTATATGATTCTTTCAAATGTGGCAGGTGAAAGCAACTTGTTTTCACTTGTGTTTCATAGTATTGATTAAACCTCAGACAAGCGCCTTCGCCTCTCGGGGCCTCAGTTTCCCCGTTGGAGAAACCCGCGGGGGGGGAAAGCATTTCCAACACCTCAAAGCACTATGGGCACGTGCTCGGCCCCGAGCACTTACTTCCTCACAGACCCAGCGCACCCTGGGCCCTGCGGAGGGGAAGGGGCGGTGAGATGAACCACGCTGGCTGGAAGCAGACAGACCCCCGGCAACCCAGGGACTCAGCGCCTGCTCCGGGTTCGGCACCCTAAAAATTTTTTTACATGTAATTTAGAACAAATAAAATATTAAATAACGTTAAAAAAAACAACAACTTGAATGCCTTTGCCCAGTTTTTTTTTTAAAGGCGTTTGATAGGTTGCCTTCTTCACTTATTTTTCCAAATGGTTTATATAGTATTGGAATTAATTGTTCTTTAAATGTTGGTATCTGCCCCTGGCAATTTTTTTTCTTAGGGAGTTCATTGATGACTTGGTCAATTTCTTTTTCTAAAATGGGAATATTTAAGCATTTTTGTTTCCTCTTCTATTAATCTGGGCAATTTATATTCTTGAAAATATTCATCCATTTCATTTAGATTGTCAGATTTATTAGCACACAATTGGGCAAAATAGCTCCTAATTATTGCTTTAATTTCCTCCCCATTGGTGAATTCTCCCTTTTCACTTTTGATATCGATAATTTGGTCTTCTTCTTTCTTTAAAAAACAAACAAACCAAATTAGCCAGAGGCTTATCTATTTTATTGTTTTCTTCCCATAAAATCAAGCCTTAGTTTATTTATTGATTCAATAATTTTTTTTACTTTCAATTTTATTAATCTCGCCTTTGATTTTCACTATTTTGCATTTAGTGTTTAATTGGGGATTTTAAATTTGTTCTTTGCCTAGATTTTTTAGTTGCATGTCCAATTTATTGATCTCTTTATTTTATTCACGAAAGCACTTAGAGAGATAAAATTTCCCTTAAGAATTGTTTTGGGTACATCCCATAAATTTTGATATGCTTTGTCATATATGCTGTCATTCTCTCTGATAAAATCATAGATTATTTCTGTGATTTGTTGTTTGACCTACTCATTCTCTAGGATAAGATTATTAGTTTCCAATTAATTTTTAATCTATCTTCCCATGGCCCTTTATTACATGTAATCTTTATTACATCATGATCTGAAAAGGATGCATTTAATATTTCTGCCTTTCTGCATTTGAATGTGAGGTTTTTATGCCCTAATACATGGTCATTTTTTTTGTGTAGATACCATGTATTGCTGAGAAAAGGTATATTCCTTTCTATCTCCAGTTTTCTCTAGAGTTCTATCATATTTAACTTTTCTAAAATTCTATTCACCTCCTTAATTTCTTGTTTATTTTATGGTTAGATTTATCTAGTTCTGAGAGGGAAGGTTGAGGTTCCCCACTAGTCTAGTTTTTGCTTTCTATTTCTTCCTGTAACTCACTTAACTTCTCCCTAAGAATTTGGATGTTATACCACTTGGTGCATATATGTTTAATATTGATATTACTGCATTGTCTATGGTACCTTTTTAGCAAAATGTAGTTTCCTTCTTTGTCTCTTTTAATTAGATCTATTTTTGCTATTACTTTGTCTGAGATCTGGATTGCCACCCTTTTTTTTTTTAATTTCAGGTGAAGCATAATATATTCTGATCTAGCCTTTCACCTTTACCCAGTATATCTCTCTGCTTCAAATGTGTTTCTTGTAAACAGCAGGATTCTGGTTTTTAATCCACTCTGCTGTGCACTTCCATTTGATGGGAAAGTTCATCCCATTCACATGCACAGTTGTGATTACTGTGTATTTCCTGTCATCCTATTTTCCCCATTTATATTTTTTTCTCTCTCTCCTTTTTACCCTGTCCCTCCTTATCCAATTAACCTTTTAATAATTTTCTTGCACTGCTCTCATTTCTTTCCCCCAATTTTTCCTCTTATTTGATTTTGAAAATCATTTTTACCTCTTCCAGGATTTCTTATTAGACTCGTGTCCAATTCATTTTTTTTCTTTCCCCGTAGCTGTTTTGACATCTCTGTCATCTTTTGAGTTTGTCTTAATCTCCCCTTTCACTATAGTAGCATTTTTATGGTCAGGTTCTTTTTTTTTTTTTCAGCCTATTTCTTTACTTTGAACTTTATGTTAAAGATAGGCTCTGTTTCTGGAATGATAGTGGGGTAAGGGGGAAGGAAGAAATCACTGCCCCAAACTTCAGTCTTTTTAGTACCACTATTTTTAGAGCTAGTTCTGGGGGTTTGGAAGTTTTAAGTACTTCCAAAATGTGATCTGGAGACAGGCGTGATCACTTGACCCCTAATCCCTTCCTGGCATAAGCAACATTGCTCCTCGAGGCCCCCTGCTCCCTTGAGACCAAAAGCAATACTTCTCCTCAGGTTCTCTGATCCCTCTTGACCAAAAGCACTCCCCTCTGCCCTTGAACTGTGACCCAGAAATGGGTATGGGCAATGGAATTGCCAAACACTATATAGGTCTGCCCAGTGCTAGCATATGGGTCCCATGTGATCTCTTTCTGACAAGTTACCAAAACCCTTTACCATCTCTGATTTGGGTGCCCCCAAAACTGCTGCTCTGCTTTCACCATCACCAAGTCTCACCACTGGTATTGCATCTATGTGGTCTCCAGGTCAGTCTCCACCCTTATGTCACAGATGTCTCCTTTTGCCCTCCTAAATTATCTTGGGCTAGAAGAATGTCTCCTCTCCCACCTTTTGTTGGCTCTGCTGTTCTAGAACTTTACTTGAAGCATTATTTTAAAGTTGTTTGGAGGACAATGGTGGAAGAGTTTGGATATAGTGCTTCCTCTACTCTGCCATCTTGCTCTGCTCCTGGACGTCCCCCTTCCATGCTTTCTCATCCATGTATTTTTTCTCATCCAGAACCAACATAATTCATTATTATGAAACTAGTAAAATACAAGAAGGAATTATTCTTCCTTTCTAAATGGACAGTCTGCCCAGTACCAGCAGCACTTGTCCTGCTATTCTTGCCTTGATTAGTGGTTGGCTAGTACCATCCTACCTCACAGAATCAACTTTCTTGCTCTTTGGAGAGAGCAACTAGTGTTGACAATGTACCATTGTCAATACCCTCATCTTCAAAAAATAATTTTTATCTGGGTCCACAAGAGTCTACATTGCCATAATCCTTTTAATTCCTTATGCCAATGAAAGCACCTAAGAGACTTGAGTTTGCTGCAAATTGGAGTGGGCCTGTGTCCTGTGTTCTTTAGAATCACAGAATTTTGGTGGTAGAATGGATGTCCATGGCCATCTGGTCCAATTCATCATGGAAAAGAAATAAGCACAAGAGCACATCCAACAAGTAGACATTCACTGCCCAGAGGTCAGCTCCTAGGCTGGAAGTTCCTAAGCCTAAATGTGCTGGATCCAATATGGAACAAATGCAATAGAATCTATCTGCCCAAGACAAAGAAACAGAGAATGTGAAACCCTGGGTGAATAGACAAGAGTATTGCAGTGGTCTCCTACTGGATCTCGCTATTACTAGTCTATTTGATTCATGTATTTATAGAAAGGGAGCATGATTTACTGGACAGGGAGTTGGCTTTGGAGTCAGGCAGACCAGGGTTTAAACCCTGCCTCTGATACATACTGTCTGTCTGACCCTGGACAAGTTCCTGAACCTCTCAATCCCAGGCAACTCTCTAAGACCATAAGTTGAAGAAAGTTACTAATTTGTATTGATAGAGGGTACTTTCACCCTGGGGAGTTCCCTACACCAATAAAAGTATAAGTCTCATCTTTTTTAAAAAAATGTTTATTGTGTTTATTATTTGCTAAGCACCATGGACACAGGCATAAACAGACAGTCCTTGTCCTCAGAAAGCTTACATTCTAATGGACGCAGATGAACAACATATGTGCAGATACACGAATATGAAATACATATGAAGTAACTGGGAGAAAGACACCAACAACTGAAGTGTTACTAGAAATAAACACTATCCTGTGAGGGGTGAGAAGAGCATTCCAGGCATGGAAGAGACAGCTGATGTGAAGGTAAGGAGGGGGAGGATGGGATGGCATGTCTGGAACAGAGAGAGCAAGGAGGCTCACCTACGTCACGAAAGAGCCCGCTAGCCTTCCCCAACTGCAATCCAGCCTGCACCTGTTGGCAAGATTAGTCTTCCCAGTGCAGTGGGTGTTCTCATCTGGTCATTCCAGAAGAGAACAGTGCCTGGCACACAATTTGTTGTTGTTGAGTCATTTTTTTAGACATGAGTGACTCTCCGTGACCCCATTTGGGCTTTTTCTTGGCAAAGATACTGGAGTGGTTTGTCATTTCTTTCACCAGCTTATTTTCCAGATGAGGAAACTGAGGGAAACAGGGTTAAGTGACTTGCCCAGGGTCACATGGGTAGTAAGTGTCTAAGGCTGGATTTGAACTCACTAAGATGAGTCTTCCTGACTCAAGGTCTGGTGCTCTATCCACTCTACTGCCTACCTGCCCCATGGCACATAGTAAGTGCTTTAAAAATGTTTAGTGATTTATTGACTCCAGGGTCAAAACCCTGCATTGAGGCCTCCACTGGCTAGAAGATCAAGTCCACATTCCTTAGCCTGGCACTCAAGGCTGCTTAACCCAGCACCTTCTATTTCCCAAACACATCTTGTGCTTTTTTGCCTCTGTACCTTTGTCAAGTGTCATCTCCCTATGCTCTTCCTCTCTATCAAAACGCTGCCCACCCTTCAGTAATGGATCACACTTGTTAATAATAATGCACACTTACCCCCATGGTTTGAGATTTATAAAACACTCTCCCAACAATGACTTTGTGAGGTAGTTACCACAAGTATCACAAACCCCACCTCACAGATGTGCAAACTGAGGTCACAGACTTGTTCAGGGGTCACATGAGCAAATATGTCAGACCTAGGACTCAAACCCAGGAGCTTGACCTCCACTTCTCTAGGCTGCCTCTCACATTTCTTTTCTTTTTTTTTTTGAGGGAGTCTCACATTTCTACCTGTTTACACAATTATGTTTTTCACACTTCCACCAGGAGAATATTAGTATCCCCATTTTTGGGGGGGAGGACTAAGGCCTAATGAAGTAAAGGGACATAATCCCACAACTAGAAAGTGACAAAGCTGGAAACTAAGCCCAAGTTTTCTGGCCCTGAATCTAGTGTTCTTCCTACTCCCCCAAGTTGTTTCAAGGTCTTTCATTAATGTTTCATTATTCACATGCTGCACATGATGGCTAAATGCAGAAGAGTAGAAGCCTGTGTGTCCCAGCCCCAGATCTGCCAGCGCTTTGCTGGGCGGCCCTGGGGATGTCCCTTCGTCTCTCTGGGACATAGTTTCCTTCTCTGCAAAATGAGGGCATTGAATGAGACGATCTCCAAGTTCCCCAGTTGCTGACATTCCATGTTCAGTCACTTATCTGCCTCTAAGTTCCAGACTAGATACAATCCCTAGAAGGGACTGTTTGTTATTCACCGTTTTTATTCCCAGAAGTGCCGCTTGGTAAAGATTGTTGATTGGTTGATTATGATCTTTGGAGCAAGGATATCAAAGAAAAAAGCCAGGAAACCAGAGGCTAGGTGGCTGCTTCATTAGCAGGGGGGCAAAGAAAGGAAGACTCGTTTATCCGTAGAGTGGGAATGGACCTCAGAGGTCATCTACCCCAGGTTTATCAGGGATAGAGACAGATGAGAGAGGAGGAAGAGACGGATATCGGGAGGGAAGCTCACTCCTCTTTGGGGCCAGGCTTGTTAGCAAACTGTTCCCAGGATGCATTTGAGACAAAAAGGGAGAGGGAGACCCTCTCCCTCCCAGCTTGCCTTTTTTGGTTACTGAAACCTTAAACTGATCCCAGAGCCAGACAGGCAAGGAGACAAGCCTGCATTCTTCTCCAGAGAAGGCCTCCCTTACTTACACAGGAGCCAACCCCGGGGTGAGGAGAGCCCAGACTCACTCAGCTCAGCTCAGTCCTGTGGGAAGCAGCCAACACACCCAATCTTGGTTGAATGGCTTCTCCAAGCCCAGCCCTGACCCAGAGACTGAACTCCAAGTGATCAACCTTACCTGAAGGCCAAGCTGGGCTCACTAGATATTTCATTTTCACAGAAGCTGAAGAGGCCACAGACTGAAAGGAGAGATCTAAGTACAACTATCTCCCCTTCACTCTGGGAGCAGCAGGGTCAGTGAAAGAGACCTGGGATCAGAGCCAGAAGACCTGACCCCTGGCCTGAGTTGCACTATTAACTCTCCTGGTCATTCCTTGCTTTAGTCCCTTTCCCCCTTAGGGCATCAGTTGCCCCATCATGTCCACTTGCCCATCATATCCATTATCATGTTCACACAAAATGTTCTTGGTGAATGTTTCTGGCTCTCCCTGCAAGAATATCATGAGAACAGCACATGCTGATTTTTATCTTTAGGTTAATTCAATTTTCAAAGTTCAAAGTATTGAAAAAAACAAAACAGACCATTTTAGGCAAGGTTAAGAAAAGAATCTACAACACCAGAGATGAATTCTCTGATATAACCTCCACAGTCAGTTTGGACAAGTGAATTCACCTACACTGTTAGTCTCTCTTCCCAACCCCCTTCTTTATTTTCTTTCAAATAAGTTTTCTTTTGAATTCATCCTAAAAGTACAGAGCCTGTCATTCTTGCCACTGGTCATCTTGTCATCATTTCTGTGCTTTATTATGGGGCTGTCCATTCTGTATCTAATGGCCGGCTCAAGAGATAACAGTTGCCATAATCTCCCTCAGTCAAATAGTAAGAAATCAGTCATTTTTTCCCATTCCATTTGAGAAGCATGAGTTTTTATTTTAATTTTTAGTTCCATATTCTCTCCCTTCTTCCACTGCCTCCCCCACCCATTGAGAAGGCAAGAAATGACACCCTTTATACATATGAAGACATAAGAAATCAGTCTTCTTGCTAAATTCAATACCATTCATTGAAATCCAATCCAATACCCTTTCCTTTGTCTCATACAAAAGGCTGCTGCACATGTGTGGCTCTGGGTTCCCACGGAATTGAACTAAGCCGTGGACCAAAATACATAACAAATGGCATTATTTTGCAGAACCTCAAACCAAACTGATTTTTATGGAACCACAAGCTATCACCCCCAAACAAACATCACCCCTCCAAAAGTACCACCCTAGGAAATTAATTTCAAACTCTTTTATTTTTGAAAACTACTGAATTGGAACAAAACCCTATCAAAATATTTTCCCAATAAATTATAAGCAGCATAGATTTGGAGTTAGAAGACTTGAGGTCATGTCCTGGTTCTGTCTGTGTGACCTTGGCCAAATAATTGGATTTCTCCCTAGTCTTGTTTCCCCATCTACAAAATGCGGATAATGCATACATAGGGTGATGTGATGTCAGCTGAGCCAGTATATGGAAGGGAAAGAACATTAGCTCAGGAACCAAAACACCTGTGTTCAAATTCTGACTCTGCTCCTAACTTGCTATTTGACTCTAGGCAAGCCCCTTTATATCTCTGGGCCCATTTCCCCATCTATAAAAAGAAGAGTTTAGATGATTTTAGATGTTTGCTTGTCCCTACTGAGTTTACGGCAAACAAAAAAACATTCCTTGGGGGCAGTGGGCAAAGAGTCCCAGCTGCAGGCCAGACTGTCTCACTTGTTTTTTTAGTTACAGGCTATAAAACACTCCCCAGAGTAAATGCAATTTCCCTAATCTTTATGTGGCCCCTAGAGAAATCATGAGATTATATATTTAGAGCTAGAAGTGCCCTTAAGGGTGTTCTACTCCAACCCCCATTATGTAGTTAAGGAAACTGAGACCCAAGAGAGAAGTCCAGCACCGGAGCCCCTTAAGTGAAGACTAACTGAAGGACTCTGGGACAAATCCGGTGCTGAGATGTGTGTGCAAGTAAAATCCCTGAGTCACCTGGGGAATATTCTCAGACCCTGCAGGTATTTCGAAAGGACACTTACCCTTCACTGAGAGTTGCATTTTCTAGCTGGGCAGTAGTAGGCTTAGAGAATAATAATTGCTAGCATTTATAGAGCACTTTAAAGTTTGTGAAGTGCTTTACAAATATCCTGTTTGCCCTCACAACAATTCGGGGGGGGGGTATATCCATTTTACAGATGAGGAAACTGAGGCAGAGGTTAATCACTTGTCTAGAGTTATACAGTGATTATCCTGAGGTCATATTTGAACTCAGATCTTCCTGATTCCAGGGCAAGCGCTCACTCTACTGTGTCACCTAATTGCCTGAAATTAGCTTAGAAAATGAGATGGGAGCATTTAAAAAGCCACTTATAAAGCAATTCCCAATTACCCACTTGTAGCTCAATTTACAGGTTACACAGCATGGCACAGTGGAAAGAATGCAGCATGTGGAATAAGAGGATCCAAATTTGAACCCTGGAGTGCAGTCGCTCACTACATGACTGGACAGTCACCCCACCTCTGGCCTATTTTCTCATCCACAAGATGAGGCAGTTCAATCAGATGAAGGTTATGGACCCCTTGGCAAGTCTGGGGAAGCCTATGGACCCCTCCTCAGCATGTTTTTAAATGCATAAAAATGCATAGCCTACAAGCCTGAGGGCAAGGAGACTTTTTCCTATTTTTTGTATCCCCAGTGTTTAGACCAGTACACAGGAGGCACTTAATGTTTATTAAATTGAAGATGCATTTTCCCTTGTTCATGGAGCCCCAGAACCTATCCACCCTCACCCCTGGGGTTAAGAACCCCTGAATTAGAGAGATGATCTCTAAGGTCCCTTCTACCTCTAACTGCTGAGTGTATGAATTTTTCATCGACTTGCTCCCACCAGTTTACATAATTCTAGCCAAGAGAAGCACTCTTTTTTTGTAAGTAACACAAGAGTCTGATGTCCCAAGTGCCACAATGTTTCTAAAACCAAATTCAGTAGTGAGAATTTGAAGATTATCAAAGGTTTTTGGATTAGCTACATCCTCCTCCCCAACCTCCCTAGTTTCCAAAGGCTGACTACCGCTCTTCTCTGCCTCCCTGCACTGATCCCCAACAAGGGTAAAGCAGCATAGCTTTCCCGTGGCCTGCTCCCTAGGAACAGACCCAAGTGCCTCTGGGGGAGTCCCTCCTGACAGTATCTTAGAAGGATATTTGTGAATACATTCAGTCACATGTTTAGATTCCTTAGGCCTGATAATCATTTCTAAGAACAGACCTCCTGGGGAAGGAATTTTGTTGGCTAACTAGGACAGGTCCTTACTGAAGGTCACAATCAGCATAGCATACTAGAAAGCGCATAGCAGTTTGAATTAGACTTGGATTTCAATCATAATCTTTTTAACTTGCTCTCTGAGTGACCTTGGGTGAGTCACAAGCTCTCTCTGGGTGTTCTCTGTAAAGTGAGGGGTTTGAATTCTAAGCCCTTCCAACTCCAAATTTTAATCTGTGATCTCAGAATTGGCACCATTATGAAGCATGGTGGGGTTTTTTTTTTTTTTGGAGGGGCAATTGGGGTTAAGACTTGACCAAAGTCACATGGCTAGTAGGTGTTAAGTGTCTGAGGCCATATTTGAACTCAGGTCCTCTGACTCCAGGGCTGGTACTCTATTCACTGTGCCACCTGGGTGGCCCAACATGGTAGACTGTTAATCTTTGATATAACTCAGAAGAAAGGTCATTCAGGAACATATGGGAAAATATAATAGTGTTAAACCACCACCAGCTTTCTTCATTAGGCTTATTCCACTAGGTTTGAGAGCAATGTAGAAGGCTTATTATAATCTCCCAAAGTCTTAAGGATGAGATCATGGATTTGGAGCTAGATGAAACCTTGGAGTTCATTTAGTCCAATCCTCTCCATTAAAGATGGGAAAACTCAGGTCACACACATACACTAAATGGGAACTGCAGTAATTTGAATTCAGGTCCTCTCACAATTCCAGCATCCATTCCACTTTACCAAGTTGCCTCTCAAAATCCTCCTCTGCCTGTTGAGCTCAACAAATAGGGAGGGAATGCTTTTTGCACCCTGGCTAACTTCAAAATTCCCTTCTGGCATTGCTCCTTCTCAGCTCACTGGCTGTTCCATAACTGCTCATCCCTTCCATCCCAGTAAAGCCAACCTTCTCTCTGCCCCATCTCATATCCGTGATGCCCCACTGCAGTCTCATTATCTTGTACAGCAGATGGCTTTTGTGAAGGCTGAGTCTAGTCAACAAGAACATGCTTATGGGTCCCCTCATTTTGGGGAGCCTCTTACCAAACAGCCTTCAATGTACCAGGTCACAAAGATAGCAATTTTTGCTTAGAAGTAGATGTATTCTCCCAAATCCCATTGCAAGTTTTGAAGAAGGGAAAAATAATTTTTTTATCCTAAATCTTAGGTTGATACTATGTTGGCTGGTAGGCTCAGACATGATTATGCTTTTTTTTTTCCTAAAGAGTCTGAAAATAGAAACAAACTGGTGCCAAGACCTCTAACTCAGCAGGTTCAGGGGAGATGGGAAATGGCTTCTAGGTTGGAGGACTAAAAAATTTCTCTAGCAGAGAAGGCAGCCAGCAGGGATAGAATGTGGTTAGATAGGACTCCAAAATTAGCAGAGGGTCTTTATTGATAGCTGACCCTGAGAGTCATCATAAAACAAAAAAGCAAAGTTTTTTTTTTTCCTTTTAAAAACCACAGCAAATGCATTTAGTGAGCTACTCGGGCTGGGTGAAAGAGCAGTGAGTCACAACCAGTCAAAGGAGGTGTTCCTAAGCTGAGGTGAACGAGGAAGGAGAAAATAGAGCAGTAAACTGTGAACTTCTCAGGTTATCTTTTTTGATGATTACACATAAGTTTTCTCTTCTAAAGCCCTTGGTATCTGATGTTGCCTTACTACCTCCTAAACAAGAAAATTACTATTTAGCTTCTAAGTGCTGGCTGAATATCTAGCCGAATGTTGGCCTTTGCTTCTATCTAGTATGATAAGGAATGCTGTTTCCAGAAAGTGCCAATCACAAAGTGCACTGCCCCTTGCTCTAACCAGACAGGGCCATTGGCCTGGCTTCCCTAATGCATAAATGTAATATTTCCAGGAATGGTGATAGACTGCACCGAAGCAAGTCTGAGTCAGTGCAATGAACATGACATTTGGAGTCAGAAAACCTAGATTCGATTCCCAGTTTTGTTACTTATTAGCTTTACGATGGGCAAGTAATTTCCCTGCTCTGAGCCTCCATCTTCTCATCTGTGAAGGTACAGGAATAAGAGGGTGTTGGATCAGAAGCAGATGATCTCCCTGCAGTCCCTAATCCTATCAACCTGTGCTTTCTTGCTTTTCGGTTCTCCTGGTTGGGGTGATGGATGTAATCTGCACCCGTGAAGTTCTATGGAGAAATACCAATTTGTGACCTTGACCTAGTTTGCCCTCTATTCTATCCACTGACCTAGCTGGCCATACCTACCTCTAGTGTCTAAGTGCATAGGATTTCTTTTCTTGGGGCATAAAACCTAAGTAGCACAAATGTCAAACTGGTTTATTCTTCTAGGGAAGGGGGACCTTAACCCCTCAGCTCTGGGCTTCTTGGATTAATTAAGTCTTCATAAGAGGGAATGCTCAAATGCTTCTTATTCTATAAATTGTATTTTCATTCTATACAAAAATCTTCTGTGGGAAAAACAAAACAAAAAAAAAGACTGTTGGACTAGAAGCCAGGGACCCCCCAGTAGTAGGTATTGGTCCAAGCTGCCCACTAGCTAGGTGACCTCAGACAAAACTGACCTTCGGTGTCCTCGTTTATCAAGCGATAATAATAGCCCCTGCCTGATGGGGGAATTGTATGTGTGTGTATGTGGGTGGGGTGTCTGTGATAAACAAGTGAGGTGATCTTCCTTTAAAACCCACTCTGAAACAATATTAGACACCAGGCAAACCCCAAATGGCAATAATTTCTGCAACATACTAGGGTCAGCTAAAGATATATATATACACCCTGAGAAACACTGGTACTCTAAGGTCTGACCATTTTTTAATCAAAAGTAAATACATGCTCTATCGACAGGTATTGATTCAGTTCACCAAGCATTTATTGAGCGCGCACTAGCACACTGAGAAGAGAGATACACAGAGGAGGAGGCTGGGAATACGCAGTTTCTTCCTCTTCCATCTTTGGCTAACTGGAGCCTTAGTGAGTGAATTTTAAGGTATGCCAAGGAATCCTTGGCAATCTCTTATTCCTTAACCATATGCATTCTGGTTTTAAAAGAGTAAAACAATACTTTGTTTCTACTTGAAAACTCTTTTGGAAGACATTGCTATATATTCTTAATTTTTCTACTAAAAAAAACAGGAAAACAATAGGTACATATCTCTTACAGACAGGGAGCAGAAATAGAACTTGTCAAAAGCTGGACAGCAAGTCACTCATAGAGCCAAGAAAAAATTTCACCCCATTCCCTAGCTCTTTGGCTATGCTGGGTCCCCCACAACTGGGTTTCCAAGTGCCCTGAAGCACTGAGCACAGTGCTTGGCACACAGAAGTTATATAAATACTTATTCCTTTCCTTTACCCCATCATTAGTGAAAATCCAGTTCTCTCCCTGCCAGGATTATTTTGCTATCAGGACTCTTCTTGGGCACTCTTGTATATTTATTGTAAGAGGTGGGGGAATACTGAATTGAGCATAAGAAATTGTGTTGTGTCCATGAAATACTGGCTACCCAAGTGCTGCTATGAAGCCCCAGCTCTAGGATGGAGGATGCCTTTTAATAACCAGTCACATTATTTACAAGTCTGGCTGGAAGGGCTGTTTAGATCACAGAGGGCAGCAGGCGAATCTGATCTTGGTCTAAAGACCCAGGTGTGGGCCAGACCAAGCTATCTTACTGGTTTAGCCTCAGTTTCTCTTTGGTCCCCTCTTTCATAGATGACAACACCCAAACATAATTCTGGGAACTAAGAGCTAATTCTGTGTGATGATTCATGTTGAAATCCTCAAATATAAGACATGAGTGAAGTAAAAGTCCTCTGTCAGGGCAGGTTTGGATTTATAACCACCTGTAAACTACAGATGCTAGGATCAAACAGACCCACTAAGAAAGATGGCTAAAGGAAGAGTGCCCCAGAGAGATCCACCCAGATTGACTGTATTTAAGACTGGATGAGTTTTCCTACTTCCATGTACCTTAACTATCCCATAGGGAAATGGCCCCTAATATGAGGCCTTCTACTTGCTTCTAGGTCTGGGGCCATCGCAACTAAGCCATAAAAGACAAACCCCTGAGTTTCTCAGACAAATAACCTTGTGTACAACACAAAGTCCATCGAATGCCCAGAGTATCTTAGCAAAGGCTTTCATTTGTACAGAGTTTGGAGAAACGGTGAAAATGTGACAAAAAGTAATGGGGGGGTGGGGTAGAGAGAAAGAGAGAAACTGAGGTGCAGGCATGGCTGTAGGAGAACAGATTAGACCATTATAAGCAGCTAAACATAGAACAAATAAATACAGGAGTACAGAAATTCCCATGTGAAGCTATTAATGCTATTTTATTGGCTTGGGTCACTTGTGATAATTAAAAAAAAAAACCAAACAAACCATTTTCTGGCAAAGTCTGCATATAAGACATAATCAAAAGCCCCATGTGTGGACAATGAACATGCCTGTTTACCACAATTGTTGGGGCTCTCTGAATCAGTTTCTCCTTCATATTTCACTGCTGTCTTTAAATGCTAAGAACTTATTTCAGTCAAATGGGTTCATTGGGGAGGTAGCAGTGCATAGTGTAAAGAGCACTGGCCTGGAATCAGGAGTTCTAGCTCTGCCACTAACCAGCTGGGAGACCTTAGACAAGTCCTTTACCCTCACTGGGGCTCACTTTCCTCCTCTATAAAACGAGGAGGTTGGACTAAGGGAACTCTAAGGTCCTTTTCAGCTCTAGCATCTTAAGAAGCCTGCATTCCCCTTGGTCATCAAAAACCAAAAGGTAGAAGGTGCCATCTAGTGGCATTACTTGTCCAATACTACAAAAGACCCCAAGCCCGAAAACAAACAAACAAAATCCCCAATGGGCAAAAGCATTTCTTGCTTAACTACCCCCTACTTTTATTTCAAGGGGCATACTTCATGTCAGTGGACATAACATGTTCACCTCAAGAAAATATACTTTAAGAGATCATGCTTTCCTTAAGAAAGCTCCTCTTTATTTTACAAAGGCTAATTATAATCACATTTTTGCCAACATTTTCATCTTTAAGGAAAATAGTTTAAAAAAACACATAAAAACGTTAATACACTAGAATAAGCTGCTATGAAACAGTTCTGAACAGGCAGAAAATGTAGACTTTCCTTTTACAGAAAATGTTAATATTAAGTCTGTAATAGCAGCATCATTTATCTATATATGTGTGTATGTATACACACACATACATATTCATATATATATATATATATATATATACATATACACACATACATATATATATATAAAGCCAGTTTTTGAAAACAGATCTTTTATACACAAAACATTTGATTCTGTTTTGTTCGAATAGGGTTTATATTGGCAAATTGATTTCTTCACATTATTTCAATTCCCAAGATGTGGAGATGCTACTTGAAGGTTTAATCAATCAGCTGTGATTGCAAACTTCCCCAATATACCCTTAATCCAATATCATGGCTGACAGTGCATTCAGGTCTCTCATATATGGATGTGCTGTCAGGATTTGATCAATTTTCATTCTTTGCTCTGACTCTGGGAATATCTTCAGGAGGGCTTCCCTCAGCTGTTTGGTTTCTGCTGGGGATCTCTGTGGTGGAATTGTCAGGCTTGGTTGGATATTGGCTAGATTTTGTAGGATTGGGAGGTTAGGTTGCTGGGGAATCCAGTTGCTTGGAAGAACTCCCTGAATTGGGGGTGTGGGTTGTCGGCTGGTGCTGGGTGTGTTGGTGCTGGGGACCCTGAAGGCAGTTTCATGCAGTCCTCCACTTGGCAGAGCTCCGGGCGGAGGTGGAAAATCCCTACAAATGGAAGAGTGCCCAAGTAAGCAAGCTTATTGAACAAAAGGGAAAGTCCCCTAAAATGTCATTGTGTACGCTTATGGTTCAAAACTCTGTTCCTTGGACTCCTGGGGCAAAATGATAACATAGGGCAGGAGTCGGAAATGAAAGCAAGTGGTACACAGTGCCAATGGGCCAGAAGCTAATGTGGTGTGAAATGGTAGGGCTAAGACTATGAAAGGGGAATGGTCATGGTCCTGTGAAGAGAACATCACATCCCAGTTAAAGGTTCTTAGCCTTAAAATATCAGTGGCAAAACCAAGGAATGAAAAAGAGAAAGGGAACTGTGGTCAGGCTGGTTCTTTTTTGGGGGCAAGACTTCTGTCTCTACATTCCATTTTGATGGTCTTGGGTCCAAGTTCTTCCACCAAAGGCTATGGTTCCAGCTTCAACAGTCCCCTTCTCAAATGTAAATACCCTTTAAACAGTTATACCTTAAACTATATATCAGTAAGACTATAATTATCAGTTAACACTTTAGAGAATCATGTAACAGCTGGGTGAAGACCAGAATAGGATCCAGGAAAAATCTGCTAAGGAAGAAAAAAGGTAGAGAAGAGAAACTTACTTGTGTGAGTGTGTGCGTGTGTGTGTGCGTGTGTGTGTTGTTCAAGCTACACAAAATCATCTCTTTCTGCTGTCACTGGTGTGTGCAAGCCATTAGCACTGATCACCCTACAAGTTTCAAGAAGGACCTTAGAGTCCCTCTCTTATGCAGACACTGTACAGTTAAAATGGGTCTTATAGTTTCATGATATCACATTTTGCCTCAATATAATATTCAAAGCTAAGAGACAAAAAGAGATTTATACATCATTCACATGGTCTGAAACCAGCATTTGCTTTGATCTCATTTTCAGGGAATGATTAAACCCAAATAGTGTCAGTATAAATTTGAAAGACTGGCTTGAAAAGTTTTACTACCTTAAAGGTGGAATAAGAACTTTGAAATTCAGGGCAGCTATGCTCCTAATTTAGAAGTTTAGTACTAATATTTCCTGAGAAATAACATTCTGAGCAAGCCAATTCCAACAAGGTGAGATTGGCCTTTAACGATCTAGGCACAAGGCTTATCAGTGTGATGTATAATTAACTTCAAATGACAATTACTTTGTACATCTGAAAATCGTTTTTTTAAACCCTCCCCCCCGCCCCCAAAAAAGATGAAATAAATTCCAGGTAAATTTGAAAAAGCAGCAGACATGATTTCTTAATGAAGTCATTGCTAGACCACCATAAATGTGCAATATTAAAAACTTGATTACACGTGCACATGCACATGCGAGCACGGGCACATACACACATACAATCCCTGGCCCCCACCCTATCCCACCCCTGGCCCCCACCAACTTAAGCAAAACAACTGCCTATGAAAATGAAAATAAGTGACATTCACATGGAAGAAGCCCATGTTTGCTTACCTTTGTTAATATGAGACCATCCATCTTGGAATTTATCTTTATTTTGTCTTTCTGGCACAGAAAATAATGTTTTGTTGCTTTGGTTTTATCAATCTATGATGTATATGGTGCCAACATATCATAAGACAAACATGAGTTAAGCAAAAGTGAACATAACTCTAAGCTTGGTCTTTCTGGGTATCCTCGAGATAAGCTTTGGATATTTTCATTAGCATTTATTTTAAAGTATTCTTAAGTTATTTATAAAAATAAACTATATCACAAATTTTTTTTAAAATATAGGGTACTAATTTCTCCCCCACAAAAGTTTAAAAATCCCCAAATTATACCAGAAAAAGGCAATAACCAGAAAAAGGAAATACCCAAGGAAGACTTCTTTACGAAGAAATTCCTCTAATCTAGGTCCACTTCTTCCCAGAGGATCATCAGGAACCATAAATATGTCCCCAACAAATGTATACTGAAGCAACCTATAATATGAAGAAGAGAGTAAGAGTAACACTTAGTTTCGGAACTTTGGAGCAAACCTGTCATTTTTAACACTACGTGAGGTATCCGTCTAAATCCAAAACAGAAGTCACTTGACAAACTCGCAGCTTGCTTACCTAAAGAAAAAACTCTCTCAAATTAGCTTCCTTCTCTTCTGAATAAAAACTCAGAAGAGTTAGAACTCCAGCAGTTGGACTTTCCATCACTTATCAGGATTTCACCTGAAAGTCTTTCAGATACCTCTCTGGGTTTTGAGAACTGTTTGCTATTGAACTCTCAAATGAAAAGAGAGGCTTAAAACCCTGTCCGTGTTCCTGTCAAGGGAAGCCTGGGGGAAGCTGTGGAGCTCCTCAGGCAATCCATTCTGAAAACAGAGTTGTTTTAAAAGAAAGTAACAAGTTCCCCCGGAAATTATGATGTTATGTTAGCGGCAGAGCTAAGAGATTTGTAAAGATCCTAAATGGTCTGAGGCTTTGTTCCTATTGTCGCAAGTATGCTTTGTGTCTCCAAGTTAATATATGGGTCTTAAGGGGCGGCTAGGTGGCGCAGTGAGTAAGAGCACCAGCCCCAGAGCTGGGAGGACCCGGGTGGGTTCCAGCCTCAAATACTTAACACCCACACAAAAAAACTGGCCGTGTAACCTTGGGTAAGTTACTTAACCCCAATTGCTTTAAAAAAAAAAATGTGGGTCTTATGTCATCCACGAACATGTGTATCCGATAAGTGCTTGTATATTATGAGACCAATAAACACATGCTGGTCAAGGGGAACCTACCTAGAGCACAGGGCAAAGATTAAGCAAATACATGTCAAGAAAGCATTATTAGTGACTGTTAATTATGTGCAGAAGGGCAATGCTCAATTTTGTGGCTTCAGCAGTGAATGCTGATTGACTAACTCTCTGGATACTGATAGGAAAATGGGTTACTTTTCTTTCTTTATGAAAAACCAAAATACACAAGTGGCAGGTGGGTGAACAAAACAGAGCAAAATCTATGGAATGACTTTACCTTGGCACCAAAACAGACACATGATGCAAATCCAAACAGCACCCTTGTTTTTCCTCTTTCATGAAACTGGTGACAGGAAAGAGCACGGTGTTTTAGATTGTCCAATTTCTGTATTTGAATCATGGGCTATCAGAAAGGACCTCAAGATTACTGAGTTCAATCCCCCTGTTTTACAGAGGAGAAGAGAGAGGCCTATAGACAGGGAAGTAGCTGGTATGAACTTATACAGCTAGTTATTGGAAGAGTTAGTACTCAAGATTCTCAGGCTGGTGCCTTTCCCACACCGCCTCTACTGTCTGTACAATTTAGCTAGTGTGTGTGTGTATGTGTGTGACTGTCTGGTTCCCTGTTTCAGGTAGGTATACCTTTTTTTTCCCCAACTAGAGAACAACGGGTAAGGACCATGCTTGATACTTACTTTTGTACCACCTTAGTACCTAGCAAGAAGCACATAGCAGATACTCAAATATTTTTTGATGGAAAAGAAGTAAATATTACCTTTTTTTAATAATTTCTCTCCAAGATACTGATTCAGTCACAAATTCTCTGAAGTTATCATTGGTTACAATTATGCCACCAGTTTTGTCAGCTAGGTGCAACAGAAACCTATGATAACATGAGAGGTGTTAAAATGTACAGCTGTGCCCTACTTAAAAAAAAAACAAAACAAAACCAAAACTCATGAAACATACAATTGTAGTAATTACTCATTTTTCAAAAAGGATTCACCAAGCAAAGGGAAACATCCAAATGCATTTAAGAATCACATGACAAATTATTAAATCCCTGAGCAGTCAGAAATGAAGCTAAAGCACTTATAAACACACAGGGAGACCACAGAGCGCAAGGCTGATTTGTCAATACCACCCCCAAAGATCACTCTCCTCATTTTATAGCCATGGGTCAAAAAGGAAATTGATGGAAAAATCATCTGTACACTTTTTCAGGCACACAATTATTATTTAAAACAAGGTACAACTGTATCATGAGCAGATGAAGTAGTCAGGAGAGACTGCATTAGAAAAGAAAGCTCATGTGTTCGTACAAGTGGGAAGTCTGGTGAATTGAGTAGAATATTGTGTGACTATTACTGCCAATTATTAGATTGCAAATTCTAAGTAGCTTAGTGTTACTTTGACACTGGCTATTTGTTGCTATTGTGATAGCAAAGTCATTTATGCCTGAGAAGTTTTTTAAAAGGCTAAATAGTTTAAACCTGCTTCCACTAATTCACATTCCAGCTCTCAACACTGTGATGCCTGGGACATTAGTCCTACTATTCTGTTTAGCTATTCGTTCTATCAAATGCAAAAACTCCAAGAGGATAAGAGATGATTTGAAAGGGTGAAGATTAAACACTGATGCTGTCATCTGTCTCATTACAGGGAATTAGACACTTAAGCCCTGTAAATGAGAGTTATGCCAACATTACTGGAAAAAAGAAATACCGTTTTAGTTCCTTCTATGATCAGAGAACACCAAGGTTGATTCTTTCCATTTACGAAGAATGTCTGCATTGATTTAAGGCCTCTGAACTTAGGTACAACATAATGATGAAATAAATTAAGGAATTAAGAGAATCATTGGCATCAGAAGTCTAAACAGTATCTGCTTTTATTGTTGAGCACAAATAATCATAAGGACAAAGAAAATACCTGTTATTCTCAATGATGTTAATAAACCTGGGAAAATAAATAAACGATTTAACCCTCTGGTGTTAGACATAATGGTGCTATTTTGGAAGTTATTTTTTGCTGATGAGAGCTGTGACTGGTGAGGATATTTGCCATGGTCATTAATAACAGGGGTAGGGCTCTGAGTATATGTACCACATCACAAGTATCCTCCTCTTGAAGCCTAGTATAGGGAGGGTGCCTATGTGAGTTTTTTAGAAATGAGTCAAAAACTGGCTTCAGAGAAGGATGCTACAATGACAGAAAAGCTGGAGGCTCTCTTCAATGGCGTCCCAGGAGCAGGCTTAAAGGCATTCCTATCTTTCTTCCTAGATCCTGGATGCCTGCTTCTGTCTAAGTAGCAATTATAGGTCTAATGTATAGTTCTTCCCTGAACCTCTTCCAACTATTCTATCTCCAGTTTCTTGGCCAGAACCAATCACCACATTTCCATATAACTTCCTCAAAATGCTACTTCCTCCAGTAAGACTTCAGTGATTTTAACAGGTTGGGTTTTTTCTCTTTTTTCCACTTTGTTAATGATGAGAATAAAAAAATAAAAAAGATAATAACAGCAGCTTGTTTATAAGGCACTTTAAGGTTTGCCAACTGTTTTCCTCAACAACTCTGTAAGGCAGATAGTGCAAATATGTCATTTTAGAGGTGGGGAAACCGAGGCTCAGAAAAGTTAAGTAATTTGCCTATGGTCACACAGAAAGGGGGTCAGAATCCAACATGTGTTCCTTTCACTATACCATATTGCATCTTACAGTAACTTACCATATTGCTAATTATTACTATATTGATTACTACCTTGCTAGTATTATTATCTTATGTATCTTGTGCCCCAATAACAGACTGTAAGCTTCCTATAAAAGAACATGTCTTATAAACAGAACCATAGATTGAGACCTTGAGGAGGCCTTAGAGGTGAGTCTAACCCTCTCATATTACAAAAGAGGAAAGTAAGGCACAGAGAGATTAAGTGACCTCCCCAGGGTCTCACAGTGAGTTAAGTGACTGAGGTGGGACATGAAGAGAGAAGTCCTACTGACTTATGAGCTAGTACCCTCTCCACACTCATGCCTCCATAACACATAGAACTATTGTTTTGAATACAAAGTATTTAGTAAATGTTTGTCTAATGGAAAGAGTTTCCATATGGAAAATGCCTCAGACATCTACATCATGTGGTTCTAGGTTCCTGTTCTAAGTTCCTACTGAGTGACTGTACTATTATCAACCATGTTTTGTAGAGGGTTAGATTACATTACAAGGACCAGTGACTTCTTGCAATGGGAGGGAGCACGTGGGCAAATCTAGTTATCATGGTGGGTGGGCCCAGACGGAGCCTGGGTAGGGTACCATCTTCAATCATTCAGATAAAGGAGAGTGGGGGCAATATAAGGACAAAGTGACTGACCAACACTATGCCAGAGAGCAGCACTATGTGTACCATCAAACAAGCTGTTAAAGGAAGATCAACTGTTTCATAATGGATTTTAAATATAAAAGTCTCACTTAGTATCAGACTGTACTTTTATAGCTTTGAACGCTCATCTCTGTTGTACAAGTTGTTTTTTTAATACCTTAATTAGATGGAAAAGAGATTAGTTTTCTCTTTGATTTAGTCTTTTATCCCAAAGACATACAAACACAATTTCATGATTCTAAGTGTTATTTTAGGGACCTGTTGCCTTGAGTCCCTAGCCCTTTGAAAGGTGAGTTGGGAAAAAAAGAAATGCTTCCCCACCAACTGTGAAACTGCTAGCTGCTTCTTAGATGGGTTCCTCACTACCCCATTCCAACAAGATAAAAGGAAACTGCTTTTCATACCTGTCATCATGAGAAGCAATTCTTGCTCCAAAGACCATACGAGCTGGGGTTAATGATAATATTCCGAGATCCTGGAGCTGGGTCAAGAAGTGCTGCTCTGTTCACAGAATAAATTAAAGAGTCATTTAGCAAAAAGACTACTTTAGATGCATGAAAATAAGAAATTGAACTGATCTGTTTACTAGCACAGAGAAGGCCTAGGTTTTCCCCCTACATTCAAAGACGGGGACAAGAATACTAAGATACAACTAATAATTTTATCCAGTTTTAATTTTTTTAAGGGCAATATAAAGCAGTCAATTGAAGTGACTTAAAAAATTAACAGAGAACATAAAACTTCATTAAAAAAGTATAAGAAAACACTTCAGTTCCACATTATAGTCAGTTAATATGCAAAGGAACAAAAGAAAAAATGGTAGCAGGTAAGGAAATTGAAAAACAGAGAGAAAATCACAGAACGTGGCTGAGAGTGAGTTAGGCACATACTAAAAGGGATTGTTTTCCAGACCCGAAAGTACTTCTGATTTTATACAACTGTACTTGTCGACCTTGATGATCTTACTGGGATAGGAGACAAGTCTGAGAGATGCAAGCCAGCATGACAGCAAAGAATAATGGGATGGGAGCCAGGAAAAGAGGCTTCTAATCAGAGTTCTGGTCCTAATGAGATCTTGGGAAAGTTGTTTCTTCTCTTTGAGCTAACTGATCTGTAAAAGGAAGGGTTTGACTATATTGTCTTTAAAGTTCCATCGAGTTCGAATAATCTATGAATCTCCCCTCCAAATTTAGAAAACTTGCTTTTCAATCAATTGGTAAACATTTATTAAGTGCCTACTATGTTCCAGGTACTGTACATACAAAAAGAGTTGCAAAAAGTCCCTGCCCTCAAGGAGCTTACTATCTAACAGGGAGACAATGTGCAAACAAATATATACGAAGCAAATCATATGTAGGATAAATAGGAAATAATTGAAAGAGAGAAAGCACTAGTATTAAAAGGGGCTATGGAAGGATTCCTGTAGAAAGGAGGGATTTTAGTTGAGACCTTTAAAGAAGTCAGGGAGGTCAGTAGTCAGAGCAGAGAAGATAACAGTATTTCAGGGACAGGGGATGGCCAGAGAAAATGTCAGAGCTGAAAGCTGGTGTGACTTGCTTGCTCATGGAATAGCCATGAGGCTAGTGTTGCTGGATTGTGAAGTAGGAGTTGGAAAGAAAATGAGGTAAGAAGACTAGAAAGTTAAGAGGGGGCTAGATTATGAAGGGCTCTGAATGCCAAATAGGACATCTTGTAACTGTTCTGGGAGGCAGTAAGGAGACACTGGAGTTTGCTGAGTAGAGGGATGACATGGTTAGATTTGCATTTTAGTAAAACCACTTTCTTTGATGGATAACTGGAGGATGGATTGGAATAGGAAAAGACTTGAGGCATGCAGAGCCAAGAGCAAATTGCTGCAATAGTCCAAGCACAAGGTGATAAGGGCTTGTACCAGAGTGGTGGTAGTCAGAAGGCAGAAGGTTTATTAAAGAGATATTGCAAAGGTGAAGTTGACAGGCCTCGGCAACAGATTGGATGTTGAGAGGTGAGAGAGAGGGGTCAAGGATGACACATAGGTTGTGAACCTAAGGGACGGGGAGGATGGTACTGCCCTCTATGCTAATAGGTAAAGTGTGCTGAGGGAGGAGGAGTGAAGGAATGTTAGGGAGAAAAGAATAATGAGTCCTCCCGTTTGAGTTGTGTAAAAGGTAGTTAGAGATTCGAGCATAGAGGTCAGCAGAGATGCTGAAGCATATTTCAGAATCATCAGCATAAGATGATAATTAAATCCACAGGAAATGCCAAGGTCACCAAGAGAATATAGAGGAGAAGAGAAAAGGGCCTAGGACAAAACCCTTGTGGGATACCTCCAGTTAGAGGGCATGATCTAAATGGGGAACCAGCAGAGAGTCAGATAGGATGAGAACTAGGAGAGAGTGGTGATGCAAAAAGAAGGAATGATTAACAGCATCAAAGCCTGAAGAAAGCTCAAGGAAACGAGGACTGAGAAAAGGTCACTGGATTTGACAACTAAGAACTAAGAGATCATTGGTAATTTTGGAAAGAACAGTTTTGGTGTAATGATAAGGTAGAAAACCATATTGCAAGGGGTTAAGAAGAGAATGAGAAGAGAGAAACTGATGGCACCTACTAAGAAGGTTTAATGTTTTAAGAGATTAGGGATGACAGTTGGTGGGTACAGAAAGATCAAATGAGGGTTTTTTCAGGATGGGAGAAGTCATGGGAATGTTTGCAGGCAGTAGGGAATGAGCAAGTAGACAGGGAGAGATGGAAAATAAATGAGAGGGGGGGGGATGATGGAGGGAACAATCTACTGGAGGATACAGGACTGACTGAGCTTGCTTAAGCAGGTAGCCTTAGTAAGGGGTAAGGCTACCTCATGATGTGACACAGACATGAAGGAGGAAAAAGTGGCAGAAGACCTAAGAGTGACATGAGATGATGAAGAGAAGAGGGGGCTCAATGTGAATGGCCTGAATTTTTTCAGGGAAATATTAGGCAAGGTTCTCAGCATAAAGGGTGGGGTGAGGTGGAGATCTGAGGAGGGATAAAGTTATGGAAGAGAGTGGGAAGTTCAAGGGTATGACCAGCTTTGTGTGTGGCTGAGGTGGGGTGGAGGAGTGGGTCACGGGGCGTAGGTTTTAGGAACTGAGTGGGTAGGGTGTTTGAGGGAGAGTTAATATGTATATTGAAGTCTTCAAGTATGAGAGCAGGAGTTGAAGAGGAGAAAAATATCATGAGCCATGTACTGAACTCATTAAGGAAGGAAGTGGAGTCACCTGGGGGTCTGTAGACATGAGTACTAGAATTTTCACTGGATAGTAGATATGAATAGTGTGAACCTCACTGGAAGAGAGATTACTGAGTGATGGAGGAAGGGGGAGAAACCTGGAAGTGGCAATGGGGAACAAGGAGTATTCCAACATTCCCACCCTGACCAGTGAGCCAACAAGAATGAATATATATATATATCCAGTATAGCTACTGTACAGGGTGGCTAGGGAGGCTTCATGCCTTTGGCAGGAAGAAAGGAACCTCAGGCCAGAGGGTCCCCACTCTTGTACAAGAAGCTGCTCTAAGTGGAAGAGCCCAGTTGAAGTTATTTTATAATTCTGAAAGCACAATATATAAAGACTGCTATGTCCCCTAAGCGACCTATATACAACAAAACTGCAAGATCATGTTTAAGGAAAACAACTTCTCAAAATAGGACAGAATCTGAGAGAATTTTCTTAGCCCTTAATCTGCAGGGCTTTAAAGGAAATGGATGCTCTTAATCTCATTTCTTTCTTCACCTCTCAACTGGTAATTTCACCAACTGTTGACTCACCTTTTCTGGAAACAAGGTTATACTAATGACCAAGTTTCATTTCCTGCTAAATTTCACTTCTTGCTTAGTTCTTGATTTCCCCTACTATGTTTGCATATGGTCAAGGATCTGTTTGAGTTACATCTTGGGTATTATTTATGGTGCCTTCCACCCATCTTCTTATGTGGCCTTCTTAAGAGATAACCTTAAATTTACTCAGGCAATAATTACTCACATTCAAATCTTTTATTTTTGTGGCTTTTAGCTGTAATGTGTTAACAAGTAAACAACATTATTTTATATTAAGCCCATAAAGCAGATGATCACTTTAAAAGTCAAATACTCAGAGGGCATGTTTCATTCAGTGTCATATCACTATTAAAAACTTTTCCCAGTCATGAAAAAAATCAAGTCAATAGACAGTTTTTCTGATAAGATGTAATCCCTTCACCTGAATTATTACAAAATCCCGGATTTACAGATTTTAAACTTTCCAGTGACATAATTTCAGAAGTTGGAGGTACATAGGAGCTTTAAAAAGTACTGAGGTAGGGAGGGAGAGAGGAATGAAAGAAGGAAGGAAGACAGAAAGGAAAGAAAGAAGGAAGGAAGAAAGGAAAGCTGTTGAAAAAATACCTGTTGGCACAGGACTTTAGCCCAAGCAGTAAACGCTAAATATAGGAACCAACAGTTTCCAGTTAGAAGCCTAGAAAAATCCACGGGTTGCCTCACCTGTGATGTTAGGATCACGCCTTGTTCTCCACTGAGGGACGAATACTGTAATGTTTCTGTTGCCAAGTTTCCAAAAGTATTCAACAGCTATTGCAATCCCTCGGCAGGAAAAGAACTTGTTCAGCCCATGACTATAAAGAAACAAGTGAAATTTGTCTCAGTATAGTACTTTAAAAATTGCTTACTTATGACATAAAACATTCGACTTTGCAAAAATAAATAAGGCAGATCTGAATACAACAAAAATAATAATACAAAATTCATTAGAGTAACGATTATGCCCAAGTCTTGGTCAATGATCCATTATGTCAGTGCTTTGCCAAAAAAATTAGAAAGAAAAATTGCTATTACAATGCAAAAAATTAAGACAATGAATGTATTTTTGAAGTCCTCATTGCTACAGACCTCCTACCCTGTGAGGTAGAGTAATAACATCAGTCAAGGCTGGATGCAACACAAAACCATTCATAGAATTCCAACAGCCTGGGGCTCTTCTGCTTTTCTAGTTCTTATATTATATGTGAAGACAATAAGGGGACATTTCTCCCTTCTCTACCTTGCTCCCCATACTACACCAAAGGAGGAATTAAAGGACTCTTTGCTAACTGCTAAACTTACACATGTCATTCTTATCTTGTACTTGAGTTT
This sequence comes from Petaurus breviceps papuanus, assembly GCF_028583685.1. Classification (NCBI taxonomy): domain Eukaryota; kingdom Metazoa; phylum Chordata; class Mammalia; order Diprotodontia; family Petauridae; genus Petaurus; species Petaurus breviceps. Next base: position 9,794,632 of record NW_027185754.1, on the reverse strand, counting down.
AACTTTTCCATAATCAATCTGGATATGAAGCATGAACTCAAACCTTCTTGCTTCCTGCTCCAACACACAACCTAATTCCAATTGCTTTTTAAATCAATGGTTTCAAGTCTGTTAGTATAAAGTCCCAATCTATAAGCATAAAAACTCCCTTTTAATATCAAAAAAGTCACAGAACCTTCCATGAAGGTAGTTGTATTCACAATATAAATTTTATTGAAAGACAAAAGAAAACAGAAAAAGGCTGAGAATGAGCTAGACACATAAACAAACCTGTCATAACTATAGCTACCCCTGGACCCCATGGCTTCCTGGCTGGGAACCAATTTAAACCCTTTTCTTTCAGAGAAAATGTATTACTGATTACTCAGAAATCACTTCATGCTTGCTCATGAAACCAAAATATATCTGTATCTTTATTATGACTTATGCTCAGTTTGTCATTTAATGTATTTTCATCTAAAGGGTCACTTACATCTCACTCTTGTCCTGTTATTGTTGCTAATATTCCTTACAGTCCAAGGCATGGTCTTAATAATTTAATTTTTAATACTCATTTATATTTGCTAAATATTTTATAATATACTTGCTAAAATTAAAACAAAACAAAAATCCAACTATACCTTGATATGTTCCAGGGAGAACATCTCTCTCGTTGGGTAATTTCACTCCTATAACTTCAGTTTTCAATCCTAAATCTATTTCCAACACTGATTCTTTCTCAGGCTACAGACTAATATTTCTAGGTATTTCTACCTTAGTGTTCAACTATGACCTCAACTTCAATGATACATTTAAAATTAAGTTTATCCTCTTCACCCTAAAAAAGTTCACTTGAACTTCTCTATTTCTGTTAATGGAAGCTCTATCCTCCTAGCCACCCAGGCTCAGAATCTTGGTCTTTTTAAACTCCTTCTTCTCCTTTATCCCCTACTCTCTCCTGGTCCTTCCATGATGATAGTTGCATTCACAATGAATATCTATTAAAAACAAAACAAAAAACCCAATTTAAAAAACAAACAATATCATATAAGGAAAACTGAAAGAAAATAGAGGAGAAAAACAGAGAAAAAGGTTGAGAATGAGTTAGAACCACATATACCACTGTCATAGCTCTTTGGCTACCCCTGGAGTCCACAGTCCACTGGCTGGAAACCTGTCAATCCCACTTCCAAGAATCCCTTTCGTATATGTGTCTTCTTTCCATTTCTACTTCCAATATTCTAGTCCAGTCCCTCATGTTTGTTATTTGGGTGAAAGCTTCCTAACCTCATCTCTCTGCCTCTCCTTGTCCACTTGTCAATTCGTCCTGCACAAAATGACTAATTAATCTTCCCAAAGTTCATCATGTCGTGCCCCTTACTAAAAACTTCCAATAGTCTGCCACTGCTTAATGAATAAAGTCTAAACCAGGGGTGGGGAACCTGTGGCCTTGTGGCCCTCTAGGTCCTCAAGTGCAGTTTTTAACTGAATCCAAACTTCACAGAACAAATTCCCTTAATAAAAGGATTTGTTCTGTAAAACTTAGAGTCAGTCAAAAGACTTCACCTGAGGACCAGAAAGCCACATGTAGCCTTGAGGATGCAGAGCCCCCACCCCTGGACTCTAAACTCTCATATGTTGGCACTGCAGGCCCAGAATTCAGCCCCCTATTTCTAACCTTTTTTCATATTACTCATCTTCAAATCCTCAATGTTCCAACTACAACTTATTCTTCACAGTCAAACCCTGTCTCCCTTCTCCCCTATCTCATACTTCCTTGTTTCTGTGCCTTTGCTGATATAATTCTTGAAATCTGGACCTTTTTCATCTGTCCATTTCTACAAGATGAAATATACGAATTCCACATTTTTAAAACCACTACTATGTACAAAGCACTGTGAAGGAAAGGCAGCATGGCAAAGCAAGTTAAGTTCAAGTCCTATCTCTCACACACCCTAGCTGTGACCCTGGACAAGTCACTTAAGCTCTCAGTGACACAGGCTGCAGAGAAGGTGCAGGCCTGCATTTGTAGGGGAGGGAGTATCCTCACCCAGCAATTCCTTGTACCAATGAAATCACAGGTCTTGTCCTTGGTTCTAACCTGACATGCTAATCCCTGTGTGGAGATCCAGGGATAAATGAGACAGTGACTACCCTGAAGTTCCACTAAGGCCCAGCATGTCTTCCATGGGAGTCAGAAGGAAGAATGAATGTTAAAATCCTGGCTTTGTTACTTTGAGTTACCTTGAAAAAATCAATTAACCTCTTTGGACCTCTGTTTTCTCATGTGTAAAACGATAAGTTTGAACTGGACTGAATTGTAAGATTCCTTCCAGCTTTAAATCTATGATGCTAAGTCTTCCATGAACACACTAGTGAGAAGTGATTTCTTCTATCCTCTGAACGTTCATGCACATTGTTCATATTGTTACGGTATTTAAGAGTCTATTTTGTATTATGACTGTGTACATGTTTTATTTTTTTTTACTGGATTTCAAACTCCTTGAAAGCAAGGAACCGTTTATATTTCTCTATTCTCATAGCACTGAACAACATAGCTGAGGACTGAAAAAATACTGTATACTGTGCTGGAATAGTTTAGAATGGAAATCTCAGAATTCTGCTGGTTAGACCAACCAGGTCCTCATCATTAAAATGAATTATTTACCAGAAACATGGAGGCATTAATTACACATCACAACATATATATTCAGTGATAATTTATGTAATGAATATCAACTACAGCAAATGAAAGAATTTAACTATATTCAATTGCAAGGTAAATGCTGAATACTGTACTTTGTTACTAGTTTCTTTTAAAAGTAGAAGGGGGGAAGCTAGGTAGCACAGTGAACAAAGCACTGACCCTGGAGTCAGGAGGACCTTAGCTCAAATTTGGCCTCAGACTTTGGGCAAGTCACTTAACCCTAATTGCCTTGCCTTCCTCCCTCCAAAAAAATAAAAGTAGGAGGAAGAAAGTTATGGTTCTGTACTTTAAAGAGACAATGTCTTAAGAACCATAACAGTAACTGGAAGGCTTCTAAATGGCTCCCTTGGCTTGCTTGACACAGAGAAAAAAGCCCTAATTCCCTTTGCTTTCCTTCTTATATACTTTTGAATGTGTGTGTGTGTATATATATATATATATATATATATATACACACACACACACATTCAAATGTATGTGTATATATATATATATATATATATATATATATGTATGTATATATATATATATGGGTCACTGTCCAGCATTCAGGAAAAGTATAGTTGGGAATACTACCACAGAAAATGGAATCACCTTAAATGTACTACAGAAGGGCAAAGGGAAAGGTTAGTTTGAGGCATGAAGAACTGCTAACCAGCTACTGAAATGCTATTAGCAGTGTTATCTAGGAACACTTTTGAAATCCTGAGAAACAACCACAGAAGCCACTGTCTTTAAGATAAACCTAGAGTTCAAAATGATTCCAAGAACACAAAACCTTTAGTACAAAGGCCTTTAAGAGCTCGAAGGGGCCCTCAGAGATTATCTTGTTCAACATGAACCTCCTCACCCCCATCCCCTTAACCAATTTTGACAAATGAAAAAACTGAAGTAATAAGAAGTTAAACCACTTGTCCAAGGTCACCCAGGCTGTACACAGCAGTGATGGAAATAAGATACAGGCCTTCTGACTCCAAATATTGTGCTCTTTCATTATATTATACTGTCAACCATAAAACTATAGAATACAAATGAAACCAAATCTCTACCTTTGAGTTAACAATGTGGTATGTGGAGGAGCATGGGATTTGGAATTAGTATGCCTAGGCTAAAAGCCAGCTTCTCCTACTTGTTACTTTTGATCAAACTAAGGCCTCCCTTTAACCTTTCTGGGTCTTGGCTTGCTCATTTTTAAAATGAAGGAGTTCGTACAGATCAAGAATTCTTAACTTTTTGTGTCATGGCTGTGCTTTCTCCCTCCTTTCCCTAACCCCGAGCCCTCCTCCCACCCCCAAGTTTGGCAAACCATATGGATTCCTTTTCAGAATGAGTGTTCAGAACACTATCTTTTACACTTACATTTTAGTTTGTGTTCAAGAGTATATGCAGATATCTTCACTTTTGCTTGATTTTAAGCTCCTTGAAGGCAAAGCACAACTTATTTAGGTTTGTGTCTTTCTCAGCACCAAATGTTGGGTCTTATACATTCATTATAAGGGCTTACTAAATTTCTGATGAATGAATGCATACAGGGAAAGTACCTTAATATTCTTGTTCATAGTGGAATATGGACACAAATTATCCAGGTTATCAGTAATGAGTCTGTTCTTGTAGGAAAAGCTCAGTCCTTAGGTTGTTCTGAACTTTTAATATTTCAAGATCTAAAACTTCATCAGTATCTGTTCACTCTTTGCCTCAATAGACAAGGACATGCCTTTCTAAATTTAGCTAGACTAGTGAGAGTACTGAATTTGGATCCAGTTTGGGGTTGGGTTTGAATTCTTGTTCTACTACTAACTGTGGGATTTGGGGGCAATTTATATCCCTCTCTGGGTCAGAAAAATGAGGGTACTGGACAAAATTACTTGTATATCTATGAGCTTCAAATAACAAATGTCTGTCTGCCACAGGGTCCACACCCGAAGTCTTTCTATAATATATCTCTTGGCATAGCCTTCAAAAATCCTGGACCATTTCCTCTCAGGGCTGGTGGATGGTGAGTGTTATTACATCTTATTTAACACACAATAACAAAATCTTATCTGTTTTGCAGTCCACATAAGTACAGAAGTGGTAAACTACAAAATGCAGGGGAGGAATTATTAGAGATAGGTATGATGACAGCAATGAAGAGACAGCTGATAGCTTAAGAATGATGGAGAAGACAGAAAACTAAAAAAGTAATGCAGTGCACAAGACTGTACAGCAATAAGCCTGAGTCATCAAAAAAAGGCTAAATGGCATTTAGTAGCCTCTGTTTACAAAGGCAGGAAAGGGCCACAAACTACAGAAGTATTTTCAAATCATTAAAAAAATATATAACTTTATTTTTGGCACCTGAGGAATCATCTTCAATGAACTGGAAGAGCCACTTATGTAAAATGTCTCATTCAGCAAGGGGAGATCAGTACTATATTGAGGTATTGTGACATTCCAAATAGACAGCTATAAACATATATTTATCAGCCTCTTGGGTGTCTAACATAAAAAAGTCAAACATAGGAGGTGGCTAGGTGGTGTAGTGAATAGAGCACCGGCCCTGGAGTAAGGAGGATCTGAGTTCGAATTCAACCTCAGACATGTAACACAAAAAACTAGTCGTGTGGCCTTGGGCAAGTCACTTAACCCCAACTGCCCTCCAAAAAGCAAAAAAAAAAAAAAAATCATACACACCAAATAGTTTCTATTCATATTCATGGTAAAAAAAGTAAAAAAGGTGTGAAGTTCAATGAATAGTTCTGGAATGGAACTGGAATTTCTTACAAATATTTTGAATAAGCAGCTAAGGAATGTATGCTTGATGAGTAAACACAAGACTTGCTCAAGTTTATAGGAGGAGGTAGGGCACTTTTTTGGTATTTAGTAAACTTATAGGAGTGCTTATATCCCAAATTCCCATGACTACAGTTTGATTATATAAATAAGATTTTCAGAGTACTACTTAATAAGAAAAATATTCTCATGTAGCTAACCAATTGCCAAATCCTCAATATTTTACCTCCCTGGTGTACCTTGAATACATTTCCTATCATTCTTGAGATCTTTATGATTTTTTTCTTTTTCTTTTTTTGCTTTTTGGAGGGGGGAAAGCAGGGCAATTGGGGTTCAGTGACTTGCCCAAGGCCACATGGCTAGTAAGTGTTAAGTGTCTGAGGCCAAATCTGAACTCAGATCCTCCTGACTCCAGGGCTGGTGCTCTACTCACTGTGCCACCTAGCTGCCCCCAAACTTTATGATTTCTTGCCTGCATTATTGCAAGTCTGATGAGGAGACTGAAATGGGTGACACTACTTTAAAGAACTTTATAATCCTGCTTCATCTCTCCCCTTCAATCAACTCTATACTCTGCTGCTGGATCAATCTTTGGAATGAATAGCTCTGGTCATGTCACACCACTATTCGTAAACTTTCAATAGCTCCTCACTGTCTAAATTAAGTCCCAAATCCTTAGCTTGACATTCAAGGTACTCAGAAGCTCAGAGACAGAAGGACTCAGAGACCATCTTGTCCAAATGCTGTACAAAAAGAAATCACCTTGGGGTGGCTAGGTGGCGCAGTGAATACAGCACTGGCCCTGGAGTCAGGAGGACCTGAGTTCAAATCCAGCCTCAGACACTTAAAACAAAAACTAGCCGTATGACTGTGGGCAAGTCACTTAACCCCAATTGCCCTCCTTTCCCCTCCAAAAAGCAAAAAAAATTTAAAAGTAAAAAAAAAATCACCTCTATAGCATACTCAAAGAGTGGTCATCTAGCCTTTGCCTACAGACCTCTAGTGAGGGGGAACCCACTCTTTCCCAAGATAGGATAACTCCCAGCAATGTATTTTTCCTTATACCACACATAAATCTGGCTCTGAAACTTCCACTCACTGCTCCTTGTTCTACTCTCTGGGATGAAGAAGAACAAATACATAATCCTTCTTCTACATGATAAGACTTTCAAGTACTTGAATACAACTATCATGTTCTCCTTCAGTCTTCTCTTCTCCAGAAGAAACATCTCCAGTCCTTCCTACAAATATTCACAGAACATGAACTCAAGATCCTTTAGCCCCACCCTAGTTGTCTTCCACTCTATAGAATATCAATGTTCTTCCTAAAATACAGCGCCTTGACCTAAACACAGCACTCCAGATGGGCAATAACGAGCACAAAGAATAGCAGGACTGCACCTCCTCTGTCCGACACTGTGCAGACTCAGACTGTGCTAGCTTTTCGGGCTGCCGTATCATACTACTGATTCACCAGAAGCTTCAGCTGACTAAAACCCCAACATCTTTATTCAGGCTGTCTAGCCAGCCCCTTCCCCATACACTGTTGAATTTTTTTCAACCAAAGTACAAGACTTGATATATTTCTCTATTAAATCTGATTTCATTAGATGCAACCCAACATTCTAATGTTAAGATCTTTTTGAATTTTGTTTTGTATGCAACATCCTTTGGGTAAATGATTTCTCCTAGGTATGTGTCATCTGAAATAATAAAAATCATTCTAGGTTGACATTTATATAGTGCTTTATGGCTTGCAAAGTGATTGAAATACATTATCTAGTTTGATAATCTCAAAAATTCTGGAAAGAAGGTACTATAGATATGCTTTCCATTGTACACATGAGGAAACAGATTCTCACATAGAGGTGAAGTGACTTATTATTGTACATGTTAAGAGGATGGATTCAAACCCAGGTCTTCCATACTCCAAGTCCAGAGCTTGTTTTTTTTACACTGCTCCATAAAGCCTATTTCCCACTATGAATCCTATGTTCTAGTCAAACCATATGACTTGTTATATGTCCATATCCTGTGTTTTCCCACCTTAGTGCCTCTGTTCAAGTTGGTTATTTCCCCTCTTACTGGAACGCAACCCCATTCCTCATACCTCTCTGCCTTTTTTACAGACATCTGTCAAAATTCTCCCTATTCAAGGTCCAGGTCAAATAATGTCTTTTATGAAAGCTCTTTAAAGGTAATGCCTATGACTTATACAGTGGTATAGTGAATAGAGTTCTAGGCATGGAGACAGAGAGACTCATCTTCCTATAGTGCAAATCTGGTTTCAGACACTTACTAGCTGTGTGACCCCGGGCAAGTCTCTTAATCTTGTTTGCCTCAGTTTCCTCATCTGTAAAATGAGTTGGAGAAGGAATTGGCAAACTACTCCAGTATCTCTGCCAAGAAAACCCCAAATGGGGTCAGGAAGAATTGGACACAAAAAAAGTAACTGAATAAAAATAACTACTATTATTATATAGCAGCATACCTTGTACATAGCAGGCTCAGAAATACGTGAATTGTAAATAAATTCAAATAAATAATCATATACAGCACTAGTAAATTTTTATCTGGATTGTTATTTGTATTAACTATAAAAAATTATAAATGAGGTTGAAAAGGCATAATGAATACAAAGTGATGTTTGTTAAAAAGTTTAGAATTAAGAAGAAAATAAATTTTAATTACTGATTTGCTGACTTAGATGACCTCTGAGGTCCCTTCTAGTATTCTAGATAACTTTTCAAAGAGACACAATTTTATTTTTCTGTTGAGGACATCTATGTATAATTCACAGAAAGCAGAGTTTCAGTAAAAAAAGATCTTTCCCTTTAATTTTACCTTGTCAAAAAAGTTACTTAAAAAAGGTTCCTCCTTTGGGAGAAAGAATGGTGGAATTTTTACTACTTCCATTTTGTTCTAATTTGTGTTTCTTTTTACTTGAATATAACTTTGAGAACTTAATAGAAAGAAATGATGGCCAATTAGTAGTCAGAATCATGACTATTTTGTCAAATAATAATACTGAAGAATTAGTGCTGGGCTTCAAAAGAGATAAATGAATGCAATTACATTTTGTATTTTGAGTTGGGCCATTTTCTGCTCTCCATACCGCCCTCAACTGCCAAAAAGAAAGCAAAATGATAAGAAATGGTAATATCTGAAAATGAAGACAGCAGAGTTTTGCTTCCTGACTTTTGACTTAGAATTAAAATACTGACATCCAAAAGTATCTGGCAAAAAAGTACATAGTTTTCAAGTAAATACTTGCAGGCTTCACAATAAAGCTTAGATTTCTGTTAAACTAGGTTCTCCTGAAACACTGACAAGCTAAGTTGAGAGATTTGTTTTTGTTTGCTATACAGTCTTTAAAACCTCTAAGAAAGGGGAGCAGCCAGGTAGCACACCGAGTAAGAGCACCAGCCCCAGTGTCGGGATGACCTGGGGATAGAATCCAGGCTCAGATACTTAGCACCACACCCAGAAATAACTGGCCTTGTAACCTTGAGCAAGTTACTTAAACCCAATTGCTTTAAAAAGAAAAAAAAAAACAACTTCTAAGAAAGGGCGGCTAGGTGGCAGCAGTGAGTAAAGCACCTGCCCTGCCCAAGTTGGGAGGACCTGAGTTCGGTTTCGGCCTCAGACACTTAACACCCACACAAAAAACTAGCTGTGTAACCATGGGCAAGTTACTTAACCCCAATTGCCCTCCAAAAGGCCAAAAAATAAATAAATAAAACTTCTAAGAAAGAGGAGACACATGTATAGTACTCTAGGAAAGGCTGTTTATGATTATACAATTGCCTGCATTTTCACCAACACTTGAAGGGATGAGTGTTAATGTTTATTTAGATAGGATTTCGGAAGGCATGCTTTCTGAGGCAGATTTAAGCTGCCTCACCCTGAAAATTTCCTGGAAAAGATAAAGTTACTGATTCTAAGAGCAAGAGGGAGAAAAACCAGCACTCTACCTGGCTGTTGCCAGCTAAGTGGTCGGAAACAGGTGTCGTCTAGGCCACGCCAAGAGTGCTATCGTTTAGAGAATTAAAAGAAAAAGATAACATGAGGAGACAGGAACTTGACCTAAAAGGAAAAGTAAAAAGGAAAAAAGTAGTTCAACTTCCAAGACCTTATCCATGTTTTTCATTGTTTCATTGACTAAACAGGACACTTCATTTAGATTATCAGACTAAAACATGAGTTAAGGTTTTAGTGGCATTTCAGTCTTCAGGTTAGTCAAGAAAGAAGGCTTAGAGTACTATCAATTTAAATTTCTACTTAACTGAAGTGACTGGATAGATTTGTTCATATTTAATGAGTTTCATGGGTGGGGGAAACTGAACTGAACCATTCAGAGATCTAATTTTACTACATTAAGTCAAATTTAATGGAATTCCACTATTTAGTATCTGAATTGGTTCACAGTCAGACCATATGGACATCAAGTCATTCACTTTGTCTCAAGATTTCCTATCAATCCAGTGCACACACACTTACACAAGAGGCTGTCTTAAAAACTACAGGAAAAAATGGCCCCAGTTCCTTTAGTGGTACAGAGGCAGCATGTTAATAATCAGCCTGACTAGGATTTAGTATTACCCCTCCTTTTTGATGTTGCCCATATCCAAACTAACAAAAGTAGCCCATTCCAGGGGGCATGGAAGTGGTAGGCAGTGTGTGCATGCGCGCGCACACACACAAGAAAAAGAAAAAATAGTGGAAGGAAAGCGAATGAAAGAAACCTGGATCCCCATATGCATTTCTTAAGCTTTCTTCACTGTTTCTATCTTATCTTCCTCCTACTTCTGGGACAACTGCTCTGATCCTGAGTACAAGTGAGTAAGTCTTTCCAACTGATTCTCTATAGACTATTACCTGATCCATCAAATTTACTTGTAAGATGCTACCTATTCATGGGACGCCATTTGGCATGATCAATTTAGGAACAAAATAGCTTCTTCCCTTCCATGAAAGACCTTTCTGATCTAATGAAAAATGACACTATGTTTCAGATAAAAATATAAATGCCAAAAAAAGCGTGCCCTGTAGCTGCTAAAAGACAGAGACAACAAAACTCGATGAAGTTCCACTTCTTTCAACAAGGATTTTGTGAGAAGTCATTCATGGAAATTGAGTTTCAACACTCACTTTCTCCTTCTAAATAATAAATCAAAAAACAAACCCAACAACAAAACATTAAACCATTAACTACTCTACATTTCACCAGAGCTTCCTGAACTTCAAATTCACCAATGCATTATATGTTTATAATCTACACATGGACAATGAAGTGTCCCATTCAAGAAAAGATGCTAAAAGATTTAGCAAAACTAGAAAAGGAGACCTTTAGAAATCAGGAGAATTGTCAAAAGAGTATTTATTAGATTATATTAATTCAAGGTGAATAAAGCTCTTCCCAATAATGACAAAATATTAGACAACAGAAAACCTGCATGTTAATTAGCTCATAGATTTAAAATCTGTTACAAGTGTTTCTTGGCACAATGTAGCCATGTGCTATTAAAATAAAGTGAAGTGAATCAATGCTGCCTAAAACACCAAAATTTAAAACAGAAGATTCAGCCACTATAAAACACCTAAGTTCCTAAAGGGTTAAAAATGTTTAAATATCACATTACGGGAAACTGAAAAAACTGAATTTAAGAGATAGGATATACTTTAGATTAATACCAGTACCCTTTCAGTGGTTTGACTGACAACAAGAACTTAAAAATAAGATTATGTATATACTACAAAATGCACAGAAAACTTTTATGTAATAAGGAAGGAAGTAGAAGGATTAAGCAATCTAAAAACTGATGTACAAAAGAGAATGACAAAGCTGGAAATAACACAGCCAGTTTTAAAAATCAGATAGGATGCCTTTGCTTAAGTCATTCTCATCCTAAAGTTACATATCAAAAAGAATCAAAGGCATAAAATGATTAATATAATTCACATTATCTATCCCAATTTAAAAAACTGAATAAAGACCCATAATATCAACAATGCATTTCATATTAAACTACCTAGTCATCCCAATTTTGGTTGTTAGACAAAATAGTTAAGTAGCTTCTGGTTCTCTCTTAAAACAGTTTACTTTTCTGATAATGACTGTGAAGAGCTCCTATTTCCAAGTTACTGTATTTCTAAATTATGGTAGTCTACTATCATCCAAATAAAAAGGCAGCAGTTATAGAAGTTTTTGACAAAATAATAGTAAAATAGATGCATCTGAATTTTACATTCAGAAAAAGATTGGTAAGACTTTTCCTAAGAAAAGTCCTTGCTGCTTACTTCTTTGTACAACCTTATTGGCCTATTGTTCAAAAACAAAAAAGGAATTTTCTTAGAAAGTTGAAGGTAGTTATGGAAATGAGACTAGATGGGAATGAAGAGACCTGAGTTCTCTGGCCACTCTAACATGACCTGAAGCCAGGTACTTAAACTCCTGGGCATTTAGCTTCCTTCTCTGTAAAATCAGGAGGTTGGACTAGATTATTGAATGAGAGAATATCTGAGTTAGAAGGAACCTGAAATATCATCTAGTTCAACCCCCTCATTTGTTAAGAGGAGAAAACTAAGGCTCTGAAAGAGGTGAAAATAACCATTGCCGCTATTTATTAAGCACCTGGTCTATAGAAAAGCGCCTTCTGGGCAGAGTGAAATAAACACCTGGTCCTATATCTCAAGGCTCCGAGAGTCATGGCAAGTACACCATTTCCATCACCACATCATCACCAACTTAAAAATGAAAAGTGTACAAAGCACTAGGGAAGAGAACAGCAGAGGCAGAGATCACTTTGCACTGGAAAATAGGAAATGATTCGAGAACTTCCATGTCTTCAGACAGAAGCCATTCTAATCGTCTTTGTGTCATTTAGTATATATGTAGAAGGGAGCTGCCCAAGGTCATTCATTCAGCTAAAGCTCTTGTAGCTCTGAAACTTTACATGAAATATATTTTCTTATCATGTAATCACTCATGAAAACAAATTACCAGAAATATTTCTTTTAAAAGTCAGTGGCCAAAAAAACCCCCCACAAAACTGTCAACAATGACAAAGGAAAACCTTTATCTTTTTAGTTATGGACAACTCATAGTTAAAGGCTGTCTTATTTAAATAAGTGTTAAACTTTTTAACTGTATAGTTAGTTACTAGAACTATTATTTGGTCACTTTTTAATAAGAGATAGTTTAGGAGAAGTTAGGTGGTGCAGTGAATAGAGCACCAGCCCTAGAGTCAGGAGGACCTAACTTCAAATCCGGCCTCAGACACTTAATACTTACTAGCCATGTGACCTTGGGCAAGTCACTTAACCCCAACTGCCCTGCCTTCCCCCCTCCAAAAAGCAAAAAAACCCCCCACAAAACATAAGAGATAGTTAAAAAAAAAAGGTGACCTAGGATGTAGGAAATACATTTGACAAACACAAAGGTCCTCTCTATGAAAAGCTATTTGAGTGCAGTTAAAAAAAAATCTGTAGGGGCAGCTAGGTGGCACTGTGAGTAAAGCGCCAGCCCCACAGTCAGGAGGACCTGAGTTCGGATCCGGCCTCAGACACTTAATACCCACACAAAAAAACTAGCCATGTAACCTTGGGCAAGTTACTTAACCCCTATTGCCCTCCAAAAGGCAAAAAAAAAAAAAAATCTGTAGACATCTTCCAGCTTTCTAGATGTGTGGGTGGATAAATGTGAGTTAAATCCCAGTTGACACTTATTTTAATAGTTTTTTCCAAATAACACAACTATAATTCTTCCCTTTACAAATTTTACCAGGAAGAAAAATTCTGCTAATAGGAAAGGCCAGAAACAAAGCTTGAACTAATGAAGCAAAACTGTATATAAAACAGTACCTATTACTAAAGCACATCGGGCCAAAACACTTTTGATATTCCAAGGTTTTAGAAATCTATGTAATTATTCAAGTATGGTTCAAGTAAGGCAAAGCAACCAATCCATTAGGTATTATTTAGATCAATTCAAACACTTGAAAATTTGTGGTACAGTTAATAAAGATTAACTATACTTACGCAATTGCAACATTGCTCCCATCTATAACAATGTGCCTTAAATCTGATCTCCCTGGTTCATTTTTTAATTCCAGCTTGTATGGTGTTTTAAGAGTATCCCGGAATCTTTGAACCCCAGTAACTGAGGAATCAATACAACGATTGGATGGTCCTGCCAGCTTATTAACGTTAGAAACTGAAGGGAGAAACTGGGGTGGAAAAAAAGGCATCGGAGGGAAGGGTTGGCAATTTGGCTTGACTTGGGAAGAGCTGCAACATCCTAGCTGGCTTTCACATATAAGATTAACATTATTCTTTGGAACTGTGATCCCAGTTTTTGGAAACAAAATATTTTCAGGAATAACTGGTACTCTTGGCTGGTGACTTGGAGCTCCTCTGGCAACAAAATCTAAGTCTGTAAGTACTCCCTTGTCATTTAAGAGCTTCTTTAAAGGGGAAACAGAAGGTGAAGAGCCATCCATTTCTACATCTATGTGGGGAACATGGCTCTGGGTAGAATTCCAATTTTCTGCTCTCTGTTCTGCTGGAACTGAACTAGCAGTTTTCATTTTGCAGTTTGAGGTACCTGGTTTTTCTTCTATTCTGAGAGGTGACTGAGATTGTTCTATTACGTTTTGCTGCATGTGATCCTTTGTTTTCTTTGGAGAAAAATTCATTTTAAATTCATTTTGACTATTGTAAATACCCTTGCTTTTGGCTTCAGTGACCTCCAAGCACAAAATTGAAGTGTGCCTAGGGAAGATTTCTTTTTCTTCCTGGAACTTTCTGTTTTCCTTTTCAATTTCTTCTAAAAGTACTAAGGGTTCTGTAGATGATCCCTGCTCCTTAATAACTTTTTCTACAGTTTCCTGGGAGTATCCCATGGTTTTAAAAAAGTTTACCAGGATGTTATATTCCATTTCCTCAGTAGTGTCTTTTACATCAATGCCTAAATCTTCAGAGATTGTACAGGAATCAGAGAGCAGGTTAATCACCGTGCCAGCAGTCAATTTCTCAGTAGCAGATGGAGGGTCACTCCCCTGAACATTTTCCAATGAAAACTGCTTCTTCGTGTGTCTTTCTTCAGTATCAGAAGACCTTCTTTTGTGACATATCCTCTCTTTGGAAACAGATTCTTTAGGTGGAGCTACACCATTTACAGGAACAAAAAGAACCTCTGTGGAACCAGAAAAAACTGTGTCCATCTGTTTTGTAAGCTCAGAAACAGGGGTCCCTGCTTGTTTTCTTTCATCCTCCTGAAAAACTTGCCCAACACTGGACATCCTCAGCTCTTGGATGCCATTGTGGGTAAGTTCTGTTTTACTATCTGTAAGATCAATGATATCATTATCATCATAATCTAGTTCATATGAATCTTCACCATGGGTAAGATTTAGGAGTTCTTTCTTCAATGAACTGGGCAAAATCAACAAATCCATTGTATATTTATCTGCATGTGATTCAACAAATTGTTTAAACTGCTTTTTCACCTCTGATTCATTCTGAGTATTTGGTAGACTCTCATTGTTTTCAAAGAGCTTCACAAATTGCTGTATGTGACTTCTGGCCATGACAACAGCTTCAGCACCACCTCTGATACTAAGAACACCAATATCCAGAATGGACATATCAGCACATGTATCCTGGATCAAGCTCTTAAGAAATAGGTTCTGTGCCCCAACAAAAATACAGTGCATGTCCTTTGGATAACATTCTCTTTCTTCTAATTCAGGTTCACAGATTCCCTTGATGAATTCCTGTAAAGATTAAAAAAAAATGCAGTTTAAAATCCCCTTACAGTATGCAATAAATGACGTGTAATAACAAGCCAATTTGGAAAGAATTAATAAACATATTTTCATCTAATGAATGGGGAAAAATTTTATTTTTAAATTAAAATTTTAAAATACTTCTTGCTTTCATCCAAGATGGCTTTCTGAGTGGAAGCAAACCACCCAGTTCCCAAACACCTACTCCAATATAAAATTTGAAATTGACATCAGGCTGAATAATGATCAAGAAATCTAATGAGGGGCGGCTAGGTGGCGAAGTAAGTAGAGCATCGGCCCCTGAGTCAGGAGGACCTGAGTCCGGTTCCGGCCTCAGACACTTAACACCCACACTAATCTTGGGCAAGTTACCCCCAATTGCCCTACAAAAAGCAAAAAGCAAAGAAAAAAAATCTAATGAGAAACTATAGTAAATAACTTCTACCCCAAGCTGCACAATAACTCAGTCAGAAGTTCACAGACAACAGGAAAGGAGCTACAAGAAAAGTTAGAACAAGCAAACAAATAAATGCACAGTTTCCTAGTACTAACAGAGATATGCCAAAGATGTGTGTAGCCTGAAGGGCTCTGTGTAAGGAAGCAAAATGATGGGCTCCCATGAAAAAGTCCCAGGAGGGTTGGATAAAAGACCTGGGGAATTGTACACGTTTAGCAGTGCTCAGTTTTAGACATTCCAGATGTTGAGGGGCTGTCCAGTTCCCTAGAACTGTTCTGACATGCCTTAGAGGGCTCTAAATATTCAGCCTTTTGAACTTCAAAGATCAGAGTGTCTAACCCTGGGAAATGGAGGTCAGCAAAATGAACCAGGTGACCCAAACAGAGACCAAGCAGGGCTGACAAACCCAACCAAAAAGTACAGCAGGAGCAGAGTCTGATCTTGGCACAAAGCCTCAATTCAGAAAATGAAGGTATAGAGAAGAATAAAACAAATATGAAAAAGTTGCTGCGAATCTTAAAGAGATCCCCAAAAAGCAGCCTAGGAGCAATCCATAAGTCTCTAGAAGATATAATTCAAGAAAGAGATACAATTAAAGCTCTGGAGAAAAAAAGTGTATGGAAAATAGCTTAGAAGGGAATGTGGGAAAACTCACCCAAATAATGGATTACCTGAAAATAAGACTAGACCAAACAGAAAGCAAGGATTCTGTTAGACAGCAAGAAATATTAGAACAAATGAGAAAATCTAATATACCTGATATAAAAAAAAAATGACCCAGAAAACAGGTCAAAGAGATAATTTAAGAATTATCTGACTTTCTGAAACATATGTATATGTATACATATACACACACACACACACACACATATATATATAACTAGACTCTACCTTTTGAGAAATGGCAAATGAACACTCCCTAGCTCTATTAGAACTAAAAGACAAAAGTAAAGATAGGAAAAAAAAAACCCCAACCCACAGATTATCCTCTGAAAGGCCAAAGGAAAATTCCAAGGAATTTTGTAGCTACAATTGGGAGGTCAAACATCAAAGAAGAAAATACTGCAAGTATCCAGAAAGAAGTTAAAATACCAAGGAACTACAGTCAGAATAACTTAAGATCTGTCAGTCTCTTGGGCAGGTAGGTGGTAAAGTAGATTAAATGCTAGGCCTAGAGTCAAGAAGACTCATCTTACTGCATTAAAATCTGGCCTCACGGGGTGGCCAGGTGGCTCAGCGAGTAAGAGCACCGGCTCCAGTGTCAGGATGACCTGGATTGAATCCCGGGGTCTGATACTCAGCACCACACCCAGAAATAACTGGCCGTGTAAACTTGAGCAAGTTACTTAACCCCGATTGCTTTAAAAAAAAAAAATCTGGCTGCAGACAATTAATAGCTGGGTGACCCTGGGTAAGTTTTTTTTAACTGTTTGCCTTAGTTTCCTCATCTGTGAAATGAACTGGAGAAGGACATGGCAAATCACTCCAGTATCTTTGCCAAGAAAACCCCAAATGCAGTCATCAAGAGCTGGACATGACTGAAACACATGAAGAAGAACAATGCCAGTTTCTACTTAGCAAATATAGGCTTACAATCAAGAATAATTTTTCTTACAAGGGAAAAAAAAGACCTTTGGTGTTACAGAGGACTTTTCAAGCATTTGAAATGTAAGCACAAGTGTCAAAAGAAATCTAGGAAGGTAAATTTATTTGAAGACTTGGAAGGAGCTGCAAAAATGACCTTTTTTTGGGCAGGGGGGGCAGGGCAATTGGGGTTATGTGACTTGCCCAAGGTCATACAGCTAATAAGTGTTAAGCATCTGAGGCCTTATTTGAACTCAGGTCCTCCTGACTCCAGGGCCGGTACTCTATTCACTGCGCCACCTAGCTGCCCTAGAAATGATTTAATACTAACATTTTAAAGGAGGAGAAGAAACAAATGTCTCTTTAAAACCTTAATGACTTCAAAGGGCACTGAGGTAGCTAAATAAGAAAAGTAGAAGACTGTGAAATAGATTGGTTTTATTTCAATAGCTGAAAGAGGAGGATGAAAAGGGTAAAAGGGTTAATATACTAGTTTAGAAAGGAGGAAGAATGGGGTAGAACTTGCTATTTCTCCTAACTGGGGTATGGAAGAAAAGAATTAAGCAAACATGAAAGATGTGTGTGTGTGGGGGGGGGGGTGGTTGAGGGGATTAGGTATTAGA
>NW_027185754.1:9732861-9776712 GCF_028583685.1 Petaurus breviceps papuanus | reverse complement strand
GTAGGATAATACCTTGAAAGAACAGCCTCAAGCAAAACAAGTTTCTTGAACCTGAAGGGGGAACAAAAAGGAAAAAGGGAGGGTATCTGTCAATTAGGAAATGGCTGAACACATTATGGTATAAATGTAATGGAATATTATTGTACTATAAGAAATTATGAAAGAGAGAATCAGAGAGAATCCTTAGTATGAACTGGTGGAGAATAAAGTAAGCAGAACTAGAACAATTTATGCAAGGACAACAACACTGTAAAGAAAAAAAAATTGAAAGAATTAAGAACTCTGATCAAAGTTTAGAGTTAACCAACTGTGTCTCGAGGACCTGTGATGAAGTATGTTACCCACTTCCTGACAGAGAGGTGATGGACATACATTTTTGGACATGGCCTCTGTGTGGATTTGTTTTACTTGACTATGCTTATTTATAACAAGTCCCCTCATCCCCTTTAATTGGAGTGGTGTTTTGGAGGTGATGGAGATCAATGGTGAGTGTGTGTTGTGTGTGAGAGAAGAGAGAGAAAGGAGGGGGGATAGGGGAAGATAGAAGAAACACAAGTAAAAAGAAAGGGAGAAAGAGAAAAAAATTTTTAAACGAACAGAACAGACCAGAATGAATTTCAGAAGGAAGCACAGACAAGTAGGAAGTTTTGAAAGTAGCATGCAGAATATATTATATACTTAAAAAACGTAAGCAGCATAAAATGGAAATTTGTTTCATACACAATCAAAGTTTTGCTATGAACATGGAAATGCTCTTTTATGTGTTTAAGATCAGAATAAACAAAATAAAAAAGATTTCTATGAGAAATGATTTGCTATGATTCAGAACTGAATCACTCCAAAAAAAATTAATTGGCAACCTAAAATAAACTGTAATTATGAATTTTTTTGACATAGTATCATGCTTTATATCCCTTAGTGTTTTCAAATGGTAAAAAGATATGGTAGTCAAATAAAAGTATTTATGCTCTACTGTTGGTCATCTACAACGATAGCCTAAATACAGGGAAAAAATATAAAATCAAATTATATGCTACAGTATAAAGCTTTAACTTTTCTTTGCTACTATCATTCTTAGCCTTCAGATTTTAAAGAGTAACTGATTTAAAATACTTAAATATGATTTATTCTTAATCTGAAGAAAAATAACCACCAAACTGGAAGAATAAGTTTGAAAAAAAAAAAAAGTATAATTAAAAGACCCGTACCCTAAAGATGACTTGATTTTTAAAATGCAGACTTAATTAGGAAAAGATAAGTTGGATAATAAATTTCTTTTAAACCACTCAGCTTTTTTTTTTTTTTTGAAAACATGAAATCAGAGAAGTTCTGGATCAAAGTAGGAAAACTAGATGAAACGAGGATAAAAAGCAAAAAGGGAGTTGCTGACACTAAGTATGGAGCTACTGAAGCTACATGTTAAATGTGAAATTAGAATGGAACTACTAAAGATAGTGTTACTGAAAAATACCATCTATTTTCATCTAATCTGAGATTAGAAAAAAAATCCATAAGCTTCTAAACATGTGAAATCATTCTCAAGAGAGTGGTATTTTTGAGGTATCTACAGAGGCTGTCAAAACATCAGTTTTATTTTTTTTTTTTAAGTAAATTCACTGGGGAAGCTAGGTGGCGCATTGAATAGAGCACTGGCTCTGGAGTCAGGAGGACCTGAGTTCAAATCCAACCTCTGACACTTAACACTTACTAGCCATGTGACCTTGGGCAAGTCACTTAAACCCAATTGGCCTGCCCCCCCCTCCAAAAAGCAAATAATAATAATAATAAATAAATTCATGAAGAATGGTACAAAATGTTTATTTAAAGCAGGGGTTCTCACCCCTGGGTCCATGTAAGGGTCTATAGAGATTTCCTCTTTCTTCTTGATACTCTCTTCTCCACAGATTTTTGGGATATTACTTTCATCTTGGGCTACACTATGAGTGTTGAGGATTAGCGTGCCTGACACTTCTGCTCTATACTATTCCACTTGGCAATTTCATCAGCTTCCAGGAATTCTAGTCTCATCTCTATTCCAATGATTCTCAAATCTTCAGCTTTAGCCTTTCTCCTGACCTTCCAGTCTTAAGTCTTACATCTCCAACTGTCTAATGGATATCTCAAACTGGATGCCCCAAAGACACATTAAATTCAACATGTTCAAAATAGAACTTACTTTTCCTTCCAAATTTTGTCCTTTTCCTAACTTTCTTTTACTGTTAAGGGTATCACCATCCTCCCAGGCACCAAGGCTTGCAACTCAGATGCCATACTCGACTCTTCACTCTTTCTCAAACCCTCCTCATCCAATCAGTTGCCAAGTCCTATCATTTGTACCTTGGTATCATCTCTCATATATGCTCCCTTTTTTCCTCGGACACAGCCACCACCCTGGGTGCCCTCAACACCTCATGCCTGAATTATTATAATAGTATGATGATTGATCTCCTCACCTCGAGTCCATCCATCTCCATGGAGTTGTTAATCTTCACAGATCTGACCAAGTCACTCCTCTATTCAATAAACTCTAATGGTTCCCTATCATCTTCAAAATAAAATATAAAATCCTCTGGTGTTCTGTGTCCTTCACAACCTTACACTCCTCCCCATCCCATACTCTGCCAGTGGCACTTGCCTCCTTGCTTTTCTTTCAATAAGACACTCATTGCCATCTCCTAGTTCTGAGACTTTTTACTAGCTACTGCTGATATCTGGAACTCTCTTTCCTTGTCTCCTCCTGTTGGCTTGTGAGGCTTCCTTCAGGTTCTAGTTAAAACCCTATCTTCTATAAAGAGCCTTTCCCAATAGTGCTAGTGCCTCCTCTCTGTTGATTATCTGCAATTTATCACATATACATATACATATACATATACATATACATATACATATACATATCCCCATTAGACTATGAGCTCTTTGGGAGCAGGAATGGTCTTCTGCCTTTCTTTGTATTCCCATAATTTATCACAGAACATGGCACATAGCAGGTGCTTAATAAAGGCTTACTGACTAACTCTACCAGTTTAGAGAAAAAAATGACATATTTATTTCAATATAATTAGTTCCCTTTGTAAATTTATTATTTTAAAACATTATTCTAGGGGTGGCCAGGTGGAGCAGTGAGTAAGAGAGCTGGCCCCAGAGTCAGGAGACCTGGGTTCGGTTCTGGCCTCGGATACTTAACACCCACACAAAAAATAACTGGCCGTGTAACCTTGAGCAAGTTACTTAACCCCAATTGCTTAAAAAAAAAAAAATTATTCTGGGGGGGGTCCATGACACCAAAAAGGTTAAATACTTTGGTTTAAAGAGATGATTAGCAAAAATGCTAAGCTTTCTGGACTGTGCTCATTTGAGATACTTTCATAGTTTACAAGCACTTAGGAAAGCAGATAGCAATCACTTAGAACCAAAGTGTAGTCTTCAAGAACAAATTATACTTAACTAAACTCATCTCTTTTTTTTAAAGGGGTATTTTAGCTTTTGATTATATCTCAAAAGTTCTGTTGCATAATCTAACAGTTGTACTTTGAAGAAATTTTATATTGATTCTAGGATTTAATCTCTGACCCACCACTTCTTTAGAATTAAATTACTTTGTCTCCATTTTTACTTTTCCTTCAAAGGCTCTTTAATGAATATGATTTTAGTATGTTGTAGTCTGTAAAAGATGCTTAATATTTCAGCTTTCCTGCATTAATTTGTGAGGTTTTTTTGGTTTTTCTACTTTTCAATTTTCATAACAGTGCCATGCACAGCTGAGAAATCACACATGTACAAAGAGACATAGCACACACACAAACCCCTCCTAACTTTCCATTCCCATTCTGTAATTGTCAATGACCTATCATTGCTAATTTTTTAAAAAATTATATTCATATCTCTAACTTTGTTGTTTATCTTTTGGTTAGATTTATTGAGGTCTGAGAATTTCACTGAGATCACCAACTATTTTATTTTTACTGTCTACTTCTTCCTAGATATTGATGAATTTTTCCTTTAAGCCTTTAGATGCTATGCCACCCAGTGTATATGTATTAAGCATTAATATTAATTCAATGTTTGTGGTGCCTTTAAGCATAATATTGTTTCCCTAATTTATTTTAATCAAGTCTATTTTTATTGTTGCTCTGTCTGAAAATTATCATGACTCTACCAGCTTTTTTGAGTTCACCTAAAGCAAAACAGATTTTGCCGTAACCTTTTAATTAAATATAAATGTTTCAAGTATGCTTCTTGTAAACATACTGAATTCTTTCTAATCCATTTTATCACTATCCTTTATTTATAGGTGACTTTACCCCATTCATATTTAGTTGTAATTGTTAATTATATATTTCCCTCTTCACCATCCTTTTATACTTTTCTATCTCTCTGCTTTTGGCCTTCCTTCTTTTTAAAGAAGTACAGATTGGAAGATAAAGAATAGGTTCTACCTCTAATCAGGATGAAAGAAAAGAAACGCTAATCAAATCTAGGGATGATGAGAAGTTGGGACAAATATTCTGCATAAGAGAATTGAAATCCAAAAAGATTTCGATAAGCCGAACAATGGTCCCAAATTAATAAAATGAAATGTAATAGGTACAAGTATAAAATCCGGTTCTCTATGTTAAAAAAAAATACTACAAATCTAAGATGGGGAAAGACAATAATTCATGTGAAAAAGATTCGGAGGTTTTAGTGAACTGAAAGCCAATTATGAGTCAACAGAGTGATCGGGCTGTTCGGGAAGCTTAAACAATTTTAAGCTGCTTTATAGACTCTCACTCCTTACCCCCAAAGAGAGGTCTCTAAGGTTCCTTTCAACTTTAATATTCTATGATTCTAGGTAACAGAAACAATACTGGGAACTGGCAAGATCACATCTGGAATATTATGTTCAAAATTAAGTAACATTTAAAAAAGTGTACTGACAAACAAGAGTAAGTCCAGGAAGATGACCTTGATGGTGTAACTTGACTCTCTATGTTACATAAGGAATGACTGAAGAAATCGAAGATGTTACAGAGACTGAACCAGAAGAGCTTGAAAGTAACCTGTTAGCTTTTAAATATGGGGGGGGGAACAGGACCCGGAACCAAGATGGTGGAGTATATGCACAAGCCCCTGCTCCAATCACTTCCAATACATGTAAAAAAAATGACTCTGAACAAATTTTGGAGATACAGAACCCATAAAGTGACAGAGAGAAACAAATCTCCTGCTGAAGGCAGCCCAGAAGGCCCACAGGAAAGGTCTATCACAGCACTCTGGGAGCCAAGCACAGTGTCCTGGCTCCCAAGTTCCAGCCCCAGGGTGAGCTGACCAGTGACTGGAGCAGACTTCAGGAGAGTGAATCAACAGCAGCTGTGGTGATTTCCAGACTTCTCAACCCATAAACACCAATGAGAAAATAAAAGGTCAGTATGGAACTCTGTTGGAAGGGTGAAGGAACAGCACGGTCTGGCCCCTGCCCCTGGGAGTGCAGTTGCTGCTGCGTGTCTGCTTTTAGAGCTCCTGGCCTGCACATAGTAGGGGGACCACACAACCATTCAGAAGGTAATCACTCCTGCTTTAACCTGATTGGATCTGGATCACAATCTTGGGTGGTCGTCCTGGGGTGTGTGGCCAGTGGCCAGAGCTTGTGGGGGATGCTGAGAGGGCACCCTCCTAAAAGCTTCGGAAGCTGCAAAAATCCTAGCAATTGAGGACATATCTTTCTACAATCTGGAAGCAGAGTTTTACTGTGGCAAAGAGCTCAAAAGTCAAGTAATTGAGTGGCAACATGAGCAGGCAAAGGAAGCACAAACAGACCACAGAATCCTTTTTGGGGGACAAAAAGGTTCAAAGCATGGAACGGGAAGAAGACAATGAAGTCTGAACTCCTGCATCAAAAGCTTCCAAGAAAAATATAAACTGCTAATAGGCCATGGAGGAGCTCAAGAAGGATTTTGAAAATCAAGAAAGTGGAAAAATGGAAAGAGAAACTAGAATGATGCAATAAAATAATGAAAAGCAACTCAGCAGCCTGCTAAAGGAGACTCCCCCCACAAAAAATACTGAAGAAAATAACACCTTAAAAAATAGACTAACTCAAATGGCAAAAGAAGCCCAAAAAGCCAATGTGGAGAAGAAAACCTTAAAAAGCAAAATTGTCCAGATGGAAAAGGAAGCCCAAAAGCTCACTGATGAGAATAATTCCTTCAGTTAGACTGGAGCAAATGGAAGCTAATGACTTTATGAGAAATCAAGATACTATAAAACAGATCCAAACAAATGAAAAAAAAAATAGAAGACAACACGAAATATCACATTAGAAAAAACACTGATCTGGAAAATAGATCCAGGAGAGGTAATTTGAAAATTACTGGACTACCTGAAAGCCATGATAAAAAAAAAAAGAACCTAGACACCATCTTTCAAGAAATTATCAAGCAAAATTGCCCTGATATTCGAGAACCAGAGGGCAAAATAGAAATTGAAAGAATTCACTAATTGCCTCTTGAAAAAGATCGCAAAAAGAAAACTCCTAGGAATATCATAGCCAAATTCCAGAGTTCCCAGGTCAAGGAAAAAACACTGCAGCAGTCTGCAAGACTGCAAGCAGTCAGGAAGAAACAACTGATTATTGTGGAAACTCAATCAGGGTAACACAAGACCTAGCAGCTTCTACATTAAGGGCTGGAAGGGCTTGGAATATGATATTCCAGTGATCAAAGGAGCTGGTACTAAAACCAAGAATCACCTACCCAGCAAAACTGAGTATAATGATACAGGGAAAAATATGGTCATTCAATGAAAGAGAGGATTTTCAAGCATTCTTGATGAAAAAACCAGAGCTGAACAGAAAATTTGACTTTCAAATACAAGAAGCAATAAAAGCATGAGAAGGTAAACGGGAAAAAGAAATCATAAGGAACTTATTAAAGCTGAACTATTTACATTCCTACATGGAAAAATGATCATTGTAACTCATAAGACTTTTCTGAGTATGAGGAAAGTTGAAGGGAATATATATGTATATATGTATACGTATATATGTGTATGTATAGGAAGGTATATGTGTATATAAATATGAGTGTGGGCATATATATGTACATGTATACATAGACAGAGGGCACAGGATGAGTTGAATATAAAGGGATGATATCTAAAAATAAAATTAAGAGGTGAGAGAGGAATTTATTGGGAGAAGGGGAAAGGGAGAGAGAGATTAGGGTAAGTTATCTCATATAAAAGAGGCAAGAGAAAACTGTTACAATGGAGGGGAAGAGCAGGAAGGTGAAAGGGAATGGGACAACCTTATTCTCATTGAGTTTGGCTTAAGGAGGGAGTAACATACACACTCAATTGAGTATCTTACCCCACAGGAAAATAGGGGGGAAGGGGATAAGAGAGGGGATGATAGAAAGGAGGGCAGATTGGGGGAGAAGGTAGTTAGAAGCAAACACTTTTGAAGAGAGATAGGGTCAAAGGAGAAAATAGAATAAGTGGGGGGTGGGATGGGATGGAGGGAAATATAGTTGTCTTTCACAATATAACTACTATGGAAATAATTTGGGTAACTACACATGTACAACCTATATTGAGTTGCTTATCTTCCCAGTGGGGGTGGGTCAGGAGGGAAGAAGGAAAAAAATCTGGAACTCAAAGTTTTAAAAACAAATGTTTAAAAAAAATTGTTTTTTTACATGCAACTGGGAAATAAGATATACAGGCCCTGGGGTATAGAAATCCATCTTACCCTACTAGAAAGTTATTGGGGGGGGGGGGTCATGGGGAAAGATATGAGAGAATAGACTGGGGGAAGGGATATTCAGTAGGTATAATGGGAATGTAAATTTGTAAGATCTTCCCTGCCCCTAGGCTAAAGTGAACCTGAAGCCTGGGGTGGGAGGCTTGTTTTTCAGCAGATACTTCTTTATCGGGCAGTGAGTCAATAAGGTTGTTACATTCTCTGAGCTAGGAGAAGGCTATATAAGCCCTGATGTGTAGCTTTGTTTTGGGGCTCACTTTGAGAAGCGTTCTGTGATCTGATCAGATGAAACTCTGGGAAGCCATTGTTGAGAGCCCCTGGCTTTGAAAAACCCAGATGTTGATTTGGTATGGATATGTAATGGTTGGACAGTTTGGAAATCTGTCTACTTGATCTGTTTCTCTGTCTTGATAATTCTGCCTGTATACTCTGAAGTTCGGGGTGCTGACCTTTTTCCCCTGAACGAGGTAAAGGATATATGTTTGACTGATTAAAGTAAGCTTGTTAACTCATTTTGAGTTGCTTTCCTTTATCAAAGCAGATCTAAGAACCTGTGTGAGCAGCCACCCTGGGGACGCTGGGGTGCTTGCTGCTATAGTAGGCTTGTTATTTTGGGGTAGGGGAAAGATGGGGAGAAAAAATTGTAACAAAAACTTGCAGAAATGAAATGTTGAAAACTAAAAATAAATGGGATTTAAAAAATATGTGGAGGGGCTATCATGTAAACGGGAGATTAGATTAATTCTGTGTAGGCTGAAAGAATAAAACTACGTAGTAATCACATGAAGGTAACAGTCTTCAGCTCAATATAGCAAAAACATTTTTTAAAATTATTAGTGGTGTAGAGAAATAAAACAAGTTATCTCATGCTGCAATGAATTCTCTGTCATTGGAAGTATACATGTTGAATAGAGGAAAATGGCTCTCTTGTGGTGCAAAGCATTAATTTTTACACATATTTAAGGTAATTCTGATGCTGTAATGACAGTATTTTAGGAAACCACTGAGGAGGGGCAAATAAAAGCATTTAACTGATAAATCATAATACAAATTGAGAGAATTATTAATGTCAATACCCCCAAAAGGCACAAAATACTCCTGGGTTTCCCTGATGCATCCATCAATTCAGATATGGAAAAATCTTGGGCAAGTTTCTCAGCATGGAAAAGAAAACTTAGAAGACCCATTAGGAGGCACAGGATTTGAACAGGAAGGGTGTAGTTTGCTAGAAAATCTTAAGGAGAACAAAGGGAAAACTGGTTCAAAACCACACAACAAATGTCAACTGGTCACATGTCTACTATATTAGGCCTAGATTCAGATGCCTATTTAAAATAAGATACAAAAACCTACCTTCAAATAAATGTGAGAAGACCAATCCAGACAGTAATGAGGAAGAAGAGTTAGGGCTCTAGGGGTCCAGGATCCCCCAAATCTTTAAGAGGATGATGAAGCTAGATCCAAGCTATGTGCAGAAAGATTCAACAAGCTGTAATGGCAAGCAAAGTAGCACTTTGCTGCTTGTTTCAGCTATTCAAGTGACTCTGAGCCTCACTTTTGATTGTATCAGGAGTCTCTACTGGAAATAGCACATTGTGTTGCCCTTAACAGGCCTAAGGAAATTTGAAGACCTTCCCTGCCCTTAATAGGCCTAAGGAAATCTTAGGAAATGGAGCCCACAGTGGGAGGAGCTTGTGGAAACAGAGGAAAAGGAATGGTGGAACAGGAAGGAGCAGAGCAAAGCTTGAACAGAGTTGGGAGCAAGCAGAGCTAAGAGAGGATTTTTGTGATGTTGGCACTCTGTTCTGTGTTGATGTTACTTTGAAAGACAGAAGCATTCTGTCTGTTGAAAGAGGACTTTACAATTCCTACAGAAGTCCTGAAAGAGGACTTTACTGTTGATTTGTATTTGATTTATAAGATAGAAGCCTTGTCTGCTGATGTGTTACTTTGTTAGACAGAAAGTGAATTGAGATGATAGTGCCAGCAATGTGTATAAATACTGTTGTAGCTCTGTTAAGCTTTGTCTTCCTAGGAACAAACTGTGAAGGGCTTGGAGTGGAGCAGTCCCTGTGAGCTGAGATATAGAAAAGGAGTGGAGAGCTGCCTGTGTGTGAATCCAGGCAAGAGCTGGGAGCAGTCAGTTCATGGAAGAGGAGCTGAGGCCAGGCTTCAGGGGTTAGGAAGCCAGCCTGGAGTCAAGATGAGAGACTTTACTGGGGTACTCTATATGGACTAATGAGATTGAGGTTTTACTGTGACCCAGGGGTGGATGGTGTTTGTACTTTCTGCTATGCCTAAAGGGTGACTGGCTTAAGGATGACTGGAAGCCAGATGAAAGAAGACTTTACTTGGATACTGTGTAGTGATGAAGGAGATTGACTTATTGAATGATATGTTTTGTTCAAGACTGTAGCCACCTTAGTAATAAATTGTTATGTTGTATTGTTGTGAATGTTGTGCTTTATTTTACTGCTGAATACATAGAGAGCTCACTATATTATGTGATTAGATCTTTAAAGTTATTCACAGAAATAACTGTGAGGAGAGCTGCTAGTGATTGACTTCACATAAACTCAGGGAGAAAAAATCTTGAGGCCAGATCAGGGTTTCTCTCAGGAAGTGAGCCAGGGACAAAGAAAGGATTTCAAAGTGGGCTACAGCCATGAAGACCTTTAGGGAGGTTAGTACAAGGTCTTTATAGGATGATCTGAAGTTCATGGAAGGAATCAATGATAAAAACTGGAGTAAGAAAGTCAGCAAAATCCATTCCAAAAGCAAAGAAACTCACTGATGAGTTTAAGATAAAAATAAATTTCTAGAACAGAGATTCTTAACTTTTTGTATGTCAATGATCCATTCTGACAGTCTGGTGAAGCCTATGGACCCCTTCTCAGAATAATGGCTTTAAATGCATAAAATAAATCACAGAGAATTACAATGGAAACCAATTATATTGAAATTAACAAAACATTTTTTTTTAAATTCATGTACTTGAGATCTTTAAGAATATCTGTTCTAAAACAGGAACTCTGATGTCAAACCAAAGGTACTTATAGCTAAGAAATTAGGAGTTTGGATTAGCGTTCAGCCCAGACAGAAATGGAGCCACTACTTTGTCCATTTATTTTATCTTTAGCTTAAGAACTGCAGTTCTGCAAGACAACATTGTATTTCTATCCTCCTAAGGAGACAGCTGTGTAAAAGTCAGGATAAGAGAAAGGATTGTAAAAGTGATTTGGAGGACTTTGGAATTACGAAGCACAGAGAATGAATTTGGGAGAACTGAAGAAAAAGAAAGTAAAGGTAAAAAACTCAAGAAGGAAAAGCAAAAGCCTTGAGCTAAAGGGGAAGGAAGAGAAGCCCAAGTTCACAAAATATAATGCTTTATAAAATAAGGTAAAAAGTCAAAAGAGAAGACAAATTAAGTTATGTGGGACTATCAAGATGTTAAGAAGCTAAAGCTAAAAGTGAAGACAGTGACAACACTGTTAAAGGAAGTCAGAAACACTAGATCTTTTTAATCAGGGTTATTAAACTGGCAGATCAGAGAAATGCTGCAGATAAAGAATATGTAGATTTTATGAAGGCATCTGAAAAATTCTCAATTTTTAAAAAAAGAAATGGAGGCATGGACTACAGGAAGGTATAATTACATGGATTTTGAAGTGGTAAAATGGCTGGACCCAGAGTAGACAATTAATGGCTCAATGTAAATTTGGAATGAGGTCTCAAGTGGAATGTGTTTGGCCTGGTGTGGTTTAACATTTTTATTAATAATTAATGCCAAAATCACTGATGCCATACTTATCAAATTTGCAAATGACATAAGGTCAGAAAAGAGAGTGAATACAATGGATAATAAATCAGGATTCAGAAATATCCTGATAGGTTTAAACACTGAGCTGAATAAAAAATGCTATGTGGAGAGGGATTGGTAAGGTACAAACCTTACAAATAAGAGTCAACAGAGTGATATGGCATTCAAGAAAGCTAATATAATCCTAGGCTGCATGAAGAGCCATATAGCATCTCTGAATAATGAGTGAGAGTCCTATCATACTCTGCCCTGGCCAGAACACATTTGCAATACTATGACTGGTCTGAGGGTATCACATTTTAGACACTGATAAGCTAGAGAGCATATAGAGGCAATCAACCAAGATGGCAAAGTACCTCAAGTTCATGGCATATGAGGGTTGATGGATAGACTTAGGGATATTTCACCTAAAGGTCTTCAAGTATTTGAAAGGTAATCATCTGAATGAGGCATCAGCCTTGTTGTACCAAGCCCTAAAGAGCGGCACTAGGAATAATGGACAGAGCGCAAAAATGTTGCAAAGAAGCAGATTTTGGCATGATGCAAGGGGAAAAAAATTCCTTCCTGACAATTAGAATTATCTCCAAATGGAATTTGCTATTCCTCTTGAAACTGCACTGGAGGTCTTCAAAGGCTGGATGGAATCTTGTTTTGTATATTGTCAAGGGAATTCTTTTTCAAGTATAGGTTTGCCTAGATCACCTCTGTTGTCCTTTACAATTTTTAACTTGTGATTGTACTTGAGTACAATTTTAAAATCTGTTGCTAATAGAAAAAGCTAACATATCACTATCCAACTTATATGACACTTAGTTGCTTAGTTTAACTTAATAAGAATTGAATTAAAAGCACATGTCATTGCCTGTCAAATAAAAGACAAATAGCTCTTGGAATCTGGAGACACAAAACCTTTTAAAAGAAGTACACAGGGCCAAACGAGTCAAAAGACACTCAACATTTGATTACACTCAGGTTGTGAAATGAACACTGAAATTTATCATAACTTAATAGGAAAGTATTTGACAATCAGCATGTAGCCAAGAGTCAGCATGGATGTTTTATCATCCTTCACATGTCAATTTAGTTAGCGATTTGATCATGTGCCTTACCGTATTACCTTTACTTGAAAATTATTTTCTGATCAGTTCTTAAATTATCATCTCATTCAAAGGAAAAAAAAGAGGTTTGTGGGTTTTCAGCAGAGAATTTCCCTTTTATCTGGCAAAGGAAACAAAAAAAAATTCTATCTAAAAACATATTTGTTAAAAAAAAAGTCAGAAACCACATCTTAGAGTTCACACGTACAACTCTTTATTAAGTATAGTAATACCCCAAGTTATTGTGAGATTAGCTTCTGCCCACCTCAACCATTTACAATGCAGCTGACACCAGGAGGAAGCAAACATAGCTACCAAAAAACCCCATAAGCTTAATTCTGCTAACCTCTACTTTACATATCTCTATCAAATTAGAAACAAATGAAAGAAGAGAAGTGGGCACTGATAAAGGTGAACTATCAGAGGAGACAATGACGGAAATAAGAATTAACAAGTGACAGAAGGAAGGGAGTATTTTTTTTTTAATGAAGACACCATTAATTAAAAAAATAATAATAATCTGAGACCTTGGCTCATAACTCTGGAGGAAAACACAGCCCAGTACAATAACTGATTTTCATAATGAGGACTCAGGTTATTAAAAAAAAGAAGTAAATTATGTAAGTAAGAAAGCATTTGATACATTTTACAAAGATTCCTATTAAAAATAGTCCATGTAAAATAAATATTAGATGCACAAACAAAAATTTTTCAGGAAAAAAAACTAAAAAAAAAAAAGCACTTTTACAAAAACCAAGTCTGTAATATCAAAAGGATAGCTCTCGATGAATAAGGCTGCTTACAAAACTGCTAGGTCTGAAAATTTAGCCTCATTCTGTAATACAAATATTTGATGCTATTTGCAATTAGTAGTGATGGAATCCTAATTAAGCTGCCCCCAGTCTCAATATTCATTCTTTTTCTTTTGATTTATTTATTTTTAGTTTTCAACATTCATTTCCACAAGATTTTGAATTACAAATTTTCTCCCCATCTCTCCCCTCCCCACCCCAAGATGGCAAACATGCTGATTACTCCTTCCCCCAGTCTGCCCTCTCTTCTATCCCCTTCTTCCTCCTTACTTTCTTAAAAGGCAAGATGGATTTCTATACCCCAATGCCTGTATATCATTTCCCAGTTGCATGTAAAAACAATTTTTAACATGTTTTTAAAACTTTTGAGTTCCAGATTCTCTCCCTTCTTTCCTCAACCACCCCCATTGACAAGCAATTCAACGTAGGTTATACATGTGTAGAGTTATGCAAAACATTTCCATAGTAGTCATATTGTGAAAGACTATATTTGACTCCATCCTATCCTGTCCCCCATTTATTCTATTTTCTCCTTCGACCCTGTCCGTTTTCAAAAGTGTTTGCTTCTAACTACCCCTCCCCCAGTCTACCTTCCCTTCTATCATCTTCCCCTCTTATCCCCTCCCCCCCCTACTTTCCTGTAGGATAAGATATCCAATTGAATGTGTATGCTATTCCCTCCTTATGCCAAATCCAATGACTGTATCATTCTGTTTCACTTCCCTGCTCTTTCCCTCCATTTTAACAGTTTTCTCTTGCCTCTTTTATGGTAGATAATTTACCCTATTCTATCTCTCCCTTTCTCCTCCCAATATATTCCTCTCACCTTTTAATTTTGCTTTTTAAAACATTATTCCTTCATATTCAACTCACCTTATGCCCTCTGGCTATGTATACATATACACACATACATGTGTGTGTATATGTACATATATACATATTCCCTTCAATCATCCTAATACTGAGAAGTCTCATGAGTTACAAATATTGTCTTTCCATGTAGGAATGTATACAGTTCAACTTTAATAAGTTCCTTATGACTGCTCTTTCCCATTTACCTTTTCATGCTTCTCTTGATTCTTGTATTTGAAAGTCAAATTTTCTGTTCAGCTCTAGTCTTTTCATCAAGAATGCTTAAAGTCCTCTATTTCACTGAATATCCATATTTCCCCCTGAAGTATTTATTATATTCAGTTTTGCCGGGGAGGTGATTCTTGGTTTTAATCCTAGCTCCTCTGACCTCTGGAATATTATATTCCAAGCCCTTCAATCCCTTAATGTAGAAGCTGCTAGATTTTGTGTTATCCTAACTGTATTTTCACAATACGTGAATTATTTCTTCCTGACTGCTTGTCATATTTTCTCCTTGAGTTGGGAACTCTGGAAATTTGGCTATAATATTCCTAGGAGCTTTTCTTTTGGGGATATTTTTCAAGAGGCAATAGGTAGATTCTTTCAATTTCTATTTTGCCCTCTAGTTCTAGAATATCAGGGCAGTTTTCCTTGATAATTTCTGGAAAGATGGTGTCTAGGTGCTTTTTTTTTTGATCATGGCTTTCAGGTAGTCTATTAATTTTAAAATTATCTCTCCTGGATCTTTTTTCCAGGTCAGTTGTTTTTCCAATGAGATTTTATACTGTCTTCTATTTTTTTCATTCTTTTGGATCTGTTTTATAGTATCATGATTTCTCATGAAATTATTAGCTTCCATTTGCTCCAATCTAATTTTGAAGAAATTATTTTCTTCAGTGAGCTTTTGGACTTCCTTTTCCATCTGGCCAATTCTGCTTTTTAAGGTTTTCTTCTCATTGGTTTTTTGGACCTCTTGTCATTTGAATTAGTCTACTTTTTAAAGTTGCTTTTTCTTCAACATTTTTCAGGGTCCTCTTTAGCCAAGTTGTTGACTCGTTTTTCATGATTTTCTTATATCACTCTCATATCTCTTCCCAATTTTTCCTCTATTTCTCTTACTTGATTTCCAAAATCCTTGTTGATCTCCTCCACGGCCTGGGACCAATTCATATTTTTCTTGGAGGCTTTTGATGCAGGAGTTTTGACTTTGTTGTCTTCTCCTGGTTCTATATTTTGATCTTCTTTGTCACCAAAGAATGTTTCTATAGTCTGATTTCTTTTCCTACGTTTGCTCATTTTGCCAGCCAATTACTTGACTTCTAAGCTTTTTGTCATGGTAGAACTCAGCTTTCAGAGTGGAGAGTGTTGCGTTCCAAATTTCTGGGATTTTGCACAGCTGTTGTAAGTGAGAGCTGCTTCTGGCCACTTGCCTCAGAACTGTGAGGAGGACTTCCTTTCCATAGCTACCACAAGCTCTGCCATGCCAGCAGTTCTCCTCACCCCAGGACCAACACCTAAGACTGAGACCCAGATCCAAGCATGGTAAAGCAAGAGAATCCTGTCTCATCAGGATGCCGGAGCAGGATATGGACCCCAAAACAATGGAGGGGACTTTTCCTAATTAGGCACTTGCACAGTATAGGAAGAATTGACCTAGAGTGAACTTATGATGTAAAGAGGCTTATTATAATATCATTATCATACACACATACTCCCCCAAATAGGTTTTTCTGTATTGTGGGTAATCACATATGCAGTTCCATTGTGGCTGGGACCCCTCCCCTATTACCTAATCCCTTAACAAACCCCTCCTGCTTTTTTAATATTCATAATTTCTGTTATGTAATTGCATCTCTACCCTACGAAACTCTATCTAACTTTCTCTGAAGTTGCTGGTTCTTCTTGTAACTTAGGCCACTTCATGAGAGGTATCAATCTCAATAAATACCTATATCTGGATTAGAGTGGTGGATTAGAAATGGTCTGGCTCTGAATTCTTTGAGAGGGCTCCACCATATCATGAAACCCACAACAATTTTTTGGCATCCCGGGGTAGAATCTAAACTGCAACTTTAGGGCTGAAACTATACTCCATTTTCTACAAGAAGCTTTTCCTAACTTCTCTGTTAGTGCCTGCCCTCCCAAAACTACCTTATATTTATTCTGTACATACTTATTATACAGGTTGTTCCAAAAGTTTTAATGCTGTGTTAAGTTTTAATAACTTTAGAAGTAAACATGCTACAAACTTTAAGAACTTATTTGAAAGTTAAATTATTTAAAATTTCTTATATGACTATTTAGTTTTATGAATTGCAAGTAAAAAGCTTTAAGTTTAAATTTCATTTATTGGATGATACTTTCTGAGACCTATGGACTGGTGGAGGAGGTCCTCTTGACAACCACTTTGGTCAGGTCAACTATATCCATTAGGCTTTTTCTTGTGGGGGTCATGCCAAACTGTCACATATGCATCAGAACTTCATTCTCGGGGCAGCTAGGTGGTGCAGTAACAGCGCCGGCCCTGGAGTTGGGAGAACCCGGGATCGGCCTCAGATACTTAACACCCACACAAAATAACTGGCCGTGTAACGTTGGGCAAGTTACTTAACCCCAAGTGCTTTAAAAAAAACAAAAACTCCATTCTCTGGACTTTAGGCTCAGATTACATATACCCTTTAAGTCACTGCAGATAAGGAAAAGTTTTTACAAGGTTTGAAAATCAACTAAAGTGCTGTATAGAATGAAATGAGGAATTATGTTGAATCTGAATAGGAAACAAAAGTATTTTTAAATATTTAAATAATCTTTCAAAAATTTTTTGTAAATTTATAGCATTTATAAATTATTTACATATTATATAAATTTATTTAATAATTTACAAATTATTAAAGTTAAAACTATACTAAATCTTTCAGGATTCCTTGTATACATATATGTTGTTTCTTTCAAAGTTATTTAGGTTCCTAGGGGTGGCTAGGTGGCACAGTGAATGGAGCACTGGCCCTGGAGTCAGAAGGACCTGAGTTCAAATCCAACCTCAGACACTTAACACAAAAACTAGCCATGTGACCTTGGGCAAGTCACTTAACCCCAATTGCCCTCCAAAAAGCAAAAATATATATATATATATTTTTAAGTTTCTTTAGGGTAAAGCCAGTTCTATACCTTAGTACCACCAGTGACTATCACTGTGCCTGGCATATAGTAGTTACTTATAAATGTTTGCTGATCCACAGATATTCTTGAAGAATCATATGCAATGCAGTCTTGATTGGTTCCTCTTATGGATCAGAGAGAAAGAGAATTGCCACTTGTGGGAATATTTATGCACTCGATTAACTTTTGAGAAAGTAAAATCTTCCTATTTTGAACTGCAAGCGGGTAAAGCCAACAGAACTAAAGATGCTTATCCTATTACACAAGTACAGTATGCTACTGAAACTACTAGGGAAGATGTTATTTTGCAAACCTCTGTATATTTCTATTTATTTCATTCAACATTTCCCAATTACGTGTAAAAATGTTAACATTTTGAATTCCAAATTCTCTCCCAGTCACCTCCCTGAGAAGACAAACAATTTGATATGGATTATATATGCGTGATGTCACGTAAAACAGATTTGCCTATTAAACCATGTCCTTGCAAATCTCTTGATGGCAATGTCACATTGAGACAAATTTTCAATATAACTGGTATATCTAAAAAATTAAAATATAATGTAGGAGAACTGCACTGAACTTTGTACTTATGGAACATGAGCGTAATCAAGATTAGGATACAATCAAAGCCTATGAGTACTAGTAAAAAAATGTGGCCCTTCTACAATTTCAAATAAATGCTTCACTGGTAATCATTTGCATAGAAAAATGAATATGAGCTATGTGCAATTTTGCAAATTGTTTCAAGAGTAATCAAACCTATAAAAAATAGTTCATTTAAAGGAAGGCTTGTTGTAAAATTGTGTGATGATATGGAGACAGAGCACACTGAACCTATATAATACCAACAAGAAAAATAACTAGCATTTATTGAGAGAAATATAATTCTTAAAACATAATATATAGGATCTAGGCTTATTTCCTCATTCAGAGACCAGGCCCTGTAAACTTGTTAGTCAGTCTCTGAAGGATATTGCCCAAATATCAGGACCCTACCCAATTAGGAGGCCTTACTTCTGGTTCAGAGTATAAAAAGAATCTAATCTAGGTGAATTCTAGCTCCCAAACATCAAATCTATTCCCTTCCACCCTTCCAATGGAATCTAGGGTAACCCAACTCATGAAGGAGAAAATCAGGGTGGAGATGGATTCTTCTGTCCACATTGTTGGATAGGGCTGAGTCTCAAGATCAAGCTAGTTCTCAGAAGGTGAAGCTTAAGACTTTCAGTCCACCTCTCCTTTAAAAGTCTACCCCCTCATTAATTGTTCACCAAACCAGGATGGGTTTTCTCCTGTCACTGTTATTCCCTTTCAAAAAATATATTTAAGGCATTCAGTGTTTCCATTAGGTGTCTGGTAATCCAGAAAACTGCTGATCATCAATTTATTATCAGCTATCCTAATTAATAAACCAGTTATTAGTTACCAAGAAACCTTGTCTTTTAGGCTTTTCATTTATCTCATTTATACAGTGCTTTAATGTTTGCAAAGCACTGTACAAACATTTTCTCATTGGATCATCATAACTCTGGGAAGCAGGTGCTATTATTATCCTATTATTATAATTTTACAGATGCAGGCAAATAAGGCAGGCTGAAGTTAACTAGTTTGCCCACTATTACACAGCTAGTATGTATCTGAAACTGAATTTTAACTCAAGTCTTCCTAACTCTAGGTTCAGCACTCTATTTACTATCCCACTTAGTTTTTTTTTTTAATGTTTATTACTGTAGAATATACTAACTTTCTTGTACCAAAGTATTCTGAAGGATGTTTAAGCTAAAAGAAGAAACTGCTATTTTGTGATAAGAATCAAGATAAAGTAAATTTATAAAAATGATCTTCTGAAACATGTATTTGGTAAATATTGAAAAACAGAATCCTTTAAATAAAATAATGTAAAGTTCTCCAATTCATACTCTAATACAGAAAGAAAGTGATTACATTTATGAAAAAAGTCAATTACTGATACATTTTAAAAATATTTTTGACATTTTCAAAAATACCTGCTCTGCAACTCAAACAGATCTGTTTATTCATCATTAGATCATTCCACAGAAGCAATTCTCATTTCATTTTAAAGACAAAGATTTTAAAAAATATGAATGGTTAAAGAATCATTTGCCATGGACAAATACCATTTAACCTTACTTTTTCTGAACAAGAATAGTTAATAGACTTGTGTAATATAAGGCACTTTAGCACAGTACCTGGCACTTAATAAATGTTTATGCATTTCCTCTTTTCCCTACTCAAATATAAGGGAATATTACTGTGCTCTAGGGAATGACAAATATGATGAATACAGAGAAGCATAGAAAGACTTACATGAACTAATGCAAAATGAAATAAGCAGAGTTAAGGGGGGGAAACTATGCATATATACAATAACAATGTAAATGGAAAGAAAAACCATAAAAAAAATTTTTTAAAGGGCACTGCAAATTAAAAAAAAAGAAGCTTGGTCCCAAAGACGACATATGAGAAGAGGCACTTAGATTAGATTCTGTCAGGTTTTTAGAAGTATATATTGATCAATTTTGCTGATTTTTTAATTCTTTTTTATTTTTTCTTTAAACTTATCTTTATTATATAGGCTGGCTCTCTGGGAGGGGAAGGGACAGACAGAAGGGGAAATCTAGGCTACATAAAAAGAAAAGACATGAATAAAAAATTTCCTTTCTGGTTCTAAAATTCTGCTTAATCATTAATAAATTAGTCTCACTTTGTGTGATCTGCTATTCCAGTGGTAGTGGCAAGAAATACTTTCACCTTGTATTCAGGGTCAAACAGTTTTCTTGCTTCATCAATATCCTTGAATTACCTTTAAATCTCTCTTGATCTTGCTGTATGAAGGATGAAAAGACAGACAAGAAAGCAAGAAAACCAATTAGGAGGTTATTAAAATAGCACAGGTGACAAAAGTGGAAACAGAATCAATAGGAAATAGTAATTGATGGACTTTTTCCTTCTCTCTTATTATGATACATAAAAATGACTCCGAGGTTACAGGACTGGTTAATAGGAGGATGATGATGGTATCTCCCCACCCCCCAAAAAAGGGGAGGGGGAGAGTTTAGTAGGGAAGATGACTGTTTTGTACACACTGAGTCTGAGTCCTGAACATTCCAGAAGGCCAGCTGGAAGTGCAGGTTTGGAGTTCAGAACATCAGAGCTGGATGTATATTTCTGGGAGTCATCTGTACAGATCATGCCTGAAATATGTCTCTTCTTAATGACAAACAAGCATTTATTAAGTACCTATTAAGTGTCATGCTAAAGCAGCCTTCTCCTTCAAGGAGCTTCTATTCAAACCCAACTCAAGGTACCAACTCTAAAAAGCCTGTCACTGATAATCTCTCTCCACTCTCCAACACTCAATAAACATTTATAAAGTGTTTACTATGTACCTAAACTTTATCAGGTGCTAGTTGTTACAAAGAAAAGCAAAAACAGTTCCTACCCTCAAGAAGCTCCCGTTATGACAGGGCAAACAACATGCAAATTAACCATGAACAATCCAAACAGTGTAAAATGGAGGTAATTTCAGAGAAGAGGCATTGGAATTGATGGGAACCAGGAAAGGCTTGTCACAGAAAGTAGACTTTGAGCTAAGTCAGGAAATCAGGGAAGCCAGGAGGTAGAGAGAAAAAAGGCAGGGACTCATCTGAACTCTTCCCCCAAATCCCTCCAAATAATGCCCCCAAATAAATTCTAGAATGGCAAAAACAAACAAAAACCCAATTCAAGTATTGTGGGGCCACAGTCAGGAAAACACAAGATTCAGCAGCTTCTACATTAAAGGTTCAGAGGGCTTGGAATATGATGTTACTGAGGGCAAGAGCTAGGATTACAACCAAGTATCACCTACCAGCAAAACTGAGCATAAACCTTCAGGGAAAAAAATAGCCATTCAATGAAATAGAGGACTTTCAAGAATTCTTGATGAGAAGACCAGAGCTGAATAGCAAATTTTACTTTCAAATACAAGATGAAAAAGAAGCATAAACAGGTAAGCAGGAAAGAGAAATCATAAGGGATTGGATTCGATATGGTTAAACTGTTTATATTCCTACATGGGAAAATGATATTTTTAACTCCTAAAAACTTTCTCATTATTAGGGCAGTTAGAAGGAATATACAAAGACAGAAAGCAGAGGTGTGAGTTGAATGTGATGGTAGGATTAGCTAAAAAAATAAAATTAAGGCTTGTGAAAGAACGCACTGGGAGAAGGAGAAAGAGAGAGGAAGAACAGGGTAAATTATCTGACATAAAAGAGGTCTGAAAGATTTTTTACAGTGGAGGGAGGAGTGCATTAATTTTACTTTCATCACAATTGACCTAAAATAATACACACACTCGGGTACAGAAATCTATCCTATCATATAGGAAAATAGGAAAGGAAGGTGATACCGAGGAGTGGGGGAGGAGAACTGATAAAAGGGAGGGCAGTATGGGTGAGGTAAAAGTCAGAAGCAAAACACTTTTTGAGAATGGACAGGGTAAAAGGAAAGAGTAGGATAAACGAGGGAAATAGGATGGAAGAAAATACATAGTTGGTAATTATTACTGTAAAAAAATTTTTACAATGAATTTTTCTGATACAAAGAAAATGGAGTCAAATTTACAGAAATAAGAGCTATTCCTCAACTGATAAATGGTCAAAGGATATGAAAATGCAGTTTTCAGACAAAGTAATCATAGCTATCTACAACTATATGAAAAAAATGCTCTAAATCACTACTGATGAGAGAAATACAAATTAAAACAACTCTGAGCTACTACCTCACACCTGTCAGATTGGCTAATATGACAGAAAAGGAAAATGACAAATGTTGGAGGGTATGTGGGAAAATTAAAACACCAATATACTATTGGTGAAATTATATACTGATTCAACCATTCTGGGAACAATTTAGAACTAGGCCCAAAGGGCTATAAAACCACGCATAACCTTTGATCTAGCAATACCACTACTAAGTCTGTATCCCAAAACAGATAAAAACAAAAAAGAATGATATGTACAAAAATATTTATAGCAGCTCTTTTCTGGTGGCAAAGAAATGGAAATCAAGGGGATGACTATCAACTGGGGAATGGCTAAACAAATTGTTGTATATGATTGTGATGGAATACTATTGTGCTTTTGGAAATGAACAGGATGATCTCAGAAAAATTTACATGAACTGAGGAAAAGTGAAATGAGCAGAACCAGAACACTGTACATAGTAACAGCAATATTATAAGATGATCTACTATGAATAACTAAGCTATTCTCAGCAATACAATGATTCAAGACAATTCTGAATGACTTATGATGAAAGGTGCTAACCATCTCCAGAGAAAGGTAGGGCCTGAATACAGATTGAAGATACTTTTTCTTTATTTTCTTTATTTTGGGGTTTTGGTGTTTTTTTTTTTTTTGGTTTGTGCTTTCTTTCACAGCATGACTTAGATAGAAATGTGTTTTGCGTGACTACATGTTGTAACCACAAGCAAGGTGGAATTTTTGCTGTTTTTCTTTCAGAGCTCAGTTT
This sequence comes from Petaurus breviceps papuanus, assembly GCF_028583685.1. Lineage (NCBI taxonomy): Eukaryota > Metazoa > Chordata > Mammalia > Diprotodontia > Petauridae > Petaurus > Petaurus breviceps. Next base: position 9,753,693 of record NW_027185754.1, on the reverse strand, counting down.
CCCAATCTCAGTGTCAAGTGTAAACATCTGAAGCATTAATCCCTGGTAATCCCCAGCTATAGGACTTTAAGTGCAGAGGGGTGACAGGGTTTTCATGCCTTTTAAGCCTCCCCCACCCCATGAATATGAAAGTAGAAGAAAACTAGTGAAGAAAACAAAGATGAAGAAAAGAGAGAATGAAGAAGAAAATGACAGTTAAGTATTGATAAGGCTAGTGGTGGCAGCCTGGCAGCAGCAGGGATGCAGAAGGAGTCTCCCCAGCAGTAAAAGTGAATTGAGCTGAAGGGTGGAGACCCACCCAAGGGAAGGAGGCTTAGCTTAAGCCCCTTTTAAGAGCTGTTATTAAGGAGCCTCTGTGCTCTGAAAGTGAATTGAGATGGAGATGTTGGTAACTGTGTAAATATAGTTGTAGTCTGGTTAAGCTTGGTTTTCCCAAAGAAAGAAGCTGGGGGCAAGAGCCCCTAAAGCCTGCAGTCAAGTAGGAGCAGGGAGAGCTTAGAGTGAGGCAGTCCCTTGCCTGTGAACTGAGATATGGGGCAGAAGAGGAAAGCTGCCTGCATGTTAACCCAGGCAAGAGCCGGGAGCAGTTGGCCCATGGAGGAGAAGCCACAGGGCTCGGAAATCACTCCTGAGTCAAGATGAAAACTGTGCAGCAAGGGAGGCACAGTAAGAGTGCCAGGTGGGAGCCTGCAAAATAAGTTTGAGGAGGAGGACACACCCACAAGAGGACTTTACTTGGACACTTAGTTTGGATTGACGGGACTGTAACCTATTGTGGCCTAGGGGTGGAGGGTGTTTGTATTCTTTGCCATCCCTTAAAGATGTGTTTTGCTAGGGAAGACCCTGGCCTGGGACCCCCTGAATGTATAAACAAGTATTCTGGGGAATGCTGTTATACACTGAATGCAATGATATATGCTGTGTGCCATGTTACATACTGAGTATACTGAATGAAATGTTTTGCTTAAGGCCATGTGGCCACCTTGGTAATAAGTTATGTTTTTATGAATGCTATGCTTTAATTTTTTGAATAAGGTTTAGTTCTGAATAGAGCATTCATTATACCTTGTGATTAGACCCTTAAAATTATTCAGTTACAACCCTCAGGTGTGCTGTACTAATTGGCATTACACGTGTGTGTAACCTATCCTATGTCAAATTACTTGCTTTCTCAAGGCAGGAAAAGGAACAAAGAAAGGGGGGGGAGAATTTGGAACTCAAAATCTGGAAAAAAAAAAGTGCTAAATTTGTTTTTACATGTAATTAGGAGAAAAAATATTAAGGAAGCCAGGAGGTAGAGGTGAGGAAGGAGGGAATTCCAGGCATGGGATACCTTCAGTGAAAATGCACAGAATTTGTGCATTTGAAATGGGGTATCTTAAGTATAACAGCAAGGCCATCTGTTACTAAATTGTAGACAATGTTGAGGGGAATAAAATCTAAAAATATCAGAAGGGCAGAAGTCCAGGTTATGAAGGGTTTTAAAGTCAAACAGTAGTTTAGATTTGATCCCGGAGGCAACTGAATATTATTGAGTAGTCAAACAAACTGGTCAGACCTACAAATATCACTTAATGAAGGATGGGCTGGGATGGGGAGGGATAGAAGCAGGGAGACCAACTAGTATGCTATTGTAATAGTTCAGGTGTAAGGTGATAGGGGATATACCACAGTGGTAGCAGTGTTAAATAAAGTCAGGTGTATATGAGAGATGTTTCGAATGAAGAACTGACAAGACTTGGCAATAGACAGGATATAGGGGTGAGAGATAGTGAGGAGTCAAGGATGACATTGAGGCTTTGAGTCTAGATAACTGAAAAAATGGTGGTACTCTCAACAGGAATAGGGAAGTAAGGAAAAGGAAGGGTAGAGGGAAGAAAGATAATGAGTTCAGTTTTGAACAAAACAAATTTAAGATGTCCATTAAGCAGTTGTAGATGTGAGAATGGAGGTCGGCAGAGAAGTTAGGGCTGGATAAATAGATTTGAAAATCATCAGCAAAAAGATGACATTTAAATCCATGTAAGTTGATGAAATCACCAAGTGAAATAGTACAGAGGGAGAAGAGGGTCTAGGAAAGAGGTTAAGATGAATATGACCTACATAAAATTTATGTACCTCATCTGGATATCTTTCTGTTTTATATTACATTTATTTGTGTATATGTCTTTTTCTTCCTACCTTTATCAGACGGTGAAGTGCTTGAGGGACGGAACTATTATTTTTTTTTAATCTTCGTACCCTGGCAGAGTGCTCAGCATATAATAGGTGTTTAATGTTTGTGCAGTTGTTTGCCGAATTGAATTATTTCACCATAACAAAACTAGGAGTCATTAGGGACTAGAATTTGTTATAGACCAAAAGCCTTTTCTATATGAATGGAAAAAAATATCTAAAATGGTAGATAGATATTCCCATCAAAAAATTTAAAATGTTTTATTCAAAATTTCTCAAGGAATTCAAGTAGATTCAACTCTCTTACCACTAATGTGGTCCCTGTTCAACAACTGACTTCAATTTCTATTAGCACTAGTATTGAGCAGAAATTTTCTAGAAAGTTGAGAAATACATATTTTAAAGTCTTGGAAATGCCATTTTCGCATGCTATATTTTAGCATTCTAAAAGAGTTCTTTTTTTTTTCTTTCATTCTTTTTTTTTTCATTTTTCAAATGCTTTATTAACTTCTGATTTACATCATTCATTTCCACCAGATTTTGAGTTACAAATTTTCTCCCCATTTTTCCCCTACCCACCGCCCCAAAATAGCAGTCCCACAGGATATCCCCTCCTCCAATCTGCTCTCTCCCATATTTTCTCCCATACCCCTTTCAACTTTTCCAGTAGGGCATGGTGGATCTCTATGCCCCAGTGCCTGTATATCTTATTTCCCAATTACATGTAAAATAGTATTAATAATAGTGTGTGTGTGAGTGTGTGTGTATATATATACACACATTTTTTTTAAACATTTGATTTTAAAACTTTTGAGTTCTAGATTCATTCCCTTCCTCCCTTGTGACACACCCTTACTGGGAAGATAAGCAATTCAGTATAGGTTGTACATGTGTAGCTAATGCAAAACATTATCACAGTAGACATATTGTAAAAGACTATATTTCCCTCCCTCCTATCCCACCTCCCACTTGTTCTATTCTTTACTTTGATCCTGTCCCTTTTCAAAAGTGGGTGCTTCCAACTTCCCTCCTCCCCAGCCTGCCCTCCCTTCCATCATGCCCCCTCTCATCCCCTTTCCCCCTACTCTCTTGTAGGGTGAGATACCCTATTTAGTGTGTTATTCCCTCCCTGAGTCAAATTCAATGAGAATAAGGTTGACTAATTCCCTTTTGCCTTCCTATTCTTCCCCTCCATTGTAACCATTTTCCCTTGCCTCTTCTATATGAGATAGCTTACCCCATTCTGTCTCTCTCCTTCCCCTCTCATTATATTCCTCTCTTACCTCTTAATTTCACCTTTTAAGTATCATCCCTTCCTATTCAATTGGTCCTGTGCCCTCTATGTATACCTGTAAACATATATACACACATTCACATATGTATTCATACACCCATATACCCTCTGATATAGACACACACACATTTCTATTCCCCTCAACTATTTTCATACTGAGAAAAGTTTCATTGGTTACAATTATCGTTTTTCCATGTAGGAATATTAATAGTTCAACTTTGATACGTTCCTTATGATTTCTTTTCCTTGTTTACCTACTCATGCTTCTCTTGCTTCTTGTATCTGAATGTCAAATTTTCTATTCAACTCTGGTTTTGTCATCAAGAATGCTTGAAAGTCCTCTATTCCATTGAATGACCATATTTTCCCCAGAAACATGATGCTCAGTTTTGCCGGATAGGTGATTCTTGGTTTTAATCCCAGCTCCTTTTCCTTCCAGAATATCACATTCCAAGCCCTTCAATCCCGCAGTGTAGAAGCTGCCAGATCCTGAGTTATCCTGATTGTGTTTCCATAATATTCAAATTGTTTCTTCCTGGCTGCTTGTAATATTCTCTTTGATCTGGGAACTCTGGAACCTGGCTAAAATATTCCTAGGAGTTTTCTTTATGGGATCTTTTTCAGGAGGAGATTGGTGCATTCTTTCAACCTCTATTTTGCCCTCTGGTTCTAAAACATCAGGGCAACTATCCTTGAGAATTTCTTGGAGGATGATTTCTAGGTTCTTTCTTTGATCACGGTTTTCAGGTAGTCCAATAATTTTTAAATCATTTCTCCTGGATCAATTTTACAGGTCAGTGGTTTTTCCCAAGAGATATTTCACACTGCCTTCTATTCTTTCATTTGTTTGGATCTGTCAAACAGCATCTTGATTTCTCATAAAGTCATTAGCTTCCATTTGCTCCAATCTAATTCTGAAGGAATGATTCTCCTGAGTGAGCTCTTGAGATTCGTTTTCCATCTGGAAAATTCAGCTTTTTAAGGCATTCTATGCCTCATTGCCTTTTTGAGCCTCTTTTGCCATTTGAGTTAGTCTATTTTTTAAGGTGTTATTTTCCTCAGCCAGGCTGTTGACTCTCATTTCATAATTTTCTTCCATCATTCTCATTTCTCTTCCCAATTTTTCCTCCACTTCTCTTATCTGCTTCTTAAGGTCCTCTATGGCCTGTAACCAGGTCGTATTTTCCTTTGAAGCTTTTGGTACAGGAGTTCAGATTTCACTATCTTCCTCCTGTTTCATGCTTTTATCTTTTTTGTCCCCAAAATAGGAGGCTAATGTTGGATTCTTCTGTTTGTTTTGCTTTCTTTGCCTGATCATGTTGCCCCTCAGTCACTTGACCCTTGGGCTTTTTGCCACAGTAGGACTCTGCCACCAGATGGGGGAACTTCGTTCCAAACGCTGGGGTTTTCTCAGCTGCAGAAGGTATTAGTTGGGTGCCCTCTCAGAAGCCTCCACACGCTCTGGCAAGCTGATAGCCCACCCCAGGACCTCCACCCTAGACTGCAATCCAGATCCAAGCAGGTTAAATCAAGAGATTACCCCTCAGACTGATCGCTTGGTCCCCCTACACTCTGCAGGCCAGGAGCTGAAGCTGCCACGCAGCTGCTGCCCTCAGTGGCTTCCTGCCCAGGGTGCAAAAAGCCAATGCATTCCCTAAAACCTCTGGCTGGGGTTGGCTCCCAGAGCGCTGTGCTGGCCGATACCTGCCGGCATGCCAGGCTGTCCTCAGAGTGAGGTTAGCTTCTCTGTGTCATTTTGTGGGTTCTGTAGCTCCAAAGTTTGTTTAGAGTCCCCTTTTATGAACTGGAGGTGGTGGGAGCTGGAGCTCTGTGGAGGTCCTGTTTCTACTCCGCCATCTTGACTCCACCTCCTCAAGACATCTTAAAACAATATACTGCTCCAATGTTAAGTTTTAAAAACAGGAATTATTATTGAGCAATTACACCAATGAACTGATGGGGTGTCCAAGAACAAGGTATAGTCCTTGATTTAACTGAAGTTCAATAGAATCAGCTAAGAACTAGAAAGAGGAAGTCACTTTAAAATTCCAGTATAGCAATAAGTCCTGTCAAGGATAATCTGGGGGTCATTTGTTACAAGATTCTGTTATCACCCCCCCCCCAAATGTTGGCCATGAAAAAAAACTTAAAAAGTCATTCTTAGAAAACTCTTTTCTTAAAAGGTGGTTTTTGTACAACCACAGCTTTTTTATTTTTTTAAGCATGAGTTCAAGGAAATCATAAAAGGCCACCAAAAGGCTACCATCTATGTTCATTTCTGGTAAAGCAAGTTTCACTTTATTGGTAATTTACACATTTGAAATTATATGACATATGAACAAATCCAACTCTCCCATAAGTTCATTTATATTATGGTGCCTCTTCAGGTACAAGTAAATAAAATAGAATTCTAAAGCAAGCTTGACATTTTCAAATAAGAGCAGCATCTAATTAGTGTTTTTCTCTAGAGTTTTATTTTATTTACTTTCTTCTTCACTCCACAAATATCTGAGAAAAAAACAGGACCAGGTGGGTTCCTATCTCTACATTTTACTCTCTCTTACCAGTTTCCTTTCTTGTCCTTCCTCTCTTGTCCAAAACAAAAACTGTACTGGAATGGTTCATACTGAGTTTTTAACAAGGAGAGTTTCCTATGTGTCCTATTTCAACATCTTCAGATTATTAGGAAACAAATTTATCTTTAAAGTTATGTCCTGCTTAGCAGGACACATTAGGTCCTCTATACTCCTGTGTTGTGTGGCATGATCATTTTAAGTACACTTCCTCCTCACTCCCATTCCTGTAATATGCTTCTTTCTCACTTTGGCTTCTTAGAATACCTAGTGGTATTTAAGGCTCAACCCAAGCATTACCCCAATGATGTCTTCCCGATCAGCAACCTTACTACCACAGCCCATTATTACCTTGTACCTATTTAGTATTTACTTGTATATGTACATATATCCTCCCTCCCCCAAAAGTAAGCTCCTTGAGGGCCAGACCTATTTCCTTTTGTGTGATCTAATCTAAGCCCTCACTTCACAAAGACAATTATATTATTCCTTTCCAACTGATTCTCCTTTATACTCCTTTTCTTCTGTCAAGTCCCCCATGCTACCTCTCCCCCAACTCTTTCAGAAGACCTCACCTCAAACTTTACTGAAAAAAAAAAGGTGTCATCTGCCTTGAACTCCCGCTTCTTTACATGTCAGAAGCCTTTGACATCATTCCCCATTTTCTATTTACTCTGTCTCTAATAAATAATAACAAGAATAAATAGCTTGGTGGAGGTAACATGGTGGAGTAAAGGCAGCAACCAGTTGAACTCTTACAATATTCCCCTCCAAACAACTTTAAAATAATACTTCAAATCAGCATCTGAAGTGATAAGAGTCAATAAAAGGTCAGGATGAGACATCTTTCCAGCCTAAGAACACTTAGAAGGCTGGGAAGAGAGGTTTATGACACCAGGATGGAGAGGTCAGCCCAAAATTCAGAAGGTATGTGACAGCGACACCAGATGTGACCTTAGAGGTGGATGTGCCAGCAGCAGTAGCTTCAGGAGCTCTCAGCCCAGAGATAGTAAGAGAGTTGGACAACTGGGCAGAAAGAGATTACAGGGAAGGAACATTTAGCTGGTACTGAGTGCAAGACTCAGTGCTGTTTAGCAACTTTACTGCCCATTCACAATTTTGGATCATAGTTCTAGGGAGGAGATGAGTGCTTGTAGTTGATCACAAGGGAGCAAGGAGCCCTGGGCACAGTTCCAAGGCAGAGAGGAACATTAGCATTTGCAGCTAGAGGGGAACAGGGGCATTTTGTGGGTAAAGACCAGGAGAGATAGATTACCAGATCTTTCTCCGGATCACACCACCCTGGAAGCAATGAAAAACTGCAGACCCCCAGAACTAGCTCTGAAAATAGCAACACCAAAAAGCCTGAAGCTTGGGACAATGCCCGCCCATCCTGAGGTGAGGAAAGGTCAACTTTAATATAACGTTCAAAATCAAGAAACAGGTTGGAAAATGAGCAAACAACAATGAAAGAACTTGACTATAAAAAGCTACTATGGTGTCAGGGAATACCAATGCACATACTCAGAAGACGACAACAATGTGAAAATAACTCTAAACAAAGTCTCAAAGAAAAATGTTAATTGGACAAAAGCCCAATAAGAATTCTTAGAAGAGGTAAAGAAAGATGAAAATGGTGGAAAAAACTGGGAAAAGAAATGAGGGAAGTAATCATGAAAAGAGAATTAACAGTTTGGTAAAAGAGACTGAAGAAAATAATACCTTAAAAACAGAATTGGCCTAATGATTAAAGAGGCACAAAAATTTACTGAAGAATAGAACTCTTAAAAAAAAGTAGAATTGGACAAATGAGAAAAAAGCACAAAAGGTCACTGAAGAAAGTAATTCCTTAAAAATTAGCATTGGGCAAGTGGAGGCTAATGGAACTTACTAACTAAAATTACTAGTTATTGTTTTCATAAAAAAAATCAAAGTCAAAAGAATGAAAAATATAAGAAAATGTGAACTATCTCATCAGAAAAAAACCTGGAAAACAGATAGGAGATAATTTAAGAATTACTGGACTACATGAAATACATAATTAAAAAAAAAAAGACGACATATTTCAAGATTTTACAAAGGAAAACTGCACTGATATCTTAGAACCAGAGAAGAAAACAGAAATTGAAAGAATTTGCCAATGACCATCTGAAAGAGCTCCCAAATTGAAAACTTCCAGGAATAATATAGCCAAATTCCAGAGTTTCTGGGTGAAGGAGAAAATACTGCAAGCAACCAGAAAGAAACAAGTCAAATATCATGAAGCCACAGTCTGAGTCACACGAGAATGAGCAGCTTCCAATTTAAAGAATAGAAAGCTGGGAATATTATATTCCAGAAGGCAAAGGAACTAGGATTACAAATAAGAATAACCTACCCAGCAAAAACTGAGTGTAATCCCTTCAGGGAAAAAAAATATCTATTTAGTGAAACAGAGAACTTTCAAGCATTCCTGATGAAAGAGACCAGAGCTGAATAGAAAATCTGATTTTCAAACACAAGACTGGAGAAGCATAAAAAGGTACACATGAAAAAGAAACCACAAGGGATTCAATAAGGTTAAACTGTTTACATTCCTATAAAGGAAAATGATATATGTGTTGCCTAAAAACTTTATCACTATTAGGGTACTGTAATGGAAATACAGATTTAAAGATCTTCCCTGTCCCTAGGCTAAAGTGCACCTGGAGTCTGGGGTGGGAGGCTTGTTTTTCAGTAGATACTTCTTGATTGGCCAGTGAGTCAATAAGATTGTTACATTTTCTGAGCCAGGAGGCGGCTATATAAGCCCTGATGTGTAGCTTTGTTTTGGGACTCACTTTGAGAAGTGTTCTGTGATTTGATCTGAATTCTGGGAAGCCATTGTTGAGAGTCCCTCGGCTTTGAAAAACCCAGAATGTGGAAACCCAGATGTTGACTGGGTATGGATGTAATGGTTGGACAGTTTGGAAATCTGTCTACTTGATGTTTCTGTCTTGATAATTCTGCCTGTATGCTTTGAGGTTCGGGGTGCTGACCTTTTTCCCCTGAACGAGGTAAAGGATATATGTCTGACTGATTAAAGTAAGCTTGTTAACCCATTTTGAGTTGCTTTCCTTTAACAAAGCAGATCCAAGAACCTGTATGGGCGGCAAACCCTGAGGACGCCGGGGTGCTTGCTGCTACAGGTACCTAGAAAGAGTCTACATAGACAGAGGGAATGGAGTGAGTCCCTATTGTTGGGATGATCTCAAAAGAAAAAAAAAAGGTAAATACTGGAAGGAGAAAGGGAGACAGAATGGGGAAATTATCTCACAAAAAAGAGGTACACAAGGAAGAGCTTTTATAGTAGAGGTGAAGATGGGGAAGGGTAGTGGGCAATGCTTGAACCTTCCTCTTATTGGAATTGGTTCAAAGAGGGAAGAAAATACAAACATACATACACACAACTCTCTCTCTCTATTAAAATAAGGGGCTGGGGGGCGGCCAGGTAGCACAGCAAGTAAGAGCACCGGCTCCAGTGTTGAGAAGACCTGGAGATGGAATCCCGGGCTCAGACACTCAGCACCACACCCAGAAATAACTGGCCGTGTAACCTTGAGCAAGTTACTTAACCCTGATTGCTATAGCAATCAAGGGGCTGGAACAAAATCTGTTCTATTTCAGCTGAAGTAAAAAAGGCTAGGGTAGCAATCATGATCTCAGAAATTGACCCAATTAAAATAATAATCAGGGAGAACAATCAGGGCAACTACACTTTGCTAAAAGGTACCACAGATAATGAAGTCATGTCAAAAAAATTTTTTTATCAGGTTTCTCTGATAAAGGCTTCATTTCTCAAATATGCAGGGAACTAAGTCAAATTTATAAAAATAAGAGCCATTCCCCAAATGATAAGTAATCAAGGGATATAAACATGGAATTTTCAGAAGATATCAAAGCCATCTACAGTCATATGAAAAAAAAATGCTCTAAATCACTAATGATCAGGAAAATGCAAATTCAAACAATTTTGACGTACCACCTCACACCTATTAGAAATGACAATTACTGAAGGGAATATGGGAATATAAGTACACTAAGGAACTACTGGTGGAGTAGTGAACTGGTTCAATCATTATAGTAAACAATTTGGAATTATGACCAAAGGGTTATAAAACTGTGCACACTCTTTAGCCCAGCAATACCAGCATTGGTTAGTATTCCAAAGTGATCAAAGAAAAGGAAAAGGATATATATATATGTACAAAAATATTTACAGAAGCTCTCTTTGTGGTGATAAAAAATTGCCAAAATTGTGGTATACAATTGTGATGGAACACTTGTGCAATAAGAAACGATTAGGGGAATGGTTTCAGAAAAACATGGGAAGACCTAAAATGAATTGATAAAAAGTGAGGTAAATAGAACCAAGATATTATTATACACAGTAACAACAATATTGTAATGATGATTAACTGTGAAAGACTTACATTAGCTACTCTGATTAATATAACGATTCAAGACAATTCAGAGGATTCATGATGAAAATTGCTATCCACTTCCAGAGAGAGAACTCATGAATTCTGAGTTTAAAATGAAGTATAATTTTCTCACTTTCTTTATTTTTCTTGCCTTTTTTTTGCAACATGGCTAATATGGAAATATGCGTTGCATGATTTCACATGAATAATGGGTATTATATTACTTGTCTTCTCAGTGAGTGAGGAGGAGCTAGAAGGAGGGAGGGAGGGAAAGAATTTGGATCTCAAAAAATTTTTTAAATGTTAAAAACACATTTTTAAAAAATATTTAAAAAAGAAAAAAACTACAGTAAGACTTTTGGAATATCCTCTATGCTAATCAATTCCCTTGAACAGTATAATCTCAAATAAAATATCAACAAAAAATAATAATAACAGCTAATGTTTTATATAGTCCTTTAAGGTTTGCAATATGCTTTGCAAATGTTATATCCCTTAATTCTCACAACAATCCTGGGAGGTAGGTTATATTTATTATCCTCATTTCAGAGGTGATCCAACAGAGACAGTGTGACCTGGACAGAAGGTCATACTGCTAATAAGTGAGCCAGAATCTGAACTCTAGTCTTCCTGATTCCAAGTTCCACTGTGACACCTAGTTGCTTCTAAAAAGACATTTTTTCATTAAACCTAGATCCTCCCTCTTCTGCTTTGGACTGCTGTCAAAATTATTCCTTCTCACTTCCCAATCTTTATCTCTTCTCTTCTAATAGTTCCTTCCCTGTACTCCATATACATGCCCAGGTCTTCCTTATCCTTAAAAAGTTTTCATTTGACCTTGTGATCTCAATATCATACTGTATCTCTATGTTCCTTCATAGTCAAGCTCCTAGAAGGACCTAATTCTACTTTTTTCACTTTTCAGCCCCTTATATTCTGACTTCATTCAAATGAAAGTGCAGTTTCCAAGGTTACCAAAGATTTCTTAAACATCAAAGTTGATAGTCCTTCCTTTCTCCAACCTTTCTGGTCTCTCTAAAGGATTCAACATCCATTTAACATCCATTTCTGGTTATTCTCTTTCTAGATTTTTAAAACATTCTCTTTGTCCTCCTGCCCATCTGCTCCTCAGTCTACTTTGCTAGATTATTATCCATATATAGCCCACCCCCAACTGTGGGTAAATACTACAAAGCTGGGGTGGGAAACCTGAGGCCTCAAAGGCCACATGTGCCCTTCTAGATCCTTGGATGCAGCCTTCTGACTGAGTCCAAATTTTACAGATCCTTTTATTAAGGGGATTTGTTTGTATTCAGTCAAAGGGCCTCACTTGAGGCCAGAAGGTTCCCTACCAAAGGCTCCCTTTAGTCTCCCAGTCCTCAAAGCTCTCAATTAGAGCAGAGCTAGATTAAATTTTCATTGGGGAAATGTTTAACAAAATAAATAAAAATACAACATAATGTTAATTTGTGGTTTTCTTTTTTTTCCCTTTTTTTTTTTAAAGCAATTGGGGTTAAGTAACTTGCTTAAGGTTACACAGCCAGTTGTTTCTGGGTGTGGTGCTAAGTATCTGAGCCCGGATTCGATCCCAGGTCTGCCGACTCAGGGGCCGGTACTCTTACTCACTGCGCCACCTGGCCGCCCCAATTTGTGGTTTTCTAAGTTAATATGCTGCTTGTAGGGATCTTTTTCTATGTCAGTTTGTCACCATTGCTCTCAACAACTCACTAGTAATATTAGCTTCAGCAAATGTGTTGACCTCTACTGATAGAAGGAATTTCCTCATTGAGGAGTTCTCTCTATCAATAGGTCCAGTCCTCATTCCTATACACATGTTCTCTCCCCCTACAGAGCTCCTAGATTTTTTCATTGAAGTCCACAAACAGTGCTTAAACCCAGTAAGCACTAGATATATAGTTGTTGATAAGATAGGTAGGAATAAGAGAAGGAAGAAGTCCAGGAGGATGTAAAGGCTGGAGCTTGGGTTATTGATAGGATAAAGAGGCTTTCAACAAAAATCAGTGTAGAGGAAATGGGTTTACAGAATGACAGACCCAGAGCTGCTAGGACTCTCTGAGGTCTTCTAATCCAAGTCCATCATTTTGCAGATGAAGAAACTGAGATGAGGGAAAATAAACACCTTGTTTAAGGTCAGAGTTTGAGATACTGATGGAATATGTAGGTGAAGATAACCAGGAGAGGGTGGTGTGGAACTCAGGAGGGAGATTAGGGCAAGATAAATAGATCTGGCAGTCATATGCTTAGAGATAACTGAACTCATGGAAGCCAAAAAAAGTTCAATGAAAGAAGGTGTAGAGAAGGAAAAGAGAAGTTCTCAGAGAGGTTTTTTTTCTTTTACTCTTCCCTCACTGACTCTCTAAAGCACTGTCTGCAGCATCTGTTCCAAATATCTTTTCTCCTTAAGCCAATACCATGCCTTCCCTACAATCACTCTCAGCAGAGGAACTTGCTTTGTATTTTATTACCACCCTCCCCCTCCCCCTTTTGAGGTTCTCTAATGTATACTCATATACTCACTCTTTTCTCTAATTCTACATCTCAAATGGACTTAACACCATTTCCTGTTTTCCCCTTCTTTGTTCCAATTTTGTTCTTCTCCAAGACCAACCTTTCCACTTGTATCCATCTCTCCTCATTGGCATACTCTTTTTTTCTGTTTATCTCTGGATTCTTTTTTGTTTCTTACAAACAAGTCTGGCTCTCATTTAAAACAAAACTTTTTTTTACTCTACCATCTCATCAAGGTATTCTCCTTTATCTCTCTTTTAACAGCCTAGCAAAAGCAGTCTCTACTTCCTCAGTTCCCACTCATGTTTTAACAATTAGTTATCTAATTTCTGACTTTGTCACTCTATTACTCTCTACAAAATTACTACAGAGCTCTCAACTGCTAAACCTTTTCTCTCAGGTCTCATACTGCTTGACCTCTCTTTGTAAAATCTGACACTGCTGGCCACCCCTTTCCTAGATTTTTTTGATCTATTCATTCCTCCCTTCTGTTCACTTTTTATCTCTTTCCCTTCTGATTTCCTTTGCAGGATCACTCTCCATGTCCTACCTTCCAGGTGCAGGTGTATGTCCAGGACTTGTCATGGACCCTATTCTCTCTTGTACCAAATTAAATTAAAATTAAGGAATGTTCATCTTTTTATGGGGTTCACCTGCATCTTGTAATCTTTGCTAGGGAATCAAAATGACCAACTTGCTATCTCCTTGGGAGACATAAAAACTCTCCTAATTGTATAAGGCCAGGAAGACAGATGATAAATCTTTTGGAGATGGTAAAACGTTCATTTGTGGGCTTAAAGATAACAAACAGATGTCCTGGAAGTATCCCTGGGACTATTGGTGTAAGAGGTAGTAACAAGTTTTCTTTTAATTATAAGTTCAAACAAACTCAGAGAGAAAGTTGAATTTCTGAGCTTAACTCAAAAACATACAAAGGTAATTTCAAGCAGATGCAAATTCAATTGCAATATAAAATCAATACAATATCAAAGTAGGATTAATTTAATTTTCTTCATTCTTTTGGTGAGCTCATCAGTTACCATTGGCTCAATTACTGTCTCTGTGCTTGACTCCCAAATTGACATATCCATTCCTTATCTTTCTCTTGAGTTATCAGTCTCACACCTCCAGCTGTCTGCTAGACATTACCTGGATGTCCCACGGAGCTCAACAAGTCTAAAACAGAAATTTTAAAATTTCCTTCTACACTGAGGTTTAATATTGAGGTTCAGTAACTTGTTTTTTTTTTACATTGACAACTGTATTAAAATATATGCTTTTTTTTGCAATCTTGTGTATTTTATCCATTTAAAAACATTATAGGCTTCCCCAGAATGCCAAAGGGGTACATAACACCAGAAAAGGTTGAGAACCTCTGCTCTAGACCTACTCATATACTCTACGGTCCTGGCAAATTGGCCTCCTTAACGTTTCCTGAACATACCATTCCATCCCCCACCTCCATGCCTTTCCACAGGCTGTCCCCTGTCCCTGGAATGCTCTTTCTTTTCACCACCCCTCTTGGAATCCCTTGGTCCAGTCAAGGCTTAACCCATGTGCTCCTTCTGGAGCCATTCCTGATTCTCCCCCCATGATCACTGTGCTATTATACTTTGCACTTATTTGTATACAAGTTGTTACACCCATATTTCCAGCAAAAGATTAAATTCTTTCTCTGTATCCCTGGCACCTAAAGCAGTGTCAAGAATATAACACACACTTAATAATGCTTTTGAATTGAATTGTATCATAGGGACACTCAAAGCTCTCTCTTCCCCTCCCTCTCCTCAATCTTCCAACTGGTCATAATATGGAATTGAAGCATATTTTTAAATATTTATAGAATAAAGTTATAAGTTCCTTGTCCTCAATTTGAAAGTCAAATAAATAAAATCTTTTATATCTGTCACAACCCCCCTAAATTGATCAACTTGTTTTTCACTCTTGTGTGGTCCTGGAATAATAAAAAAAAGTTCCTCTCATCCATGGGTTAGGTTAAAAGCAATAATTTAACATTAAGATATGTGTTATTTTTATGATAAACTCTTAAGGCTGAAGCTCCACAAACTGGAAGCATTTGTGGTAACTTGGGCATGAAGTAGTGAGGACTTAAGGTAGTAGCTCTGGGAAAAAGGACAAAGGGGCCAATCCAAGAAATATTTCAGGGCATCTCTGAGTTAGAAGGGAACTTAAGATCACCTATTCCAATTAGTACCTGAAGAGAATCCTTTCTCTATAACAACCACTATACATGGTCATCTAGCCTCCACTAAAGGAAGATATGGGGGCCATTTCCAGTCATCCTAATTTATATCTGGAGCCAGATGGCTCCAGAGGAGAAAGTGAGGCTGCTGACTTTGCACAGCCCTCCCAGACTTACACCCAATTCACTTGCAAGTCTTAGCATCACCGACCTGATGTCACTGCCCTGTCCTCTTTGAGAATGAAGGACAAACAACAAAGGAAGACCTCCAATAATGGGGAACTAGATGACTCCTAAAGTAGTCATTTCATTATTGATCAACTTTGTTATGAAAATTATTTCTGGGGCAGCCAGGTAGCACAGCAAGTAAGAGCACCGGCTCCAGTGTTGGGAGATCGAATCCCGGGCTCAGACACTTAGCACCCACCCAGAAACACCTGGCCGTGTAACCTTGAGCAAGTTACTTAGCCCGAATGGCTTAGGGGCGGCCAGGTGGCTCAGCGTGTAAGAGTACCGGCTCCAGTGTTGGGACGACCTGGAGATCGAATCCCGGGCTCAGACACTCAGCACCACACCCAGAAATAACAGGCCGTGTAACCTTGAGCAAGTTACTTAACCCCAATTGCTAAAAAAAAAAAAAAATTATTTCTATGTCAATTTGAAATTTTCCTCTCTGCAAAGAGTTCTGCTCTCTGAAGTCAAGCAAAGTTAAGTCTAAAAACTATTCCATAAAACATGTTTGAACACTGAAAACAGCAATCAAATCTCCCCTGTCTTCTCTTTAGAAATTTCCATTTCCTTCAACTGCTCCTGCTTTTTACTCTCTGACTAGCTGTACTCTCATTTGTCAATGTTGTTCCTAAAATGTGGCACCCACACCTGTAGCCTTAGCAGGACAAAGAAAAAAAAAAGGGAGGGGGGCGATATAGGGAATGAAGAAGAGAAAGCCAAACATAACCCCAAGATTTCTCCTCTAGAAGACTGGGAAAACGATGGTATCATTCATAGAAACTGTGTGGCTGGGAAAAGGAACTGGTTTAGGGTGAACCGGCAGGGTGGAGTTTGGGGCAAAACTAAGTTTTAGGAAGTTGGAGATATTGGACAGATAAGAAGGTGGGAGTTTTGAATGACAGTCCTAGACAAGTTGAATACCAAGCAGATCAGTCTCTTTATATAGAAATTCTGATTGAAAGCTGTTTGGAAGCAGTAAGGGGAATAAGGGAAAGTCCCAGCTGGAGGGCAGCCCATTCTAGGCTAGGGGAAAGGATGAGGAAAGGAGGCATGGAGACCACAGCAGCCAAAACAAAAACAGGAGGTGAAGGGTAGTCCAGTTCGGATGGAATGCTCAGCCTCTCAATTAGAACAGTAAGAGATAAGGCTTGGACAGGGACAAATGGGAGGGCGGGACTTTGGAATACTAGAGCCAGGGGAATTTAAATGTTACTCGGTGGCCACGGGAAGTCCCAGAAAGTTTTGAAATCAGTGGAGTAGGAATAAACGGAGTTTTAGGAAGATCACACCAAGGTGGTTTTTATTCAAGTGCTAAAATCAAGACATAATTGGAAAGTGGAATTCACAGAGCTTTGATTAAAAGTAGGGTGTGCGGGGGCGGGACTCGGAGGAGAAGAGGGCAGGTTGCAAGTGTCTCCCACACAAAAAATCCCTAGTAAATTAGGTGAAAATAATCATAAGGAGTTTGAAAACAACGTTAAGGTCCCAGGGGTAAAGAATCATTACAGACTTCCGCTGTAAGTGGAGGAGAAAAATTGGGAAATATTTCCAGGCGGAGGTGGCAACAGAAGGGTCGTATTTCAACAGGTGGGAACAACGATTTAGCAAGTGCCTACTTTGTCCAGATCTGTAGGGGAAGAAGGTCCGGAGTTCCGGGGTCCCCAGTCCTCCACCGAGCGGACCTGAGGAACGGGTAGGGGCGGTGAGCACACACTCATTCACTCTCACGCATGCACACGCACACAGGGTCGGGATGTGATGGGACCGAATAGGATGGGGGGGGGGGGGGGGGGGATGACTTACCTTGGCACTGCGGACGGCCTCCTTGGCCCCGCTAAGCTGCAGCCAGATGCGGCCCGGCGCGGGCAGCGGCGTGGGGGCATCGGGCGGGCCCAGCACCGTGAGGGACACCCCGAAGAGGCCCTCGATGCGGCCCCGGCTCTCCTGCAGCAGCGCCGTCTTCTCCCCCGGGGCCGTGAACTCGTCCAGCACGGCCTGGCCCGAGCGCCCCGCCATGGCTGTTCCTCCTCCAGGGCCCGGGCTGGCCCGGCCTCCGGGGCCCGATCCAGAGATCCGACCGGCGGTAGCGGCCCCCGGAGCCCTCCCCGGCCGTTCCGGGCCTCCGCGGACCGCAAACTCAACTAAACCATCCCGCTCTGTGGGCCGCAGGACGGCAACTGTGGGAAGGCAGGGCCGCGCCCCCCCCCTTCGCCGCCGCTGCCACCGGCCGGGGCGGCGCCACCGCGCGTGCGCAGCGGTCATCACGGCGCGCCGCACGCCCGACGCGGCGGGGGCGGGTCCTAGTCACGTGAGACAAGCTTGTCAAAGGCGGGGCAAAGGGAAAAAGCCCTGCTGGGGAGGAAGGATGAGGGAGATAGGAAGGAGGCGTTTCCTGCAAAGAGCCCTTCCTGGGCGGCCATGTTGAGTGAGGGCAAAAAGCTGACTATCCAGGCATCTCATTTCAGTAGTTATACTTTACTTTAAGGCAGGGCTTCTTTACTTTTTGTGCGTCATAGGTCCCTTTGTCAGTCTTATGAATCCTGTGGACTACTTCTCAAAGCAGTACTTTTAAATGCACAAAATATATAGGGATACAAAGGAAATAGGTTATATTGAAATACAATTATCAAATTATTTTTTAAAAAATACAGGAAGATAAGGCTAAAAACCCTCAGTTACAGGTTTGCTGTAGCGTATGGGGCAAATTCAGATCAACAGAATTATTTATTATTTTAAAATTATTTTTTATTATTTAGAAAATATATTTGCTATAAATATTTTTATACATATGGGTCTTGTTCCTTTTTCTTTGATTTCTTTGAGATACAGATGTAGTGTTGGGTCAAACGGGATTCATAGTTCCAAATTGCTTTCCAGAATGGTTGGATCAGTTCACAACTCTACCAAAAGTGTATTGGTATCCCAGTTTTCCCACATCCTCTCCAACATTTGTCATTTTCTTATAGGTGTGAGATGGTACCTCAGAGTTGTTTTCATTTGCATTTCTCTAATCAATAGTGATTTGGAGCAATTTTTTCAAATGACTGTTGATAATTCTGATTTCTTCATCTGAAAACTGCCTGTTCATATCCTTTGACCATTTATCAATTGGGGAATGACTCATTCTTATAAATGTCATTCAGTTCTGTATATATTTGAGAAATGAGGCCTTTATCAGAGAAACTTTAAACTTCTCCCCTCCCCCCAGCTTTTTGCTTTCCTTATAATCTTGGCTGTATCAGTTTTGTTTATGCAACAATTTTAAAATTTAAGGTAATCCCATAATGTGCTTCCTCTCCCTTGCTTGGTCATAAATTCTCCCCATTTATTCCACGCTCTCCTAATTTGCTTTTGCCTTTATGTCTAAATCATTTATCCACTTTGACCTTATCTTGGTATATGGTGTGAGATGTTTGTCTATACCTAGTTTCTGCCAAACTGCTTTCAAGTTTTCCCAGTAGGTTTTGTCAAATAGTGAGTTCTTATCCCCAAAGCTTGTGTCTTTGGAATTATCAAAGACTAGATTACTATGATTACCTATCACACATTATATTCTCAAGAGAGGTTGATACTTAAAAGATGAAATATTTTGTTGGAATGTTGAACAGGCATTTCAGTTTCACCTTGAGTCCATATTCTGAGTACCTTATTCAAAATCCATATCATCTGGCAAGTAAGTGGCTTGGGTTTATTTTCTTGGTGGTAAAAATCATCTCCCAAATATTTTAAAGATCACCTCCTACAGAGTGCCCAACATCTGGACCCAGGAGTTCCTGACTTCTTGAACTTATGAGGTTCCTGCCAAGGTTAGCAGCAGCCATTTCAGTGTTGTTCTGTGTCCCAGGAAAGAAACACAAAGCAAAGGGATATCCAGAGACTTGAGGTTCATTCATTCAATCTTAGACTCATGTAGGCTAGCAGTCAGTCAATCAGTCAGTAAATATTTATTAATCCTGCTATGAGCTACATAGTCTGTTAAATATTAAGGATACAAATCCAAAAAAGATAGTTCTTTTTCTCAAGGAGTTTACAGTCTATTGGGGGAGGACAACACACACACACACACACACACACACACACATACATATACACACACACAAGCTGAAAAGGTGGGGAAGAAGAAGGAAGGGTATCCAGTATTGGGACATGGTGAATTCAAAGAAGTCCAAAATGAGTGTAACTGGATGGGAAATGAGGGGATGCCAGTCTTATCCCCCCCTACTTAAATGGAGGTTGAGGAATTTATGATTCCACCCTCCAATTGGAGGGACAGATGGTACCGATAAGGTACAATTGCCATGACTGATTGGATCTTGCAGAATGATGAGATTTCACGACAATGTTACTGGCATGGTTGCTGTGTTGAGCCATGTCTAACTCTCTATGATCCCATTTGGAGTTTTCTTGGCAAAGCTACTAGAGTGCTTTGCCATTTCCTTCTCCAGCTCGTTTTACAGATGAGGAAATTGAGGCAATCATGGTTAAGGTACTTGCCTAGAGTCACACAGTTTGTAAATGTCTGTGGTTGAGATTTTAACTCAGGTATTCCTGACTCCAGGCCCAGCACTCTATCCACTTCACCCCCTAGTCCAAAAAGCACAAAATGAGTGCACAAGTGAAAGGTGGCATGAGATGTACTGGTTGTCATCAGTGGTCTGTTGCCATTGCTACCTGGTTTGAGAAGTCAAGAAGAGGAAAAGACTGAAATTTCCATCTCTCCTTCAATGAATGGAAGTCTAAGGAAGAGGGTGCTTGATTCTTAGCTCACTAATAGAGGGGAAGAGAGAGGGCTAGCAGAAGTTATTTCTCCTTTTAAGCCAAATGAGTAGATGGCTGCTTCAGGCTCAGTGTTTAATCTTCTTCTTTTTTTTTTTTTGCCTTTTTGGAGGGCAATTGGGGTTAAGTAACTTGCCCAAGGTTACACGGCTAGTTTTTTTGTGTGGGTGTTAAGTGTCTGAGGCCCGAACTGAACTCAGGACCTCCTGACTCCAGGGCCAGCACTCTACTCACTGCGCCACCTAGCTGCCCCAGTGTTCAATTTTCCTGACACATCTTCCTACCTTTCCCCCCTCCCCCTGCCACCCAATGTAATGGTAAGGGAATTTGAAGATCTTCCTTGCCCCTTAACAGGCCTAGAGAATTTGAAGATCTTCCCTGCCCCTTAATAGGCCTAGAGAATTTGAAGATCTTCCCTGCCCCTTAATGGACCTCACTTGGAGCCCAATAAGAGAAGCTTTGCTTAGGGGAGGCTGGTTTTTCAGGAAGACTCACACTTTTTGTTACTTTTTATTTAGGAATTGAGTCATGAAGGTTGTAATGTTCTCTAACCCTGGAGAAGGATATATATATATATATATATATATATATATATATATATATATATAT
>NW_027185754.1:9722717-9732761 GCF_028583685.1 Petaurus breviceps papuanus | reverse complement strand
CATATACATACACTCCCTAAGGTGAGATTTTCTTTGGGGCTCACTTATGGGAAGAGTTGTACAATTTGGCCAAATGAGACTCTGGGCAGCTGTTGACTGCCCCCCCCCCCATTCCCCTTCCGCTTTGAAAACCCAGATGTTCGTGCTTCTCTCTCTTGTAAGTAACACAGTATTCATGTAATGGTCAGACAGCTAGAAGCCCTGTCTGTTGGTCTGTTGAATTATGTTATTTTCTCTGTCTGTATTTTTTGTCTGCTTGTAATTTCTGTTTGTGTTTTCTCTGAAGTTCAGTGTGCTGACTTTTTCCCTTGAGCTAAGTGAATGATATATATGTTTGATTAAAGTAAGATTATTAACCCTTTTTGAGTTGCTTTTGTTTAGAAAAGCAGATCAAAGAACGTGTTCTAGCAGCCATCCTGGGTATGCTAGGGTGTTTGCTGTTATACCCCCACGATGGATATCAAGGGACCAACCAGGAGCCTCTATTTACTTATGACCTTTAGCAAGTGGAAGAGACCTAGCCACTGTGCTTGTGTCACTAGAAGTGGCCATTGAAAGGGGTCAGTGTGCAAACTCAGGACCATCACCTTGGTAATACAAGAAAAAGCCACAAAAGGAGAAAGAAAAAGAAGTGTACATTGTAGGGCAACACAGAGTATCAGTTTGATCACTTTTGAGTGTGAATGTGCTTAGTATGGTTCTAGGTGAAGTCAGTGGTTTTATCATCAGAAAGTTTTGCCCTTCCACAAATTATATTCAAACTAAGTTAAAATACTAAGCCAAACCTATCTTAGTGGATCCCTTCAAGATAGGGGAAGGACAACATTTGAATAAACTGGCATTTGGAAATACCAGGTAGGTGAGAACTGTGATGTTAGAATGGAATTACCCAAATTAAGACCTGGCCAAGGTCTAGGTCTTCCACAGAAAGTTTATAGGGTCTTTTTCAACCTCAAAGGGAAATATTTTCTATGTCATTCCCCAAACTGAAGCAGTTCAGAAGGACGGACTCTGGAGACATAGTACAAGGAAGAGAACTCTTAAGTTCACAAAGCTGTTTACTTCCTGCTCCCCTGGGGGCTTTCCCTTAATGTCCATAGTCCTCATTTGTGACTTGCTCCACCAGGACACACGAGATTGCACAGGGTGCAGTCAGATAATGAATTCACAGTAGCTGATTGATCATGCAAGGAACTAGAGTCAACATACATCATGTTATTTCTTGTTTGCTTATTTCACTTACCTTGACTAGAGATCCTGTTGTTTAACTAATTGTAAGGGCTTTCTACATTGCTGGTTGCTGTTTACATCACACTCTGTCTGACTATTCCTTGTATTTACAGAGCAACCCTACCTTCCTTCATGTACCAATGACTCTTAGTCACTTAATTACCAAGTAATACCTTACTAAGAAAAGGCCCCAATGCAAAAAAATCAGATCATCATAAAGGTAGGGATTTTTTTCTTTTTTCATAAAGGGTTGTTTGCCTGGTCAGCATTTCTCCTTATATGTTTCAATGTTTCCTCACAGAAGAGAACCAGGAGAAAGAGAAACCCCTAGCCTAGAAATTCCCTCTACTTTACATCATGTCCTTGACAGTTTCTGAACCACAACTTCCTTCTTTTGTCTAACCCTTTCTGTTCCTGACCAACCCCACCAGCCAGTAATGTCTGGAGCCAAGGATAAGGGTGGTGGTTGTTTTCTGTACTATGTTAAATAAAATTTTATCTTCCTGAATAGAGGGGGAAAGAGCCATGGATAATGAGGAATGATGATGAAAACAGACAGGAAAAAACAGAACATCCTATATTTGACTTTAGATAAGTGGTGCAATGGAATTAGAATCAGAAGATCTGGATTCAAATTCTGGGATCTCATTAGCTAACTGTGTGAACTTGAGAAAGTCACAACCTCATAAGGGCCTTGGTTTCCTCTTTTGTATGATGAGAGGATTGGAATAGATCATTTATATGTCAGAACTAAAGCCATGATAATACTATCAAAAAATGTGGTAGCACAGTTTCTCCCAGTTGAATCTTATTTTGGCTTTGCTAGTTACCCTGGCCTGAATGGAGAAGAAGCTCTGTCTGGGTTATAGTAAATAACCTCTGAAGAGTTTTTGAAGCTGACTCTACAATACTCATATAAACTATTCTGATTAATTATTCAAAGGCTTTCTTCCAAATTCTATCCATCTTCAAGTTCCAGTGCAACTTTTGTTTTCTCCATTACCCCCATGGTATTTTATTTATTATTATTATTTATTTTTATATTTTATATTTATATTATTATTATTTATATATTATTATTGGGATGATAAAGACTCAAAGCTCCCTCTTCTGTAAAATGATAGGGCTGGACTAGGGGATCTCTAAGATCCCTTCTGGCTTTGACATTTTATCGGGGGTGAGGTGGAGAGAAAAACAGAGTTGTAAGAGACTGAGAAATCATCTAGTCAAGCTCCCCACTTCCATGCAAATGAAATGCCATATAGCTCATATTTATATAGTATTTTAAGGTTTACAAAGCACTTTATATACATTATGTCATTTGTTTCTCACAATAACATTGTGAGGTAGGTATTATTCTCCATTTACAGAAAGGAAAATTGAGACTCAAAAAGGTTCAATGACTTTGCTCAAGGTTAAATAATAAGTGATGAGGTTTGGGGTTGCTGGGAACCCTGAAATGTCAGGGTACAGAACAGCATTTTCCTGGAATGAATTCACACACTCAAACCTTCTTCCAGTCAAGGAACAGTTTATTATAAGTCAATAGAAGAGGGCAAGGCTCCTAGTGAAATGGAGGTGAGACTGATGCTTATATACAAAAAGGACAGTGAAAGGATCTGGATGGGATTAAGTCTGGGGTAGGCCAGGTACTACAGTAAAAGGAATGTCAAGTAAGCTAATTAGATGATGTGGGTGGGCTGAGGTGGATCAGTTACCTTGGGCTGAGGTGCCACAGATCTGGGCTGCTGAAATGTATGGGAAAATTCAGGGACTGGGTTGCTTTCAAAGACATGGTCTTTTCCTTTTAGGGGTCCAGGTCCCATCACCCCATTAGTAGGGGTTAGAATTTGTATTCAAACCCAGACTTTCCTGATTCTAGGTCCAATTAGATAATAATAACTTAGATTTTCATAGGGTTTAAATATTTACAAAATGCTTTCCTTACATCTCCATCAAGTGAGGGAGGTAGTAATGTTATTTTCCCCATTTTAGAGATGAAGAAACTGAGACTTAAAGAGATAAAGTGGCTTGTCCATGGTTACACAGCAACTAAGTATCAGAGCTAAGATTTGAACCCAGGTGTCCTGGCTCTAAGTCCAGCACTCTTTTTTGCCATACTACTGATGGCCAGGATATGATTTTGGCACGGGAAACTCACAGAGTTTTCCTTAATCACAGTGGGAAAGAAATTGCATTTCAAAAACTGAAGCAGTCCTGAAGGATGGAGTGACTCAGTACAGAGAAGAGAACACTTATGACTCAGTTCCAGAGATCTACATCTGGGGACTGTGATGACAATGCAATCCTCAGCTTAAATGTAGAAGGGAGGATCTCTGTATCTGACAGCTGCTGGGATTTTTTTCCCCTTAGGAAATGGGCAATCCAGTCATTCCAGTGTTTTGATTTTCTAGGTAGTCAGAAGACCTGGAAACTTAGTTCAATTGTTTACTGCATGACCTTGAGTAAGTTGCTACCTTCTCTGAGATTTTGTTTCCCTTCTGACAAATGGGAAAAACTATAGTGTTGTATGCATGTAAGCTATCATTTTTTTTTTTCAGGTTTCACAGGGAAGAGATTTCACACAACCTGATAGATTTACCCATTCAAATGAAAGATGTCTTTTCGAGCATATCTAAAGGAATGGTCTGCATATTCTATAGTACCACATTTCCCATGATACAAGAGCATGGAAAGTGGTCACTCATTGGGAAACAGCTCTAGGACTCAATTTCCCATGGGACACTGTACCGAAAGCACTGGGAGATTACATCATAAGTAAAGGCCCAGTTCATGAGGTAGGTAGGTTTAATTGTACAGGAGGGCAATTTTAACTTTAGGGCTAAAGAGAGACCTGTATGGAAGGAGATTTCCAAGAGAGCAAAATGGAGAGAGACTTATGAGATGGGGAGCTGCATGGAGAATGATCACAATAGGAGTCTGTAATAAGAATGTAAATTTTGAAGATCTTCCCTGCCCCTAGGCTAATGTGCACCTGAAGCCTGGGGTGGGAGGCTTGTTTTTCAGTAGATACTTCTTGATTGACCAGTGAGTCAGTAAGGTTGTTACATTCTCTGAGCCAGGAGAAGGCTATATAAGCCCTGATGTGTAGCTTTATTTTGGGACTCACTTTGAGAAGTGTGCTGTGATTTGATCTGAATTCTGGGAAGCTGTTGTTGAGAGTCCCCCGGCTTTGAAAAACCCAGAATGTGGAAACCCAGATGTTGACTGGGTATGGATGTAATGGTTGGACAGTTTGGAAATCTGTCTACTTGATGTTTCTGTCTTGATAATTATGCCTGTATACTTTGAGGTTCAGGGTGCTGACCTTTTCTCCTGAACAAGGTAAATGATATATGTCTGACTGATTAAAGTAAGCTTGTTAACCCATTTTGAGTTGCTTTCCTTTAACAAAGCAGATCCAAGAACCTGTGGTAGCTGCAAACCCTGAGGACGCTTGGGGTGCTTGCCGCTACAAAATGGCGCTGTGAGCAGGATCTGCAGAGTAAAAGGAAAGTATGGGGGCTGGGATAATTGTTTGTTTCCCAGTTGTGGTAGCTGTGATTCTGTGGAGCTGTGGAGCAGGAGAGAAGAATGGCCTGCATGCAGACTTCGCTGAGCTGAGAGCAGGAATGGTGAGCTGCCTACATCGGGACCTGGGCAGAAGCCAGGAGCGGCTGCCACCTGCGGGAGGAGAAGGAGCCCAGGAGTTCGGAATTCAGCCACAGGAAAAGATAAGAACTGAGCAGCAAAGCAGGGGCACTGAATGTGTTTCCTGGCTGCATCCCACAGTTTGGGACCCAGGGGGAGGATGGACTTGTGACTATGGTGGGTGGGATGAAGTGCCTTGGATCCCCAGGGACCCCACCTTGTTGGTTTTGTTGCCCAGCCCCCTCTCTGTACTTGGAAGCAGGGGCTGGAGCTGTGTGAGGGGAAGGATACCCCTCCCCCAGAACTTTATTTGAACTCTTGTTTTGAATTGAGATGATAATGCTATGTACTTTGTGTTTGTTTAAGGGCCAGTAGCCACTTTGGTAACTTTGGTTCTGTACTTTGAAAATGTGACCTGGGAAATGTTTGGTGCTGATTCAAAAGTAAATTGTCTATGCTATGGGCATGAAAGATCTTGGGGCCGAATGTAATAAGAATGTAAATTTTGAAGATCTTCCCTGCCCCTGGGCTAATGTGCACCTGAAGCCTGGGGTGGGAGGCTTGTTTTTCAGTAGATACTTCTTGATTGGCCAGTGAGTCAATAAGGTTGTTACATTCTCTGAGCCAGGAGAAGGCTATATAAGCCCTGATGTGTAGCTTTATTTTGGGACTCACTTTGAGAAGTGTTCTGTGATTTGATCTGAATTCTGGGAAGCCGTTGTTGAGAGTCCCCCGGCTTTGAAAAACCCAGAATGTGGAAACCCAGATGTTGACTGGGTATGGATGTAATGGTTGGACAGTTTGGAAATCTGTCTACTTGATGTTTCTGTCTTGATAATTATGCCTGTATACTTTGAGGTTCAGGGTACTGACCTTTTCTCCTGAACAAGGTAAATGATATATGTCTGACTGATTAAAGTAAGCTTGTTAACCCATTTTGAGTTGCTTTCCTTTAACAAAGCAGATCCAAGAACCTGTATGGGCAGCAAACCCTGAGGACGCGCTTGGGGTGCTTGCTGCTACAGAGTCCCAACATGATTCTTTTTTCCTAGTCAGGATGTAGAGGTAGGCAGTGATTCTGTAAAATCACAGAATTAGAAGGGACCTTAAAAGCCATCCAGTTCAATCCATTGCTGGCTAAGAAGCACCTCTGTGTCATCATTGACAAGTACTAATCTAAGAACTGACCAGTGTCTGCTTGAACATTGTTAGTGAAGAGGTTACCCACTAAGAGGGTTAGAGTTGCTCTGGAGATCCAAAAATACCAACACGCCAGGTCCTGCCGAATGAATTCGACTCAAGTCTTCTCTCAACCAAAGAAAAGTAAAATTTATTAAAAGTTTGCTTGCATTAGACACAGAGTAAATCTGTGCTAGGTTATTCTATGGCGCTCTCACAAACATGAAGAAAAGATAGGGTCTTATATACAGAAGGTTGTGGGAGGAATCTAGGGGTGGTCTAGGGAAGGAGTTTGGGGAGCATCTTCAGGAGAAGTTAATGAGGTCAATGAGTGATTAAGAGTGGGAAGTAGCTGGAGACTACAGACAAGGGTGGATCGATATTTTGATAGGTTGGAAGTCTAGTAACAGGCTTGGGCTCAGCCACCATGTAAGGCTTATTGCCTCATGCAAATGCCTCATCAAATGGGATGATTTAATCAAGAGTCCAAGGGAGGTTCCCAGAGCCTGTACCTCAAGGACTCAAGGAGAACTAGAGGGGGCTCCCAGAGCCCATACCTCATCTTTAGGGGAAACCTAGACCTTTCTGAGGGATTCTTTTTCATTTTCTGAGATTGATTGATCTATTCATTCATTCATTCATTCATTCATTCATTCATTCATTCATTCATTCATTTATTTATTTCTGAGAATTATTAAGCTGTTTTCCCTTCTGTTAAGTCCTTCTGTAACTTCACATATTACTCATAATTCTTGTCTTTCGGGCCAAACAGAAGTCTGCTCCCTCTTACATGATAGCTCCTTGAAAAACAGCTGTCATGCCCCCTTCTCAAGTTTGGAAGACCTAGGTTTAAATCCTAGACTTTCTACTTAGTGTTATTCATTTGGGCAAATTTCTTTGCCTCTTAAGATCTCATTTTCTAATTTTGATCAGA
This sequence comes from Petaurus breviceps papuanus, assembly GCF_028583685.1. NCBI lineage: Eukaryota > Metazoa > Chordata > Mammalia > Diprotodontia > Petauridae > Petaurus > Petaurus breviceps. Next base: position 9,725,767 of record NW_027185754.1, on the reverse strand, counting down.
GTGATCTGTAAGGTTCATTTTATTCCTGTTATGATAAATTCGTAAGATCCCTTCCTGTTCTTACATTCTATTTCTAAGATCCTCTGTGTCTCTGACATTCTATGTTTTAGGGCTCTACCAGCCCTGAAACTCAATTTTTACAATATTAAGGCCACTTCTAACTCCTATTATCTAAAGATCACCTCTTTCCTAGCAAACCATATATTTACCTGCATCCCCATCTGACAGCTATCCTGCTTTGGTGACCTGTACCTTTGCCTCTAGAAGCCTGAGTACCATGAAATCTTAGGATACTACCCTTGGCTTTTATCGATTTAAAAAAAAATTTTGTAGATTCCCTTTATTTTTTAAGCTACAATACTGTTAAGACAGACTGTTTGACATCTCAAGACCCTCCCTGGAACTTAGAAATATATTCAAGTATACATCCAACACAATGACTTGCACAGTCAACAAATTCAATTTTCCTGATTTGTAGTAATTGATGAGGTATGGGCTCTGGGAGCCCCCTCAGAGCTCTCCTTGAGTCCTTGAGGTACAGGCTCTGGGAAACCCCCTAGAACTCTGATTAAATCTTCTCATTTGATGAGGCATTTGCATGAGGCCATAAGCTTTACATTGTGGCTGGGCCCAAATCTCTGTTACTAGACATCCCACCCTTGAGCCTATCAAAATATCAATCCACCCTTGAACTGGCCTAGCCCACCATTGTCTGTAGTCTCCAGGTAGCCTCCAGCAACTTCCCACCCTTAACCACTCATTGATCTCATCTGACTTCTCCTGAAGACCCTCCCCAAACTCCTTCTCTAGACCACCCCTAGATTACTCCCACAACCTTCTGTATATAAGATCCCATGTTGTCTCCATGTTTGTGAGAGTACCATAGAATGACCTAGCACAGGCTTACTCTGTGTCCAATATAAAAGAACTTTTAATAAACTTTACTTTTCTTTGGCTGAGAGAAGACTTGAGTCGAATTCATTTGGCAGGACCCCGGTGTGTTGGTATTTTGGGGTCTCCAGAGTAACCCTAACCCTCTTTATGGGTAACCTCTTCAGGTGTGCCATACCTCCTTCTCCCTTCAGGAGGGATGGTGCATTTTATCATATGACCTCAGGAATCATTATTGGTCATCATGTTTAATCTGTGTTCTACTGCTTTTTAGTTCGTTTTTATTTATGTCATAAGAGTCATATACATTATTTTCCTGGTTTGTATTCTTTGCTCTGCATCATTTCACGATTTCCCATGTTTCTGTGAATTCCTCATCTTCACAATACTCCGTCATATATATTCCCCAATGAATGTGCATCCTTTTTAATTCTAATCTTTTGCTTCCACAAAGACTGGTGGTGCTATGAATTTTTTGGGATATATGGGACCTTTTTGTTCTTTTCATCATGAAGGCATATGCTGGAATCCCCTTGCCTTTAGTACTCCAAGCTGTAGAGTATTGGTAAATTATTTGGAGTGTCTCATTACCTGTAGACGCTTTCTCAAGAGAAAATAGTCTGGTTTCAATCAATCAATCAATAAACCTACTGTGTACTAGGCTCTGAGCTAGCTACCAAGGGGTAAGAAAACAAACATGAAAAAGTTCCTGATGTCAAGCTTCCATTCTGTAACCGCTTTCCTTTAATGGGAATTCATAAGATTTATTTGATTGAGGAAGAAACAGACCCAGAGAAACAAATTAACGTGACCAAAGTCACACAGATAAGAAGTTGTACAGTTTGGATTTTAACTCATATTCTTTATTTCTGGAATTCCTTTTCACTTAATTTAATGTCCTTTGTTTGCTTTCTCTGGATTGTCTGTCCCCAGAAATTTAGCAATCTATTTGAGGAAAGCACTTGGTTACCTCCCGACTGTATCAACATGGAATCATCATTATTTTAAGAATGTAACAAATCACTCCCTTCTCTGGCTCCAAGAATCTCTTTGTGGCTTCTCGTGTCAGTGGCGCCACCTCCTGTTCAAATGGAGCCATGTCAGGCTCTGATACTGGTAAGCCAAAATTGTAGTCTGGATTCTTGAGGAAGTTCATTTACAATTCAGCTAGGTGCTGGAACTGCATCACAAATTCGGTATAACAAATGTTCAAGAAACTGTGGATCTGTTTGCTTGTTCTGTGCAGCTATTTCGGCACTTACTGTGATCCACTCATTGCCTATTTGAGGGGTGGTTGCTTAGGATGATAAAATAATTTACTTCCTCCTGGTGTTTGGTCACATTGTACTTTCCCAAATAGCCCCAGGGCCTGCTTCTGAATAAACTGCTGGATGAAACTGGAAAGTAGTGGGTGTCAACCCACTGAAAGTTTGATTTTTTTCTTAGTTGCGAAATCTTTAACCAGCCAAAGGAACTGTCATTGCACACATCCCAATTCCCATGTGAGCTTGCTAGTAAAAGAGACTACTCAGACTTTTACTCCTACCAGCAAAAGCTTGCATTTCTATAGGACTTTTTACCTATCTATGTGGTGCCAGAGATAAAGCCTTCAGAAGTTCAAACTTGGCCTCAGAAACTTACCGGTTGCATGACTTTGGGCAAGTCACTTGCCTGCTTTGTGTCTCAACTACCTCATCTGCAGAAAAGGACTAATAACAGCACCTACTTCCCAACACTGTAGTGAGGAGTAAAAGGAACTTGCAATGGTAAGTACTCTAGTGCCATATAAATGCCCACTTTTATTCCATTTAATCCTTCTAACTATGCTAGATTATCTGTTGTACTGAGGTGACTGATGAAGGACCAAAGGTCGACTGTTAGATGGTCTCCAAGTCATGGAAGTTTTGAATAGCTCACTATAGGTAAGCCTGTTAGTTCATAAACCCACCATTAGGATTTCTAATCCTAATAAATCCTTGCTTTTATACACTTGCCTCTAAACTGCAATTTAAGCAAGTTTTGCTATATGTGATACAATCACAAAAGGTTGCCTCCATATTTGAAATTCTTACTTTGCTGTTCACTTCCAAGGTAAAGAAATCTATGTAGGTGATATATATATATATATATATATATATATATATATATATATATATATA
>NW_027185754.1:9681481-9722707 GCF_028583685.1 Petaurus breviceps papuanus | reverse complement strand
ATATATATATATATATATATATATATATATATATATATATATATATAACTCAACTCACTTGATAATAATCCTGATTGGAGCCATATCTAGCATGGTGTGGTTGAGTCTTTGTCTATTGAAGCTAACATCTGGGGAGGCACACTTTTTCCTCCCTGCAGTGACTACGGTCCTCATGTTTTGCCTCAGAATTCTTCAGAGGTCTAGGTTGCAACTGCTTCTAGCTACCAATCTCAAGACCTGTTACTGTCACCCTTCCAGGGACCCATCTTCCTTCCCAACCCCTGTTGGGAGAAGGAACAGGGATCTTTGGGAGATGAGACACTTCTGGCATAACTCATCTGATGGTGAGATTACCTTTTGCGTTACAATGATGACACTCTCCCCAATTACACCCTTGATGGGATCATATCCTGTCCTCTACTCCATGCTTCTAACTGAATCCACTGTAGGTACAGTTTAAGCTAGTTATGGCTTTGTCCCTGATATATTCCTGGTCTATTCCTGAAAGGGCCCCATCTTGCACAAGAGAAGTTTTGCCAAGGCCATATGGACCTAGACTATATGCCAAGGATCATTCCATATTTAAATAAATTATAAGGCTAAAGAATCTCAAAGCTAAGAGTCACAAGAGAGGAAAAAGTCCAATGTGAATATCAAGAAGTAAGGGTTAGAGACAGCATTCCAAAAGTTGATATAAAATGAATTGACATGGACAATTATTCCAGTGAAGCCTCTCTGTTCATGTATGTTGGAAGCAATAGGTATAGTGGAGAACAGCATGTGCTCTGGAGCCAGAGGTGCTGGGTTCAAATCCTTCTTGGGATACTAGCTATGTGACCTTGGGCAAATTATTTAGCCTTAGTTTCCTCATTTGTCAAAGGAGGGGTTGGATTAATTCAGGGGTTCTTACCATGGAGTCTGTGAACTTGGCTTAAAAATATTTAGATTACTCTATTTCAATATCATTGGCTTCTTCTTCTTTTGTTTTTTAAAGCAATTGGGGTTAAGTAACTTACTCAAGGTTACACGGCCAGTTATTTCTGGGCGTGGTGCTAAGTATTAGAGCCCAGATTTGATCCCAGGTCATCCCGACACTGGGGCCAGTGCTCTTACTCACTGCGCCACCTGGCCACCCCTATTGGCTTTTTTCACCCCTATATATGCCTCTTCCAAGTTCTTTCCCTATGCCTTCCTTCCCCTCCTCTCCCAAAATGGGGTGTTATATCCTTACTTGAGGGTGTTCTGCCCAAAGGAAGGTAAATTTTGATGACTGAAACCTACTTAGTTATTTTGGGCTTTACTGGCTAGATTTCTTTCTCAAAAAACCATGCCTTAAATCCAGTTCACTTTGAATCTCATTGATGGGACAACAATAGGTCCCTGCCCAACCACTTAATTGTTACTTTTTGGGCCCTCCTGGCTCAGAATGAATTTAAGTAGTAATTGGTTCTCTTTTGTCCAATCAGTTTTCCCCTTCTAGTTTGATTTTTTTTTTTTAATGAAAGGGGCCATTCCTTGATTTACTTCTTAGAGGTCTATTCACTCAATGGGCATTGCCTCACTCAAAGTGAGAACCTGAAAAGACATTGCTTAAAAAGGCGAAGGTCTCCTGCTGCATCCTGGGCCATCTCCAGTTGTCCTGATCTATATCTGGCCACTGGACCCTGATGAGTCTGGAGGAGAAAGAGAGGCTAGTGACTTTGCACAGCCCTCCCTCCCTCAAATCCAATTCAATGCAAGTCATGTCATCATCTGCCTGATGTCATGGTCCTCTTTGAGAATGAAGGACAAAGAACACAACCATCCAATCGATCGTGGTAGCTGTTCTCTGTGGACTCCCAGGTCACTCACCTGCCTTCCTCAATAAGTTCCAGTACTTGGTTCACAGTTTTTCTCTCCTCCACAACTCCTTCCCTCATACTAGAGAACTTCAACATAAATACTGACTTTCCCTCAAACACCTTAGCCAGTTATTTCCTCAACCTGTTCACTTCCCATGACCTACTCCTCCACATCATCTTAGCTACACTCAAAGGCAGTATAGTCATACCCTTGATCTTGTTACCTACAAATGTACCATCTCCACATTCAAGAATTCTGAAATCCCCTTATCCTATTGATTTTTCACCTCTTCTTCTACCTTCCCTTTCAAAGGTTTTTTTATCTGCACTATGACCACTAATCTGTTGACCCCCCCCCCCAAATTTTCTTTTAGACTAACTCTCCTACATTAATCACTCTCTCCTCTTTTTCCCAAGTTGATTCCTTAGTGAACCAATTTAACTCTACACTGTCCTCCTCTCTTGAATCACACTCAGCTAAGTCTGAGCCTTAGATCACTCCCACCTTTTGTCACCTTCACTCCTACATACAGGTTGCTGAATGAAGATGAAGAAAATCATACAACTATTCTGAATAGGTTCACTACAAATTTGTTTTGTACAACCTCAACTGGGCTCTCACTGCTGCAAGTCAATCCTACTATGAGTCCTTTATCAAGCCATTATCCCATTCTCCACACTGGCTCTTTCAAACCTTTTCATCCCTCTTCAAATATCCCATGGCTCCCCTTCCCCTGATGCTTTCAGCTGAGAATCTTGCTTCATATTTTACAGAAAAAAATTGAGGCCATTTGCCATAAGCTTTCTCTTTTCTCTTCTTCCTCATCTCCTATCACTCAGATGCATTCTGTCTCTATCTCCTCCTTCACCCATCTCACATGAAGTAGCCTTACTCCTTACCAAAGCTAGTCTTTAAAAATTTTTTTTTTAATTTTACATCATTCATTTCCACAAGATTTTGAGTTACAAATTTTCTCCCCATTTTTTCCCTGCCCACCACCCCTAAACAGCAATCCCACCGAATATCCCATCCATCAATCTGCTCTTTCCTATATCTTCCCCTATCCCCCCTCTGACTTTCCAGTAGGGCATGGTGGATCTCTATGCCCCAGTGCCTGTATATCTTATTTCCAAGTTACATGTAAAATAATAATAATAATAATATGTGTTTTAAACATTTGATTTTAAACCTTTGAATTCTAGATTATTTCCCTACCTCCCTCATCACCCACCCTTACTAGGAAGATAAGCAATTCAATACAGGTTCTTACATGTGTAGCTATGCAAAACATTTCCATAGTGGATATATGGTGAAAGACTGACTATATTTCCCTCCATCCCATCCCACCCCCCACTTGTTCTATTCTTTACTTTGATCCTGTCCTTTTTCAAAAGTGGGTGCTTCCAATTTCCCTCCCCCCAAGCCTGCCCTTCCTTCCATTATCCCCCCTCTCATCACCTTTCCCCATTCTCCTGTAGGGTGAGATACCCTATTTAGTGTGTATGCCATTTCTTCCCTAAGCCAAATTCAATGAGAATAAGGTTGACTCATTTACTTTTGCCTTTCTATTCTTCCCCTCCATTGTAACTATTTTCCCTTGCCTCTTCTGTATGAGATAGTTTACCCCATTCTGTCTCTCCCCATCTCCTCTCATTATATTCCTCTCTCACCTCTTAATTTCACCTTTTAAGTATCATCCCTTCCTATTAAATTGGTCTTGTGCCCTCTATCTATGTATACCTGTAAGTATATATACACACATTCACATATGTATTCATATGCCCATATACCCTCATATATAGACACACACACACACACACACACACACACACACACATATATATATATATATATATATATATATATTTTCCCTTCAACTACTGAGAAAAGTTTCATAAGTTACAATTATTGTTTTTCCATGTAGGAATGTTAATAGTTAGACTTTGATATGTTCCTTATGATTTCTTTTCCCTGTGTACCTTCTCATACTTCTCTTGCTTCTTGTATCTGAATGTCAAATTTTCTGTTCAACTCTGGTTTTTTCAGCAAGAATGCTTGAAAGTCCTCTATTCCACTGAATGACCATATTTTCCCCTGAAACATGATACTCAGTTTTGCTGGGTAGGTGACTCTTGGTTTTAATCCCAGCTCCTTTGCCCTCCGGAATATCATATTCCAAGCCCTTCGATCCCTCAGTGTAGAAGCTTCCAGATCCTGGGTTATCCTGATTGTGTTTCCACAATATTCAAATTGTTTCTTCCTGGCTGCTTGTAATATTTTCTCCTTAATCTGGGAATTCTGGAACCTGGCTATAATATTCCTAGGAATTTTCTTTTTGGGATCTTTTTCAGGAGGTGATTGGTGGATTCTTTCAACCTCTGTTTTGCCCTCTGTTTCTAAAACATCAGAGCAGTTTTCTTTGAGAACTTCCTGGAGGATGATTTCTAGGTTCTTACTTTGAGCATGGTTTTCAGGTAGTCCAATAATTTTTAAATTCTCTCTCCTGGATCTATTTTCCAGGTCAGTGGTTTTTCCCATGAGATATTTCACATTGCCTTCTATTCTTTCATTTGTTTGGATCTGTTTAACAGCATCTTGATTTCTCATAAAGTCATTAGCTTCCATTTGCTCCAGTCTAATTCTGAAGCAATGATTCTCCTGAGTGAGCTTTTGAGATTCTTTTTCCATCTGGCAAATTCGGCTTTTTAAGGCATTCTTCTCCTCTTTGCCTTTTTGAGCCTCTTTTGCCATTTGAGTCAGTCTGTTTTTTAAAGTGTTATTTTCCTCAGTCAGGCTGTTGACTCTCATTCCATAATTTTCTTGAATTGTTCTCATTTCTCTTCCCAATTCTTCCTCCACTTCTCTTATCTGCTTCTTAAGGTCCTTCATGGCCTGTAACCAGGTCGTATTATCCTTTGAAGCTTTTGGTGCAAGAGTTCTGACTTCACTGTCTTCCTCCTGTTCCATGCTTTGCTCCTTTTTATCCCCAAAATAGGAGTCTAATGTTGGAATCTTCTGTCTGCTTTGTTTCCTTTGCCTGGTCATGTCGCCTCCTTAGTCATTTTACCCCTGGGCTTTTTGCCACAGTAGAACTCTGCCACCAGACAGGGGAGCTTTCGTCCCAAACACTGGGGTTTTCTCAGTTGCTGGAGGTATTAGATGGGTGCCCTTTCTGAAGCCTCCACACGCTCTGGCAAGCTGGACATACACCCCAGGACCTCCACCCTAGACTGCAAACCAGATCCAAGCAGGTTAAAGCAAGAGCAATTACCACTCAGACTGGCGCTTGGTCCCCCTACACTCTGCAGGCCAGGAGCTGAAGCCGCCACATGGAACTGGCTGGCTGTGCCAGTGTCTCAGTGGCTTCTTGCCCTGGGGGCAAAAGCCACGCACTCCCACTTACTGGTCCCAAAGTCCAGACTGCACTCACCTCTCACTTTGTCCTTTGCATCTATGTGTTAATAATTCTGGAAACAGCCACAGCTGCTACTGATCTGGGGTCCCTCCAGCCTGTGGCTGGTCAGGCCTGCCCTGGGGCTAAAGCCTCGGAGTGGGGCTGGGCTCGGCTCCCAGAGTGCTGTGCTGGCTGATTCCTGCCGGCCTGCCAGGCTGTCCTCAGCAGGAGGTTAGCTTCTCTGTGTCATTTTGTGGGTTCTGCAGCTCCAAAGTTTGTTTAGAATCCCCTTTTTACATTGATTGGGGAAGGTGGAAGCCAGAGCCGCAGGGAGGTCGTGTTTCTACTCTGCCATCTTGGCTCCACCCCTAGGTTCTTTTTTTGATCATGGCTTTCAGGTAGCTCAATAATTTTTAAATTATCTCTCCTGGATCTGTTTTCCAGGTCAGTGGTTTTTCCAATGAGATATTTCACATTTCCTTCTATTTTTTTTTCATTTGTTTGGATCTGTTTAATAGTATCTTGATTTCTTATAAAGTCACTAGCTTTCCATTTGCTCTAATCTAATTCTGAAGGAATTTTTCTCTTCAGTGAGCTTTTGAGATTCTTTTTCTATCTGGCAAATTCAGCTTTTTAAGGCATTCTTCTCCTCATTGCCTTTTTGAGCCTCTTTTGCCATTTGAGTTAGTCTTTTTTTTTAAGGTGTTATTTTCTTCAGTCAGGTTGTTGATTCTCATTTCATAATTTTCTTGCATCATTCTCATTTCTCTTCCCAGTTTTTCCTCCATTTCTCTTATTTGGTTTTCAAAATCCTTCTTAAGGTCCTCTATGGCCTTTAACTAGTTCCTATTTTTCTTGGAAGCTTTTGGTGCAAGAGTTCTGACTTTTCTGTCTTCCTCCTGTTCCATGCTTTGATCCTTTTTGTCCCCAAAATAAGAGTGTAAAGTTGGATTGCTCTGCTTGCTTTGCTTCCTTTGTCTGCTCATGTTTCTACTCAATTACTTGACTTTTGAGCTTTTTGCTACAGTAGGACTCTGCTACCAGATGGGAGCTTTGTCCCAATCGCTGGGGTTTTCTCAGCTGCTGAAGGTATTAGTTGGGTGCCCTCTCTGAAGCCTCCACACACTCTGGCAAGCTGGTCACACACCCCAGGACCTCTACCTTAGACCATAATCCAGATCCAAGCAGGTTAAAGGAAGAGCAATTACCCCTCAGACTGGTTGCTTGGTCTCTCTACAATCTGCAGGCCTGGAGCTGAAGCTGCCATGGGATGGCTGCTGCATGGCTTTGGTGCCTCGGAGGCTTCTCCCTCCAGGGGATAAAGGCCGAACCAAATTCTCAAACTATGGGATCCCAAAGTCCACACTGCACTGACCTCTGACTTTGTCCTTAGCCTCTATGTGTTGATAATTCTGAAAACTGCCTGTCATGGGAATGTAAATTTTTAAGAACTTCCCTGCCCTTAGGCTAAAGTGCACCTGAAGCCTGTGGTGGGAGGCTTGTTTCTCAGGAGATACTTTGTGATTGGGCAGTGGGTCAAGAAGGCTGTTACATTCTCTGAGCCAGGAGAAGGCTATATAAACTCTATTGTGAGGCTTTGTTTTGGGGCTCACTTTGAGAAGTGTTGTGTGATTTGATCAGATGAGACTCTGGGAAGCCGTTGAGAGCCCCCCAGCTTTGAAAAACTCAGATGTTGATGGTAACTGTGATTTGGTATGGATGTAATGGTTGGACAATTTGGAAACCTGTCTGCTTGATCTGTTTCTCTGTCTTGATAATTTTGTCTGTATACTCTGAAGTTTGGGGTGCTGACCTTTTCCCCCTGAACTAGGTAAACAATATATGTTTGATTAAAGTAAGCTTGTTAACCCATTTTGAATTGCTTTCCTTTATCAAAGCAGATCCAAGAACTTGTGTTGGCAGCCACCCTGGGTATGCTGGGGTGCTTGCTGCCACCCTGCCACAGCTGCCGGTGATCTGAAGTCCCTCCAGCCAGTGACCGGTCAGGCCACCCTGATGCTAAAACCTCGGGCTTGCGCAGGGCTGGGGTAAGCTCCCAGAGTGCTGTGCTGGCCACTGCCTGCTGGGCTGTCCTCAGGCAGAGTTAGCTTCTCTGTGTCATTTTGTGGGTTCTGTGGCTCCCAAGTTTGTTCAGAGTCCCCTTTTACATGAGTTGGAGGAGGTGGAAGAGGGAGCCACACAGAAATCCTGTTTCTACTCTGCCCCTCCACCCCCAAAGCTAATCTTTGTACTTGTTCAAATGATCCAGTTCCATTTTATCTCCTCCGACAGACTGTATTCTCTGTCATCCTTACTCCTTCACTTATATTTAATCTTTTCCTTTCTACCGACTCATTCCCTACTGCCTACACACATGCCAAAATCTTCCCTCATTTGCTCCTTCCATCCATGCTAACTACCCTCCTCTATTTCTTCTCCCCTTTGTAGCTAAACTCCCTGAAATGACTATCTACAATAGGTACCTTGACTTTCTTTCCTCCCACTCTCTTCTCAGCCCCTTACTATCTGACTTCTGAACTTATTATTTCACCAAAACTACCTTCTTCAAAGTTTCAAATGATCTCTTAGTTGTCAAATTCAGTGGCCTTTACTCAGTCCTCAGCCATTTTGACTTCTCTGCAACCTTTGACACTGTTGACCATTTTCTCTTCCTGGATACTCTCTTCTCTCTTGGTTTCAGAATGCTACTCACTCCTGGTTCTCATCTTACTCTGCTCCTTCTCTTCTCTTTTACTGGGTCCTCTTCCACTTCATACCCTCTAAAACACTGGTGTTTAGACACAACTCAAAATTGTGTCCTGGGACTTCTCCCTCTATACTACTACTCCAATGGAATTAATTAGCATTTCTATGCTTATGATTCTCAATGCTAATCTATCCTACTCTAACCTCTTTGCTGACCTCCAATATTGCATCTCCAACTGCCTTTCAAACATCTCAAACTAGATTTCCAATAGACCGGTTTTTTTTTTGCTTTTTTTGAGGGCAATTGGGGTGAAGTGACTTGTCCAAGGTCACACAGCTAGTTTTTGTGTTGAGTGTCTGAGGCCGGATTTGAACTCAGGTCCTCCTGACTCCAGGGCCGCCCCCCGAAATAGACATTTTCAACTCAACATGTTTAAAATTGAGCTAATTATCTTTTACCCTAAGCCTTTCCCTCTCTGCACCCTTCCTTATTATTCTAGAGGGTAACATTCTTCCAGTCCCTAAGGCTCCCATATCCAATCTGTTGCCATGGCCTTGAAACATCTCTTGAATATATCTGATATTTCCACAGGTTATAGGCTCTCATCACCTTATGACTGGACTGCTGTAATAGCTTGCTAGTGGATCTCCCTGCCTCATCTTTTCCTACTTTAACCCATTGTTCATTCAGTTACCAAAGTCATTTTTCAGAAGCACAGGTCCAACCATTTCACCCCCTACTCAACAGACTCCAATAGCTCCTTATTGAGTACAGGATCAAATACAAAATGCCCTATTTGACAACTGGAACTAGAACTCTGATCCAGTGACATTGACCTCTTGGCTGTTTGTAAAGCCAAGCATGAGCAGCTTTCCAGAGGAACTGCTGCTGTGAACAGCTTTAAGGTTCTAATCACATAGTATAGTGAACTCTATTTATTCAGCAGCAAACTAAAGCAAAACATTCACAGAAACCAAAGCATAGCATTCACAATGTTATAACATAAAAATTTATCACCAAAGTGGCCATATAGTTTTAAACAAAAGATATCATTCAGTAAGTCCTTAACTCAATCATCCTTAAGGAGCAAGCCTCCTTAAGGGACAAAAAGTACAAAGGTCAAGGTTCTCCATCCCAGGTCCCATTGTCTTAGTCTCTCAGTCAAAGACAATGGAGATTAGTTTGATTGGAGATTAGTTTCCAATCATCCTTAAGAGGTACAAGATACAGAGTACAAAGTTCACCCATCCCTAGGCCACAGTAAATCATGATTTTCTTAGTCAGCATTAAGTACCCAAGGAGAAGTCTTATCATCTTGGCTCAAGGCTGGCTCCCAAATTCCATGGTTCCTTTTCTATGGGTCCAGCTCCTGCCTGAATCTACCCAATCATTCCCTGGATTCACAGGTAGGCTCAGCTCTTCTTCCGATTCCATATTGAAGTTCACAGTGTCCAGTCCACCTCAAAGTCCTTCACAGTTTCTGTTTCTGGGAAGACAAAGTTTAACAGAATCAAAATAACATTCGTGCACATTGCTGGCACCATCATCAATTTACTATCTGCCTGTGAAATCAACAGAGACCCAAAAACAAGTTCTGAGAAGTCAACACAAATCATCAGCATAGAAATCAACACAGACTCACAAACAAGGTCCAAGAGGTCAACACAAATCATCAATAAAGTCCCAGAATCACTGAAACCTTCCTCCAGGACTTCTGTAAACAGACAAGAAAATCCTCTTTCAGGGTTTCCAATAAGGTCCCGGGGCTTCTGTACAAAGTATCACAAACACAAATCAACACAGACAGAACAGAGTGCCAGGATAACACAAATTTTCTCCTTCTAAACTCTGCCACCACAAGTATTCCATTTTCAGTTCTGCTCTCTCCCAGCTTGTACTCAGCTTTTTATCTGATCATTAGCTCCTCCCTGTTCTGCCCACCTCTTATGTCCTTCTTATTCCTGACTTTGGCAAGTCCCTTCCATTGTGGGTTTCACAAGTTCTGTTTCTTAACAAAAACTTGATATAATCATGGGCAAGGCTCAAAAGAAACTTGAACTGAAACAAGGTGCTAAATGATTAAATAGTTGAAATAAGGTGCCAAATACTCCTTTGCTTGTTATTACACCATTCCATGAAAGAAGTTGTTCCATCTCTTTGCTCCCTGCATTTTCTTGGGCTATCCCCTGGGCCTAGAGCTTCTCTCTACTCTGGCTACTGACTTCCCTGGCTTCCTTTGTGCCCCAACTAAAATCAATCTCTCTCTTTCTGTCTGTGTCTCTTTCTCTAAACTAGAAGCCTTCCCTAATCTCTTTTAATTTAAGTGCCTTTCCTCTTATTTATTTCCTACTTATCCTGTGTAGGGCTTGCTTTGTATATATTTGTTTGCATCTTGCCCCCTCCATTAGACTGTAAGTTCCTTGAGGGCAGAGATTGTCTTGTGCTTCTCTTTGTACCTCCAGTGGTTGCCATAGTGTCTGGTATACAGTAGGCACTTAATAAATATTGGTTCACTGATTTTATATACAACTAGGATTGGTCAGGGCATGTCTCGTTTGCCTAACATGGAGGTGCTCTGGAGGGATCTTTAGAGAATATCTAGTTTATCTAACATGGAACCCACTGCATCCTCTACCACATGGTTGGTGTTACCTTCTTTTGAGGGACTGTCTGCATTTTTTAAACTGGTGTACTCTTTTTGGCAGCTTTTATTTGGTGCAACCTGATAGTGAAGATCCTAGTTTACCTATATTGAGGATATTATGAACTGAACTGGTGAGAAGGGAAAGACTTCCTTCCCCTGCTCTCTCTTTTTTAATCTGGCTCCAAGAAATGAGCCTGGAGGTGTTTTTTTCTGTCCTGCTTAGTTTCAGTTGCTTAAACTTCAGGTGCCAGAGATGATCTCCAGTGAAACCTGGGAGTCTGAGCTATAGAGACCTTGGAGTCAGGATTGTAAGCAGGGTGGGGCAAGTGTAATGCCAATCAAAGGCAACTTCCAAGGTTCAGAATACCAGCATAGTAACTGTCCATTTTATTCAGTGACAAATTAAGGCAAAACATTCATAGAACAGAGAAAATCAAAATACAGCATTCACCAAGTACAATTCAATAATTTCCAAGTACTACTCCACCTCTGGAAAGTACATTCATTTAGTCAATCACAAAATCTCTCTTCTCAAATGGAGATTAAGATTATTTTCCAATCATAAGCAAGGTATATTCATTTGGTCAATCACAGAACACAAAAGGTCAAGTTTCCCACCCCTGGATCACAACTGAATTACAATTATCATCAGTTAATGCCAAGCACCTTCTCAAAAGGGGCAGTAGAGAGCACAAAGGCCATCTACCACTGAGCTACAGCAAGGTTAAGATATCATCATAGCATTCAATACCCAAGGAGAGGTCTTTTCTTCATCTTGACCCGAGGCAAATTCTCAGCAATCTTTGTTCCTGGGGAGACAAAGCTTAACAAAGCCACAATATACATTGCCAGTGTCCTCACCAATTCACTCTCTGCCTACAGAACAGTCTCAGGAACCCTGAAAATGTCAGCAAGACCCTCTTCCAGGATTTCTGTAAACATACAACAAGAAAATCCTTCAGAGCTTGTGAACCAACAGCAAGGTTCCAGAACTTCTGCAACAACAGCACTGTCCTTCACCAGCGGACAAATTTAGCAAAACAACATCAAAACAGACAGATAAAACACTGGCATCACAGCCATGTCTTCTCAGTCCTTGGCAGTTCTGGGTTACAGCTGTGAAAAGTCCTGTGAAAAGCTTGAGCTGGCCCTCAGCAATCCTCTCTCTCTCTATGCCTCTAAGATGCTGCTTCCAAAAGTTCTTCTGCCTCTCTTTGCTTGGCCTCCTCTCTAAATCCACAGTATCAGCTCCTCCCAGTTCAACCCTCTCTTTTCACATCAACAAGTCTATGCCACAAGTGGGATTCACAAGCTCTGGGTTTTAACACTCAACCCGAAAACCAAGCCAGTACAGGGGGATCTTTAAATTCCATTACTATTACAGCAAGTCAGCCAGCTCAGCATGGAAATCCTGAGAAAACAAAGTGCTTGAGACTCAAACTCAAGGGATGTTTTGTGACTTGGAGCTGAGACTGTGTTCTGTAGGAACTGAGCTAAGCTCTGACTCTAATCCCCTTCTCTTCCCCAAAGACTAAGGCAGTGAAAGGGAGGAAGATTATGCCTACCATATGACAGGGGACTAAGTTTGTATGTTTATAATTATATCTTTTAGAATAAATATTTCAGGGTAAAAACTAATTTAACTGTAAGTGGCTAATGAAACTGGGGTGTAGGGGACTGATCAGTTCCCTGTGCTTGGAGGAATACTGGTGGTGATGACTAGAGTCATTTGTAGAAAGCCTTTGTTGTTGTTCAGTCACATCTGACTCTTGGTGACCTCATGGACCATACTATCAATAGGGTTTTTTTTGGCAAAGATTCTGGAGTGGTTTGTCATTTCCTTCTCTAGTGAATTAAGGCAAACAGAGATTAAAGATTTGCCCAACGTCACACAGTTAGTAAGTGTCTGAGGCAGTATTTGAACTCAGGTCTTACTGACTCTAGGCCCACACTAAATCCACTGAACCACCAAGCTTCCCCATATCTAGGCAGAAAGCTTATATACAGCCCAAATCCCATTAATGGTAGCAGAGAACCCTGGAGGGAAGGGAAGAGTGAAATCTAACTGACCTTGCTTGCTGTTAATACTACATCTGCATTTAAAAACATTCTGAGAAGTGGCTGATAAGCTTTCCTGGGACCTCCATAGTGGAAATGTGAAAGAAGGAAAGGAGAAGCCTTTGGATTCAGCCTGTGTTAGAACAGAGATTCCTTTGAGGCTAGAGACAACCTTGACTGACTGACTTCCTGAATCTCAAGTGAATATCAGCATGCAATTTCCTTTTCACCTGAATCATGGTCTGTATCCTTTCTATGTAAGTCATCAGTTTCTCTGCAACTGGCAGACAGGTACTTCTCAGAGACTATTGGACTGATTGTCCAGTAGTCTTGTGTTCTTAGCAACAGGGTACTCAAGTACTTTCTTTGAGTATTGGGTAGTTGTTATGTTATGTATTAGATTTGCAAAGCATCATTCATTCTTCAGTTATTTTTCAGACAGGCAGATTTCACAGTCTTTCAAGAACTTGGTAAGGGGTGAATATTTACTATATTGTTCTGCTATCTTGTGTTATCCTTGAAAACCAAGATTTCTTAGCAGAGCTAAGAAAACTCCTGGCTGGAGTTCCTAACAATGAACTCAGGCATCATTGCTTATTTTTCCTTTAGCTTTTCTGAGCTGAAGCCATATATAGCTACCTGTAAGTGTTAGACTTTCTTAAATTAAGCTCAGGCACATGATGATTGTGTCTCCACTTTGCTATCTTATGAGGCTCCAAAACATGTATCAATAGATAAGCTTAGTTCTTGTCCAAACATCAGCAGGTATAGGGTAAAGCCAGCACTTTTATTCTTGGTGGCATCATATGTGTGCACTAGAAATGGTATGTACTGAAGGGTCTATAAGCATATTCAATAGTGTGATGAAAATGCTATGGATGTGTGTCTCCTTGAATTTGGTCAAATGAAGTTTTAAATTTCTTGATTCCTTCCTAAGCTAGTATCTTCTTGAGTAGCTTACTCTCAACATCTCAATCTTGGTCAGTCAGAATGAATCTTGGCATGGAACCCATCTAAACACCGAGTAATGTTTCTCCAATGACACCTTGGCAACTATAGAAGCACCTAGTTCCTAGTTGGGCATGCCTGTGCATTCTAGGTGAAATAGTTTATCATTACTAGGTTATTGCTTATTTTTTTTCTATCTCCTTCCAGAGATAAAAGACCTATACACAAAAGTTCCAGTATTTTTGGTACAAATACTTCCCTTATAAGTAATAAGAATCTGCTTCATTTTTTCTATGAACACCATGAGTACAGGTCTTACAGGTCCTACATACATCTGATGCCATTTTGAGTCAATAGAATTCTCCAAAATTCTATCCAAAGTCATCACGTAATACTTTCATACTTATGAATCAATATGACTTGGGCAGCGCCAAGAACTCTTTCTTTTTTTGTTCTTTATATTGAATCAGTTATGGACTAGTATAGAATTCAATTTTATAACTTCAATATCTGCTATTTTCTCAACACTAGGGTGCCTTCTAAGGAAAGAATCATGAGACCCAGAGGGTCAGATCTCTATTTTTTATAAGTTTCATTCTCATAAACATTTAGCAAGCAGTTGCTCCTGCTGCTAGTCATCTAGTGATACACAGAAAAGGGAGGGTTGGCTCAATGTTACAAAATTTATATTTACTGAAGGTTCACTCTGCAGTGGAAGCCCTGGTGTTTCAGCTGCATTTTCATGTTAGTGACCCATCTCCCTTACGTGTCACAGATCATCTTGAATATGGTTACCACCAGGGCTTCCTAAATGCAGAGTCTGGAAGTTAGGGCACTCATATCCATATTATTCTTTGATTGCCAATATTGCTCTCAATTTGGAATTGACTCATACTGTTAACCATCCCTGGCAGAAAACATCCAACTTACTGTGTACTGAAAATATGTAACTGTGCTTTAATGTGCAACAGTTCTATACATATAATCACAGAACTTATTAATGATAAACCACATCAAAGTCAAGAACTCTAATTTGTGAATGGGATAATGGATTTCATTGTCAGCAAATCCTCTGCCACAAAATGCAGTAGAAGTCTGGTGACCATTTTTCTTCTGATACAAAAGGTTTCACTTGGATTTGCAAAAACCAACCCTAGTTCATGGGTGAAGCAATTGACCATGTCCTTGAAGATCTGGCCACATTTTTTTTTCTTTTTTGCCTTTTGGAGGGCAGTTGGGGTTAAGTAACTTGCCCAAGGTTACACGGCTAGTGTTTTTGTGTAGGTGTTAAGTGTCTGAGGCTGGAACCAAACTCAGTTCTCCTGACTCTGGGGCCGGCACTTTACTCACTGTGCCACCTAGCCGCCCCCACATTTTCAGATGGTGTCAGAGACTTCAGAACAGATTGTCCTTTTGTCCCTTTTTACTTCTATTTCTTTTCAAGCATATATCCATGAGTGAAAGGAAGTATGATTTAGTGGATGGAGTGCTGAACTTCGTTCAGAAAGACCTGGGTATGAATTCCATCTCAGACACTTAACCCCTGTGTGACATTAGGCAGGTCATAACTTCTCTGGAACTTAATTTCTTCTTTTGAAAATCGGGATTATACTCATTGAGTACTTTAAGGTCCCTTCCAGCTCTACATATATGAACCTATGAGATAATTGAGAGACTTAGCTATAATGGCACATGTCTTTATATATTTGTGATAGAAACCACAAATCTTAAAAAAGTCTTTAGCTCTTGAAAAGTCTTCAGACACAGTCAGGTCAATGCTTCAGACTTTTTGGAGTCAGTCCTATCTGTTGAGACATTAGGTAACTATTTGACATTGCCTTTTCAGAACTGGTATTTGTCAATTGATACCAATGACTTTTGGTTGATCTAATGCTTTAAATAGCCTTTATTTTTATTTATTGGGGTCTTTCCTAACATGATGAGACAGTGTGATACAATGGAAAGAGCACTGTCGTTGGACTTAGAGGACTTGAGTTCAAATTTTGCCTCTGTTATTTCTTACCTGAATGAACTTTGTTGTAAATTGATCGTTCTATGTCTCAATTTCCTCATCTGTAAAATGAGAGGTTTAGATTAGATGGCCTCTGAGGTCCCTCCTACTTCTAAATCTGTTATCCTATGTTCTTACCAAATGCTTTCTCCATAAGCCATTGGAAAGTGGTGGGACCCACAAATTTCACGGGCTTTATACTCAAACTCACATAATTCTATTAGACTTATGAAGACTTATTTTAAAAAATTTTCTTCCCACTGCACAGATCCAACTGTGAAAATCAGTGATTACCTAGTGAACAATTCAGAACTCCTTGCATGGTTTATCAAGTTCCATTAGTTTTCTTGTTCAAAGTTCAATAATCCACAGTCTTCACAGTCTTTTTTCCTTATACAACTACCGTGGGATGAATTATGGGATTCTGTGAAAATATTGCTGACTAATAATTTCTTCTGATGGTCCCTGGGTTCCTCTATCTCTGAGACATTGAGTTTCCTTCATCATTCTCAAGAAAGTTGGGAATCATTGATATGGACTATGTGCATTGCACCTTGAGCTCACCTGATATCTTATTTATGCAGTGAGAAGACACTTGCTGTCTTACTGAGCTTCTTTTCAGATTGCTCCTTCTATTCCTCAGATTCTAGAGAATTGCCAAAATGAAACTTTTCTTGAGGAGGAGGGTTCACTAGTTTTCTTTTTTTCTTCTCTTCCTTTACCATTGTCTTTACTTTTCTTTTCTTTTTTTGTATAATTCATTAATTTATTTTAAGTTTTCAACATTCACTTCCATAAGATTTTGAGTTTAAAATTTTATTCCCCTCACTCCCCTCCCCCCTCCCAAAGAAGGCATATATTCATATTAAGCTTATTTTTGCATTAGTCATGATGTAAAGAAGAATTAGAACCAATGGGAGGAACAACAAGAAAGAAGAAACAAAACAAAACAACAAAAGAAAAGGAGAACAAATAGTATGTTTCTATCTGCATTCAGACTCCAAAGTTCTTTCTCTGGATGTGGTTGGCATTTTCCATCGTGAGTCTTTTGGAGTTGTCTTAGATCCTTGCATTGCTGAGAAGAGTTACATCTCTCAAAGTTAGTCATCAAACAATGTGACTGTTAACAGTGTACAATATTCTCCTGGTTCTGCTCATTTCACTCAGCATCAGTTCATATAAATCTTTCCAGGTTTTTATGAAGTCTCCTATCTTCTTACAAGCTTTCACCTAGAAAGTGTCCTTGGTATTGAGGTATTGAACCCTTGATTTCTGTCTGTCACATTCTGATGGTACTTAGCACAAGCTGTAGTTGGTCTCAATTAACTTTGACATTTCAGAGCTATGTGTGTATTTAGTTTGAACATGATAAGGCTGTAGAAACTACTTTTGTGTTGACTTCTATCCATGACTTTCCTAGGGAACTCCAAGCTTATTCTGATATGACCTAAGTATTGGTAGTTTCTTGCACAAAATCTATAGAAACATAGCTCTTATATATTTAATAATTTCCTTCATAAAATGCCTAGAATATAATTGTCACCTGGGATCCACTGTTTAGCATAATATGTCACATCTTCCATCCTGTTTCTGATGTTGGAGGTTTTATAAGTCCAGGTGGAAAAGACCCAGTGATGATATTTTGGGGGGCCTTTAGTAGCTGCCATCCCTGACTCTCTGTTGCCTGATGTTGGTCCACATGCCTCTAGTCTCTGGCAAACCGATGCTGATGGGTACCCCTACATATTTATGACCACCTTGTCCTTGGTTATAGCAAAATACAACTTGACCTCTATTGTTGCTCCCAAGGCCTGCCTCAACCTCCAAGCCTGAGGTCGTTTATCTCTCTTAAAGAATCAAGTGAGTAGACAGTAGATCTGACTTAGGTGTGCCTTCAAGGTTTATTCCTACTTGGTTCTCTGTAGCCTATACTCTGGACAAATTTTCTGGAGCCCTGATGGGCTGCTTTTTGTTGTCTCAGCATACTCTCCCCATCTATACACTCTTCCTTCATCTGCTGGATTAATTGCATCAATTCTGAGTGGCTAGGGGTTGTTCTCTTTGCTTATGTAGATACCATAGCGTGACATCATATATAGCTTCCCTGAGTACTTAAGCCAGCCTAATAGGTTCATACAGCACACCTTGTATTCCTGATCATAGCCCATCCTGAAACATAAGCCAGTTTCCCTAGGCTTAGTATCAAGTCCAAGACCTTCTCTCCTTCCTGTTGGGAAATATATAGGATCTTCATATCTCTATGTTATCTATATCTAAATCTATATCATCTATTTTCTTGTTGCTGTTCAGTCATTTCAGTCATGTCTGACTCTTTTTGACTCCATTTGGGTTTTCTTGGCAAAGGTGCTAGAGTGGTTCACCATTTCCTTCTCCAGATCATTTTACAGATAAGGAACTGAGGTAAACAGGGTTAAGTGATTTGTCCAGGGTCACACAGCTAATTAGTGTCTGAGATCATATATGAACTCTGACTCCAGGCCCAGCATTTTATCCACTGTCACCTAGCTGCCGAATGTAATCTCTATCTATATATATAGGCATATAGATGTATATCTGTGACTATCTACCAATTATCTCTCTATCTGTCTATCCTTCCCATACTTCCAGACAAATTGACTATCTGGCATCTGCAGCATATTAGAATCCAGTGGCATTGACTCTTCAGTTACATACAATGTCAAGAGTAGATCCCCTGAGTCTCTCTAATAATCACATATATTTTTCTGCATTAGGTTCATGCTATCCCTGCATCTTGGCTCTGGCACATTCTAGCCAAGTGTTTTAGTGTTTTTTACTTGGTAGATAGGGATGCCACCCTGAAAAAAGAATATCGGGTGTCATATAGTAATATAACTATTGCTACAGTGAATAATTATGGCAAATATTGCTATAGAATCACTGGTGGCTAATATTAACTTCCTGACTATTGAGGAGAAACTTGTCCCTGAATTATGAATAGCTGGGGATGGGGTGGCTTCCATGAGTAAGGTTCTCACACTGCCCACAGTTACACAGTCACATAGTCTCTGCCCTAACCAGGAAGGATTTAAACTTTCTCATTAGCTTCTGAGTAGCAGGGAGTTTAGTTTCTAAATAGCATCTTATCTCTTTGGGGATGCTGCAAGGAGCCACTATTTCAGACAGCATACATAATACATCTAATAACTTTGTACACCTTAGAGAGTACTGACATTACTTTAAAGTACCCACAGAAGTGTGTGAAGTATGTCAATATTTTTATCATGACTATTAATAGCTAGAAGATAGTCCTCGATAAGGATTAATTTCTGTTACGTGCTCACATTTTCCAATAAGTGTATGGTCATGGTGGGTATTCAGCAAATCATTACATCTTTAATGACACTTTGACATAACAGTCTGTTATTTTTAAATCAACTATGTAGTCTGACCTAAATAAATCATAACACAAAACTCTATTGTCCAGTATCAGTCAAAAGGTAAGTAAATTATGCACAAAAAACCTTTAATGATACCTTGCAATGCTAGTGCATCCACAATATATTCTAAATGAATCCTTGTGAATGTAGTTACTGGTCCCCTCAGTGTACCCAATTCTCAGCTGTAGGTCCATTTGGGCTGATCATCTATTCACATCTGTGGTAAAGAAGCTTCTGTTCATGATCCTTTTACAAAATGAAACCACGTGATTTTGACTTCCAAACAAAGACTTTTGAATGAAACAAGCTAGACAAAAACAGAGAATTGAATTGGACGTTTGTTTTAGGACCTATTCTAGCCCCTAGGAATTGCCTGTTGATTCATTTACACATGGAAAACATCCCAATACATAAAATATTGAATTAAAAGCCTTGAATGAACATCAACCCCTTTACTATATCTATAGCATAGTTTAGAGTTTTGAGCCTGGCTCAGCAAAATTAAAAATTAAAACAAAAATTCAGACCATGAACAAACTTAATGAAGGTTTGTTCTTTGCTTCTCCATAAAGGTTCCTTATGAGCTAGTGACTGCCTATTATGGGAAGTGTGAGCCCTGGGAGAAATTTGTAGGTTAACATTTTTCAAAGTCTAGTAGCCAATACCATGAGAGCAGACTTCTATCTGTGTGAGAACAAGCCCAATAAATTTACAAAGACAGTCATGGCATATCCCTTTCCACTTTCCTTTCTTCTTCTTTGTCACCTCAACTAATTACAATGCTCAAGGATCTCCAAACATAGATCTGGGAGTGGAGATACCAGATAACACTTTGCTTCCTCATCATTCATCATTCCTCTGGGCAATAAGGAAAACTGTTGAAATATCACATATCAGAGATAGGAATTTTCTTCTATAATAAAAGACAGATTAGAAAACTATTCTTGTTGCTGACTGTAACCTCATCCAAAAACTTGGAGCATCCTCTGGCTCTAGGCCTCCTGAGGCCTCAGTTGACTCTAAAAACTTTCCTTCAATAAATATTATTTGCATAATAAGTATTGTATATTGACTCTATTTTTGTTTTCTTAGTGTGCATATTGAGTTACTACCAACCCACCTTTCCCCACTCATTTTAGAGAGGGATTTTCTACTAAATGTAGGAATAAAATAGGTAGAATATCTTTTCATTTTCAGAAAAATTCCACATCTCTAAACAGTGCTAATTCCATGAGAGGCAGAATTGCATAGTGGAGAGAGAACTGGTGTAAGAACCAGAAAAACCTGAGTATAAGTCCTGCCTTTGACACAGACTGGCCATATGACCCTAGCCAGGGGGAGAGAACCAGTGACCTTGAGGCCACATGTGACCCTCTACATCTCAAGTGCAGTCCTTTGAATCCAGTTCTGTGAAGTTTGGATTCAGTCAAAGGGCCACACTTGAGGACCTAGAGGGCCACATGTGGCCTCAAGGCTTCAGGTTCCCCAACTCTGCCCTAGACTATTCACTTAACATCTCTGTACTTTAGGGGATTTTTAAAGAGTGTAAGTTGAATAGAAGGTAGAGGGAATTTCCTCACCTGGGAGTTCCTTATACCAATAAAATACCAGGTCCAGGTCCTATACCACTGATTCAGTATTCAGTTGTGCTCAACCCACAGAATCACAGAATTTAAGAGCTGGAAGGAAATTGATTCTAGAACAACTCACACATGTAAGGAATCATGTCCCCACTGTGATGTCCCTGCTGAGTGATCTTCCAGCCTCTACCGGAGGCCATCCAAGGAGGGAGAACTCAGTTACCACCCAGGGAGGCAGTCTATTTCCTTTTTGTGTAGCTCTAATTCTTTCCCAATGTGAAGTCTAAATTTTCTTCTTTGTAACTTCCACCTGTTGCTTCTAGGTCTGCCCCTTAGGGCCAAATAGACAAAGTTTAGTCACTGTTGGACATGCTAACCCCCTTGAAGTATTTGAAAACAACTATCACATTCTCTCTGAGTCTTCTCCTCAGTATGCTTAGTTCCTCCAACTGATTCTCAGATGTCATATACTCAAGTCTTCTCACCATTCTGGTTTTCCTCTTCTGGAAAGGTTCATTAACTTACCATGTTCTTTCAAAAATGCAGTGCCCAGAAGTGAATATAGGGACTCCCCTAATGATAGCAGAATTCAGTGTGAACTCTTAATGCAGTTCACAATCACATAGCTTTTTTTTTGGCTGCCACATCACGTTGCTGACTCAAATTGAGTGTATAGTTTACTAAACTAAACCCCCAAGACTTTTTTCAGAACAATTGCTGTTTATCCACTGGCCCATTTTATACTTGACTGCTGCCTCCACATGGGTTCCCCAAAGTGTGCTTGTTTCATATAATAACATATTTAATATAACATATAATAACATAATTTTATATAATAACATATAATTAATGTTGCCCCAATATCGTGGGTGAGGACACAATAGTAATTGATAGAAAGCTTCTAGAGAATGTTAGGTTTCTCTGTATGGAAACTGCAACTAAAACCCCTCAGCATGGTCTTTAAAGAGCTGGCTTGTTGAAAAGGAAAATGGATCATTTATCAAAACTCAGGACACATCTGCAATTTTTAAATTCTCATATCAACCTATCCTTCTCCAACCCCATATCTTATCTTTTATGATAATAATAATAGCTAACATTTATATAATGCTTTAACATTTGCAAAGCGCTTTACAGGCTATCTAATTTATCTTCACAACAATTTTTGGAGATTGGTGTTATTATTATCCCCATTTTATAGATGAGGAAACTGAGGCAGATAGAGGTTAAATGACTTATCTGAGGCCACATTTAAATTCAGGTTTTCCTGACTCCTGATCCAGTCCTGTCTTCACTGTACCACCTAAATACTTATTACATGACAATTTTTCCATTTGATGATAGGCTTAATTTTTTTCTTTTGTTCTAAAATTCCCTGGATTTTTCAGTTTATTTCTGGTGTAATTTAAAACCCTAACTCCTTAGGACCAACCTTTTTATGGTTCCATCAAAATATTTCAATCTCCAAAGTGTTCTACAGCCAATTTAGTTTGGGAAATGCAGCTCCAGGGGACCAAAGAACAAAGTGCATGCCAAGAACCCATAGTGCAGGGAACAGCAACAGGGCAGCAGGCTGTGTCATTGCCATCTGGTGAGAAGACCATGTTCAGCAATTCCTATAACACAGTCAAGTAGGATCATGTAATTCAGAGCCTAAAGGGACCTTAGAAATCATTTAGTGTACCCCTTTCATTTTATAGAGGAGACTGAGGTCCAGAGATGCTACATGATTTATCCAAGGCTGTCATCATCTGCAGCTGAAGATCTGGAACCATAGGACATACAGTGTCAGAGCTAGAAGGAATCTGGAAAATCATTGAATTCAACTCTCTCATTTTGCAAATGGGGAAGTTGAGGTCCATCCAGAGATAGGAATGACTTGTCCAAGGTCACACCCAACTAGGATGTAACTAGAGAGGGACTTGACCCAGGTTTTCTAATTCTAAGTTCAGCACTCTCTCCTGTACACCATGCAAAATCACAGAAATTTCAAGGTATGCCATTTGTTAGATGTCTTTAGTGAACTATATATGTTAAAGAAACATGGCAGCATGTCTAAATTAATACCAGTTTTAAATTAGAGGGTCTAAGTGGATGGTGCCACATGCATTTACTCTGCTCTGCAATTTAAAGGTTATTCTAGGAGATAAAGGAAGATCCTGTTAGGGTACAAGTCAGTTTTGAGGCTGACCATGAAAGGATATATTAGTTCTTTGATTTAAAACATGCACTATTAGGATAAATAGTAGTACAAGAATAGTATGTATGTATGTATGCATGTGTATGGTGTATTTGGGGAGTTAGGAAGCAGGTGAAAGGCTCTTGTGGAATTAAAAGTGCAGATGGTTGAGGGAGCCTTCACAATACTCTACAATCAGTGCCAAATGCATGTCAATAGTGTAAGAACCTTAGGGAAATTAATGGAGGGTGTGGCATAGAATTTCTGAGAAGACCAATCATTCAGAAAAGGTGACTATCAAAGAAGAATCAGGTAATAAGAATCTGTGGAGCTTCATGGGTTAACATCTCTCTCTGGTGTGTGTGTGTGTGTGTGTGTGTGCATGTGTGTACATGCATGCCTGCACATGTATGAGTACATGTAAGTAAATATTACTTGTAGCAAAAGTTTGGATTTACTCTCACAACCCATAGTGCACTAGCAGGTTGGATTCTGTTAAGGAATGTTAAGTGGTCCCTTGAACTTGTCTTTGTGAGTTGCCATATTTTCCTGAAACACTGGACCTAGAGCATGCAGGAGGCCCTGAATGTGTGAAGGACAAAGGCCCCTAGATGACATAATTTGTTGTTTGTACCCCAGACTGAATTCCCTGCTATGTCCTTACAAGGAAAGACAGGCACCAGTTAGTCTGTGCCAGGCTGGGAAAATGCTTGTTTAGCTGGGGTCCTTTGGAGATCGTTGGAGTCTTCTATCTTCATAGTCTGGCAGTTTTCAAGGGAAAAGAGTGTGGCTTCTGTTACTGCCTGGACCCTCCCTTAGTGATTCTGTTGGTTTCCCCTCCTTTATGGCACCTGTTCCCTCCCATGCCACTCCCCTTCCTGTTTTCTCCTGCTCCTTGTGTTGCACTGTCATAAATAAGCCAACTTCTATAAGGACTGTGAACTCTTTGTGTTCCACATGCACGTTCATTTCTCTTGTAATAAACCTGATTTTCACATGAGTCTTGTGATATTATCACCTGTTGACAATTCCCAGAGGGAGGAAGTTTTCTCCTCCCTCTGGTACCAGCAGTGCCCCTAGATGACGGATCAAGGGTGATTATTCTCTAGTGTTCACTCTACCCTTCATTCTGACGTGTTCTTTTCCCTCTTAAACACCAGTAATGAAAGTCCCAGTATCATTTAATCAATTAACATTAGTTAGCTTTTCTAAATAAATATTTATTGAGATTTATTAGGAAAAACAGAAGTACATCTTCACACTTAAGGCAATTTCTATATAGTAGTCACTTAATCATCTTTGCTTCCAAATAATAGTCAATGTATGTATGAATCTACACCTTCACTGTTCCTTGGCTGGGTCAAGTAGAACTGACTGAAGGGCCTTAGCTACCATCTAACCTGTGCTTGATTTCCCCATAAATCTCATCATAAGACAGCAGCTCCCAGATTTCTGGTGCTCATAAGGTCATGGCTATTTCTAATATACCAACACCTAAAAGTAGGAAGAATTGACACAACATAGAGGGAAGCAACATAGAGGGAAGCAACCAAGTGCTCATGAGTAGCAAAGAGGAAGAAAACTCTGCTTTGGTCATTTAAAGACTCTTGAATCCATGTTTAGCTCTGGCTCAGCAGTCAATTAAAAAAGTTCCTCTTCTAGTGTTATTCAGACTGGACAAAATACCTGTACTTGCTCAGCAGAGCATGTTTCGTGTTCTTGTAAGGACTAGGCTCATTGGCCAGTCTCTCTATTCTTCCCTTAGCATATAAAAAACTAAAGCTTGAAAAAAAAAAGCTGAATAAATATAGGTTTTGTTTTCTTACTATTCCCTTCTAGCCTGTTTATCTGCCTCTAGCCTCTGTTTCCGCTACCTCTGATCTAGCTTGCATACTAACTACAGTTATTCACTTATGCTAATTCACTGATTCATTCAAAGTTCAACATATTTTTATTATGTTTCTTCAATATAAAAAAATTCTGAACTTAACAGATATCAATTAGTATGAGTGTTTTCATATACTCAGTGGAACTGAAAGGACTCTTTGTGAAACTGAATCTCTATTATGTTCATATTGCTATTCTCTTAAAGTATATTCAACATGTTACTTTCAAAGCTTTCCTCTTTCAACAAACTTTTTTTTTTAATTTTTTTTTTATTTAAAGCAATAGGGGTTAAGTAACTTGCTCAAGGTTACACGGCCAGTTATTTCTGGGTGTGGTGCTGAGTATCTGAGCCCGGATTTGATCCAGGTCATCCCGACACTGGAGCCAGTGCTCTTACTCGCTGAGCCACGTGGCCGCCCCTTTTCAACAAACTTTTAAAAAATAATTTATTGTTTTTACAGTACTATCCTCCCGTGAAAAGTCCTACTTTGATAGCTCATTGTGGTATAGAGGTGGCCATGTATTCTTGAAGCCTATGCTAGTTAACTATAAACTTTTAGTCACTCAAAGACATACAATTTAGAGAACATATGATTTCTTCCCTTTAAAATTTTTTGACACTTTAAAAAATTTGAGTTCCCAATTCTCTCTCTCCCTTCAGCACTTCCCTTACCTATTAAGAATGCAAGCAATATAATACCCATTATATGTGTGAAGTCATGTGAAACGTAATTCTATATTTGCCATGTTACAAAAAAAGCAAGGAAAAAAAAGAGAAAAACAATATGCTTCAGTCTGCACTTAACAATTCATCAGTTCTCTCTTTGGAGTTGAAAGGTATTTTTCATCATAGTTCCTTTGGGATTGTCCTGGATAATTGTATTGCTGAGAAGAGCTAAATCTTTCACAATTTATCATTGGTGCAATATTGCTGCATACACTGTTCTCATGGTTCTGCTCACTTCACATTACATCAGCCCATGTAGGTCTTTCCAGGTTTTTCTGAAATTAGCCTGCTTGTCACTTCTGAATAACACATTAATATTCCATTACAATCATATACCAAAACTTGTTCAGCTGTTCCTCAATTGATGAGTATCCTCTCAATTTCCAATTCTTTGCCACCACAAAAAGAGCTGCTACAAATATTTTGTATAAATAGATCCTTTCCTTTTTTTTTTTTTTGGTCTGGTATACAGACCTAGTAGTGGTATTGCTGGGTGTGCACAGTTTTATAGCTCCAAATTGCTCTCCAGAATGGTTCAATCAGTTCACAACTCCACCAAAAGTGCATCACATACCTATTTTGCCACATTCCTTCCAGCATTTGTCCTTTTCCTTTTCTGTCATATTAGCCAATCTGATAGGTGTGACAAGGTACCTCAGAGTAGTTTTAATTTGCATTTCACTAATCAATAGAATTTTTTTTTCATATGACTATTGATAGCTTTGAGTTCTTCATCTGAAAATTGCTTTTTCATATCTGTGACCATATCAATTGGGGAAAGACTTGTATTCTTATACATTTGACTCAGTTCTCTATATAATTGAAAAAATTAGGCCTTTGTGAGAGAAATTGTCAAAATTTCCCCCAGTTTTCTGATGTCCTAATCTTGACTGCATTGGTTTTGTTTGTGCAAAACCCTTTTAATGTAATAAAAAATTTCCATTTTTGCTTTTGAAATGTTCTCTATCTCTTGTTTGGTGATAAATTCTTCCCTTACCCATAGATCTGACAGATAAACTATTCCATGCTCCAATAATTTGCTTATGGTACCACCCTTTATGTCTAAATCATGTACATATTTTGACTTATCTTGGCATACATTGTGAGATGTTGGCCTTATATCTATCTTCTGCAAAAGTACTTTCCAGGTTTCCCTGCAGATTTTGTCAAATAGTTCTTTTCTCAAAAGCTGGGATCTTTGCATTTATCAAACACTAGATTACTATGGTCATTATATACTGTGTTTTGTGTACCTGCGTGATTCCACAGATCCACCACTCTATCTCTTAGCCAGTACCAGGTTGTTTCAGTGATCACTGCTTTGTCATATAGTTTGAGATCTGGTACAGGCAGTCTACCTTCCTTCACATTTTTTTCTCATTAATTCCCTTGATATTCATGACCTTTTCTTTTCTATCTCAATTTGGTTGTTATTTTTTTCCAGCTCTATAAAATATTTTTTTGGTACTTTGGCCCAGCACTGAATAAGTAAATTAATTTAGGTAGAATTGTCATTTTTATTATATTGGCATGGCCCACCCATGAGCACTTACTATTTTTTGAATTGTTCAGATCTGACTTTATTTTTGTAAAAAGTGTTTTGTAATTGTGATCATATAGTTACTGGGTCTTGGCAGGTAGATTGCAAAGTATTTTATATTGTCTGCAATTATTTTAAATCAAATTTTTCTTTCTATATTTTGGTGCTGGACTTCATAGGTAATATCCAGAAATGCTGATGAGTTATGTAGTTTTATTTTATAGCTTGAAACTTTGCTAAAGTTATTAATTATTTAAGCTAGTTTTTAAGTTAATTCTCTAGGGTTCTCCAAATATACTATGATATCATTTACAAAGAATGATAGTTTTGTTTCCTTGTTGCCTATTCTAATTCCTTCATTGTTTTTTCCTCCTCTTATTGTGATAGCTAATGTTTCTAGCACAACATTGAATAATAGTGGTGATAATGGGCATTACTTGCTTCACCTTGATCTTATTGAGAAAGCTTCTAGCTTATCCCCATTAAAGATAATGCTTGCTGATGGTTTTAGATAAATACTATTTATCATTTTAAGGAAAGCTCCATAAACATAACTGATTTATCTAAAAACACTTTTCACATTCTTAGCTCACTTCTGTACTAGGAGATGTTTCCTTAAGATGAAATTTAATAGTGATCAATATGAAATTTTGCATTTGGATTCCAAGAATCAATTTCACAAAAACAAGATGGGGGAGCCATTACTAGATTGTAGCTAAACTGAAAAAGATCTTGGGGTTTAAGTGTGATGGGATACCTGGGGTCTAGATCAATTTGTGAAACCAACTTGTAAAACCAGTCTGTTCTGTAACTGTAATTTGTCCTTTCCCATCCTTGAGCTCTGCCCCTTCTCCCTATCCCACACTCTACCTAGGCAACACCCTGTGACCCCTTTGTTCTTACTTAATCTCTTCATTTCTTCTGGGCTTGGCCCACACCCTCCTTTATCCTTGCCTTTTGTCTCCTTGGGCCTGGCCCAAATCTTACCTAAACTATCTATTCACATGCTTCTCTTGGTCAGCTCTGACCTTTGTCTATGCACTGAGGCCCCTCCAGTCTGGTCAGCCCTGACAATGGCAGCCCTACCCTTTAAAGGTAAAAGCATGTACCCCTCTCACTTGCAGGTCCCCTAAAGGACTCTTGCCCGCTTCTCATGGAAGCGTAACAATAAACTTCTAGAACTCTCACTCCAATTAAGCCTGAGACCTTGAATTCTTTCCAGGCGATATTGCAGGTTTTCTGGTCTTAGATAAGATCATAATTCCTGCTGAACCTATTGGGATCCCGTCCCCCATCAAGTGGCTTGTAAACTAAATATAAGTCAACAGTATGATAATGATGGACAAAAACAAAACCTTGTACAATCTTAGGTTACCTTAAGAGTGGCAAAATGTCCAGCTCTTAGGAGGTGGTAGTCTCCCTGAAGTCTTCCCTGGTTAGACCACAAGTGGAGATTTGTGTCTAATATTCTATGCCACATTTTACAAAGGACATCATTGATCAACTGGAAAGTGTCTAGAGGAAGCTGAACATGAAGGTGAAGGGCTTTGACAGCCTGCCATAGAATGATTGACTGAAATAACTGGGGATGTTTAACTTCAAGAGACAAGATTTAATGGGAATATGATAGCTGTCTTCATGTATTTGAAGGACTGTCATGAAGAAGAGGGATTAAATGTGGTCTTCTTGGCCTCAGAGGGCAAAACTAGAAGCAATGGGTGAAAGTTGCCAAAAAAGCAGATTTAGACTTTAATGTCAGAAAGAAACTTTTAAAATGATTAGAGTTATCTGAGAATAGAAATTTCCTGCTTCAAGAAATAGAGGATCCTCACTGGAAATCTTTAAATAAAGGCTGAATTGGATTAGCCCAATCAACCAACAAGTATTTATTAAGTGGTTATTATGTGCCAGACACTGCCCTACATTCTGGGGATACCAATAAAAATAATAAATAAATAAAACCAATAAAAAAAATCCCTACTGGAAAGAAGCTTATATTCTAATGGAGGAGGCAAGAAGTGTATATATGTATACATACACATATATTTGAAGGACTTTCAAAGCTAAACTGAAAAGTTTATGTTTTATCCTGGAGGCAGTAAAAGGAGGTGGTTGAATAGGGGAGTCAAATGGTCAGGTCTGCTCTTTAGGAAAATTGCTTTGGTAGCAGACAGAGGATGGACTGGAGTGATGAGAGATCTGAGGCAGGGAGACTAGTCAGGAGGCTGTTCCAATTAGGAGGTGAGAGATAGTGAGGGCCTGAGCTACGGTGGCAGATGTGTGAATGAGGAGAGGTCAAATGGGAGAGATGTTGTCATGGTAGAAACATAAAAACTGGTCAACTAATTGGATATGTGGAGTGATGGATAGTGAGGAGTCCAGGAAAATACTGAGATTGTGAACCTGAGACCATGGGAGGATAGTGCTGCATTTGACAGAAATAAGGAAGTTTGGAAAAAGAGAGGATTTAGGTGGAAAGATAATAAGTTTACTTTTAGACATGTTGAATTTGGGATGTCTCTGGGTCATTCAGCTTGAAATGTTCATTAGACATCTAGTGGTCCTAGACGGAAGCTCTGGAGAGACCGGAGCTGGATTTGTAGATATGGGAGTCATTTGCAAACAGATGAGAGTTAAACTCATGGGATCTTATGAAGTTACCAAGAGAGAGTATAGCAGGAGAAGAGGGCCCTTGGGAAATATCAACAAAAGTGAGTAGTCAAACAGTTAGGAGTTGAACCAGGAGAGAGTAATGTAACAAAAACCCAGAGGGGAAATACTATCCAGGAGAAAAGGGTGGCCAACAGTGTTAAGTGTAGTATATTAGGTCAAGAAGAATTTTTAAGAATCTCACCAGATTTGGCAATTCAGAGATCATCAGCAACTTTGAGAGAGCAGTTTCAGTTGAGTAATGAGGTCAAAAGCCAAACTGCAAATGGTTGAGGAATGAGTGAAAGGAGAGGAAGTCGTGGCATGAAGTGTAGACAAATTTTTCTTTTTAAATATTTGCTCCCATTTATATGTAAAGACAATTTTTAGGATTCATTTAAAAAAAATGTTGAGTTCCAAATTTTCTTTTTCCCTCCCTTACCTCCCTCCTCCACAAGATGGTAAACAATTTGATATAGGTGATTTGATATTGATTGAGTTCAATCATGCAAAACATATTACCATATTAGTCATGTTGTGAAAGAAGATACAAATGAAAAGAAAAAAAACATGAAAAAAAGTACAGAAAGTGAAAAATAGTATGCTTTGTTCTACATTCAGACTCCATCAGTTCTTTTTTTTTTTTTTAAAGCAATAGGGGTTAAGTAACTTGCTCAAGGTTACACGGCCAGTTATTTCTGGGTGTGGTGCTGAGTATCTGAGCCCGGATTTGACCCAGGTCATCCCGACACTGAAGCCAGTGCTCTTACTCGCTGAGTCACCTGGCCGCCCCTCTATCAGTTCTTTCTCTGGAGGCAGATAGCATTTTTTTTTTCATAAGTTATTTGGAATTGTCTTGGATCATTGTATTGCTGAGAATAATTAAGTCATTCACAGTTGATCATCTTACAATATTGCTGTTACTGTGTATAATGTTCTCCTGGTTCTGCTCACTTCACTTTGTTTCAGTTTATGCAAGACTTTCCAGGTTTTTCTGAAATCAGTCTGTTCATCATTTCTTTATAGCACAGTAATATTTGATTACAATCATATACCACAACTTGTTCAGTCACTTCCCAATTGATGGGCATCCTCTCAATGTTCAATTCTTTGTCATTACCACAAAAAGAACTATGATCCTAGATTTAGAGCTGGAAAAGACCTAAGAAGCCACTGAGTTGAAGTCATTCATTTTACAGATGAAGAAACTGAGGCACAGCTATTAAGTAAATTTCCTAGGTTAAACAATTTCCTAGCTAACAAATGTCAGAGGCAGAGGTCATCTTGAGTACAAGTCCAGTCCCCAATGCATTATGCAATACTGCCTCTGATCATTTTTGTTTCGCTCTCACATTTCTACTCTAAATGTACCTAGTGTTTCTCCTTTGCTTACTCATCATTTTACCCACCACTTAGCAAGGATGTAATGGATTACTGGATCATAGTATATGCACAGTTTTCTAGCCCTTTGGTCATAGTTCCAAATTGCTCTCCAGATGGTTTCATCAATTCATAACTCTACTAACAATGCATCAGTGTTCCAATTTTCCCACATCTTCTCCAACATTTATCATTTTCCTGTGTTGTCATGTTAGCCAATCTGATGGGTGTGATTGGTATCTCAGAGCTGTTTTAATTTGCATTATTCTAATTAATAGTGATTTAGAGCATATTTTCATATGACTGTTTAGATAGCTTTTTCATCTGAAAACTGCCTGTTCATATCCTTTGACCTTTTATCAATTGGGGAATGACTTGTATTCTTATAATTTGACTCAATTCTTTATATATTTTAGAAATGAGATCTTTATCAGAGATACTGGCTGTAAAAATAGAGATAGAGATGAAGTGGGTGAGTATTACAGGGAAGGGGAACAGCCCATGAAAATGGCCAGAGTTGGGTGATAGGGTATTTTGTGCAAAGACCAGCAAGGAGGAGGGTGGCACTGGATCACAAACTATCTGGGGGGAAAGTCTAGGATGTAGGAAGAATACAAAGATGCGGGAAGGTTATGATGGGCTTTGAATGCCAAACAGAGTGTTTTCCATTTGAGGAGTTTCTTGAATAGGGGAGTGACATGTCAAGACCTATGGATTGGGCATATCACTTTTCCAGCCCTTTCTTCCAAATAAATATATTATTTGGAATAATATATAATTATATATAACAATATAAAATGATCATGGCCGTTTCACCTCCTCCATTCTATTAGAAAGAAGGAACCTCCTCATAATTCCACTCCTTGGCTCCCCAGGCCATTTCTGGGAGTGAGTTATCTGAACAATCCCAAAGGAAAGCAAACCTGGCTTTTGAGGGGACCCTGAGACATCTGCCTTTTTCTTGACTATTTGAACACTGTGGAATGCTAATGGAGAATGTAACATAATCATCCTGATAGCAGCATTTATATAGCATTTTATAGTTTGCATACATACAATTTTTTTTTTTAAAGCAATTGGGGTTAAGTAACTTGCTCAAGGTTACACGGCCAGGTGTTTCTGGGTGGATGCTAAGTGTCTGAGCCCGGGATTCGATCTCCAGGTCTTCTCAACACTGGAGCCGGTGCTCTTACTTGCTTGTGCTACCTGGCCACCCCGCATACATACAATTTACAAATATCATCTTTTTCCTCTCTTACAACAACTCTGGAAGGTAGGTGCTATTATTATCTCTATTTTGCAGAATAGGAATCTGAGATAGAGGTTGCTCAGGTTTAGCTGGGTCTGAAGCCCCATTTGAATTCAGGTTTTCCTGTCCCTGGGCCCAGTGCTCTATCCACTTTGCTACCTTGTTGCCTCTGACTGAGTCCACTCCATAGTTGTTATCTAACAGCAATAGAATATTTATTGCTACATGGAAAAACCCTTTTTATTCTTCCCTGATTGACTCTATCATGCACCTCACTATGGGAGTTTTAATTCTTCTCTTCTTAGATCTCCTGCTTTCACTTTCACTTTTTCCCTTTAGCAGAAGACTAGACTGTGACTTGACTGAGAAAATAAAATCAGTTATTAGGAAGTCTCTTTTTTACCCTAATCTTTGTTAAGGTCAGTCCCTCTACTTGTGTCCTGAATTCCTTCCATTCCAATCTCCTCTGAGAGAGTTGACCTTTTTCATCATTTCAAAGTCCCTCCCTCCTCCCTTCTCTTCCCCTATCTTCTCCTTATCTACTAATTCCTTCCCTACTTCCTAAAATTTGTCTAGGTCTCTACCATCTGTAAGAAAACTTCACTTTAACCTGCTTCCCTCTCAAGTTATCTTTCCATATCTGTACTTTTCACAACCAAAATCCTAGAAAATAAAGCATTTTATACACATCTTTTCCATAATCTCTTGTAATCTGGTCTCAAATTCATTATTGAAACTGTTGTTGTTTTTTTAAAATAAGGTTACCACCTTTGTCTCTGTTGCTAAATCTGATGTCCTTCTCTTGGCCTTCTTCCTTCTTGACTGCTTTTATAGTTTCTAGGTGACAATGGAGACAGGGCATGACTTGGGGAAAATTGCATTTGACCTTTTCCTCACATACTTACTAGCTATGTGACTCTGGCAAGTCACTTAACTTCTCTCAAAATTAATTTCCACTGTAAAATAGGCATAGCAGCATCCATTTCATAAGGTTTTTGTGAAGAGCAAATGAGATAACATACAAAAAGTAGCTTGGAACCCTAAAAATGCAATATAAATGTTAGCTATTTTTATTATTGACACTGTCACATTGCATTGTTTTGGATGTTTTTTCCATCTATGTTCTTCTTTTATCTGCTTGATCACTTCCTTTCTGTCTCCTTTGCTTGAAAATAGTCCATATTCGGCTTACAAATGGGTAAGGATCTTTCAAGGCTGTGTCCTGGACCCTTTTTACCTTCTACACTTTTCCTCTTGGTGATCTCATCAACTGCCATGGATTTAATGACTATCTCTAGGCAGATGACTATCAAATCTACCTATCTAGCTCTTATCTCTTTCCTGAACTCCAAACTCATATAACCAGCTGTCTGCTGGATATCTCTACTTGCATGTTCCCATCAACATCTCACACTCAATATGTCCAAGATGGAACTCATTATTCCCTCTCACCCAACTCCAACTTGTCCTGCCTCCAAACTCCTATTTTTTGTTATTGATGGCACCCCTATTCTTTGAGTTATCCATATTTGCAATATTGGTGTCATTTTCTACTTTTTCCTTTCCCTCACATTTTATAGCTAGTAAGTTGCCATCAATCAATTCTTCCTCAATGATATCTCAAACCTGTCCCCTTCTCTCTACTGATGTAGTTATTACTCAAGTTCAGACCCTTATCTCACCTGGGTTATTAATATAGTCTCCTAACTAATCTCCATTTCATAATTAACTAAATAAATTACCAATTTAGTGATTATGATCAGGCTTGCAGATTTGGGTTTCATCTTGAGCTTTTTTGTTTTGTGGAAAAATGAATAGAGACCTGGAATCATATACACCAGCTCTTTTCCACAGTTTCATTCATTCTTTCCTTCTCTGAATGGTCTGAACTAGCACCTGTTGATTTTGGCAGGCTTGGGGGGAGAAAAGGTGGGAATGCTGGGCAAAGTGTCTGTGGCCTTGAGGTTCCCTAACCTAAATTTTGAAGGAAGCAGAATCAAGCCTGCTTCTCTCTTCCCTTTAATTTTCCCCTTACTCCTCATATGGCTAGGCAGAGTCAATACCTGCTACTTATTGCAATCACATGGAGAATATTTAGGGGTATGATTGTAATGGGAATGCAAATTTTAAAGATCTTCCCTGCCCCTAGGTTAAAGTGCACCTGGAGCCTTGGGGTGGGAGGCTTGTTTTTCAGTAGATACTTTTTGATTGGACAGTGGGTCAATAAGGTTGTTACATTCTCTGAGCCAGGAGAAGGCTATATAAGCCCTGATGTGTAGCTTTGTTTTGGGACTCACTTTGAGAAGTGTTCTGTGATTTGATCTGAATTCTGGGAAGCCGTTGTTGAGAGTCCCCCGGCTTTGAAAAACCCAGATGTTGACTGGGTATGGATGTAATGGTTGGACAGTTTGGAAAGCTGTCTACTTGATCTGTTTCTGTCTTGATGATTCTGCCTGTATGCTTTGAAGTTCGGGGTGCTGACCTTTTTCCTGTGAACAAGGTAAACGATATATGTCTGACTGATTAAAGTAAGCTTGTTAACCCATTTTGAGTTGCTTTCCTTTATCAAATCAGATCCAAGGACCTGTACTGGCGGCAAACCCTGAGGACGCTTGGGGTGCTTGCCGCTACAATGATATATTAGTAGATTCTGAGCAGTAGAAGGTATCCCTTCGTGGATCCTAAATACAAGTTCATGGATTGGTTTATGTACCCTATCAGAGTATAGTGCAGGAGTGCCTGAGGGAGGACATTAAGGTTTGTCATTCTCTAGTGTTTAATTCACAAAGTTGTTACCTTATTCAACTTCATGCTTTCTTGTCCTATCGACTCAGCTATAATTGCTCTATCTCTGGTACATAATTGCTCTTTTGGAGGACTTTTTTTTTTGAATTGGTGATTAGCAAAACTTTCTAGTCCTCCATCTTGCTTACATGAACCAAATTTGCCAATATACAAAATTGTCTACATCCATAACTCTTTACTTCTGCAAAAAAGGGAAGGAGTTTCTTGGGGACAAACTTTGTCATTTTAGTTTCTTTTCTTTCCTTCCATTTACATTGTTGGAGTCATTGTATATATTTGGTTCCATTTTTCTATGTATTTCATTTTCCATCAGTTTATATATCTAATTTGTTTCTTTGAATTCATCCTATTCATTGTTTCTTACAGTGCAGTAACATTCTATTATATTCATATTCCATAATCTGTTTAGTCATTCTCCAATTGGTTAGTAAAATAGACAACTTTAATTCCCATCTTTTGCTGCCACAAAAAAGTGATACTACAAATATTTCTTATATATGAGACTTTTCCACCCCTTGTTTTTGACCCCTTTGAGATCTATGCCTAGCAGTGGGATTTCTGGTTAAAGGGTATTAACATTTTAGTTCTTTTGTTGGCATAATTCCAAATTGCTTTCCAGAATGGTTGGATGAATTCACAGCTTCACCAACTATGTAATAGGGTTCTTGTATTTTTATAGACCCATCAACATTAAGTAATCCCATCTTTTGTCACTTTTGCCTATTTGCTATGTATGATGTGAAATCTTAGGACTACTTTGCATTTTTCTTATTGCTGATTTGGAGCAGTTTTTCATAGAGTTCTTAATAGTTTGAAATACTTTTCTTGGGAAGAACTTCTTATATCCTTTAATGATGCATCTATTGGAAAATGGCTCTTGGTCTTATTTATTTGTGTTAGTTATCTATATATTTTGGATTCATGACCCTTTTCAGAGATATTTGATGCAAATATCTTTTCCCCCAACTAATAACTTCCATTCTTCTTCTATTTACACTGATTTTGTTTGTGCACACTTTTTTATTTGTCTATAATTGAAAGTATCATTGCATCTTTTGTGATCTTTTATATTTTTTGTTTGATTAGTCTGTCATTCAACAAGTATTTATTAAGCACTTGCTACTGCCAGGTACTATGTTTATGCTGGGAATGACAATACAATAAAAAATAAAGTACCTGCCCTCAAGGAGCTTACCTTTTTTTTTTTTTTTGCTTTTCAGAGGGCAGTTGGGGTTAAGTGACTTGCCCAAAGTCACACAGCTAGTAAGTGTGTCAGGCGTCTGAGGCCAGATTTGAACTCAGGTCCTCCCCTCTCCAGGGCTGGTGCTCTATTTACCGTACCACCTAGCCACCCCATTTTCTTTCTTTCTTTCTTTGTTTCTTTCTTCCTTCGTTTCTTCCTTCCTTCCTTCCTTCCTTCCTTCCTTCCTTCCTTTCTTTTTTTTTTTTTTTTTTTTTTCCTTCCTTCCTTTCTTTTTGCTTTTTTATTTGGAGGGGGGGGGGAAGGTAGGGCAATTGGGGTTAAGTGACTTGCCCAAGGTCACATTGCTAGTTTTGTGTTAAGTGTCTGAAGCCGAATTTGAACTCAGGTCCTCCTGACTTCCGGGCCAGTGCTATATTCACTGTGCCACCTAGCCGCCCCAGGAGCTTACATTCTACTGGAGGAAGACTACCGGGGGGGGGGGGAGAGTGGGGGTGGTGAGGAGAAATAGATTAGATTGTAGCCTGGTGAGAAAGAGCTAACTGTCTTGGGATAGTTAGCATGGGCTCTCTTTGTAAATGAAGGTTCTTAGAGGAATCACCCAATCAGAAGGAGGAGCTGCAGGGGACAGAGGATACTTCCAATGTATGAATTTCAGGGCTGAAGTGATCTTCCTGGATGAAAAGTTTTCTAGGGGCATAATGGAAGAGTCAGGAATGTAGCTTGGTGAGAAATAATTAAGAACCCCCTTTCCACTCTCCAGGCATAACTATGAAAAGTAATTGATCTAGTTTTCTTAAAAAAATTTTTAATGCTTCGATTTAGTATTCAGGTCTTACATATTTTTTGAACTTATGATTATATATGTTGTAAGACATCGCTACAAACCTAATTTTTGCTGAATTGCTTTCCAGTTTTCCCCGTACTTCTTGTTAAATAGACAGTTCTTACTCAAGTAATTTGTCTTTTCATATTTACTGAACACTAGGCTATTGATTTCAATTATTTCTGATTTTTCCTTATCTGTTGTACTGATCTTCTTTCCTATTTTTAATCAATATCAAATAATTTTGATGCTTACTACTTTCTAATTACTAATGATCTCTTAGTTGCCAAATTCAATGGATTTTTCTCAATTCTCATTCACCTTGACCACTCAACCTTTGATATCATTGATTACTTTCCCCTCAATACTCTCTTCTCTCTAGGTTTTTGGCACACCACCTTCACCCAGCTCTCCTTCTACCTATATGACTGCTTCTTCTCTGTATCCTGTGCTGGATTGGGTAGAAAAATCAAGGAGAGGCTTTTTTTTTTTGGGGGGGGGGGAGATTGGGGAAATCTGAGCATAATTATAGGCAGAAGGATAGGATGGAGGAATAAAGATACTTGAGAGCAAGAAGATAACTGTTAGAGAAAGGTCCTGGGGGGAATGGGGTGAAGGAGAGTTCAGGTAGAAGAATTAAGCATTTGCATAATTTGATTCCTGGGTAAAAAAAAAATTCCTTCTACCAATGAGCTTGGTATCTCCTCTAATTTGAAGTCCCAGAGTTGCACAGGTTAGGGTCACATAGACAGTATGTGCTAGAGTCAAAACTTGAACTGAGGCCTTCCTGGCTTTGAGGCTGACCATATACTATGGCACAATGTGTTTTTATTGAAAACATTTTGAGTATACATACATATATAAAGGAATGTGTGTGGCACAGGATCTGTACTTTAAAGGAAGCTAGTGATTGTGCCAGGAAGAAGTGAGGAGGGGGAACACCTCAGGCATGGGGGATGATCTGTGTAAAAGACCACCACTCCTTGCTTAAAACCTCTAATATTTCTTCATTTCCCATGACCTTAAGTCTAAACTTTCCAAGTTGACATTCAAGGCCTTCTAACATCTGGTCCATCCAACTTTGTCTCTAATTAATCCTAAGCAAACATATTTTCCTTTGACCAGATGGTAAGGCTGGACCACTTGTTAACACATAGCCTTAAGCAAAATACTTAAACTCTTGTCTCATCTGTTTCATCATCTGTAAAATGGGAATAAGTACTTAACTTACCTGTCTCATAAGATTGCTATGAGAAAAAGTGAAGTCATATATGTAAAGGTGGAACCACAGAGCACTATATAATAGTTGAATTTTATAAAATGGTCCTTTTTAGAGTGATATGGATAACCCATATCCCCATTATAAAGGCTTATTAGTATATTAATTTATGTATTCCTTTTTATTCACTGACCCTCATGGTACAATGGAAAGAGGATGGAACTTTCCCCCTGAACTTGGAAGTCAAAGGACCTGAGTTTGGATGCCAGGTTTGTTGATTACTACCCGCATTTACTTTGGAAGACACTTAACCTCTCAAAACCTCAATTTTTTACATCTTAAAAACTAGGAAGTTGGTCTGGATGACTTGTAAGGTCTCTTTCAGCTGGAGAGCTTTGATTCTATGATTCCCACATCATTGTCTAATGTCTATGTGCAAAATGAATACTCTGTTTACATTGCTATCCTATGGGTTGAACGATACCAATACATATTTTGCATTGTTTGTGTAAGGGCATAATTTATTAAGAAACATGGCAAAGTAGGGAATAGAATATATTTGAACCCCAGTATTACATGAGTGAGGTTTTGGTGCTGAAATCTAGTCTTTTCTCTCATGGGGGGGAGGGAGAAATGGAGCTGAAGATAATTGGCATGCTTAGGCAATTCTGTGTCATGCCCAGAACAATGTTTGCCAAGCACCTTCCCAGCCTGCTACAGGGACCCACAGCCTGCTGCTTGCAGACCTTCTCTTTGGAGAATCTATCAAAAGACATTTGCAAATAACTATGATTTCCTTAAAATGGAGGAAAGAAGCAAATTTTCCAATTACAGACTTGGTGATTGCTCCAGCTTGTTTAATTAATGGAGTGTGCATCTGTTTGTGGAGGCATTTTTGAATGCATTTTTTTTTTCCTGGAGTTCCTTAATTAGTTACAAAAAGCTGCAGGTGTACTGGCAGAGACGATTAGTGGAGCTGGGATGTCTTCCAGAAGAGGGAATCTTTTTTAATGTAAATATTTAGCTGTATGATGATGAGTTTTATTTTAAAGTTCCCTACACTATTTGGTCTGTGTGCAATGGTGTTATAAAATATATTCTGGCTCTGCTTGGGTTGTTGACAAAATAAATTGAAATGGAAGAGGCCAATTTCCATGATGACAGATACTTATATATGGTTAGATTATTACCAGAATGACAAGTTATTCTCACTTTGTCACTGTAATACAGCTGTCTAGTCTTTTAGGCAAAGTATTCCCAAATAGAGTTGCAATGTTGCATACAAATTTCGTAGATTGCACTACAACATTACACACGTTTGAAATGGGTGTCACTTTACGCGAGCTTCAGTAATACTGCCAAATGAAGAAAATTGCCTTGCCAGTGTTATACGGGTGGGGGGGTTAACACTCTTGTATGTATTGCTGCTTCCCCCCTGCATCCCCATCATTTATGAGAAGTGATAGCTCTTGCTTATTTCTGCAGTAATTACCATCACTGGATTTGAGAGATGGTATTGTCATTCAAAAGGTGTTCAAGGCTGAAATGATAGAAACTGGGATGTGTTGAGTGTATGTGTTAGAGGATGGGGATGGTGGCTTCAGGGGAATGGATGTGTGTACTCACTTACCAGACAGGCACTGCTCTCCTGGGAAGACCCTGGATGTGGGAGAGCTGGGTTCTAGTGTGGTTGGGTTGTTAACTTGTGATTTGAGACAAAATGCTCAACCTCTAATTTTTTTTTACCTGTAAAGTGTGGGGATGGAAACCGTGCCTGATTTATGTACCTCACATAGTGGTTGTTTAGAGGGAATTAATGGATGGGGTGGGAAGCTTGTCTGGGTGACCTCTAAGTTCACTTCCAGCATTGAGTCTAGGATTCTAAATGAGATAATGGATGTAAAATGCTTTAAAAAGTTAGAAGCTCCACACAACTATAAGACCTTCTTTATTGAAGTGAATTTGTCTAGATGAGCAGTATGCTAAGAGGTATACTTTTAAAAAATCTGAGTTGTAGGATTACTGTAGGATGTATATTTAACTACATATTCATGATAAATGGAGGGGAGCTATTACAATGCATAATTTGAAACAACAGATAATCTATAAATCCTTATTTTTTTTTACCCCCAAAGAGTTTGGGCAACTTTTGATAACCAAATTTTTAAGAGTTGCCTTGGGGGCATTGTGGGTAAGTGACTTGCCCACGTTTACATAGATCTTATGTAAGAGTGAGGACTTGTAACTATGTCTTTCTAGCTGTAGGGCAACTCTAACTCTGACTCTAACAACTAGGCTACATTGCTTCATATTTGGGTTAAAAATGTATTATCCCTTTCCCCCCAGTAGATTTACATTCCCATTGAGGTTTTGTTAGAGTTGACAACTCATTATAAATGTGTAATCTAGGAATTTATCTAGTGCCTTATTCGGCCAAGAAACATTTTTCAAGCACCTACTATACACTGTAGGGTTATAATGACGTAGAAGACTGAACCTCAAATTCCCTATCTATAAAATCAGGATAATATCCTTGCTCAACTTCTTCATAGGGTTGTCATTAGGTTCAGATCATTGTGAAAGTGTTTCATAAACCTTTCAGCCCTATGTAAAAGAACATTTTTTGTTCTTTTTTATTATTGTAACCATCATGAATTTCTTTCCTTAAAAAAATATAAATTTCCTTAAAAATTACAAAATTATTATTTGACATGACCTGATAGAGCACTAGTGTCCCAGGAAGATACAAATTCAAATCAAGCTTCACAAGTCACTTAACTTCTATATGCCTCAGATTCCCCAACTATAAAATGAGGATAATAATAGCACCTACATCCCAGGGTTGTTGTCAGGATCAAATGGATAATAATTTGTTTAGTACAATGCATGGTATATAGTAGGCACTTAATAAATGCTTCCTTCCTTCCTTCCTTCCTTCCTTCCTTCCTTCCTTCCTTCCTT
>NW_027185754.1:9644037-9681471 GCF_028583685.1 Petaurus breviceps papuanus | reverse complement strand
CTTCCTTCCTTCCTTCCTTCCTTCCTTCCTTCCTTCCTTCCTTCCTTTTCTCCTAAAGGTGCTTACAATCTGAGAGCTTAAAACATATAACAAATGAAAAGTAAAATAATGTATAATGATAAATGCTGAGTAATTGTTAGACATAACAATACCTAGGGAAATGTAGAGGATGGAGAGATTCTATAAATTGGGGGGGATTAAGGAAAGATTAAGAACTCTCAGGTTTTAAATTTCATCACTGACAAGAATAGGGAGTCTGATGAGGGAGTGAGTCTTGGTAGGGAAGGTGAAAAGTTAAGTTTTAGTCATAGCATTATACAATAGGAAAAGACCTTAAAGATCATAGGTGGAATGAATGAACCAATGGATGATGCAAAATATTTTGGAGAGCTGCCTATTTTCTTATCGATGCCTTGCTTTTCTCTACACTATTTCTTTGTTGTTGTTTTGAGACTTAAGTGCTAAT
The DNA here is from genome assembly GCF_028583685.1 of Petaurus breviceps papuanus. Classification (NCBI taxonomy): domain Eukaryota; kingdom Metazoa; phylum Chordata; class Mammalia; order Diprotodontia; family Petauridae; genus Petaurus; species Petaurus breviceps. The sequence continues at coordinate 9,681,005 of NW_027185754.1, read as the reverse complement.
AATGATCTTTTTTTTAGAGGTAGCTGGAAATAATGTTGAATGGTTGACCTTGGAGTCAGGAAGACTTGTGTTAAATTCTTTCCTCTGATCTACACGAGTGACCACTCTGTGCCCCAGACAGTGCTTTATAACTTTAAGTTGTTATAGGGTATGACTGGTAGGGTGGTGATAGACACAATTGAACTTAATTTAGGGACAACTACAAATGCCCTTTGCTGGAGTCCCCATTTTCTCCCATGGGCCAGCTCTATCTGCTCTTTGGTTACATCTTCCCCAAGTCATAGAATTTAACTATTCATTGTTAATTTATTTTATTTATAATTATAATTATTTATAATCAGAATAGCAAACTCAAAATAATCAAAACGATGCTTCAAAAAGTAATAATGTTATAACCTGAAGATTTCTTTCCTCCCACTCTTCCTCCTACCAGGCCTGTGAGAAATGGAAGGAAAAGGGATTGAGCAGATTTTTTTTATTGGAAGCTTCCTTAGCAAAACTCTCTGAGGGAAAAAGAGAGGAAAATAGCTGGGGGCTGGAATACTTGATCTTACCAATGGCAAACAAATATCAATTTTACCTCATTTTCTTTTTTTTTTAAAGCAATCAGGGTTAAGTAACTTGCTCAAGGTTACACAGCCAGTTATTTCTGGGTGTGGTGCTGAGTATCTAAGCCGGGATTTGATCCAGGTCATCCTGATACTGGAGCCAGTGCTCTTACTCACTGAGCCACCTGGCCGCCCCTAAGCAATTAGGATTAAGTAACTTGCTCAAGGTTATACAGCCAGGTGTTTCTGGGTGGGTGCTAAGTGTCTGAGCCCGGGATTCTATCTCCAGGTCTTCTCAACACTGGAACCGGTGCTCTTACTCACTGTGCTACCTGGCCGCCCCAATTTTACCTCATTTTCGACCACAACCTCCAACTCTTCTGGCTCTCTCTAGACTGTTCTTGGTTTTGTGAGCTTTCTTGTCAGACAACTGTATGAAAGGCTCCTCAAGGAGATCTCAGTTCAATCTTTGCATCCTCTTCCTGCTCTGGTCATTGTGGATAGTATACCCCATCTTCTACTCTATGCTACAGAGTAGGAAAAGACTGGGGAGACTCCAGTTAAACTTCTCCTTACCCATTTCAGTTTGCAAAAAATATAGGCAGAAGTTTTTCAAAAGGCTAAGGAAAATGAAAACCCAAGAACACTGGGAAATGTATGACAGAACACAGCACCTCTCAGCTTACCCAGAGTGATCTGTTGCCCTGTTCCTCCTCCATTAGGGATATAAATGAGCTGCTGATTTGCATCAGTGAAAGTAATTTCCATACTGGGAGTTTCCTAGCTTTCTAGTTTTCTTACACCTTACACTCCATTCCTGATCTAGTGATCCTGTCCTCCTTGTGTCAAGACACTCTATCTCTCATCTCCCAGCATTTTCACTGTTTGTTCCCCCATACCTAGAAATGCTCCCCCCCTTTGTCTCCTGGCTTTTTTTTTTTTTTTTGCTTTTTGGAGGGGGGAAGGTAGGGCAATTGGGGTTAAGTGACTTGCCCAAGGTCACATGGCTAATTTTGTATTAAGTGTCTGAGGTCAGATATGAACTCAGATCCTCCTGACTCCAGGGCTGGTGCTCTATTCACTGTGCTACCTAGCTATCCCTTCTCCTGGCTTCCTTCAAGTCCCAGTTGAAATCCCACCTTGTATAAGAAGCTTTTCCTGACTCAACACTTAATTCAAGTGCCTTCCACCTAACAGGTTGAATTGGATTATCCCAGTTTATAATATCTATATCTTATTTGTAAATAGTGATTTTCATATTCCCTCTCCTATTAGATGAGCTCCTAGGGAATGAGGACTGTCACTTTTCTTTGTATCTCCAATGCTTATGACAGTGCTAGAATATGGTAGGTATTTAATAAATGTTTATTTACTGAATGATGAAATTTTGAATAATGAAAGTCTTTAATCAACCTTTTAAATAATGAGGTTGTATCGGGATTCACTTCAGGTAGCAGTAATATTAGTAGTAGACAGAGAGAATTTGAGGTGTGTATTTATAGGAATTTCATTGAGGAGCAGGGGTATAATGGTAATGTAATCTGAAGATCTTCCCTGCCCCTTGATAGACTTAAGTGAATCTGAGAACATTCCCTGATTTGAAAATATACTCTGCCCCCTAATAGGCTGAATGTGGTCACATAGAGCCTGTGGTAGGAGGCTTGTTTTTCAGGAATGTCCACACCTTGTTACTTTGTGATTGGGCAGTGGGTCAAGAGGGTTGTCACATTCTCTGACCCAGGAGAAGGCTATACATACCCTGATATGAGGTTTTGCTTTGGGGCTCACTTTGGGAAGAGTTGTATGATTTGGTCAGATAAGACTCCGGGCAGCTGTTGAGACCCCTGGCTTTGAAAATCAAGATGTTGATGCTTCCCTCTTGGGTAACTAACTAGGTATGGATGTAATGGTCAGACAGTTGGAAGCCCTGTCTGCTGGTCTGTTTCTCTGTATTTTTTTTCTGCTTGTAACTTCTGTTTATATTCTCTGAAGTTCAGGATGCTGACTTTTCCCCCTGAACTAAGTAAATGATATATATTTGATTGAAGTAAGATTGTTAACCCATTTTTAGTTGCTTTCCTTTAGAAAAGCAGATCTAAGAACCTGTGCTAGCAGCCATCCTGGGTATGCTAGGGTGCTTGCTGCTACAGGGGGCAAAGAATATTCAAAGCCCTAGAGCAGGGGTGGGGAACCTGCAGCCTCAAGGCCATATGTGACCTTCTAGGTCCTTGAGTGTGGCCTTTTGACTGAGTCCAAGTTTTACAGAACAAATCCTTTTATTAAGGGGAATTTGTCCTGTGAAGTTTGGATTCAGTCAAAAGGCCACACTTGAGGACCTAGAGGGCCACATGTAGCCTCAAGATTGAAGGTTCCCCACCCCTGCCCTAGAGCCTAAATCTCTGAGCCAAGATTTCCTATACTTTCTACTAGTATGAGTAGAATTCAGCTGCTTATACTGTATAGAAGTTCTTTGAAGTTAGGAACGATTTCTTTTTTTTTTTTTTTGTCATATTCCTAGCATAGTGCCAGTTGCTGTTTAATAGATATTTATTTAATTAAATTTCTAAATTGATAGAGTTGAATATCATCCAATATTCTTGGAAGTTTTCACTAAAAAAAATCCGAACACACTTTATAATTCTGCCTCAAGAAATGGGTTACTAAATATTTTATAACTACCTTGCTTTTTAGTCTTAGAACACCTGCCCTCTGAACAAAATCTAAAAAAACTGTATCATTCAAATAAATGATTTTTTCTTAAGCACAATTACAATATTAATAGTTTGTGTTACTATTAATTGTTTCCTTTCTTAACATTTATAGTATAAAGGACTTTTTGTTATAAAAGAAGATGGACCCTAAATAATGTCTTTTATTGAGATTGTTCCAAACTTACTCTCATAGCTTTCATTTGCTTCCTTATTGCCCTTCTTTAAGTGCTCTGACTTGTGGTAATCCCATACACAAAAAGAAAATTTCATGTCTTAAACCTTAATATCCATATGTCTCAAATGGATAACTTACATTGCTTTTATCTGATTTCATTAACTAGACTTTTGTTTCTGGGCCAGAATACAGGTTTGAAAATAAAATTGATGTTAATAAACCATCCTGTGAGGATTTAGACACAGCTAGGTGAGCTTAGTTCATGCATATGTTTTGTTTAACTTCAACCAAGACATGGTACTCACATAAATAATACAATTAAAGAGCTGGGATACAGTTGCTTGCAGAGGTTCAGTATCTTGAGACCAATTCTTATTATCTTGGTAGTGTAGTAACAGCCTCATGGCACACATCCTTTCCCTTCTAATTCTACACACCCCATTAAGCCTTGTCTTAGCCTGAAGGTGCCTAGGTGACAAAGTGGGGCAAGGATGAGATGATATGAACGGGTGTCACAATAGGTGATGTGGGAATTGTAGCTGCTGTGCCCACCAACTGTGATGGGATGTTGATGAAATAAGCATTCTTTGTTGGCTTCTCTATTCAGAAAGCCTGGGAAGATATTAACTATTGGTTTTCTGAAGAGATTTAAGGAAATGGTTTATTTTAGATGAGGGATGTTCTTGCTGTATTATGGAGTGGGAATATTACATATACTGTACTATGAGAAAAGGTTTCAATCCTCTACTTGATTCTTTGTGTAATTAAAAAAGCCTAATTATTTGCATTGTTTTTAGAAAGCACTATTATATATAAGAGCTCATTTGATTCTCACAATAACCCTGTTAAGTAGGTACAGCAAGAATTATTTCTATGTTTGAGAGGAGGAAACAGAGACTCAAAGAGGTAAAATGTCCAAGGTCACAGAGCTAGTAAATGATGGAGGTGGGGGATTCAAATGTATACTAAGTTTGATTTATGACATAAGTTGAAAGTATGACAACTTTTACTTTAGTGCTACAATGTGATATGATAGCTAAAAGAGCTAATGTAATCTTAGGCTACATTTATGAAAGCACAGCATCCACAACAAGGATGCTGATACTCTGCCTCTGTCAGACTACATCTGGCATATTATGTTCAGATCTGGGGTACCACATTTTAGGAAGGCTGTTGACAAAGTAAAATATATCCAGGAGGGCAGCCAAGATGACAAGTGGACTAGACACCATAATACACAAGGAACAGTTGAAGAAACTAGTGATGTTTAGTCTGGAGAAGGGAAAACTTGGTAGGTGGTGATAGTGGGGGAATATAATTACTATTTTCAAAAATTTGGATGTCTGTTCAATGGAATAAAGATTAAATTTTTCCTGCTTGATTCCAAAGGACAGAACTAGGAGTGAGGGTTGGATATCAAAACTAGAACTCATTATTTCTTCCATCTCCAACCCCACCTTCCATACTTTCCTATTTCTTTTAAGGGTGTCTTTGACATTTTAGTTACTCATTTGCAATGTCAAAGTCATCTATGATTCTTCCTTCTTCCTCAGACCCCATACCCAATAAGTTATAAAATCTTGTTGTTTTCCTCTACAATATCTCTCATATGCATCTCTACCACCCTAATTCAGACCTTCATTACTATTCAGTTGGACTATTATAATATGCTCTTAAATGGTCTCCTTGCTCCCAGTCTCTCCCCTCTATGAGGGGATGTAACTGTCAAATTAATAGTCCTAAAACTCAGGTCTGATCATGTCATTCTCCTGCTTAAAAAATCTTCAGTAGTTGGGGGCGGCTAGGTGGTGCAGAATGGAGCATCAGCCCTGGAGTCAGGAGGACCTGGGTTCAGATCTGGCCTCAGACACTTAACACAAAAACTAGCCATGTGACCTTGGGCAAGTCACTTAACCCCAATTGCCCTCCAAAAAGCAAGAAAAAAAATCTTTAGTAGCTCCTGTTGTCAAATGATAAAATATAAATACCTTAGCTTGATATTTAATGTCCTTCACAGTTTGAATTCCATTTCCTTTCCTAGATTTATTTGATACTACTCTCTTTTACACACTTTATGTTCCAGCCCGTGACCCTACCAGCTGTTGTTCAAACTTGACAGTCCATATTTTGCCCCATCCTCCTCAAATTTTAAAATGCTCCCTCTGTACTTCTTCCTCTTAGCGTTCTTACCTTCTGTAAAGGCTCAGTGCAGAGGCCACTGACTACATGAACCCTTTCTCAATCCCCTTAGTTGTTGATGCTTTTGTCCTTCTCAAATTCCAATGGCATTTTCCTAGTTCTCATCCTTCCTGACCTTCCTGTAGCTTTTGAGGCTCTTAACTATCCCTTCAGCTGAACATTTCCTTTCCCCTTGGCTTCTATCACACTGCTCCTCCTTGGTTCTCTTTTTCTCCATCTGACCTTCTGGTTCTTTTTTTCTTTTCTTTTGGAGCCTCCTCCTCTTCCTATCTGTTATGTGTAGGTGTCCCCTAAGCCTCTGTCCTGGACTCTCTTTTATTATCTCTCTACACTCTCTTCAGTGGTGATCTCATTCACTCCCATGGGTTTGATTATCATCTCTATGAAGATGATCCCCAAATTCAACCATAATCTGCATTCTGAACTCTAGTTGCATATTACCAACCACCTACTCAATCACCCACATGTCTCCACAGCATCTCAGTCCAAAATTGAGCTCATTATATTCCCCCCTTTCCCAAGACTATCCTTCTTCTAAGCTCATCCATTTCTGTTGATGACTACACTATCTTTTTAGTTACCCATGTTTGTAATCTTAGTCATCTTTGACTTCTACTTCTACCTTGACATCCATATATAAATCTATTAGCAAATCTTATTCATCCTTCTTTCACAACATGTCTCATGTCCATTCTTCCTTTCACTTCACACAGCCTCAACTTTTTATTCAGGCCTAATCACCTCCTAACTAGGCTATTGGATAGCCTCCTAATTGTTCTATCTATCCCCAGTCTCTTCTTTCTTCAGTCCATGCTGTACACAGTTGCCAAAATGAAATTTCTGGAAAAAAAAACAACCCAAAAAACAAACAAACCCAAATCTAACCATGTCACCACTTCTGCTCAAAAACTTCAGTGGATCCCTTGTTGCTTCTAGGATAAAATACAAAATTATTAGCCTAATTAAAAACAACAACAACACCTTTTTACAGTCTGGCTCCTACATACTTTCCCAGTATTATTTCGTATTATTTCTTTTCATGTGTTTTCTGTTCCAGTCAAATTGGCCTACAAATTTTTCCAAGTTCACTCACTTGCCTTTATCAATTTGCACAAGTAGGTCCCTCCATGTCTGGAATGTACTTTCTCCTCATCTTCACCTCTTAGAATCCCTTGTTTCCTTAATAACTCAGCTTAAGTATAATGGAGTCTTCTCTAATGCCTCCATTTCTTAGTGCCCTCTTCCAGAAAATTTACTTATATTTGTTTCATTTGTAAACCTTTATCTATCTATCTATCTATCTATCTATCTATCTATCTATCTATCTATCTATCATCTGTATTTTAGACACATGCGTGCATTATTTACCTCAATAGAATGTAACTTCCTTGAAGGCAGTGATTATTGCATTGTTTTCTTTTATATGATCACAGCCAGTACACTGCCTGGTGCATAGTAGGTGCTTAAGAATGCTTGTTAATTGATTGAGACCTTTTATTATCCCCTCCCCCCAGCTATTACCACTTCATTTCTCTTGAATTCATTTTGTATTACTTTGTATATATTTACTTGTGTACATGTTATATCTTCTTCACTGAATTATTGGAAATGTTGTGGAGGGGATTGGACTTAATACTTACATATAGATTGTACCCATACCCTATCAGAGAACCCATTTTAAGGCATATTCTATAAGGACATCAAAGATAGAAATAAATGCCACCAACTATTGCCTCTCTTTCTATTGGCAAAAAATGAAACTAATGTAGATGCCTATCAAATGTGGGAATGGCCAAATAAATTATGTCATATGAACATATGCCACATAATAGAATGGAATATTACAACATTGTAAGTATCAGTGACTATGAAGAATAGAGAGAAGTGAATAGAACACTGGCCCTGGAGTCAGAAGGACCTGCGTTCAAATCCGGTCTCAGACTCGACTCTCATTAGCTGTGTGACCCTGGGCAAATCATTTAACCTTGATTGCCTAAAAAAAAAAAAGACTAGAGAGAAGCTGACTTATGTGAACTTATATGCAAAGTGAAATAAAAAGAACGAGGAAAGCATATATATGTAAATTACAACAACGTAAATGAAATTCAAGAACATCAATAAAAAAAATTGAAGCAGAATGCTGCAAAATTATAGTGACTAGAAAGAGCTATGGTAATGTACCAATCTTTATTCCTTGCATAAGTGGGGGACTATGGATATGAAATACTGCATATGATGTCAGAGTTAGTTGACACTAGTTAATTTTGAATTTTTTCACTTTTTTTACTCCTTGTTATAAGGATATCTCTCTGGGAGAGGGAGATAGGAGGACTATATAGAGAAATGAAGGTATTGTAAAAAACAAGTGTCAATAATTTGTTAAAAGTATAGCTTATGGGGCGCTGTTTAAAGATGGAGGCGGAGGAGCCTCAGCAGCAGAAGCCGGAGCCGCTGGGAAGCGACTCGGAAGGAATGAACTGTTTGGCCTACGATGAAGCCATCATGGCCCAGCAGGGCCGGATTCAGCAGGACATCGCTCTCTGAGCGTCTGGAACTCTCTGTTCTTAACAAGGAGTACACGGAAGACGGCAACATCTATCAACAGAAGATCAAGGACCTACACAAAAAATATTCCTACATCTGAAAGACCAGGCCCGACGGCAACTGCTTCTACTGAGCCTTTGGGTTCTCCCACTTGGAGGCCCTTCTGGAAGACAGCGAGGAGCTGCTGAGGTTCAAAGCCATCTCTGCCAAGAGCAAAGAGGACCTGGTGTCTCAGGGCTTCACGGACTTCACAATTGAGGATTTCCACAACACATTCATGGACCTGATCGAGCAGGTGGAGAAGCAGACCTCAGTGGCCGAGCTGCTGGCCTCCTTCAACGACCAGAGCACTTCTGACTACCTGGTGGTCTACCTGCGGCTGCTCACCTCGGGCTACCTGCAGCATGAGAGCAAGTTCTTTGAGCACTTCATCGAGGGGGGCCGCACTGTCAAGGAGTTTTGTCAGCAGGAGGTGGAACCCATGTGCAAGGAGAGTGACCACATCCACATCATTGCACTGGCACAGGCCCTCAACGTCTCCATCCAGGTGGAGTACACGGACCGCGGTGAGGGCGACACCACCAACCCCCACGTCTTCCCGGAGGGCTCCGAGCCCAAGGTGTATCTACTGTACAGACCCGGACACTACGACATCCTTTACAAATAGGTGGGACAGCGCCCGGGCCCTGCCCGCTGCCACCCACCAGTGCTGGGGCCAGTCCTGCCCCCCCCTCCCCCCCTTCTAATAGGCGTTGGACATGTACAGAGGTTTTTTGTGGTTGTAAATGGTCATATTTCCCTCCCCCTTTTCCCTCCCTGTCATCCACGACCTTGCGTGTTTTATTAAAGGGGATGTTGCTGGCGAGAAAAAAAAAGTATGGCTTATGTCAGATTGTCTTTGAGATACTTTTTTTTTTCTTTTTGGAGGGCAGTTGGGGTTAAGTGACTTGCCCAAGGTCACATGACTAGTTTGTGTGTGTGTGTGTGTGTGTGTGTGTGTGTGTGTGTGTGTGTGTGTTAAGCATCTGAGGTTGGATTTGAATTCAGGTCCTCCTGACTCCAGGGCCATTCTATTCACTGTGCCACCTAGCCATCCTTTTGAGATACTTTTTGATGCTGAGATTTTATAAATTTGAAATGATAAAATAACCCTGTATGTTTTCCGAGCGTTCCATTATTTAGTGATCTCTCTTATTTTATATTGTACTATAGTCTGCTTTCCCTTATTCAAAGAATTTGCCTTGGTGAAGCTCCAGGGCATGTTTTGAGAGAAACCAAACTTTAAGTAGACTGTAGAAATGTTTATATTTCATTTAAGATTTTGAATGGTTATGAATGGAGAGAGAATCCTAGTGATATTTTTAATTAAAAGCAACTTCAGTAACCAATGAGTTAATATGTGTGTATACATACATACATACATACACACATATTTTACACATCTTCCCCACTACTTTAAAACATATCCTTTAATCCAGTGTCTTTATGTTAATTTTCCTTTGTTTAATAACAGAAAACTTTCTTCCCATTATTTTAACTAAAAGCCTCTCTTTTGACACAAATGAAAAAGGCATTTACACATCTCATATGTTAGTTTTCTCTGCATTTCTCAAAGCAAAAGCAGTTCAATTAAATATCAGCTGAGGGCTCTTTTGAGGTAAAGACCTTTGGAAATTGCTCTAACCCTTTAACATTTAGAAAGGCATATTTATAGAAGCAGAATGTCTTTGCAGAATGTGCTTGCTTTTCATGAAGGGAAAAATTGCTTTCTCTTCCATGCTTCCCCACCCTAACACCCTCCCAAGAATGAATGGATTCCATCTCAAGTTTGGCCATTAGACATAATAGAGAGATAGTCCTGATAAAGTTTCTGAGAGGTTGGCATAGATGAATATTTCATATAGTTAACTGCAAATGAGTGAGGGTCCAGGGCTCTGACTGGAATAATTCCAAGGCAACAAAACATCCAGGCCTTACTAACTAGTGCTGGGGGGTGGTGGTGGTGGTGGTGGTGGTAGAGTGCAAAGGTTCATGGATATTCAAGGCTTAGAAGAAAAGCTTGTCCCTGGGTTCTGAATAGGAGTGTGGTGAGAAAAAGATATGAAACCAGAGATGTCATATGTAGTTGAGAGAAGGCTCAATTTTAAGTCAGAGACCTGGGTTCAATTCCTGGCTCTGTCACTTATTGTCCTTAATATCTTGGGAAAGGTAATTCCCTCCTCTGGGACTAATTTTCCCATCTATAAAATGAGAGAGTTGTATGATCATCTCTAAGTTCCCTTCAAGCTCTAAATTCTATGGTATATTGGGTAATTTTAATGTTACCTGAGAATATAAACCAGGGAAAAACTATTACAAAGTCCCACAATAAGTAATGTATAGAATTCATTTGAAAGTAAAATGTAAATGATCCAGGAATAATCTCACCTCTTCAGGAATAGAATAAGAATGTACTTGTGAATATTGAGTAGATATTCAAGAACTATTTATATAACAGTTCTTCTATTGTAAATAAGAAGAGTTAATAATATTGTCTAAATCTAATTAACTGCTACTGAACCAACTCCCTGTTTTGTACCCAGGCTTGTGGTTTAGACCAGATTCAGTTCTGGGGAAGCCTGGCTTCTACTGAGAGGAGTTAGGTTCCTTTTTCTCACACTCTTTTCTCTCATTAAATCCCCAGCTCAGTGCCCCAGGGACAAATTTACTCATAGCTTAGCTCATGTCTAGAGTTCCACTCCTTCTTCCCCAAAAGGGAAGTCAAAATATATTCAGTGTACAATATGAATCAGTGATAGGACAGGAAATTTTTTCCTGTTCATGGAAGAAATGCTCAACATAAATGACTCCCAGCATGCATTAACAGAATGACTTAAACAGGTTTCAGTAACTTAATTGCTGTTGTCATCTTTTGGGAGGCTGACATTTAAACCTCATCAAAACATAAAGCAGTTTGCCACATTGCCAATTAGGCATTTTACATTTCACTTCAGCTCTGCACTGTCCATGGTCTGGCTTGGGATAAGTTCTCTGGTTGGTGGTCCTCCTTTCCCAAAGTACTGGATCCCTTTCTTGCTGTCATTCAGCTTTAATCTAATGAGACATTCAGACATTTTGAATTCACAAAGTGGACTCCAAGTCCACAAGTCTATATTTGTCCATCTCAGGATAGATACTTATTCACTTAAGGTCAGGGAATAACAAGAGAAAAAGAGGCAACCCAAATTAAGACTCAGATTTACCTAGCAGAACATGTGCTCTATCTATCTATCTGTTCATTCATTCATCTGTCTTTCTATCTCTACCAATTCATTTAGTCATTCATTCATTCATTGATTTATTCATCTATCTATTCATTTGTTTGCTTATTCATTAATTTATCTACCTAGATATTTATTGATCTATTTAGTAATTTCTTTACTTAGGTATTTATTCATCTATTTATATCTATCTATTTATTTTTGAGACTGGATCTCCCTATTTTGCCCAGACTGGAAGTGCAGTAGTTACCCACCAGCTCAGTCTCAAAGCTGTTTGGTATGGAAGCTTGAATCTGTTCTCTTTTCCCCACCTGACTCAGGTTGTCTCTACTTAAGTTGTCTAGTGATCCTCTGCTTCTGAGGGTTCATTATTTTACTTCTCAGTATTTCATTTGTCTTTAGCCCTACTGTAACTCAGAACTTCTGAACTCAAGGGATCCACCAGTTCAAGTCTCCCCCAGTGGAGGGATGACAGGCATGTACAACGATATCCATTAGGACATTTTCTTTGGATATCATTATGCTCATAACCACCATGATCCTAGAGTGTAGAAAAATCAGACTTTTCCCACTCCTAACAGGAAATCTTAAAGTTTTATGATGATACTTTGAGAATCAGAGGAAAAAGACTGAGCCAGAAATTATATCTTCTTTTAACTGATATAGCATCCTACCCTATTGCTACTGTCAAGGGGTCAAGAATGACTAAAAGACCACTCAGGGTTTGCCAGCAAAACCCTTTTATGGCAGGAGCCAATGACATTACCAAAATCAAACCAACTCAAAGTTCTGATTTGGTAGAACAGAAACAAGGAATGACAACTCTGAGTGCACTCCATGGGCCAGACATGAAAGCTAATTCAACCTCACTACAATTGCTTATTTCTAAAGCCCTCTTAGGGCCTTCAATGATATAGGAAGCTATTTCTGGAGACTGAGGGCTTCAAAAGCCATTAGTCTATTTTTTTTTTTTTTAGATTTTTCCCTTATATGTTTTCTAGTTTTAAAGATAATACTTCTTATTTTTAAAAATTCTTGGAAATGGAAAGGAGGTTTGGATTCTTTCTGAATTTCCTGTCAGTGCCCTCCTATTTTTGAGCATAATCCTTGGGAATGGCAAATTTTGTGTTGGGGGGATGTGATAGTCCAGAGCAGGAGATTATTTGAGCAGCAAGTCTGCATGCCTGTGGTCCAGAGAGTTGTAGTTTTCAGAGGGCAGAGGAAATGCTATTTGGGAGAACTGGGATTCTTTTTCCACTCTCCAGTTGCCTACTTCTAGGATATTTTCTCTGGTGGTCTGATGCAGAGCAGTCTGATTCATGCTGGGGAAGCCTTTGAGCATTGAAGAAATAGGTCCTTATTGTTTTGGAAATTGCCATAATTGAAGTAAGGGGATTCTCAATCCATCTGATTCAGACAATAAATTGATGACAATGTATTGATTGTTTACTGTATGCTAAATATTATTTGGGAATAGGAAGGAAAAAGAAAATGAGGTCACTGTAAGGATTTTACAATCCTAAGAATGATTAGATTAAGACCAAATTATGTAAACAATAAAACCTACATCGAAGATGATATTAATAAAATATAATATACAAAAATTGATAGGATGTGTTAAAACATTTTGAAAAGATGAATTCATTTCCTTGAAAATATATTAACAAAAGAGAAAAATATATAGGATTGACCTAATTTGCAGTAAAAAAAATCAAAAGTCAGCACACACAAATATTCATAAAGAAGAAATCTCCAAGATCATGGGAGAAATAAACAGAATTGAAAGCAAACAAACAAACAAAAGAAACACCCTTTAAGACAACCCAACAAAAATAGAATGCATCTAAAACACAAAGAAAACAATAACATTGATAATTTATTAGCTTAATTTTATTAGAAATAAGACAAAATTACAAAAAATTAAAAGAGGGAAATAGCAGTGACAACAAAGAAAGAATTAAAATCAATGCTTATAACACAAATTTATGAAATTTACAAATTGTTAAACCCCAAAAATAGATTTTACAAATAAGTCAATAGCAGAAAGAACAATCAAATAGGCCATTAATTTAAGTTATGAAAAAAAATCTCCCAAAAACATATTTTTCAAAAGTGAATTTTTATGAAATTTTCATAGAACAAACAATCCCAGTTTCATATAAACTAATTTTTTAAGAACAGCAAAAGACATTATTTTACCTGGTGCTTTCTTTGTGACAAATATAGTTTTGAACCTCAAATTAGTGAAACCAAGGCAGAAGAAAACTATAAACCAACATCATTAATGAATATCAGTTCAGAAAATTAAACAAAATACAATATATAAAGATGAATATAATCAAGTAGAAAAATACAGGTATAGTTTAATGTTGGAAAAACAATTAGCAAAATATTAACAATGAAAACAAATGATTATACATAAATTAATGCAGAAAAGAGATATGAACAAATACCCATAACTGAGGCACTACATGGAGCACACATAGGCTGAGTTAAGCTCCTTCTCCCCACTTATGGAAAGTCATGCTTAGTGCTAAAGGTATGGTGCAACAAATCCTTGTTTCTTGTACTTGCAGCAAAGGATGTGGGCTTTATGTAATAGAACTGAGTCAGGAAAAGCAACTTACTCAATAGATTTTAGAGGGGAAAAATCCTCTGCTCCTGCTCTCTTCTCTCTTCCTTTTTGTCAAGTATGTGGAGGACTCTGTCAGCCACTCTGTTGGAGTTCCTGTTTGTGGGATGGCAACTGTGGTGACTCCTCACACTTGGTGATGTGCCAATCTGCAATATATGTGAATTGGACCTGGGTCTCAAGGTCCTTTTGTGTTGTGTTTCTTTTCCTTAGCATAGGTGACTGAATAGTAATCTTAGGATGGATGTTTCTAACCTTGGTGATAACCTTATGAATGTGAGAATTTGGGTACTCCTTAGTCCCTCAGTTGATGCTAGCAACACTAGGGAGGTGCTCTCTGGAGCTGCAATGATGGTCTTAGAGGAGAAGATGGCCATCACTAGGATAGTTTGGATAACTATGACTTGGCTAGCTAAAAGACATGGACCTTGAAGGAGCTATTCAGACAGTGCAGAGATGAGGTTAAGGTAAAGTGATGGCTCAGTAGTCCCACTGATTGTTTTATGCTTTAAGCCTTAGCCTCTGGGGAGAGTATAATAAGAGGTGTGGGTTATTGTTTCATATTAAGTCTTTGCCAATTGTGCTTATGAGTCTTTCAAGCATTTCTTTTGAGGGGCAGAAATAGTTAATCTATACCTGATCTACATTGTAAGTTGAATACCTTTCTAATCTCCTTTGGAGAAACTCTAGACACAAGCCAAACCTAAGTTTTATGTAATTCCTTGTAGTGCTCTATGAGGGTAGCGAGGCATAAAGATCTGGATAAAACAAGAAATAATGATTTTTTTTCCCTTCAGAGGCCAGTGTCCCCTAGGATTGAACCTGATCCATGTGAACACAGAGCCAGGGCCACTTACTGGAAAAGGGCATTCCCAGCCTCACTACACCAGTGTTGATCTATTGTTATACCAGACAGAGTAAAAATCATAGGAACAGATTTTTAAAAAAAATTAATGCAATAGTAAACATCTATTTGAACCTAAGAGCCAACATTATATGTAATGGAGAAGGCTTAAAACTGTGAATAAGGGGACATTGCTCATTCTCACTATTATTTGACCTAATCCTAGAAATGTTAAACTATAGAAATTAGGCTAGAAAAATGAGATTAAAGAAATAACCCACAGTAAATAGGTTATAATGTCTCTAGCTTCAGAAGTTTTAGCCAGATTTGATGGTTTATTTAGAAAAGCCAAGAGAATGAATAATGGGTATATTATATTATATATAATATATATTATATATAATATATAAAGGTCTGACTCCTTTGGGAGGAGGTTGTGGTAGTAGTATACCTGAAAGGGAGAGAACTTGAGGTGAATGAGAAAGAAAGGGAAATTAATGTGCATGATTTGTAGGATTAGGACTTATAAAGAAGCCTGGAGATTGAATTTTGGGAGGAAAAGTTGGGAATAAATTAAGGAAATATGAAGGGGTACAACCTCCAGGTGCATATTCTACTTTAGGTTTTAGTAAGAGAAAGCTGAAGGAGAAATAACAGGATTATGAATGATTAAAGAGGATTAAGCTATGTTGGCAGGTGGAGCCAAGATGGTGGAGTTTACAGGCTAGGACCCAATTGAACTCTCCCAACATTCCCCTCCAAACAACTTTAAAATAGTATCTCAAATCAAATTTTGGAGTGACAAGGTCAACAAAGGGTCAGAGAGAGATATTTTTCCAACCTAAGAGGCAATTTAGGAGCTCCTAAGGGGAGGTCTATAACACATTTGTGGGCACAGGCCCTGAGCTCAGCAAGAACACCAGCAGTGGGCCTTGGAAGCTGCTGTAACAGCAAAACAGGAACTTCAGAAGCTCTCAGCCGAGAGGTGGAGAGGAGGTCAGAAAATGGGTCAGAAAGAGATTACAGAGGACCTTTGCTGACAATGGATGTAGCTAGCACCGATTGGCAACTCTCTTGCCCATAAATACTTCTGGGTCACAGTTCCAGGGTGGAAAGGCAAGCTTGTGATCAGTCACAAGGAGTCAAAGGTCTGGTCACAGTTTTAGGACCAAGAAGAACACTAGCACTTGTGGCTGCAGGGGAGCAGGGCCCTTCTTTGGTAAATACCAAGGGGCAGTCCAGGAGAGCAGTAGCCACAGCTGTCCCAGGATAACACCAACTTGGAAGTCCCCAAAACTTGCCGACACTCAGAACAGCAGCAAGAAAAAGCCTGAAGTTTAGTACATCCCCAGGTGATCAGAGCCCAGTTACAACATAAAGTTCAAAGCAAGGAAATAGTCTGGGAAAATGAGCCAAAAAACCCCAATTTGACCTTAAAAAGTTACTACAGTGTCAGGGAAAACTAGGACATAAACTCAAAAGACAACAATAGGAAAACAGCTGTCATCAGAGTTTTAATTAAAAATGCTAATTGAACCCAAGGCCAGCAAGAATTCCTGGAAGAGTTAAAGAAAGAGATATGAGTGGTAGAGGTAAAAATTGGAAAAAGAAATGAGAGTGATGCAAAAAAATTTATGAAAAGAGAATTAACAACTTGGCAAAAGAGGTACAAAAGCTTACTGGAGAAAAGCAGCATTAGCCCATCAATTGGGGAATGTCTGAAGAATTTGTGGTATATGATTATAATGGAATGTTACTGTGACATAAGAAATGATAAGCAGACTGATTTCATAAAAACCTGAAAAGACTAATACGAACTGTTGCAAAGTGAAGTGAACAGAACCAGGAAAACACTGTACACAGTGACGGCAACACCATACAATGATCAACTGTGAATGACTAAGGTATTCTCAGCAATACCATGATCCAGGACAATTCCAAAGGAATCATAATGAAAAATGCAATCCACCTTTAGAAAAAGAACTGATAGAGTCTGAATGAAGATCAAAGCATACTATTTTTCCACTTTCTCTGTGTGTGTGTGTTGTGTGTGTATGTGTGCAAGAAGGAGAGAGAACATTTGAAAATAATTTTTTTAAATGAATGTTAAAAATCGTCTTTACATATAACTGGGGAAAATAAAATATTATTTAAAAAAATAAAGAACACAAGTGACCAAATGGAAAAAGAAGTACAAAAGCTCAATGGAGAAAATAATTCCTTTAAAATTAGAATTGCGCAAATAGAAACTAATAACTCCATTTCCTTCAAGAAATAATAAAACAAAGTCAAAAGAAATGAAACAAGTAGGAAATGTCTCATTAGAAAAACAACTGACCTTGGAAAATAAACTGAGGAAAGATAATTTAAGAATTATTGGACCAGCAGAAAACCATGATTAAAAAAAGAGATTAGACATCACATTTCAAAAATTATGAAAGAAATCTTCCCTGATATCTTAAATCCAGGGGGTAAAATAGAAATTGAAAGACTCCACTATTCACCCCCTGAAGGAGATCACCAAATAAAAATGCCCAGGAATGTTATAGCCAAATTCTAGAGCTCTCTGGTAAAGGAGAAAATATTGCAAGCAGCTAGAAAGAAATAATTCAAATATCAAGGAGCCAGAGTGATAATTGCACAAGATTTAGCAGCTTCTATGTTAAAGGAATAGAGGGTTTGGAATATGATATTCTGGAAGACAAAGGAGCTAGGATTACAACCAAGAATAACCCACCTAGCAAAACTGAGTATAATCCTTCAAGGGAAAAAGAGATTTATTTATTTAATCAAATAGAGGACAAGTATTCCTAATGATAAGACCAGAACTGAACAGAAAATTTGACTTTCAAATACAAGACTCAAGAGAAGCATAAAACAGTAAAGAGAAATCATAAGGGATTCAATAAGGTTAAATTGCTTGCATTCCTTAGGGAGAGAGGGAGAAAATATAGAGCTTAAAATTTAAAAAGAGGGGCAGAGCCAAGATGGTGGAGTAGAAACAGGACTTATGTGCGGCTCCAGCTTTCACCTCCTCCAATACATGTAAAAGATGACTCTAAACAAACTTTAGAGCTACAGAACCCACAAAGGGACAGAAACAAATCTCCCGCTGAAGAAAGCCCAGCAGGAAGGGTCCATTGCAGCGTGCCGGGAGCCTAGGACAGTCCCACCTTAGCCGAGGTTTTGGCCCCAGGGCAGCCCCTACCAGGGGTGGCTGGAGCAGACTTCACAAAAGTAAATCACCAGCAGCTGTAGCGGTTTCCAGACTTCTCAACCCACAAATACCAAAAACAAAATAAAAGGTCAGTGTAGAACTTTGTTGGAACAGGGGGAGCACAGTCCAGCTGCTACCCCGGAGTAGGAGAAGCAGCAGAGGCGGATGGCTGTAGCCACTGCTGTGTCGCTGCTTCCAGAGCTCCTGGCCTGCAGATTGTAGGGGGACCAAGTGACTATTCAGAGGGTAATCACTCTTGCTTTTACCTGCTTGGATCCGAATTGCCATCTTAGGTGGTGGTCCCAGGGTATGTGACTAGTGAGCCAAAGTGTGTGGGGGTTATAGAGAGGGCACCCATCTAATAGCTCCGGCAGAAGCAAAAACCCCAGCAATTTGGGACATAGGTTTCTCCATTCTGGAAGCAGAGTTCTTCCGCGGCAAAGAGCTAAAAAATCAAGTAATTGGCTGCCAATATGAGCAAGCAATGGAAGCACAGATGATAGAATCCTTTTTTGGGGACAAAAAGGATCAAGGCATGGAGTGGGAGGAAGACAGCAAAGTCAGAACTCCTGCATCAAAAGCCTCCAAGAAAAATATGAATTAGTTACAGGCCATGGAGGAGCTCAAGAAGGATTTTGAAAATCAAGTAAGAGAAGTGGAGGAAATATTGGGAAGAGAAATAAAAATGATGCAAGAGAATCATGAGTCAACAGCCTGCTAAAGGAGACCCAAAAATACACTGAAGAAAATAACACCTTAAAAAATAGACTAAGGGGTGGCTAGGTGGCGCAGTGAATAAAGTGCTGGACCCACAGTCAGGAGGACCTAAGTTTGGTTCCAGCCTCAGACACTTAACACACACAACAAAAACTAGCCGTGTAACTGTGGGCAAGTTACTTAACCCCAATTGCCCTCCAAAAGGGCAAAAACAAAAAAAATAGACTGGTCAAATGGCAAAAGAGGCCCAAAAAACCAATGAGGAGAAGAATACTTTAAAAAGCTAAATTTTCCAGATGGAAAAGGAATTTCAAAAGCTCACTGAAGAGAATAACTCCTTCAAAATTAGATTGGAGCAATTGGAAGCTAATCAATTTATGAGAAATCAAGATACTATAAAACAGATCCAAACAAATGAAAAAAAAATTAGAAGGCAACGTGAAATATCTTATTGGAAAAACCACTGACCTGGAAAATAGATACAGGAGAGATAATTTAAAAAATTATTGGACTACCTGAAAGCCATGATAAAAAAAAGTCTAGATACCATCTTTCAAGAAATTATCAAGCAATATTGCCCTGATATTCTAGAACCAGAGGGCAAAATAGAAATTGAAAGAATTCACTGATCACCTCTTACAAAAGATCCCAATAAGAGAATTCCTAGGAATATTTTTTTTGGGGGGTTAACAAGCTTACTTTAATCAGTCAAATATTTATCATTTACCTAGTTCAGGGGAAAAAGGTCAGCACCCTGAACTTCAAAGTATACAGGCAGAATTATCAAGACACAAACAGATCAAGTAGACAGCTTTCCAAACTGTCCAACCATTACATCCATACCAAATCAACATCTGGGTTTCAACATCTGGGTTTTTCAAAGCTGGGGAGCTCTGGACAATGGCTTCCCATAATCCAGATCAAATCACAGAACACTTCTCAAAGTGAGCCCCCATTCCTAGGAATATTATAGCCAAATTCAAGAATTCCCAGGTCAAGGAGAAAATACTGCAAGCAGTCAGGATAAAATAATTTGAGTATTGTGGAAACACAATCAGGATAATACAAGACCCAGCAGCTTCTACCTTAAAGGATGGAAGGGCTGGGAATATGATATTCTGGAGGTGAAAGGAGCTAGGACTAAAACCAAGAATCACCTACCCAGCAAAACTGAGTATAATGATACAGGGAAAAATATGGTCATTCAATGAAATAGAGGACTTTCAAGCATTCTTGATGAAAAAAACCAGAGCTGAACAGAAAATTTGACTTTCAAATACAAGAAGCATGAGATGGTAAACAGGAAAAAGAAATCATAAGGAACTTATTAAAGTTGAACTATTAACTTTCCTACATGGAAAAATGATAATTGTAACTCATAAGACTTTTCTCAGTATGAGGATAGCTGAAGGGAATATATGTGTGTGTGTGTGTGTGTATGTATACATACATATATGTGTGTATAGGCAGATATATGTATATATAAATATATGTGAGTGTGGGCATTTGTATGTTCATGTATACATAGACAGAGGGCACAGGATGAGTTGAATGTGATATCTAAAAAATAAAATTAAGAGGTGAGAGAGGAATTTATTGGGAGAAGGAGAAAGGGAGAAATAGATTAGGGTAAATTATCTCATATAAAAGAGGCAAGAGAAAACTGTTACAATGGAGGGGAAGAGCAGGAAGGTGAAAGGGAATGGGACAACCTGATTTTCATTGAATTTGGCCTAAGGAGGGAATAACATACACACTCGATTGGATATCTTACCCTATAGTAAAATACGGGGGTAGGGGATAAGAGGGGGGATCATAGAGGGGAGGGCATATTGGGGGAGAGGGTAGTTAGAAGCAGTCATTTTTGAAAAGGAATAGGGTCAAAGGAGAAAATAGAATAAGTGGGGGGTGGGATAGGATGGAGGGAAATATAGTTAGTCTTTCACAATATAACTACTATGGAAATGATTTGGGTAACTACACATGTACAACCTATATTGAATTGCTTATCTTCCCAGTGGGGGTGGGTGACGAGGGAAGAAGGGGAAAAAAATCTAGAAATCAAAGTTTTAAAAAGAAATGTTTAAAAAAATTTTTTTTTTTACATGCAACTGGGAAAGAAGATATACAGGCACTGGGGTATAGAAATCCATCTTGCTCTACTAGAAAGTTAGGGGGGTGAAGAGGGAGGATATAAGAGAACAGAATGGGGGAAGGGGTATTCAGTAGGCTTGCTATTTTTGGGTGGGGAGTAGGGGAAAGAAAGGGAGGGAGAAAAATTGTAACTCAAAATCTTGTGAAATGAATATTGAAGACTAAAAATTAAAAATTTTTAAAAGGAAGAAATGTTAAAAAAAATAAATAAACATTTTTAAAAAGTATGATTAAAGAAGATTAATGAAGATAGGGACTAAAGGAGAAGATAGCTTGGAAGGTCAGTTAACAAAAAGCAAGTGGAATGAACTAGTAGGTAAATAAAATTGGTGGAATGGACAGGTTTGTGAAGCACGTTGGGAAAAAAAAACATAGGTGCTTGTATGAAAGCAAGGGAAAACTGGATATGGTTTTGTAGTTGCTGAGAGTAAGAACAGGAATTTGTGTATACAAATGTGTGGTTCTCAAGTTATTGATTACCTGTAAAGATTTTTAATAATGTGTTTAGGGCAGTTGTGTCAAACTGTACATAAGGATCCCTGCAGGCTATATATTGACAGTCTTAAAATGTGGTATTATCTGTTCTATTATATTTTTATTTATTTTGTTAAATATTTCCCAATTACATTTTAAACTGGATCACGTGAAAGTGTTGTGGGCCTGCATGCTCTGACACCTCCAGCCTAGAGGATTGTTTCCTTTTCCACTGTTTCCCTAGTGCCTGGGGTGAGGAACCTTCAAATCTCGAGGCCACATGTGGCCTTCTATGATCCTTGGGTACAGCCTTTTGACTGAGTACAAGTTTTACAGAACAAATCCTTTTATTAAGGGGATTTGTTCTGTGAGGTTTGGACTTAGTCAAAGGGCTACACCCAAGGATATAGAAGGTCACATGTGACCTCAAGACTTGCAGGTTCCCCATCCCTGCCCTAGAACATAGTAGGCCTCAATAAATGCTTGTCAAATGGATTACTGAATGAATGAGGTGCGAATACCTATAAGAGTTTAAAAACAACCACAAAAAGCAAGGTTGAAAAATCTCCATTAGCATGGAGAGCTGAGTGAACTTTGTAATCACTTGCATTGAGTATGTAATGCTTTTACTGCTAGATAAGTGACTGCCATCTGTGTTCTAAGACAAGCATAGGTTTGTTTCCCTCTTAGGAGAAAAAGTGAAAGGTCTTAAGGAATGCTCCTTCATACTAGTGGTTTTCAAGGACAGTGATGTTTTCCTAAAGCAAACAAACAAAAACCAAAGTATGTGAAGAAAGGAAATTTTTATCATGAAGTTAGAGGGTTTCAGAATGTTACACAAAGGAGGAAAGGAAGGAAGAGAGCTGTGTTTTTTGAACTAAAAAAAAATTTGAGGCTCTTATATAAAGAGGAGGGAGCTATATGCTTTAAGTAGACTGCAATTACTTATACTCCAAAAAAAAAAATAGAATGGCCATCAGATGAGAGAGAATTTAGGAACGGTTGGAAAAAGAAGCAAAGAGCTTATTGATGATTTCCTTTTTAGATGTATCAAGGTAGATATTTGATGATAACAATAGGGATATCTAGTCTTCCTTGGGTATGTAGCTACATATTAGAGAACTTCCTAAGATTTATTATGAAATGGCTACAATTCACTTCTAAATCACATGGCCACAAAAAATACTGCCAAAAGGAACCTAAAAGGTTTTTTGTTTGTTTTTAACTAATTATTATATCTTGGAGGGGAAACTGAAAACCTGTGCCTACAGGTTATCTTTCTCAGTCCTGCCTTTCCTCAATGTTGCTTCAAAAAGGAATGCCTTTTTGAAGGTGGAAGGGAGAAACTGACTTGGGGAATGAACTGCTGGCTAAGAAAGTAATGTCTGAGAACAAGAATTGGATTTTTGGACCAGCGCTTAAAATATAAGGATAACAGAATTCTGGTCAGGTAAGAAATCCTTCTATGAAGCTGAAAATATTTTTGCTGTATGTCTTGAAAATCTAATCAAGAACTTTTAAACTAAGAAGGATGGAGGAGGAAGAAAACAGCAAACACACAAACACACGCAAATACATGTTTCTCTACTAAGTTAAATAAAACAAAAACACCAGCAGCAACAGCAACAAGTAGCATTTTATTGCATTTGAAGGATTGTGAAGCAGTTTACATATATTAACCCATTTGACCTTTACAACAACTCTGTGAAGTAAGTGCTATTATTATCCCCATTTCACTTATGGGAAAACTGAGACACAAAGAGGTTAACTGACTTATTTTTTGTCATGCAGATAGTAAGTGTTTGAGACAGGATTCAACCTCAGGTCTTCTTGACTACAAATCCCATGTTCTATCTATCTCATCACCTAGTTGCCTTTTTAGATACTATAGAGATTAGCTATAGTGATGGAAAGAGAATAGATGTTGATACACCCATCAAAGGAGATAACTTCCAAGAAAGGAATTAGTAATAAAAAAGTCTCAAATATCTATATGTAAAGAAGATGAACAAGAGGTCCTCATAATTCAAGGAAACAAATCTGACTTCACAGATGTCACTGGAAATTTGTGTGATGAAGCCTGTGACTGGAATATGGCTCTGGATGGGTATACCTTGTTCAAAAGAAATGGAATATATAAAAAGGGATTGGGGTGAGTATGGCATTATATATTAAGAAGGTATAATCAGAGGAGGAAATCAGGCAAGCATGATAGAGAATATTTGGGTAAAGAACAATAGAGGAAGAAATAGAAATGTTTTTGTCACTGGAGTATACTACAGACTACCTAGACAAAAAGAAGCAATAAATAAAGAATTTGATAAATAGTCTAGAAGTCTGGCAAAAAACCATGATACTGTAGTGATGGAGGACTTCAATTATCCAGATATCTCTTGCTGCTAAAAACAGAGCAACTAATAACTTCTTGACTTGCCGTAATGACTATTTTATTCTTCAAAAGGTAGAGGAATCATGAATGAATAATGTTATATAGGAACTGATTCTCACTCGGGTAGAAATGATGGAAACTCAGGAGGAAATTCTCTTCTAGAGTCTGTTATAGGGTAGAAGAAATCCTAGATTTGAGGAGAATAGTTTTCAAAGGGGTTAGAGGTAGGATAGGCAAGATTCCACTGACTACAATTTTACAGGGGGATGCCAGCCAAGAGGGATAAGAAACCTTCAAGAATGAAATTCTCAATGGGAGAGGAAAGTGGGAGTTGTCTGGGGAGACTGATGTGGATGCAGAAAGAACCCATCTTAGATGTTTGAAAAGATGTGCAGAGAAGAAGGAAGCAAGGTCAGTTATCAGAGACTGAAAGTAAGAGCATGACACAATTTTGGACAAATAGCAAAAGGAGATCTAAAGTTAAGAATGGAATGAAGATGAGAAGGGATGCTAATGACAGTAGAAAGTCTTCCCCCCCACCCCCAAGCTATGTCAGGAGAAAAAAAAAGAGAAAGTAAAAAGGGATGACTGGTTCTTGGGGTGGATGGAATGATGATAACTGACAAAAGAAAGAAGGGAGAACTGCTCCTTTTTTATTTTGTCTGTTTTCTTTGCCAAGAATAATCTTTGCAGTGGAACTGATAGAAGCATAGCTAATAGATAGTTGATACTAAACATAAAGAGTAGTAAGAGAACACTGAATTGCCCTTGATGAATTCAAGTTACCAGGCTCAGAGGAACTACATTCTCAGGTACTGAAAGAACTATCCAATATATTTCTGAGTCGTTGTCAATAATATCTGGAAGACTGAGGAAGTCAGAATAGGTGAAGTAGAACTAGGAAAGAGCAAATGCCCTGATTTTCCAATGAGGACTCAAAGTTCAGTTGTTAATGGTTCAATGCCAATTGACTTGAATGCCCCAATGAGCTATATTTTGCTCTGTGCTTTTAAACAATTTTGATTAATACCTTGGATAATGGCATATATGCATGCTAATTAAATTTGGGGATGACACAAAGCTAGGTGTATGTAGGATTTAGAAAGAAAAACCAAAAAGTAACCAGTTAAACACAATAGCAATACCAATAATTTCACGTAAAGCATGCTTTGGATGCTACTATTTTAAGTCAACCTACTCATCTTTTGGGGATGTATAAATGATCTCTAAATAAAGTTATATACACATGTGAATTTATTTACAATCTCTTGGGGTCTATCTGTAAGTTGGTTTCAATTTACGTGTTTGGTTTTCTTATATTTTTCTCTTGTTCCTATTAGTATTAATCAAAAGAAGTTAAAATAAAATTTATACTTAAATACTTTGGTGAATCTATGATTTTAATGTAGTACTCTAGACTATGGTACAGATTACAATGAGTTCATATTTTCTAGTCCTGTAGGACTTTTGTCACATGCTAATCTTTATTGTCCCTACAATCGGTGCACCTATTTCTCTGATGATGTCTTTTTGGCCACTTCATTGATACTTTGTTGCAGCCCACTCAAGTCCATCATGTATCTAACCATTTGCCTTTTGCAACTTTAAATTTTTGTAGATTATGCAAATTGTGATATTTTGTGACTTCCATCCATATATTAAGGATATCCTTACAGATTATTCTCACATTTTGTAGAGATGAAAAAGTAGGCTATGGCTTAGTGGTTATAGATGTTTCCTTGTTCATAATTTTGCTATTATAATAAGAGTCATTATTTTTTCCATTTTTTTGGTCTCCTCTTCTCTCTCAGATATCTGGAAAACCAGACCAATTATCTTCAAATTTATGTTACCTCTATTGTAGGCCCCTCCTCTGTATGTACTTGGTTTAGCTGCTGTTCTCACCTTTGTTTTTCTTTAGTGCCATTTTTTGCTTCACCATGTGGCACATAAAAATTGTAATGTTACAGTTCAACTGTGGTAACTCCACTATCACTGATAGATGATTGTTGTAGTAATTTTGAATGCTCCTTTCTATTTAAAAATAAATTAATTAATATCTTTTGTTTTTATGTAGTCTGTTTCCCATATATCCCTCTTCACCTCCCAGAGAGCCATCCCATATAAAAAAGAATAGTTTTTTAAGTTTTAAAAACAAAAATATTGATCGAAAAGGTATCATTCTTATGTCATATTAAAACAATGATTTTCTTCTATCAAGCTTGCATTTACAAATGTACAAAAAGTAAAGGGAGTTTTACTACTTGTTTTTCTCATTCTTCACCTGTTTTTTTAAAAAATTAAATTATTTATTTTTAGTTTTCAACAATCACTTCCATAAAGTTTTAAATTTTCTTCCCCTCCCTTCCCAAGATGGCTTCCAACCTGATATGGACTTGACACATACATTCCCATTAAACACATTTTTACATTAGTCATGTTGCATAGAAGAATTATGCTGAATGGTAAAAACCATTAAGAAAAAAACACAAAAAACAAACAAGAACAGTGTGCTTCATTCTGCATTTGGACTCCAGAATTCTGGATGTGACTGGCATTTTCCATCATGTATTCTTTGAAATTGTTTTAGGTCCTTGCATTGCTGAGAAGGGCAAGGTCTATCAAAATCAGTCATCACACACTGTGGCTGTTACTGCGTACAATGTTCTCCTGGTTCTGCTCCCCTCACTCAGCATCAGTTCATAAAGTCTTTCCAGGTTTCTCTAAAGTCCTTCTGTTCATCATTTCTTATAGTACAATAGTATTACATTACATTCATATGCCACAATTTGTTTACCCATTTCCCAATTGATGGGCATCCCTTCGATTTCCAGTTCTTGGCCACCACAAAAAGAGCTGCTATAAACATTTTTGTACATGCAGGTCTTTTTCCCATTTTTATGATTTCTTTGGGATACAGCCCTAGAAGTGGTATTGCTGGGTCAAATGGCAAGCACATAAAACGTATAGTTTTTTAAAAATAAAAGAGGAAGAAGAGAAAAATTTAGCAAAACTGATTAATACATTAAAAACAGTTAAAATATGCATAATATTTCACACCTATGGACTTCTCATCTCTGCAAAGGAGTAAGGAGAGTTGTCTTCTCATATTCCTTCTTTGGGATCATGCTTGTTCTTTGTAATTTTGCAAAAATAATTTTTTATTCATGATGGTTCTCTCTATTTACATTGTTGTAGTCTATGCATATTACTTTCTTGAATTTGCTTACTTCATTCTGAAGTATTTCATATAAGTATTTCCATGTTTCTCTGTATTTGTCATATTTGTCATTTATTAGCACAATAATATTCCATTACATTCTTGTATCAAATTGATGGGCATCTATTATTTTTCCTGCCATGTCTTTGCTACTACAAAAAATATTGTTATAAATATTTTGCTGTTTATGGTGACCTTTAAAAAATCAATGACCTTCTTAAAGCACATGTTTAGCAGTGAGATCTTTAGGTCAACATGTATTGCCACATCATTCACTTTATTTACATAATTCCAAATTGTTTTCCAAAATGGTTGTATTAATTCATAGCTCCACCAAAAATGTACTGGTGTGTGTATCTTCCCACAATGCCTCCAACATTGACTATTTCCCTTTTTTTTTTCATTTTTGCAAATTTGTTTGGTGTGAGAGAAAACCTCAGTATTGTTTTGATTTGCATTTCTCCTATTATTAGTACTTTGTAACATTCTTTCATATAGTTGTAATAGTTTGCAATTCTTTATGAACTGTTTATTCATATTCTTTGTCATTTATCTATTAGAGAATGGCTTTTGCATGCTCTTTCTAATATACATATGTATTAATTATAGATAGCTCTAAGATATTGTATTTTTATCTGAGAAATCCGATAGATTTCCCCCATTCAACTGCTCTTCTTTTTACCCTAATCAATCAATGATCAATCAATAAATATTCACTTATTTATTTTTTTTAAAGCAATTGGGGTTAAGTAACTTGCTCAAGGTTACATGGCCAGGTGTTTCTGGGTGGGTGCTAAGTGTCTGAGCCCGGATTCGATCCCCAGGTCATCCCAACATTGGAGCCAGTGTTGTGCTACCTGGCCGCCCCTTCAACAAATATTTATTAAGCATCTACTTTGTGCCAGGCACTATTCCAAGCACTGGGGATGCAAGGGAAGGCATAAAAACATCCCTGCCCTCAAGGAGCTCACAATCTAATGGGGAAGACAGTACACAAAAAGAAGCTGAAAATAAGGGATGTGGGACTTAACTGGGTGGCATGGTAAAGTAAGACAGCCAGGTGGGAGATTATGAGGTAAGTGCTGAGGATCTGGGAGGAGCTTTCTGACTCCATGCTCTACCATCTCCAATAAGAGAGAAGAAGGAGTCCCAGGGTCAGTGAGTACTGAGGAAGAGTGAGTTTCAAGTTGATTCAATCTTGCTTGAAGATGAGTTACTAGAGACAATGATGAGGTCCAGGAGATCTAGGTGGAAGATGATTCTAGATGCATTAATTCTATTTGTGCAGAAGATTTCAATTTCATAAAATCACAAGTATATGTTTTATCTTTTGTAATTGCTTCTACCTCTTATTTAGTTATGGTCCTACCCATAGCTGTGAGAAGTATATGATCTATCTTCTAATTTTTTAAAAAAGATCTTTTCTACTATGAAGCTATTTGTCATCCATCCTCCTCTCAATTTCATTCTTATGTGCTCTTGTTATGATATGGCCTAAGTGGGTTTATCACCCATATTCCTGTGAATTTGTTTTTTCTTCCACTTCTCTTTTATATGAAAATGCTACTCACAATCTTCTCTTTTCTCTTTTAACATTGAATAATTAATTTTATATTGCAAATCAGTATTGCTTTTGGGCACTTGGTAAGGAGATAAAATATTTGATGTCCAGGATATATTCTAGGATTTTTTTGTTCTCCTTATTTTAGCAATTTATTTACACTGGTAAGACCTTGGGAAATGGTAATAATCTGTGTTGATATCTCCTTTTTATCTGTTTCCCATTTTGGACAATCCATAACTTATTTAAATAGGTCAAATTGGCATTCTTTTCAAGCCTAATTTCTTTCACTTTTACTCTTTATTTCCATTGAGTTTGATATTTGCTCTAATAACTCATCAGTCTATTTGTATATAGATAGTTGCTTTAGAAACTATTACTTCCTCCTGTATGTTAAGGTATAATTAACTTCACAGGACCACGAATTTAGAACTGGAAGGTACATCAAGGGACAGCTAGTCTAATCCCCTTACTTTAAAGAATAGAGAACTAAGGTCAAAGGATGTTAAATGACTTGCTAAACATCATAGGTATTAAGTTCAGAGGTGAAATGTAAACACAGAAACTTTAACTCTTCACAATTCTCTTTCCCCATACTATTCTAAATGGTATTTGGTACTTCATGTGTCTGGCAATTGTCATAATCTCGAAAAAATATTCCTAATGGATTGATATGAAGCTTCTGTCTAGTCTATAAAACTTTGGCTTTTTAAAAAAATTTCTGAGCCATATTTCCCAAAATATTTTTCACAGAGCTTTCCTCCTCTATACTCAACTTTGCCCTGGGATTCACAGTATTAAAGAATATGTTGATTTAATTTGAAGGACCTTATTGGGTTCTTTGTAGAATTTCTTTATCTCCTCATTCTCTGCAACAAACATTCATGCATAAACAGAATTTATCTTCATTCATTGTGGTCTATGGATGCCCATTGTGAGCATCATGATATGACATTATCAGCTGTCCAATGAAATTATGTTTCTTTTTTTTTCTTTTTGGAGGGCAATTGGGGTTGTGACTTGCCCAAGGTCACACGGCTAGTTTTTGTGTTAAGTGTCTGAGGTCAGATTTGAACTCAGGTCCTCCTGACTCCAGGGATGGTGCTCTATTCACTGCGCCACTTAGCCACCTCTGAAATATTTCTTTGTATGAATGAAAAAACTTATCCCACCAATTCTTTAATTTTCCTCCTTAAAGAGGACTTAATTGCTATCCTTCCACATAGCTATTTGTTAGTCATCGGATGGAGATTTCACAATTAGGTACCAGCAATTTAACTAATTTTACAATGGCCTAACATTATTCCTTCTTAGTACTCTATGCTTCTCTTCATGCAGAAGCAGTAGGGTACAGCATTAGAATGAGGTCCATTTTGTATTTTCCTTTGCTTCATGGGCTGTCATGGTTCAAGAGTTCATTACCTGGGGTTTGGCCTACTGGTGATGAGCTTCTCTGTCTGTAGCTAGGCTGGAAATGGTCAGAAAATGGTCTGTTGCCAGGACTATAATCAAATCCTTTCTAGCATGGTGGAAACAGCTGGAAATTATATTCCACTGACATGATATTTAAGAGCCCAGAGTCATCTCCTATGACATTAAAAATAGCTCACATTTATATATTATTTTAAGGTTTGTAAAACATTTACTTTATAACAACCGCATGGTACAGGCAGTTCAAATATTTTCCCTGTTTTATATATGAGCAAAATAAGGATTGAAGAGGTTTAAAGACTTGCTTATGGTCACACAGTAAATAATTGTCAAAGCCAGAACCTTGGACCTTTGTATACTAGCTCAGGAGTTCTTGACACTATTTGTATGTGTTATGGACCCCTTTGGCAGTCTGGTGAAGCCTATAGACTACCCTTATAAGAATAATATTTTTAAATGAATAAAACAAAATATGTGGAAAAGAATTAGGAAGGAAACCAACTATATTAAAATATAAAATATTTTTTAAAAGTCTAAGAACCCAAGACATTTTCACCGATAAAGGTCTCATATTTCAAATATATAGAGAACTTTGTCAAATTTATAAGAATATGAGTCATTCCCCAATTGATAAATGCTCAAAGGATATGAAGAGGCAATTTTTGGATGAAGAAACCAAAACTATATAGAGTTGTGTGAAAAAATGCTCTAAATCATTATTGATTAGAGAAATGAAAATAAAAAAACTTTTGAGTTATCATCTTATACCTATCAGATTGGTTAAGATGATAGAAGGGGAAAAATGAAAAATGTTGAAGGGGATGTGGAAAAATTAGGACACTAATATATTGTTGGTGAACTGTGAGCTGAACCAATCATTTTATAGAGCAATTTGGATTTATGCCTAAAGAATTATAAAACTGTGTATACTCTTTTACCCAGCAATATTGCTATTTGGTCTGATTCCCAAAGTGATCAGGGAAAAAGGAAAAGAACATATACTAAAATATTCCCACCACTTTGTGGTGGGAAAGAATTGGAAATTGAGGGGATGCCCATCAATTGAGGAATGGCTAAACAAGTTGTGGTATATGATCATTGATAGAATATTACTGTGCTGTAATAAATGATGGGCAGGTTGATTTTAGAAAAACATGGAAAGACTTGCATGAAATAACAAACATTAACAGAACCAAGAGAATATTGTATATAGTAACAACAATATTGTTTGAATAATAACTGTAAATGACTAAGTTATTCTATTATAAATACTCAAATCAACTACAAAGGAACTATGAAAAAAGATATTATTCACCTCCAGAGAAAGAACTGATGAATGGAAGGATGTAGAATATGAGTTTATATGTGTATATATGTAATATATTATGTATGTGTGTTTGTATGAAAATGGTGGCATTCTCTAGTGTGGAGTGGAGAGGGCAGTAGGGAGACAGTTTAGAACTTAGTACAAAACAAAAGAAAATTTAAATTTAAATAAAAAAAGAACCCGTTAATGGACCCTAGGTTAAGAACCTAAGAACCTTGTTTGAAAGCCTCTGTTCTTTGTACCATACCACATTCTGTCTCCATTGCCATCTCCTGTCTCCATGCCCTTGTACAGCTCTCCTTCTTGCCTGGAACGTACCCCTTCCTCACTTTTAATTAGAATCCTCTGTGCCCAGACTGACTATTTTTTTGTGAGTAGAAAAGCTGATGGGAGATCCTTGCTAGCTTCTGGTGGAAGCATCTGAGTCTGAGTCTAAGCACCTCAACTATGTCTCTGGGACTCTTGGATTTGTGGTATACCTATAAGTTGTTTTAGATTGCCTGTATTAATTTAAGCATGCAGCCTATAAAGTAGATCTTTTAATATATTTGATTTTGTTCCTTTTGCTTCTCTGTTTATGTGTAGAGAAATAAATAAAATCAAGCCATTCTTGTATGATTGATTTTATTGTGCTATACTAGTGTAATTTTGTGAAAATGAAGCATGATGGAAACTTCTCCTGTCAAGTCGGGGCTGAGCCAAACATCTAACTGGATTAAGTGCATGTTGATCACACCCCTACGTGAGTGAGATGAGCACTATCACCCACCAAGCGGATGGAGCTGGGGGACAGAGGAAGCAATTTTTCTCAGAACCATAAAGAGATTGACATTTCCTTTCTGTTCCTTCTGGTGCTGGATGGAATGTGTAACCGCTACGCAAGAGTGTGGGATTGTCAGTGTCTTGTCCTTACAACTGAACTGGCAAGTCAGGACAAAGAATCATCTTTTCTGGCTCAGAATACTTTTTCCTCAAAATCTACTTAGATGATCATTTTTTCCCTTCTGAAACTTCTTACGCTCCATAAGCTCATTGTTGGAGAATCCTAGAACCATATTACACTTATTCAAAAGTGAAAGATGAGTTGTAAACAGGTCCAGAAAAAGTATGATTTTATAACCTTTTAAAAATGCAAGTAGCATCAGACCCTAGATTCTTCATGCACTTGTTAAGAGGTCTTCCTTAGGGATTGTCATCTCAGGAGGCAGTGTGGTACCCTGGAAAGAACAAGGACTTGAGTAAGAAGATCCAAACCCAACCTCTGATATTTAACTAGCTATGTCACCTGGGGCAACTCATTTGACTTCCTTGATCCTCAGTTTCCTCCCATGTAAAATGCAAGGGGGAGGAGAATTGGGCTTTGAATGGCTTTTGAAGTTCCTTCTGGCTCCAGATCTATGATTCTAATCATCCCATGGATTCTTCTCATCTGAAAGCATTGAATGCTGGGGCCTAGTGATATTTTTAAGCAGCAGAAAGCAAAGACCAGCCTCGATCCACCTTTCCCAGCTGTTGATTCAACATTTGTTTCAATAAGACAGTTATTCAGACACCAACTCAACAGGGCTTGAGTTTTCCTCAGAAAACTAGATTCTTGCCAAAAGGTACTTCAAACAATGACCCTTTCTTTCATACCTGCCCATCAAGAAACTCATTACAGCTGCAGTTATGATCCCAGACCTGAGCAGCTAAGCTGAGAATTGAACTGTGCTCTTTGAGATCCCGTTGCAGGGTATTTTGTTCAGTAATGGGTGGTCTGCTGCCTCCCCACAATGCAGGCTCCTGACAGACAGGTTAATCAATATTATTGACTGTGGGATTTGAGAAGCCTGTCTGTACGAAGAGTCTGATTTGGGAACTTCACACATTTCACTGGCCATGTTTCATCTAAATTTCAGAGTTTCATGGACTTTCGCAAAACACAAAGGCACTCCCTGGAATCCATGCAATTTCATTCTCAGGGCCTGGCTGCTTTTCTAATTTCATTAGGAGGGTGAAACCAGGCTCATATTCTCAGCATGCATCACAGTAATGAACATGAGTTTGCTTAAAAATCCATGCCTTTCTGGTTTTCCCAACCTGCTTTTTTCCTTCCACTTAAACCCCATGGCTTACCAAAGGATGTATATATTTTGTAACAGTAGGGGTCATCATTTCCCTTTAGTAATTCTTTAGAGACATTACCCCAGTTCCACTCCTCCCAAACTAACTGCACTTTTTTTTTTTTGTTTATGACATTAATCCTGAGGTTAAGGTTGGCCTGTGGTGAGCAATAATAAGTTTAACCTTTGACTCTGAACAATAAGATGTAATTTATCATTTGGAGTCTCTTTTGCAAGGGCCTGGAACCTCCATTCAGTTTGGGATAAATTGAGAGAAGTAAATACTTGATATTAGTGATGTGTAAATAAATGTAAAATTTAGGTATCAAGGATTTATTTATTAACTTCACTCTCCATATCATCTATGCTTGGCACAATTTAAATCCTTAAAATGTTTTTTTGTTCATTTATTAATTTTTAAAAGCAAAAACCTATTTTTTTCTGATTTTTAAAAACATTTCATAACCATAGGCTTAGGATGAACCTAATTTTCCTAGCAATGCACATTAGTGTCTCAATAGCAAATAAACTCAAGGTATTAGGAAGAAAGTAAAGATGAAAACAGCTTGTGAACCAAATGATGATGGTTTATAACACTGGAGTAGGTGTGATGCTTGCTACATTGCCCTTTTGATTCTAATGAAGTGTCTGTTATACAATCTATCAGCAAAACATTAGTCAAATTAGCTTTAATATACAAAGTGAATAATTGTTTCAAATAACAAAGCATAGTTGCCTGAGATTATTTATTCTCCAAATTCTTGTATTGCATTTATGTTGTAGCTTTCTGTTCATCTATTAGCTTCTTTCCTAATTTCAGGAAATAGGTGAACATTTTAATTCTTTAACATATTTTGCGTCTAGTTTTTAAATAGAAAGGGTTCACTCGTTCCTTGACGATATGAAACAATGCAAATTGTGTATATTTTATGTTTTCTGAAAGGACATAGCAGCCAGGTAAATTCTATTTGGTCTTATTCTCTTCTATTGAATGACATTCCCCATTTGCCCCACCATGTCTTTACTCAGTGAAACTGGACTGAGTTATCTGAGTTCAGCTGGATCTGGTTTAATGACACAGGTTTGGGAAAGAAAGGTTTTCCCCCAATTTATAAGCACCATCAATCTGGATCAAGCATTCTCCTAAGAAGGTCACCATCTGACTATCAAGAACAGCTACAAAGGAGACAAAAGTGCATTCTTTTGTTGGGTTTATATTGGAGCATAGGTTGTTTAAGTTAGCTATAAGGAAGGACTGGCAGTGATTATGTTAAGTTAAACCCAGAAATTAGTCACTAATAAGAATCTATGGAATTTCTTCTTCTGAAGATTCATAAAAATTAGATAATTCCTCATCTGCCTGGGTACCAAGCAGTTCTGGTCTGCCTGGAGACAGGGGGTGGAAGAGATTACCTCTCAAATTTTTTACAATCCCGCAGTACCTAGAGTCACATATAGAGTTAATGCATAACTACTTTAGATGTCCTTTGAGACCCTTGGGGAAATATTAAACATTCAGCTTCTCCTGTGTCCCCTTCTCCCTAGGACATCTAGGTGGATTTCATATTGGTTATATCCTTCAGGGGAGGAGGTCAGAATTAATTCAATCCTTTACAAACATGAGAGGCCCTGGATAGAGGGAATTTTAAGGAAACAAAACATAATTATTCAGGAGCCAGGGATCCATTTACAAGAAGCCTTGCACAATTATTTAATTTCCACAACCTAGTTATGGGCTGAAAAAATTCAGCATTGCAGTTTTGGGCATCATTTTTCCTACTATTCTGTTTGGATGGGGTGTTGGAGGAAGAAGTCAGAGGGCAAAACGTACTGTATGAATCAGTATCACAAGAAGCTTATTTTTGGAATTCCAACTCTGATCAATCTTTCCTTTTTCTTATCTGTTTTTAAAATTAGTTTAAATTCTCAGTTTTATATTCTCCCCCATTCCCCACAAACTCCCCCACCCATCATGAAGGTAATAAATAAAAAAAATCCATTACAAATATAAAGTCATTCAAAACAAATTTCCTCATTAGTTATATTCTAGGGGGAAAAACAATAAAGAGAAAAAACATGCTTAAATCTGCCCACTTGAAACCATCAGTTCTCCTTCTGAAGGTGGAGAATATTTTTCATTGTGAAATGAAATTGTGTCCAGTCATTGTGTTGATTGGTGGCACTAAGTTTTTCACAGTTGATTATCTTTACTATATATTACATTATTATATATTTACATATATATTAACAATGGTCTCCTGATTTTGCTCACTTTACTTTTCATCAGTTCATATAAGTCTTCCCCACTCCTGAAAACAGCCTCTTCATCATTTCTTATAGAACAACAGTATTCTATCACATCCATACAACTTTTCCCCCAAGTTGATGGAAATCTCTTCAGTTTCCAATTTGCCATCACAAAATGGAGCTACTGTAAATATTTTTGTACATAGGAGTTTTTTTCTTTTTATCTCTTTGGGATATGGACCTAGTAGCACTATTGCTGTGTTAAAGTATACACGCAGTTTACTAGCTTTTTTAGGGAGGGTTCCAAATTGCTTTCCAGACTGGTTGGACCAAGTCACAGCTTCACCCACAATGCATTACTGTACCTGTTTTCCCACACATTCTTCTAGACATTGTCATTTTCCTTTCCTGACATCTTAGCCAGTCTGATGGGTATGAGGTAGTACCTGAGAGTTGTTTTAATTTACATCATGCCAATCTTTCAACCAAATATTTATTGTGGGACTAATACACTCCCAGCCCAGTCCTAGATACTATAGGGAAGAAGTTGCAAAAAAGCTAAAGGCATAGTACCTTCCCTCAGGGAGCTCACAATTTTTGGGAGGAGATTAGGGGTACATGCAGGAAAAAAGTTATACACATTCCCCTTAGCAGCATGTGATCATTGAAAGCAGTGTAAAGGTCCTCCAGTTCAACTCACTAATTTTACAGATGATAAAGCAGAGACCCCAAGAGGTGAATGAACTTGTCCAAAGTCACACATGTGCAGCAAGTGATGTGGTCAGGATTCAAACCCAAGACTTGTAATTCTAGTAGAAAAAGCACTTGACTAGGAATTAAGAACCTGGTTCTAGTCCTGACTGTACCATTTACCAGCCAGGGGACTTCAGGCAAGTCATATCTCCTCTCTGAGTCTCAGTTTCTTCCTCTGTAGAATAGGCATCATCATATCTACCTCAGAAGATGAGTATAAATACTAATGAATAAAAGGGCATAAAAGTGTTTTGCAAGATGTCAAGTGATATGCTATTGTGAGGGACTCTTCCTGATGCTGCTGCTTCGAATCCTGAACAAGTAAATCTGTGCAAGATGATTGGTGGTCCTTTTGCAAACACAGTGCACACCTGCTACTACTTTTCTGCCTATCAATGGTTAACCAGTATATTGTCCTCTCTCTCTCTCTCTCTCTCTCTCTCTCTCTCTCTCTCTCTCTCTC
>NW_027185754.1:9635658-9644027 GCF_028583685.1 Petaurus breviceps papuanus | reverse complement strand
CTCTCTCTCTCTCTCTCTCTCTCTCTCTCTCTCTCTCTCTCTCTCTCGATATAGATATATATAGAAATAGATTTAGCTATTGAGAGAGAGCGAGAGAGAGAGCGAGAGAGTGTGTTATATAGTTATATAGCCAATCATCTAACTGCAGTAATAGATACAGGCCCTGGAACCACTTCTTACCCCAATAGGGAGTATATCAAAGGCCCCTGGCTGAAACAGACTCTGCCTTGTAATAATAGCTGCCATTTATATGGGGCTTTTCAGTTTACAAAGCACTTTCCTCATAGCAAGCCTATAAAACGTGTGATACAATCAATCAAAGCCCCTACTATGTGTCTGGCATTGCACTAGACACTGGGGATATGAATACATAAGTGAGACAGTCCCTGCCTTCAAAGAGCTTGCACCTATTATTATTATTGTTTTTTTTTTTTTCCAGGCAAATAGAGGAGGTGGTGGAGAGAGCACTGGGCCTGCAGTCAGGAAGTTGTTGCTCAGTTGCAGTCGTGTCCACCTTTTCATGACCTCATTTGGGGTTTTCTTGGCAAAAATACAGCTGTGGTTTGCCATTTCCTTCTCCAGTTCATTTTAGAGATAAGGAAACTGAGGCAAGCAGGGTTAAGTAACTTGCCCAGGCTGACACAGCTAGTAAGTGTCTGAGGCCAAATTTGAACTCATGTCTCCTGACTCCAGGCCCAACTCTCTATCCACTGAGCCACTGTAGTTCAAATCCAGGCTCAGATACTAGCTGTGCAACCTTGGGTAAGTAATTTAACCTCTATCTACCTCAGTTTCCTAATCTGTAAAATGGGAATAGTAATAGAACCTACATCCCTGATGCTATGAAGATCAAATGAGATAGATAATATTTATAAAGTGCTTTGCAAACCTTAAAGTGCTTTACAAATGCTAACTATTATTATCCCCAGTTTTACAGAGGAGGAAACTTATCATGGTACTTTCATGGCCGATGCTTTGAACTGTTACCCATCTGTTTGACCTCTGAATTCTTTGATCGTTCTCTTATATTTCTCTGCTCCTTCCTCTGTGGCTGCCCTACCTGGATTCCTGACTCCCTGAATGTTTCTTATCTTAGGCTATGGCATGCTTTTTAATCCTTGCAGCAAGATCCCTGATCTTTTGCTAATTCTGACTGTTGATAATGGCTCACTCCCATAATGAGAAAGACTGGACATCCCCAGTTATGACGGTCAACTGGTAACCCTAATCCATTGCTACTCAAGAATCCAGAGTGCCCACAGGAAACTATTTAAATGTTCAAAGGTCTCAGGGCTATTTTAATCACCCTAGAATCTTGGATTTCAATACTGACCTTTCCTCCAGTTACCTGTAGAATAGGCATCATCAACCCAAAGCACCAAGACTCACTCTGCAGGCTGCAACAGCAATGGTCTAGGATCAGATCATGAAAGCACCTTCCCATCCCTTCTCTCATTGGAACCCCATGACAACCCTATGACGTAAATAGGGAAATGCTGTACCCTCACTCCCCTCTCTTACTTAGACAAATGATTTCATCCTTTTAGGGAAATTCAGTGTAGTATATAGGGAAGAGCACTGTCTCTGGAGGAAAGAGGATTTGGGTTCAAGTTTAACACTACCAATGGGACTTTGGATAAATCATGTCACTTCCCTGCGT
This sequence comes from Petaurus breviceps papuanus, assembly GCF_028583685.1. Lineage (NCBI taxonomy): Eukaryota > Metazoa > Chordata > Mammalia > Diprotodontia > Petauridae > Petaurus > Petaurus breviceps. Next base: position 9,642,367 of record NW_027185754.1, on the reverse strand, counting down.
TTCAGTTTCCTTATCTATAAATAAGTTAAGTTGGAATGGATGCCCTCAGAGATCCTTTTGCATTTTACCCTAATACCAGATAAGGAAACTGCTTCTACAGATGTAGATTAGCAATTGCTCTTCAATTTACAGTGTTGGAGAATTTCATGGGTGCAGTTCTCAGTTAATTGACTTGCGGAGTTGTGTGTATCAAGGGTAAGGCTTGAACCCCTATCTTTCAGGCAGGTTCTTCGTCCACCATACCAAGCTGCTTCTCTATGGATGAGGCTCAAAGGAGTTAGGGGCTAGTCCAAAGTCACACAGTAGAGGGAACTAAAAACCCCAGGTATTTCGACTCCTTGTCCAGTACTTTCACTATAAACCTCTCTTTTTTGGGCATCAAATCTGTAATGAGCAGCAGCAAGAAATGTTCTTGTAGGCGTTAAACTACTTGGGCTATGAGTAGTGAGAAAAAATAATTTTGTCTTCTCTATTTAGATATTCCTAGAAAGGCTGCATCACTTTTTTTTTGGGGGGGGTATTTTACTCTCTGACAATTCTGCTTTTTATCCTACTAGCAAATATTGTGAATCACCCAATTAGAGTAGCTTCTCTTCTCTACCTCTTAGAACTTAAACTCCTGAATCAAAGTGACAGAAAAACAACAAGGAGCAGCTGATCATTTTTTATCCATGTGGATCACTACCCATTTAATTCTTCTGATGGACTTCCTGGCTTCGGGAGCTAGCTGCTCCAGGATCCACATCTTTGGAGGAAAACCACATATGACAATTATGACAATCAGCTTTTGAGAAAAGCACATTGACTATTCCTTGACTATGCACATCCATGGTTAATTTAGTCACTGCCTCAAAATACAATAAATATGTGATTTAGAGTTAGTCTTTTTGGTGTTTGCCAGACCACCACTGATCTCTCTCTGTCTTCTGAATGCCTTATAGATATTAGTTTCTATTTTGTCAAAGCTGGCACTCAATTATGTGTTTTCTTATGTTGGATGATTTTTTTGCATGGATGTCATGTATTCAACTTGATGGTGAACATCTGGAGATAGAAATGAAACCCTATGTGTCTTTGTGTTTTTGTACAAGTTTTGTAACTATTAATATAGGTATGTGTTGATTCCCTTGATTGAATGTAAGCTCCGTGAGGGCAGGGACCATATCATTTCTGTCTTCGTATATACACTGCCTACTGTAGTCCTTGGTACATTTTAAGTTTTTTGGTAAATGCTTGTCGAGTCTTAGGCAGTGTCCTGAATAGAATGGATACTGGATATATACCTGGAGATGGTTTGATTGGCTAATTTTTAAGCCCATAACTGCTTTGCTTTATAGCAAACAAAAGTTACTCGATATGAATGTTGAACCTGGATCAAGAGATGGTCACCAGCCAATGGTCACCAGTCTCCATCATTTAAAACCTCCAGTGTATATTAGTGTAACCCAAGGCTGTCCATTCTATTTTTTTTGACAGTTCTAATTGTTAGGGACGTGAAGCTAAATTGAGCTGAACTGAGTTCCCTGTAACTTCCTCTCATTGGTCTTGGGTTTGCCTTCTAGGCTAAAGAAGATAGGGCTAATCTCTCTTCCACTTGACAACTTTTTAAACATTTGAAGACAGCAATACCATCCCTGAGCAAATCACCTGACCCTTCTCATCCTCAGTGTCCTCATCTGTAAAATTAGGATAATAATGGTACCCACTTCACAGAGTTGTTGTGAGGATTAAATGAGATAAGACATGAAAAGTGTTTTATAAACTCTCTATAAATTCAAGTTATTGCTGTTTGGATGACATCACATTTTGGCAACACATATTGAGCTTGTTGTATACCAAAACCCAAGAACTATTCATTGCCAGTCTTTATCTCCCTCATCCTGTATGTGTGCATTTGTTTTCTTAAACCCAAGGACAGAATTTTATTAAATGTTCATCATCACCTTTGGCCCATCCTTCTAAGATCTTTCTGGATTCTCAGTCTTCTAGGCAAAATATTAATTCTCTCTCCCAACTGTGTTTCATCTGTCGATTTGATGTCTGCCATCCGTACTTCCACCCGAGCCACTGATAAAAATGTTGAAACAAGAACCAAGGGGATGCTCCTACAAACTGCACTACTGACTTCCTTTCTCGATGTGGAGTCTGAGAAGCTAAGCTCAAACCTCAGCTCTGTCACTTACTACTTGTGTGACCTTGGGAAAATAATTTAACCTCTCCAGCTTCTGTTTCCTCATCTGTAAAACGAGAGGGTTGGACTTAATGACTTTATAGGATACTTCTAGCACTAAATCTGTGGGCTTAAGATGCAATAGCTTCCTTATTAGCTGTAGGATCTTGGCCAAATTTTGTTTGTTTGTTTCTTTATCTACCTTCCTTCTCTGAAAAATGGACATATTGCTGTCCTGCCATTGAGCTTTTGTGAGGATACAGTAAGATAAATGATATGAAAGTACTTGGTGAGCTCTAAAGGACTACACATACACATACAGACACATAGGAGACATTCCCATTTACCCCTGTGGCAAAGCTATAACTTTATGTACCAGGAGTACCAAATCCTTTTAGTTTTAATATTATCCTCCAAACAACTCAGTCCTAGACTCTTAGGATCATAGATTTGTGGATGGAAAATACCTTCTCATTCCTACATTCTATTGTGCCCCAAGAGGCAGGGGTGACATGGAAGATGTAGGACTCTCTTCTAAAGCTAAGAAGGCTTGGGTGCAAATCCTGCCTTGGACACATGCCAGCTCTGTGACTGTAGAGCTCTGCAACTGTAGTTCCAGTACGTATAATTTCAGTGCCCTTAGTAGCTCTTGGACTTTATAAGTTACAGAGATTGCCAGTGCATCAATAGAGAGAGTTCTCATGCCTGCAGATCAGTTTTTTACTATATTGCTAGATGGAGCATCAGACTTTGTTTTATTCTTACTGTTAGACTTATAGGGTCATATATTTAGAGCTAGAAGAGATGCTAAAGTAATCAGATCCAAATCCCTTGTTTTACAGATAAGGAACCTGAGGCCCAGAGAGATTAGGTGACTTGCTCAGGGTCACACAGTCAGTAAATCTGAGGCAGGATCTGAACCCAGATCTTCCTCTCTTTAAAGTCCATTATTCTAGCCTGTGATGTGAAACTCAAATAGAAATGGGGGTCACTAAACCATACTTTTGTAGGGTACATGTTGACTTAAAAACCTACATATTAACATTTTATACCCATCCTATTCTACTCTATTTTTATTAGTTTTATTATATACATTTTAATCTAATTCCTCTGGCACTCAGGAGTGTTTCTGCTGGTGTGTTTGACATCTCTGCTCTAGCCATTGAATGAACCTGCCTCAACATAACTTATGATGAGCAATGTCACAGCTGTCATAGTCTGAAAACAATTTCTTTCCAAACAACACTTGGCTGCTAGTGTCTCTATGGTGGGTATACACATGGGTCTGTGTGTGGATTTATTACTTACTCTTTAGCCAGGGTTTAGACAGAGCAGGGCTATCCTTATGCATAAACAGAGTGGGTGGCTGTTTGTTTTGGTATGATTTAAGGGATGCCAAAAGCATCCCCTGGGCAAAAGTCTCTTTCCTACTTGCCTGCCAGAGAGGCTTGACACTCTCGCCTTTAGAGCCACCCCTCAAAACACACATTTTTCTAACAATCTCTGTAGCACATGGAATTAATAATTTGTTAGGTTGTCATAAGGATATAACAAGAAAATATCTTTGAGCATGAGGGAACAATATTAAAAATGTAAGGGATTTACTATTACTTATTCACAAAGTTGTAGATTTTTTCACATTTTTAATACTAATAGAAAACCCACATGTTTATATATTTTACAGTCTTCAAATGTGTATTATGATAAATAATACCAATGATTAGTTATTACTAATAAAATGATAGCTGACCTTACACAGGACTTTACAACTTACAAAGCACTTTACAGTTTATCTTATTTGATCCTCAAGGCAATTCTATGAGGTAGTTAGTGTAAGTATTATGTTTTACAGAAGGGAAATTGAGACACAAGTCTTTTTTGAAGGCCCTTAATTGGGTTAAAGTACTATGTTACCTGGAAGGCATAAATACATTAAATGTTAGAGCTTAGACTGTTAGAGCTTTCCTAGTCCTAAGTCATTAGTTTTACTTACCAAGAAATAAAAGACAGATGCTATGTCTTATCTAAACTTTGTATTCTCTGGTATCTAGCACACAGTAGGCTTTGCACAAGTGTTGATTATATGAGCTGATAAAACTTACACACAACTAGTTAGTGGGGAAAGTCAGCACTAGAACTCAGGTCTCCTGACTCCTTGTCTAGCTCTCTGTCCACTTTTCTATGCAGCTACTAATTAATTGCCACAATAGTAGGAATTAGCTTTTCTTATGGAATCTGCCACTGCCTATTGCCATCCAGCAAGAGAGAGTTCCCTGACAACCCCTCCTTGGTGAGTAATGATGGGCAAGTTTGATGGGAGAGAGAAGGAAGGGAAAGGAATGGAGGATATCACTGACTGGGTCATTAATAGGCAGCAAAAAGGTTCTGGGGAAGAGTCTTGTTCACTGGATTAGCAGTTTGTTGAACAATGGTGCCCCAAGAATGTTGATTAATGGATCGATGTCAGCATAGACAAAGTTATCTAGTGGTATGTCAGATAGCTCTGTCCTTGGCCCTGTCCTATCCAATATTTTTACCAGTGACTTGGATGAAGACATAGGTGGCAAGCTGATCAGATTTTCAGATGACACAAAGTTGAGTGGAATCACTAATACAAGGCAGGTCACAACGTGATAGGAGTATTTTTATGTTACCTGTTAACAGTTGGTATTATTAAGAGTTAGATGACTTGTTACTATAGTTTCAGAATGTCTTAGACCTGAGACTTTAGACCTTAAAAAACTGCCAAGGTCCCTTCTGTTAAAAAAAAAAAGTATTATTTATAACTCACTAAAGAACCTCAATAAAACCAACTGAACTTGCTTAATTAAGTATTTACATTAAAATGAATTAATTTCAGTGCTTAAATTATCATTGCATTTTAAAATTCATTCTTTCTAAATTCTCATCATGATTCTTTGTGTTTTCATTCTCATTCACTTTTCTCTAAGGTTTCTCTAGCTCTAACATTCTTGGTTTATATGATTTTATAACAGGAAATAAATCTATTCCTACTTTCATGGAACTGATATTAGAATATCTGAAAGTAATGTTTGTGGCCTCTAAAGTCTCTTCTTCTTTAAGCTAAATATCCTCAGATCCCTTAACTATTCTTCATGTAATATTATTTCTAGTTGTTCCATCAGTCTGATCACCCTTTTTGGATATAATCCAATTTATTGATGGTCCCCTTAAAATGTATCACCCAGAATTACAGCCTAGATTATATGTCTTTGTCCATGGCATTAATGGTACAATTAAGTCAGGAGGGAGCACAGTGGATGTAGAATCTGGCATGGGCCTACATGCCAGCTTAGATAGTGGGTGGAGAATTCAAGCAATCACTATAAAAGAATAGAGCTTTGTGTAGCCAGGTTCAATCTGGGAAATACTTCCATAGCATTCACTAGATATTGCCAACTGATCTGATACTAAGCTCCCAGTCTAAATCTCTGCCTTCTCAACTGATTGTCAACTTATGTCAACTTCTTAGATTTGGGGACCCTGAAGAAATCCTGGTACCAACCCAACCTGACCTCGGTGTATTCTTGCCTGAGTTCTGCTTTGGACCCTAAGTATTTTCCACTGAATCTCTGGCCTTACCCAGGTGGGATATGACATGATGATTCAAACACAGAATTCTATTAATTGTAGGCTAAGATTGTTTTAGCTTTTTCAGCAACCTCATCATCCTGCTGGCTCCTATTTTTTTGGTCAACCGAAACCTTTAGGTGTTTTTCACATGAACTGCTTTCAGGCCAAATCTCCTCTGTTCTGGACTTGTACCATTGATTTGTTGAACCTAAGTGCAGGATTTACGTTTGTCCCTGCTGAACTTAATCTTGCTGGCTTTGTTCTATTATTCCAGATGGTTGAGATAAATTTGAAGTTTGATTGGGTCAGCTATTGTATTAGTGATTCCGCTTGACTTTGTGTCATCTGAAAATTTGATAAGCTTGCCATCTATGTCTTCATCCAAGTCATTGATAAAAATATTGGATAGGACAGGGCCAAGGACAGAGCTGTTTGACATACCACTAGATAACTTTGTCTATGCTGACATCGATCCATTAATCAACATTCTTTGGGCACCATTGTTCAACAAACTGCTAATCCAGCGAACAAGACAATTCCCCAGCCTGCATTTTTTCCTCATCTTATTCTTTTCAGTCTTTGGATATACCAGTTTGAGGCTGTGAAGCAGGCTTGGGTGGGGGTTGGGAAGGTCTGTAATGTCTGATAAGTTGCTGCTTCTATCCCAAATCATTCTAGGAGGGGGAGATGATCAGTAATAAGAAATTGGGAATGAAGATAAAAGTAATTCTGATGTTCCTTTAACACTTCCTTCCCATAACCAACTCCTGCTACCTTGAAAGAATGAGGAGCTAGGAGGGATGAATGTATGCAGGTCTAAGAAGAGTTTGTACCCTGAAAGGAAACATATTTGTCACTATTGTATAAAGACTAGAGCTTGATCCAGGTCATGAGGCTGAGCCAGAACCTTCCATGCTCACAGTAAATGCTCTGAATCTGACCTGG
>NW_027185754.1:9560036-9635648 GCF_028583685.1 Petaurus breviceps papuanus | reverse complement strand
AGCCAGAACCTTCCATGCTCACAGTAAATGCTCTGAATCTGACCTGGTAGAATCAAGATTAACCCCACCCCACCCTCTAATTCAGCATCAACAGGGGACCTTTCCCAGGGACTTCACCAAGTGCAAGGGTATTAAGCTTAATGGCTTAAAAAATGAAATAAAAGGAGCAGCCCAGACACCAAGAGAACTGTTGTCAAGTAACAGTGAAAGAGATGTTCTTGAAGCAAGATGGGAGTCAAGGGGGACAAAGATAATCTCTGAAGCCTGAACAAGCCAAGAACCCACAGCAACAGTATCCAAGAAATATACCCTTCTACTTTGGCATTTCATACTTCAGTGGATCTTTGAATTCATGGATGTAGGTATTCCCTTCACTGGTGCAGGTTGCAAGCCAACCAGCCCTTCCTGTCATAGACCATTATTATCCATAAATGTCCCATGGAGACACTCATTCATTAAGCTAGAGGCCTTCCTCTAGGTCTTTTGACATTATGTGGGTAACCATGCAGGCTGGGCTATTCATCAGTTATCTCTCACTTTTGCTGTGTAACTGACCCATTTCCATCTCTGACCATTTCATCTACTGGATATCTTTTAATTCACTTCTTCTATCCAGTTCACAGTTTGTGATAAACTACAATTTAAACCTACCATGTTTCTCTCCATTTCCCTTTGGGTTACTCATAACTTTAATTCTTCAGCTATCATGGTGATTCATGGCTTGTAGCCAATTTACATCATCCACAGAATACTGGTATTACAAAGATAGGGTTTCATCTCATTGAGAAGCTTGGGGTCATGGAAATTATATAGCACTTTCCCAAATGCAATCCAGTCCTCTTTTCTTGTTGTCGAATTCTGGACCTGGGGTATTGTCCATTTTCAGTGTCTTGTCATGATATGCACACACACAAAAGTCCATTTGTATACACATGTACACATATATCATGGACACATATGTGTGTATACACATGTATATATACACACATGTTTATGTATGGCAGGCACTGAAAATGGACAATACCCTGAGTCCAGAATTCAACAAGAAGAAAAGAGAGAACTAGGGGGCGGCTAGGTGGTACAGTGACACAGTGAATAGAGCACCAATGCTGGAGTCAGGAGGACCTGAATTCAAATCCAACCTCAGACACTTAATATTTACTAGCCGTGTGACCTTGGGCAAGTCACTTAACCCCAATTGCCCTGCTTTCTCCCTCCAAAAAGAAAAGAAAAGAGAGAACTAGATTGAATTTAGGAAAACACTGCATAATTTCCATGACCCCAGGTTTCTCACTGAGATGAAAACCCATCTTTTTAATACCAATATTCCTTGGATGATGCAATTTGGCTACAAGTCATGAAACATCTCGGTACACACACACACACACACACAGACACATACACAGACACACAGAAGCATCATCTCAATGGATTGCCCATCCAACCGCATGTCATAGTCTGGTATTCCTCATTCATTTGTTTTTTCCTGTGTGAATAAACACCCCAGAATTTATACATTCAAGTGATTACTATCCCCTTCAAAGTAGTCACTTTTGGAGGTTACTCACTTAGTAGAATGATACAGCCAGTGCCCAGACATTTTTGGAACTCCTCTCCCAGTAATGGCCTTTACAGTCTCTTTAGGAGACTCATGAGAATATTAGCTTTACTACTTTATAATCACACCTAATTTCGGCTCCCTAAATGGTATAACCCAGTCTATTTCTGCAACTTATTCAACAGATGTGGCTCCAAATGACTTTTGGCTATTTCCAAACCAAATACACTTTTAATGGAGGAAAATTTCCCATCACTGAGAATTTTCAGAAGAATGCAGTGGACTCTGAAGGAAATTCCCCTCTATTTGAGTAATTCTCAAATATATTTTGTATAGTAGCAAAACTATTGGAATGAGTTGGAAGCCTTCTAAGCTGACTGTTTTGAAAGGGACAGCTCTCTAGGGTGCATAAATTGTAGGTGTATTTACTAAAAGAGTAGTCATATCATAGGGAATCAAGAGTGGCACAGTGGATAAAGTGCTGGACCTGGAGTCAGGAAGACCTGAGTTCAAATCTGACCTTAGATGCTTACTAGCTGTATGACCCTGGGCAAGTCACTTAACCCTGTTTGCCTCAGTTTCCTCATCTGTAAAATCAGCTGGAGAAGGAAATGACAGAAAATTCCAGTATCTCTGCCAAGAAAACCCCAGGTGGGGTCATGAAGAGTCAGACATGACTGAAAGTGACTGAGCCATACCAGAACTCTATTTTATTGTGAACTTTATTGTCACATTGTCTAACAAGAACTCCCCAAATGCCTTTTGGATATGGAGAAACGGCTTTCTTCTATATGTGACCACATTTCTGCTCTCACCTCTGTTTGGATCTCTCCTAAATGAATTAAGTCACTGACCATTGATCACTTTCTGACCTCTTATCCAGATCCTGCAGGTATGGAAGCTAAAATCTCTTCTGGCTCTTTTTGTCTCTGAGGTATGGGAGCTTCTTTGTTAAGGTTATAGATAATCTGGGGGTTTTGCTTGTCATTCCTGGCTGAAGCTTTCTTTGTAATAATATCAAGACCAAATATCTGACTGTGATGCCTCATGTGTGTGATATTAGTGAGAAACTAGGAAAAAGGCTAAATGACTTCCTTTAGGTCAGTTGTAGTCCTGGAATACCTCTGTTTTAATGTCAGTGGTGAAAAAGGGGCATTTATTGTCTTTCTTTCCTCTTCCCTTCTCCTTCCCCTTCTTCCTTTTCCCTTCCCCTTCTGCCCTCCTTTCCCCTTTTTCTCTTCCATTTGGCCCGTGAGGAAATGACCCCTACCAATGCAGACTGGCACCTACTCTGCAATTTACAATATAAGAGAGAATTGCTTGGGGCTCCTAGAGGGTTAGTGACTTGCCCAGGGTCACATAGCCAGTATGTGCCAGAAGTATAATTTGAAATCAGTTCTTCTGACTCAGAGGTCAGTCCTCTATCCACTACGCAGAAGCAGGCATATTAAAAACACCAAAAAATAATTGATTACAACCTTCTCCAGTAGCTGTGGGTTTCTATTTAGAGTCCTCTGGCTGTGGGGATACTCTAACCTTTATACAGTACCCAATATCCATCATATAATTTTCTTACTTTCCCAGACTCTGAACACAACACTCATAGAGCTTGGAGGGTTGAGAAACACATCAGCTTCTTCCTCTTCCTCTTCTCCCACAGGCAACCTCTTCAAACCTTGCTGTAGTTTATGTAGTCTATGTAGTAGACATAGCAGGCTCCACTACCTCTTACCCCCAATCCTTTCCCCTGCAAATATAATGCAAGTATACAAAAGCTGAGATGCAGAGAACCAGTCTGGGGGTGTACCTCACTCAGGGCTCATAACACAGAGAACATTGCTGCTGCTGTCGGCTGATCTGAATATGTGGGAGGAGAATCTTCATGTGAACACTCCTGGCAGCAAATTTGGAAGTGGCCCTGCGTGCCTCAGGTACTCCATGTCTCTATCACCCCTGCCACAGGATTGTGAATTAAATGAGTTCCTTTGCCTTTAGAAGAAGTACGCAATTTAGGAAGAAACAGAATACAAACATACAGGTTAACCTATGAGTCTGAACAGAGCTGGTGCTTGTAGGGAAGATGGTAATACAAACTCATTTTTCTAAGCCACATCTGAGAAACCCTTTGAGTGAAAATGCTTCATTACATCTGTCTTTCAAGCTGATAGAGGACTCATTATGATACCCCATGATCTCTTTTCCTCTCATTTTTTGAGATTAAAAGAATTTCCTCCCAAATTTTTAAATCTAAATGTTAAATCTTGAAGACAGGGATTATTAGAGCAGCCTGTGGTCACTGTTCTAGGTCACAATCTAATTAGATGGAAGCGGCACCTTAGACTTCATGCCCAGTTGATATGCTAGAAACATGGTAAGTGTTCCAAAGAGAGAATGTGATACCATGACTTAGGGAGAGGGAAACATCAGCACAACTGTGACTCCGCTAGGGCACAATCAGGTTTGGACCTTTGCCTTGGTGGCCACTTGGCAAGCATGTTCACTGAAATAATCAGCTATCTTATGGAAGCCACATGGGGACCAGTTATCCTCCTGTCACCTGAAGGAAAAGACAGTTCCTGGGGCCCCGAAGAGAGCGAATGTTGCTTTTCTTTAGAGCCATGACCCTTTCAAGGTAGGCAAACACTCTACACAGTCTACCATGTGCCTAATAGACAGGCAATGAATGAAATAAAAATAGCCCTGAAATGTGTGCTAGGGAGGCAGTGGGAAGTTCAAAGCTAAGACCTGAAAGTGAAACCCCGCTTTGGCAGAGTCACTGAGACGAGGGAATCACAAACACTGATTAAGGAAAGCAGGTGCCCAACCCAGGTTTGCCCAACTCACAAAGAACTGTAACATGACATAGGATTATGTCAGTAAGAGGCAATCAGCTTCTCTGATCAAATGCTAGCCCATCTGGTCAAACAGGAGTCAGGTGGATCCCTGGACTCAGTACTGGGAGAATGATAATGCAGTATAAGAGAATGATGATAAGAAGAACATTCATATATGGCCCTTTAAGAACAGCCTCATCATAAGAGGCAGCTAGGTGGCACAGTGGAGAGTGCTGAAGGAATATGCAAATTCAAATCCTGCTTCAGACACTTACTAGCTGTATCACCCTGGGTAAGTCATCTAACTTCTGTCTGTCTCAGTTTCCTCAACTGTAAAATGGGGATAATAATAGCACCTATCTCACAGGGTTGTTGTAAGAATCAAATGAGATAATTATATAAAAGTACCTGGCAATTGTATATACTTAATTAATGCTTATTACCTTCTCTTTTCCCCATCTGGTTTTGTATTTCTAGCACCTAGCCCAGTGTTACATAATAATTACCTAATCAATATTTGCTGATTATTTGGTTAATAATAATTAACTTTTGGGGACATTAAGCCCAACCCCTTCATTTTATAGGTGAGGACATTAAAAGCCAGAGAACTTAAGTGTTTTGGTCAAGATCACATAAGTAATAAGTGGTTTTTTTGAACCACATAATGTCTCCTTGAGGTAGGAACAGCAGATAGTATTTTTACAGATGCTAAAACTGAGGATCAGAGACCTTAAGCCATTTTCCCAGAGTCTGAGGTGTTGGAAGCCAGGTCCCAGAGCTCCTTCTGTTATACTGTGATGTTTCTCAAGATCACTGGTCTCTGCCTAGGAAAAGTTATAAGCTCTCTGGGAGAGAGGACATGGCTAGTGTGCCTGAAATGACTGGAGAGCAATACAAGAGAGTATATAAGCAAGGCCTGGATTGTGGGGTACACACTGTAAGTGCTAGAGGAGCTGTGAGATGAGGAAGATCCATAGGGGATGTAGTGGTGGAGGAAAGCTTCTGGAAGAACTTGAACTGGATGTTAGAGATGAACAAGAAGGAAGGAGGTTGGAGGATAAAAATTATAAACATTTTGTAGTGCCTGCTATGTGTCAGGCACTGTGCTAAAGGCTTTACAAATAATATCTCCACTGATCCTCACAACAGCCCTGGGAGGTAGTGCTATGATGATCCTTGTTATGATCTTACAGTTGAAGGAACTGAACACAGCTAGTAAGGGTGCCATAGATCTGTGACGTATAAAAAGTTTGAGAGACATCGTTTCTGGGTAATTAATCATTATATTAATCATGCTAGCAATAATTAATAAAAGGGGTCAGTGACACTCTGAAATACCAAAGACCCTGCATGGAACCCACTCAAAGCTTACCTTGGAAGAATGGATGTTCCTGCAGGAGGCAATCAACTCTGATTGGTTAAAAATAATGAAAAGAATGACTGTTATACTGAGAGGCCAAACTATTCTAAAGAGGGGCCAGGGGACTTGACTGTGATCACTCAGTCTTGGACAAAGAAACTTATCTCTTATTGAAACTAGGGCAACATAGACAAAAGGGGGTTCACTTCTACTCAGACCTGGCTGAGTGGAACACAATGGGCCAGAATTCACCTGAGATTAAATTCTTTGTAAGGTTCTTTGGTTGGATGGGGCAACAGCTCCCACTCGGGATCAAAAGGCATGAACCCTGGGGATTTGAACAATCTCATCCATCAACAGTGTCCTTCAGATACTAGCTTGGCCTAGTATAGAATGAGGATGTAGGAAGGGAAAAATCCTGGGCCTCCCCAATATTGACAACTAGTTATTTAATAATAATTTCTCTCAGGCCAACTACAGACCAGAATATAAGTAGACTGAAAATCTTGGGGTTTTTTTTTTTACTCTATTGAGGTACAAAGCAGAAGACAGAAGAATTCGAGAAGAAAAAAAGAAAAGTAAAATAAGAGAAGTAATGAATGAGAAATGAAGGGGAGAAAAGAAGCAAGAGATAGAGACAAAAACAGAGAAAGGGAGAGAGATGAGAAAATGAAAGAAAGGGGAAGGAAGATAAAAGAGGAGGGGCAGAGACAGACAGAGACAAAGACATACAGAGACACAGAGAGACAGAGAGAGAGAATGGCAATTTTAGGATAGAACTTAAAAAAGATGTTACTCCTGATTGCCTGTGAAAGAGACAGAGTTCTCCTAGAATACCTTTCCCAGGAGCTAAGAAACTTATCACTGCTGCTGTAGACAGGACACTCATCATTTGTCAGGAGAAACCTCACTTGCCTCCTTTGGATCTTGGATAAACCCTTCACCCAACACTCGCAGAGAAATTCCCCCACACAGAAGGGGGTATCCTGCACAATGGCTTATGTGTCTCTGAGAAAACCCGAGGGTTAACTAAAAAATGAATTCCTGAGGAGAGACTTTTTACTCATAGAAAGAAGAGAAAAGAGGGAGAAAAACCTTAAAGGCTGCATTCACAGGGGACAGTCTTTGCTTCAGTAACTTTATATTTAGATTACAGTGGCTGGGAGTTAATTAGCCTTGCTAGTCTTTTTTTTTTTCCCTCCTCCCATCTCCTTTTTCAGACTAATTAGTAAGAAAACTGGATATAAAGAAAATCAGAGTCATTTTGAGAAGGGAAGAAGGAAGGCTAGGGGAGAAAAACACCCTCAACACTTTATATGTAACAGCCCCCTTTGGAGGCTATTAGCTTCATAATGACCAAGAATTGCTCTGGATTCTGACATGAGGAAATGCTGCAGTCTCTGGACTCATTTATGCAACGAAGGCTTTAATGATGTGAGGCCTAGAGGCTTGGCCAGAGCCAGTTGACGCCTTGTGTCACGTTATTTAATTATGCAATGATCAGCAACCTTTACATTTTAATTAGGGAGCCACTGTAATGAAGCCGCCCCCTTCTCTGTGTGGCTTTCTGCTCTGGAAAGGTCTTCTCCACTAATTGGTTGTTTGGAAACTTAATCTTGACACAGCTAGGCAGGTAGATGTTCCTATGCTTTATTCGTAATATGTTCTTTGGTCTTTTTCTTCCCCTCCTCTTTGTTTTGCCTAATTAGTGCTAATAATTTAAAAGCTGCATGGCATGCCTTTGATCCCGCTGCTTACCATACATATGAGCCATTCTATTAACAGATATTAAATACTGCTAATACTCAGTGACACACTATTAGAGTCTGCTTGCAAACAGCCTCTCCTCTCTGCCTCATAGAGCCTGGCTTGTCACACACCTTTCGTTCACTGGATTCCAAGGAAAAGAAAGATTCCACAAACCAGCTTGGAGTGCTGTATCTTAATAACCGTTCACGGCCCCCTTTATAGTGTGCTGGCATTGAAAACCCGCATGATTTATTCCACGTTTCAGGATTTTAATGATTAATTCATGAATGTATCTGCAAGAATGCCAAGGTCTCCAAAATAATGAAAACCTTTTTTTTTTTTAAAGTTGTTTGTTTTCATTTCAAATCAAAGCAATCTGTCTTGAGCATTTCTGTCTTTCCCTCCCCCTCCCCCACTTGCTTTCCCTTAGGGGAAAAAAAAGAGAAAAAAAAGAAGCTCATTTCATTGGGGTCTTGATAACGTTTTGACAAGCAATAGAATTCATTTACATTTATCAAAATAAACAGATAAGTCTTCCATCTTCTCCCTGTTTTGGTTGACACGGTCTCTCACCCCCAAAGCACAGTTACGTGGGGCTTATTTAGCCTGGCTTTCCCCAGTCTTCTTTTGAATTCTATAAAATGCTGTCCTTTATTTTGACTCTGAGTAACTATGAAAGATATGATAACAGCATCTTTCTTAGGCCTATAGAAGGAAACATTACGACTTTCATTAGATCCTAGGGCTGGGTCAGTAGAGTTTTGTCCCAGGGTAGAAAATTTAGAGGGCACCCAAATGCTGGTATAAGTTTCTCCACATCAAC
The DNA here is from genome assembly GCF_028583685.1 of Petaurus breviceps papuanus. NCBI lineage: Eukaryota > Metazoa > Chordata > Mammalia > Diprotodontia > Petauridae > Petaurus > Petaurus breviceps. The sequence goes on along the minus strand of NW_027185754.1, from coordinate 9,627,324 downwards.
AAATTAGTAACCTTGTGGTATCTAGCAGCATGTTTCCTTTCCCCATTGCCTATTCCCTGGATGAACCTGTCTTTCTTCCTCCCCCTCCCTTATTCCTGACCATTCCAATTGTCCCAGGTATAAAAACTAGTAGTTAGATCTCTGGCTTTCAGCAATCCCTAAGCCCTGAAATATATTAGTGAATGCTGGCAGAGGGTAGAGTTGATTGTATTTGGCTTTCTCCTATACAAGAGAAGTAACAATTACATTTTAAAAAATCCCCAGATAAGCACTTAAGTGCTGGTATAGCTGTAGTATAGAAGTTAATTGTTATCTTTAAAGTTTTCCTATTAGGACTGCCTCCAGAGAGATGCTGTCTCTTTTTCATGGGGCCAATATATTATGCTAATGTATTCACATAACTTTAGTCCCATCAAAAAGTGGATGGTAACAAAATAAGACTGATCTATTGGGGACATGTTCTTCTGTTGGGAAAATATCTTCTCAATAAAAAACAAATTCACAAATTCATTCTAAATTAATGACCAGGTTGATGCAATATTCCTTCACCTCTGGAGAAAATAGCATTTGAAAGTCTTGTATTTGGCCTTCTCAATGAGGGACATGGGGCCAGATATAGGAGAAGAATAAGTATGGTACGATCTTGGGAGTCAGATGACCTGGTGTCAAAACCTGTCACTAAAATTTATTACCTGGATGACCTTAGGAAGGTCACCTGACCTCTCCAGGCCTCTTGTCTCATCTATAAAATGAAGGTTTTGAACTTAATGACCTCTGAGGTCCCTGCTCGATTTGTGATCCCGTGATTGAAATTTAGAATTCAGTGCTCAACACTGAGTAGTGGTTCTTTTTTCCCTTTCTTTTTTGGGTACTTAATAGTGTTTTATATTTTTCTAATTACATGTAAAGATGGTTTTCAACATTCACTTTTATAAGATTTTGAGTTCCAAATTTTTCTCCCTTCTTCCCTTTACTCCCTCCTCCCCAAGACAGAAATTCATCTGAAATAGGCTATACCTACATGTACGATCATATTTAACATGTTTTCACATTAGTCATATTGTGAAAAAACAATCAGAACAAAAGGGAAAAACCACGAGAAAGACAAAAACAAAAAACAATAAAAAAGTGAAAATAATATGCTTTGATCTGCATTCAGACTCCCTAGTTCTTTTTCTAGATGTGGTTAGCATTTTCTGTCATGAGCCTTTTGGAATTATCTTGGATCATTGTATTGCTGTGAAGAGCTAAGTCTGCTAAGTCTGCTATTGCTGATCAAGACATAATATTGCTATTACTGTGTATAATGTTCTCCTGGTTCTGTTCACTTCACTGAGCATCAGTTCATGTAAATCTTTCCAGGTTTTTCTGAAATCTGCCTGCATAATTTCTTACAGAAAAATACATTGCATCCATATACCACAACTTGTTCAGTCATTCCCCAGTTGATGGGCATCCCCATAATTTCCATTCTTTGCCACCACAAAAAGAGTTACTATAAATATTTTTGTACATGTAAGTCCTTTTCACTTTTTCATGATCTCTTTGGGATACAGACCTAAAAGTGGTATTGCTGGATCAAAGGATATGGACAGTTTTATAGCTCTTTGGGCATAGTTGCTCTCCAGGATGATTGGATCAGTTCACAACTCCATGGTGGTTCTTTCTTTTTGTGACTTTTGAACACCTACTCATTCTTGTGTTAGTCAAACTCTGTGTGTGTGTGTGTGTGTGTGAGGGGGTGTGGAGTAGGGGGATGGGGGGAAGGGATCTGATACAGAAGAAGTAGTTGACAAACTTCCGGCAATTAAGGTGATTGGTACACAGTTAGGAGGATTAAAATAAAAACACACCATAATCCATTTAGGGAGCAATTCACACACAAGCTAATTGGGGAGCAATTTGAAAGTGAACCAGTTAGGAAGCAACTTAGTGCTCAAAGAGGTTCTAAGTACTTAGCATGGTGCCCGGTACATAGTAGGCGCTTAATAAATACTGACACTGACTAAAAATGTTTTGCTGAGTTCAGAGACATTGGAGTAGTTAGGAGAAGAATCATGGAAGCAGGTAACAATTGAGTTGGGCTTTGAAGGATGAATAGGAGTTCATAGAATCACAGTTCCTCAGCTGGAAGGGACCATCCCTTCCAGAATACATGAAAAAGAGCTCCCCTCCATAACAAACCGAATCAGTGACGATGTAGTGCTTGATTGAAGATGCCTGATATGGGGGAACCCTCTACCTTAGGTAGCCCAGTTTACTTTGACACAGTTACCATGTTTTTCTTGACATCAAGCTTAAATTAATCTCTTTTCAATGTTCATCCATTATTCCTAGTCCTGCTCCTAATGGGCCAAGCAGAGTCTATCTAATCCCTCTTACAAGTGACGACCTGGCAAGTACCTGAAGACAGTATCACGTTTTTACCCTCTGGAATCAATCTCCTATTGCTCCAAGTCTCTTCTCTAGGCTAACGCATTCACACTTCCTTCTAGGATTCTTATCGGGCATGATCTTGAGGTCCTTCAACAACCTAGCTGTACTTTTCTGTGACTCTCTCCAGCTTATCAAGATCCTTCCTAAAATTTGGCATCCATAGGAAGGGGAGAGCATTCCAAGGAGGAGTGACATCATGAGCAAAGGCTCACAGAAGGACTATTTGGATGGGAGGGCTTGTGTTGGGGATAGTAAGGAAACAATATTGGCTGTGCAGAAGTGGGCAAGGCTGTGTTGTGGAAGGTCTTCAGAGCCAAACAGAGGAATGTGGAATTGGAGCCATGAACAACAGACAACAATCTTTGTATGTTCTCAAGAAGGGAAATAACATGATAGAGGATTTTAGGAAGATTAATCTGGTGTCCTAAGTAGGATGAGTTGGAAGAACTAGAGACTGGAGGCAGGGAGATTAACTAAGAACTATTGCAGCCTTGAGGAGATGAAGACTTAGGCTAAAATGCTATCAGTGGGATGCATAGAAAGGGAGAAAAAATGTCAGAAATTGCAAGAAATAACAGGACGTGGTGACGAATTGGATATTGGGGACAAAGTAGAGGAAAGAATAAAAGATAACTATGAGGTTGCTAGCCTAGAGGCTGGGGAAATGGTTGTTTCACTGACAGAAATGGAGAATTTGTAAAAAAACAAATGGAGCCAGTTTGGGGATCTATGCAGAGAAGATGATGAGTTTTTTTTTTTAACCTGTTAGGTTTGGGATAATGATAAGACACTCAAGTGGAGACACATGCAATTGGAAAGACAGAACTAGAGTGTGGGGGTAGGAGACAGAGCAGCCAAAACAAAGGTACTTCAGAGATGTGAAAGAGGCACCTTTAAAAGTGACAATAATAACATTTGGGAAACTTGAAAACATCTGACTCCTCACAAACATTCTGGAATCCAAAGTCTGAGGTGCTAATCACAGGCCAAAACAGGTGTCTTGAATGACAGCCTAATTTTTCTCTTAACAACTATGAAACCTGCTGTATAATAGAGACTTTATGCTCTGTGCCCCTGGGTGTTCAGATTTTGTGAATGGAAGTCATTGGAGACTTTTGTTTCTGTGTGATTGTAGGCCTTGTTGGTCCTGTGAGAGCTTTCCTGGATAGGAAGCTCCGTGCCTGACTCCGTGATTAGCTCTTAAGCTCAAGCCCATCCTAACTGCTTAACTATAAAATGTAATTAAAATGTAATGAGAAATGCTTCCAAAGATTATTTTCCTTAACACTTCATTTTCACTGAATGATGTCTCTTTCAAGGTGACCCGGATGAAGAAGAAAAGAGAAGGTAAAACCCAGCCCAAGAATGCAGGACCAATGTGAGATAAGACCTGGTCTGACAGGGTCTAAGACTATGACAAATGGGGTCACTGGACCACTCAGAGATGAAAATGCTGGGACGAAAAGTTACTTCTAATTGGAGTGAAATTCTATTGAAAGCCCTGAATCTGTGTCAGAAAGGTCTTGGGTAGAAAGTGGGGAAGGGAATGGTGTGGTTAGGAGTAGGGGAGGTTGCACTGGCCCTGAAGAAACAGGGAGTTTGGCTAATTTTATGCAAAGGTAGTAGAATTAAAAATAAAATATTCATGGGTTCTGATGGCCTGGGTCCTATAAACATTGCTACATTAACTGTGTGTTCTGGTCACACTGCTCTATTGGCCATTCATCATCCACAGCACTCCATCCCCCACCTGTATCCTTACACGGCCTGTCCTTAGTTTCTGGAATGCTCTCCCTCCTCATCTCTGCCTCCTTAGAATGCTTAGTTCTTTTCAAGACTCAACCTTTCTGGGTCCCTCCCCTGGATGTTAAGTGGCTTCCTCAAAATTATTTTTTCTATTTACTTATCTTTGCACATGCTGTTTCCCCCCAGTAAAATGTAAGCTCTTGCAGGGTGAGGACTGTTGTCATTTTTGCCTTTGTATTTTTGCACAGTGCATAGCATAGTGCCTTACAAAGTGGGTGCTTGAATTGAATTAAACACAAAAAAAGAAACCCTTGGGAAATTTTGTAAACAGAGTAAACAGAGGGGCAGCTGCATACTACCATGGATAGAGAGCTGGGCCTTGAGTCAGGAAGACTCGTCTTCCTGAATTCAAATCTGGTCTCAGACACTCACTAGCTATATGTCCCTGGGCAAGTCACTTAACCCTGTATGACTCAGTTTCCTTATCTGTCAAATGATCTCCAGAAGGAAATGGCAAACTACTCCAGTATCTCTGCCAAGAAAACCCCAAAGTCATGAGGAGTCAGACATGACTGAAACAAGTAAGCAACAACAAAGAGTAAACAGTCTTCATGACCCCTGTCTACTCCTATTGCTGCGTAGTGTATGCCCAGATCATTTATTGGGCACTTAAATAAAAGGTGAAGGATGAACTTAAAGAGCTTGCACACTCTAGCTCTAAATCGATGACCATTTGTACCATCTCCTAGACTCAGTTCCTTTGGCATGAGGGTTAATCTCCTCTTGCCAACCAGACTATAAGTTTCTCTCCACCTTCCCCCTAGAACCCAGCACAGGGTCACTTCATGTGGACTTAATCTTGTATTCTGGGGAAAGGAAACATCCATACAGATGGCCTGATACCACCTCAGACACTCAATATGATCAAACATCTTTTCATTCCCTTATACTGTCCCTCCCCAACTCCTTCCCTCTAAACTTCACAAATCTCAAACCTGGTACATTTTCCCTGTCTCCTCTGATGCATCCCTGGGAAAACAGTCACGGCTTAGATGAAAAACAGCAAAACTATGTCATGACCAGAAAGTCTGATGTCTCTGTACCAATATGATTTAGGAATTCTCATAGATTAGAAGTCATCCAGTCCAACTCCTTCCCCTTATTTTGCAGATGAGGAAACCGAGGCCTATGGAGGTTGTTACCTGCCTAAAGTCACACAGAGAGTAAGCAGCTGAGAGACTTTTCCCATTGAACTATGAAAGAGGAGAGTTTGTATATTTGAGTAGAAAAGTGATTATCTTTAATGTTCAACACGCACCTTTCGGTTTCTCATCCTGCCTATTATCTAGCATCACCATCGTCACATATTTCAGGCACCATGGTACTAATGTATAATTTGTCGCTGCAATTTCCATTTTATGACACAATTTGATTTACACTGCCTCCTTGCATGGGAGGTGTTTCCAAAGCATATCACTTACAATGTATATATTTTGCAAAATTGCTGCTCTGTCATAATGACTTTCCAGTGAGGTTAAAAAAAAATTCTCTGTAATTCAAGTAAACACATTCTGGAGAAGTTTCTGACAGCAAACCCTCCCTCCCACACTTAGGAGGAGGTATGCTGAGTGGCCTGCAGAGCCATCAACAACTCTCACACTCCCAGAAAGACCAAAAGGAAAGGACAATTTCAGAACTCCTGACTGGGTTGATTGATATTTTTTGGAAACCTCCATGACAAGTATTTTTTAAAAAATAATTCTATTGGGGCAGCTAGGTGGCACAGTGAATAGAGCACTGGCCCTGGACTCAGGAGGACCTGAGTTCAAATCCAACCTCGGACACTTAACACTTACTAGCCATGTGACCTTGGGCAAATCACTTAACCCCAATTGCCCTGCCTTTCCCCCTCCAAAAAGCAATAATAATAATTCTATTGATATTTTCTGTTAATATTAACATAGTATCCTATGTATTCTTTCCTTTTTCCCTTCCTGAGAGCCACCTCACTTAACAAATAGTATTTTTTTCTGAAAAGGAAAAAATGTCAGCACAACTGATTACATTGAGAAACTCTGAAAACACGAACAATGTATGACAGCTGTGGATCTCCCATCTCTATAATGGGAAGGTTGAGAATATATTCTTGTATTTTTCATTCAAATCAAAATTTGATCTTTATTACTTCTTATATTTACTTTTGATTTTTTGGTATTACTGTTTTCACTATTTATATTGTAGTTACTGTGTATATTGTGTTCTTGGCTTTGCTCACTTCATTCTGTATCAATTCATACAGATCTTTCCATGCTTTTCTGTGTTCATCACACATAATTTCTTGTAGTGCAAGTAATATTACATTATGCTATTTCCCAAGTGATAATCTACTTTTATTTTAATTCTTAGCTAAAACAAAAAGTCTTATTGTAAATATATTGGAGTAAATTGGGACTTTTCTCTATCAATGGCTTCCTTGGGGTATAAGCCCAGTAATGGAGTCTCTAGTTCAAAATATAAGGACATTTTAGTGACTTTATTTACATAATTCCAAATTGCTTTCCAAAATGTCTATACCATTTCATAGCTCCACCAACAATGTATTAGTATGCCTATCTTCTCACAACCCCTCCAACAATGACTCTTGGCATCCCTGACAACAAATTATCTCAGATGATTAGTGTTTGATCAAAAGCTTCTGTACAAGATGGCAGAAGGGACTCTATCACTGGGGAGGTAAAGCATTTCTGCCTTGTTTAGTCTGCTCATGACAGACAGGTAGGGATTCTTCTTTCCCAATATGGACAGAAGGGAAGGAAAACATGAAAAGAATAGCATATTTATGTAGCATTTTATGGAAAGAATGCATTTTCACATGCATTATCCCACTTGGTTCCCCCCCCCCCCAACAACACTGAGATAGTATAAGCATTATTGTTTTTATTGATGAGGAAACCAAACCTCAGAGAAGTTAAATGACTTGCCCAAGGTCATGCAAGTCAACAGGCAGCAAAACTGGTACACTGACTCCAAGCTTAGTCATTTTCTCAAAGGCTTATCAGATCAGACAATCAGCCAATAAACATTTATTAAATGCCTACTACACTGTGCTAAATACTTGATATGAAAAATACAAAAAAGGAAGACAGCCCCTGCCCTCAAGGAGTTTACAATTGAATGGGGGAAGACAACACATAGAAAGAAGCTAAAAGCAGGAAGATGGAGGTGAAGACAATAGCAGATAAAGGCTTGGTGGAGAAGTCCAAAGGAGTTAAACCAGGTAGGAAATGACCTTAGAAGACTATCTAATCCAGCCTCCTCATTTTACATGTAAGGAAACTGAGGATAATAATAGAGGGTAAGTGACTTGCCTAAAGTTACACAGGCAATAAGTGGCATAACCAGGATTTGAACACAGGTCCTCTGACTTCAAATTCAGTGCTCTTCCATTATAACATTCATAATAGGGGTTATAGTTCATTTCCTAATCCTTGCCTTTTACCCAATGGAGAGAGGTAGTTTACACTTCCCCCTTAATATCTGCAGAAAGTTAGTTGTTTTTGAAGAGGAGAACTGAAATAAAAGAGAACAGACCTTTTCCAACCAGCCCGAATGAAAATTTCCCTGAAACACTAGAACAGAATTACAGAATCTGAGTTGGAAGAGATTTCAGGGTCCATCTAGTCTAACCTGTCTCTGAACAGGAACCCTTTCTACTACAACATCCCCAAGTACCTATTCAACTTCTACTGGAAGACGTTAAATTGGAGAACCTTTTACCTCCCAAAGCAACCCATTCCCCCTCTGGATGGCTGAAGTGGGAGGTAAATTTTCTTTGCACAGCCTTCATGACTGCTGGAATAAACTGTTAGCATCTACCCATTCCACCAGGGAAAGTCTTCACATACTTGGGATAGGCGTTCCCCTAACTCAATGAGGGGTTTGAGGCCTGCTGGTCACCCTCAGTCTTGTTTAGCCCGTCTGCCAAAATGGTAGCTGTGCACACTACAGCTACTTGGAGCCACAGGGGAGAGGAGGGTACCAAAGGTGTTAGGCCTTCCTGCACAGCTCATACACCCCTAGTAGGCCCTAGTAGAGACAAGATACTTCTATTGTGAGGAATTTTACTTAAGAAAAATAATCTTTCTAGTTTTTTTTTAAAGCACTTTAACATATTGTTTATTTTAAAGACATTCTTTTATTTTTTAAATTTTGAATTTCACATTCTGTCCCTCCCTCCATCCCTCCCACACCCATTGAGAAAGCAAGCAATATGATATCAATTATGTATGTGAAATCACACAAAACATGTTTCCTTATTAGCCATATTTCAAAAAAAAGGCAACAAAAATAAAGAGAGAAAAGCATACTTCAATTTGCACTCAGAGTTCATTAATTTTCCCTCTGGAGATGGGTAGCATTTTTTCATCATGAGTCCTTTGAGATTGTCTTGGGTCACTGTATTGATCAGACTAGCCAAGTCTTTCATAGTTGATCATCATTAAAGCATTGTGCTTGCTGTACTTTGCATCAGTTCACATATTTCTTTTTTTTTTTTTTTTTAAGCAATAGGGGTTAAGTAACTTGCTCAAGGTTACACGGCCGGTTATTTCTGGGTGTGGTGCTGAGTATTTGAGCCCGGATTTGATCCAGGTCATCCCAACACTGGAGCCGGTGCTCTTACTCGCTGTGCTACCTGGCCGCCCCAGTTCACATATTTCTTGGCATGTTTTTTTTCTGAAATAACTCCTCTCATAATTTCTTATAGCACAATAGTATTGTATCACAATCATATGCTACAACTTGTTCAGCCATTCCCCAACTGAGGGGCATCCCTTGATTTCTAATCCTTTGCCATCAAAAAAGAGCTGCTATAAATATTTTTGTATTTATAGGTCCTTTTTCCTTTTCCTTTGATCTCTTTGGGGTATAGATTTAGTATTGATATTGTTGGATCAAAGGGTATGCACAGTTTTATAGCCCTTTGGGCATAGTTCCTGATTGTTCTTCAGAATGGTTGGACCAGTTCACTATTCCACCAGCAGTTCATTAATGTACCAATTTTTTTCTCATCCCTTCCAGTATTTGTCATTTCTTATAGGTGTGAGGTAGTACCTCAGAGTTGTTTTAATTTGATTTTATCTAATCAATAGTGATATAAAGCATTTTTTAACATGGCTATAGATAGCTTAGAGGCAGCTAGGTAGCTCAGTGGATAGAGCTCTGGACCCAGAGTCAGGAAGACTTGAGTTCAAATCCAGTCTCAGACACTTACTAGCTTTGTGAGCCTGGGTAAGTCATTTAAGCTCTGTTTTCCTTAATCCACTGGAAAAGGAAATGGTAACCCCCTCCAGTATCTTTGCTAAGAAAAACCCATGGATAGGATTGGTGTGCTGTGGTCCATGGGGTCAGGAAGAGTCAGGCGTGACTGAACAACCGAACAACATAGATAACTTTTATTTCTTCTTTTGAAAACTGCCTGTTTATATCTTTGGACCATTTATATCTGATGGGGAATGGCTCTTCTTTTTATAAATTTGACTCAGTTCTATACTCAGTATATATTTCAGAAATGAAGCCTTTATCAAAGAAATCTGCCATAACTTTTTTTTGATATTACTTCATTTACTATGATACCTATTAGCATAATGTAGTTTCCTTGATTATTTCTTTTAATTAGGTTTCTCTGGTATTTTAAGGCTTACAAAATGCTTTTCCTATAACAACCTTATGATGTAGGTCATACAAATTTTATCATTCCCATTTTACAGATGAGGAAACTGAAGGTCAGACATATGACATGATTTTTTTCCCATAGTCACATAGCTAATGGGCTCCTAGGGTCATAGAGTATTGGGGAATTCTTTCCACCAAGAGGAATGGGACCTCTTGGGAGAGGCATAACCACCAGTGGTGGTCTGTTACTGTGGGTTTAAACTAGAAAACCGAACTGAAAACAAAGAGATTTACTAGAATGACAATCCTTGGATTATCAGCTTCAGCTTTTTGGAGTGCAGATTGGGTCTTTTAAAATAACTTTTTACATTCACTTCTAGTATACAGCCAATCAACAGCATTCTTAGGCAACTTGGTCTAGATAAGGAAAACATTTCACAGGAGAGGGAGGGGTAGAGAAAGAGGGGGCTCAGCCAAGGGAGAAAAGGGAAGTATTTGGAATGCAACTGGCAAGATTTATTATTAGAAGAGGAAAACTTTCCCTGTTCAAGGGCAAGACACAAGGGGAAATGAGCAGATACTTTTGCAATTGTGAAGTTCCTACATAAACTCCTTGAGATGAGTAATTCTCTTGCTTCTATATTTCTGTATTTTCTCATCATTTCACTCTTGTCTGCATTCTTCTGGACATCATTATGGTCTCTGGAATCTCTTTAGGCAAAAGTGCAGGGTGTCACATCCTAGGACAACACATAGTTACAAGAATGGATGGGACCGTCTGATTTAGTGTGTCTTTGCCTGTTTGGTTATGGTTTATTTCTCTTTCAGTAGTGGTTGGGGGCTTTCTACTATTAGGTAACCATATAGTCAGGAGGGATTTCTACATTGTTAGTCCATCAAGATATTTTGAAATCTTTGTCGTTCCTATTGTCCCCCACAAGAGACAGAAGAGACTTTAGAGATTATATAATCCAATCATCTGATTTTACAGGAAATTGAGGCCCAGAGATGGAGTATGACTTGCCCAAGATAGCATAAATAGAAATTAGTAGAACTAAGATTTAAACTGACATTTTCCGATTTCACGTCTACTGCTCATTTAATTATGCCATAGAAAGGGTTCTTTCATTAACTTCTTTGAGAATGAAAAGTAGACTTGCAGTTAGAATTTTGTTTTATTTCTGATTGAAGAATTGGAAATTTAGGCTGTGCTAGATGCAGATTAAGTACTCTGCTCTGTTCTCTATTTTAAAAAGCTCATTAGCATATGTTATAATATATGTCAACATTTCATCATGGGGTAATAGAAAAAAAAATGGATCAGGAGTTGGAAGATCTGGGTGGACCAGTAGAATGTAAGTCTCCTTGAGGGCAGGTTCAATCTTGCTTCAGTGTTTCTGTACTTTCTCATCATTTCCTGCCTGGCTATATTCCTCTTGATTTCATCTTCTCTAAATTTTCATCATCCTGCAAGGTTATATCAATTCTGAATTTCATACCTCCTAAGGATCCCTGGTGGTCCTCTCCCGCTTTAGGTGGAGAGGGTAGGGAATGGTCAGTGGAAAGCTTCTCCCCGATCCTCTATTTAAGGAGGACACCCAGGGAAGCCATCTCATCATTTTCTGCCTGGCTGTACTCCTCTAGACTTCATCATTCCCCAGGGCCTAGAAAATCCACCCCTCCCCACTCTTCTTCCATCCTCTGCAGCATCTTTTTATGTGTTGTCTCCCCTCGTTAGACTGTGAGCTTCATAAGGGCAGGGACTGTCTTTGCCTTTCTTTGTGTCTCCAGTGTTTAGCACAGGGTCCAGGACATAGCTGGCATTTAATAAGTGTATTTTGACTGAATGACTATATTTGTATCCCCAGTGTCTAATATATGGTAGGCACTTAATAAATCCTAAGAGATTGATTGATTGAAGTCTGGATTTTGCCACTTGCTAACTATGGGACCTTAGGTACATTATTTCAGCTGTTTGGGTCCATTTCCTCATCTGTTAAATGGTGATAATATGCCTTGTTCCATCTTATTGAGTTGGCATGAGTATTAAATAAGATAATAGATAAAAAGTATTTTGTAAACTGTGAAGTGCTATAGAAATGAGTTTCTAATATAATTTCCTTCCCTCCCCCTCCCCCGTTCCCTCCAAGCTGGGTTTTTCTTTAATTCTTCAAACACTTATTAAACACCCACTTAGTGTTCAAATAAATGTTGTATTCTCCAGCAGAATGTAAGCTTCTTGAAGGCAGGGACTGGTTTTTGCTGTCTTTGCATCCCCGGAGATTGGTATAATTCTTTGTGCAGAGTAAGTCTGGGAAAAATGTTTGCTGAAATGGTTTTCAGAGCACCATACTAGGCACTGAGAGATATAACATTATAGATATTTTTCCTTACTTAGATGTAGGCAGGAAGTAGTAAGGAAATACAATTTTTCATCTCTGCAAACCAACTTTCCCTGGGTATCCGGAAATCCCTGACCTGAGACTAGGATGGTGGTACAATCACCGGAATGAATTTACAAAGACTTAATGGAGGTGTGTGTAGGCTTTACTGTCCCTGGTCTCCCACTAACAGGACATCTCTGGCTTTTTGAGGCCTTCTGTGGACAGCTATAGCAGCTGCCCCTGGGGCCACTGGTTTTGAAATGAGTTTGAAGAACTTACTCTCCCTTCCTTCCCACTCACCCACTACAATTATATTCTAGGCAGATGGGTGATTCTGACACTTCTTAAGAAAACCACAGAAAGAAACAAATTTATGTAAAGCATTCAACACTCTAATTAAATTTCTGTGCAATCCTAGGGCTTGGGCTTGGATGCTGATTTGCACTTAAAAAAAAGACACACAAAAAAAGCCCACAAAACAAAAGCCCCAACCCAAAAACTCAATCCTGTAAAATGCTTTCATGTTGTTCTCTGCCTGACAAGTAAATGAAAGAACCTCTTTTATTTCTTCCTTGAACACCTTTGTTTCTGTTGCTTGACAGCTTGGAACGAGTCTCTATTTGAACACAATTAAAAACACAGAATCTGAATGTGTATGATTTCAGACCACTGAAATTGGTGAAACTGGTCGAGTGGAGGAGGCAAAGGAAGATGGAACCAGGCAGGGGGTCCTACCTGGGCAGAGGCAGCAGAGCAGAGGCAGAGAATGCTTTAGAGAGCCACTCCCAATGCAGCCAGTGTGGGGGAGGGGAGGGACGAGGGAGGGTCTGTGGACATGGCAGGAGGGCAGCCCTATATCTTTAAGAACTGACTATTCTGATCACACTGCTGTTCGTACAGCAGATGATTGGATGGGCTGAAATCATAACAGCATGTATTTATGTGATTCTTTACAGTGACAAAATACTTTCACATCTATTAGCCATCTACTTTATCTTCACAACAACCACTTAGGAGATTGAATGGTACAGATAATAATGACTTGCTTTTTCACAGTACTTTTAAGTTTTACATTCTATGTTCCTACAGCTAGATGGCAAAGTGAAAAGAGAACTGGGCCAAAAGTCAGGAGGACCTGAGTTCAAATCCAGTCTCAGATGGTGGGTAGCCAGGTGGTGTAGTGGATAGAGTGCCAAGCCTAGAATAAGGGACACTTTTTCCTGAGTTCAAATCTGACCTCAGATACTTACTTGCTGTGTGACCCTGGGCCTGACACAACCCAGTTTGCCTCTGTTCCCTTATTTGTCAAATGAGCTCAAGAAGGAAATGGCAAATTACTCCAGAATCTCTGCCAAGAAAACTTCAAATGGGGTCATAAAGAGTTGGACATGACTGAACAACAACAAGCTATGTGAATTATGGGACTTAATTTCTGTCTCAGTTCCCTAAACTGTAAAATGGAAATAATGATACTGCCTACCTTCCACAGATGCTGTGAGGATCAAATGAGATAATATTTGTAAAATTCCTGGTACACAGTAGGCACTTTGTTCCCTTCCCTTCATAGTAGCTCTATGAGGTAGGCAGTTGTAATGGTAATGGGATTTGAAGATCTTCTATTCCCCTTGTTTTGGCAAGCAAACAGGTACTTAGCACCTTGTTTCAAGTCCATGATTGTATCAAGTATTAAGATCCAGAACTTGTGAATCCCACAGTGAGAAGAACTTGCTTATGTAACAGGAAGAGATGGAATAGGGAGGAACTAATGCCATATATAAGGAAAAGCCCAAGCTAGAAAGTCAGAACTTCTGAGAGCCAGCCAGAACTGCTGGGAGTGAGAACTGCTGGGAGTGGGCAGCATGGAGGCTGAGCAGCTACTGCTGGAGAGAGAGAAGAGAACTGAGAGCTGAGAACTGAACTGAGAACTGAGGAGAGCTGAGAACTGAGAAGAGAATTGAGAAGAGCTGAGAACTTCTGGGAGCAAGCAGCATAGAGGCTGAGGAGCTACCATGAGTGAGAGAGGAGGATCCTTGCTTGAGGGAGTGTGAGGAAGGAAGATCCTTGCTTGAGGGAGTCAGTTTTGTTTTGAAGGCCTGACGGAGGGAAGGTTTGGGAAGGCTTGGGATTGTGGGTGTTCACTACATTGTCTATGTGTACCAACTTTGTGGTTACTGTAATGACTTTGACTTTCTGGTTTGGGGACTTGGTTTTCTGGTATTTGAATAAATGCTTTGGTTCTGTTCTTCATGTGGAGAGCCTGTTATACTTTGTGATTCACAACTACACCAGCATATTCATTGCCACCATGGGTGTTGTGAATATCATATTGCTGGTACAGCAGTAAAAATATTATCTTTATATTTGAAGAAATTGAGGTTGAGAAATGAAGTGACTTGTATGCAACCTAGTCACACAGTGTGCCTAGTAAGTGGCACAGCTGGGATTTGAACCCAGGCCTTCTGCCTCTAAATCCAGGCCTCTTCCCACTGTCCTACATTGTCTATCATTGGTAAATTACAGTGACTTGACAATGGCTCTTAATAATAATAACTCGCATTTCAATAGAAATTTAAGACTAGTAAGGGGCAGCTAGGTGGCGCAGTTGAATTGTGTGCTGGACCTGGACTCATCTTCCTGAGTTCAAATTTGGCCTCAGTCACTTACTATCTGTTACAATTCATTTGGCCTTGTTTGCCTCAGTTTCCTCATCTGTAAAATGATCTGGAGAAGGAAATGGCAAACCACTCCAGTATCTTTGCCAAGAAAATCCCAAATAGGGTCATGAAGTCAAACATAACTAAAACAACTGACCAACAACTATTAAGGCTCACGAATCTTCTCACAGTAACCTTATGAGGCAAGGTATACAGTGTCATTCTAATTTTTTTGGGGGGGACGTCTTAGGTCAGTGATTTCATAGCTCCCCCTAAGGAAACTACCTCTGTCTCATAATGGGCTACCTGAGGCACTGAAAGAATAAGTGACCTTCACAGAGTCACACAAGCAGTATGTATTCCAGGAATGAACCAGATCGGGATCATTCTTATTCTGAGGCTGACTGTCTATTCACTATATACACTACCTCTATTAAGACACTGAGACTCAAGAAGAAGTGACTTGCCCAAGGACACAGAACAGAGATCAATCTGGGACTCAAACCCAGATCAAGGATCACCAGATACAAGGTACTTTCTGCCACATTCATCATGCTGCCTCTCACTTAACCCTATGTTCCTCTATTTCATCTGTCAAATCAGGATGATAATAATGGTCTTACCCAACTCTAGAGTTATTATAGGAATAATGAAATATGTATATGGAAAGTGCTTTTAAAAGAAAAGTGTAAGGGCTTTTAAAAAATAGAAATGCAACTTTTAGGAAGGAAGCATCCTCACAGGTTGGTTTTCTGTGCCCTTCTTTGGGTAACTAATACTCTGGGGGCTCCTGGGCACACAAGGGCAGGAGGAGAATGCCAATTAGCTGTGGGAGACAAATAAGCTATTTAAGAATGTTCAGTATCTTTTAAAAGATCTCATTCTAATGAATTTCAAGGAGAAAAAATATGCAGAGGCACCTTCTTAAAATGGCCAGAGGCAGTGAGGAAGCAGACTCCCTGAGCTCACCATGACTTAAAACAGAATGTGTGCCTGTATTGTGTGCATGTGTGCATCTGGAAACAGGCATACTTCCTGCCTTGGATGGTATTAACTTTGCCTCCTGGTAGCAAGTGGAATCCTGGGGACCCAGGAAGGGCAGTATAAGGGATAAAAGGAGAAAAGCTAAGAGTACAGTAGTCTGTCCCCATGTCCTAAAAATCCCTTCCTGAGCCTGTTTTTTATGTGAGGAAATTTGGTTCTCTTTAAGGATAATGCTGAAGGCTCCACAAGTTAGGATATCTACTTATGCCCTAATTTTTAGCCAAATCAGACTTGGATCTGTTGTTCTACTGAGCAAACACTTGGTTCTAGGTTAATGTTCTTTGTTAGCTCATTAGCAGTGGGGTATCAGATGACAGGAGAAACAGTGAAACATAGACAGCTGACCTCAGATTCATGCACTTGGTATCAAACCCATATATATTGCTTGTGCAACCCTGGACAAAGCACTTAGTCTCTCAATACCTCAGTCCCTCTGTTATGGAAGTGCTGACTTTTTATATTGGTAGAAGAAATTCCCTTCTCTCGAGTTCACCATACCCATAAAATAACAAGTCAGCCTCTTTCTCCTCATATTAGATGACAGATGTCATCTCATGCCCCATTCTAGCCAGGAAAGGGTCATCAGGAACTCCCCTCTTATGAGATCAGCCCAAGAAATATTTGGGAGGCATTTTATCCAGTTGTGGGATGGGATTTATTTTCTTTCTTCTTCCCCTAGGATAGATTGTTATAAACTTAGCCTCCATATTGGCCAGTGGTGGTACTGAGGACAGTGGTATGTATGGCTGTTTGAGAAATGAAGTTCTTCAAAGCCAGAGCACAAACAGGGGGCAAAACTGGCATTCCACATTTAGAACGATCTTGGATGAAAGGTGGGGGTGATATCCCTACTTTGGGGGTAGCTGTCCTGTTCTTTTCTATTTTCCCAGTGGTGGGACCTATACTTTTCTTGAAGAAGTGTATGAATAATTCCAAACAACCCAATAAAGACTGGGTATATTCCTCTTAGAAATTGCCAAATATTCAGCTATTTGGGAGCTGGCAGGCAAAACAGAGGGGTGGCCATCTGGATCATTTGGCTTTCATCATCAGAGCACTTATCATAGTAGAGACTTGACCTATGTATTCCAAGATACCCTTCCATTCTATGAATCCCCTCAAAGAAGATGAGAGAATTCTTGAATCCCAGGCACCTTCTTTTGTGAAAAGAAACAGCCTCTAGTATTAAAACATGTGGATGGAGAAAGTGGAGGAAACCCTGACCATACTCATCATTTGGAGAACTCGAGTATGTGACGCTTATTGCTGTGATAAGCATAAATGAGTGATTTTCCTCTGGAATTCAGGGTGGTTCACAGAATCTCAGTGGAGAAGGCTCTCAGGTCCATCTAGTCCAACCCATACCTGAACATGAATACTTGATACAGTTACCTCGTTTGCTCATAATCATTTGTATGTTATCTTCTCCATTAAATCCTGAGCTCCTTGAGAGCAAGGACTATTTTTGCCTTTCTTTGTGCCCCTTGCACTTAGTACAATGCTGGCACACAGTAAGCACTTAACAAATGTGTCTTGACTTGACCACTCAGGTTTTGCTTAAAGACCTCCAGTGAGGAGGAACCCACTACCTCCCAAGGCAACCTATTCCACTCCGGGATAGTTCTAATTACCAGAAAAATTTTCTTGACATCAAGCCTAAATTTGCCCCTGATGTGCACAGCCATTTCTCTTAGCTCTGCCCTCTGAAACCAAGCAGGGAAAGTCCAATGTCTTTTCCAAATGATGGCCTTTCAAATACTTGAAGAGAGCTATTATGTTCCCTGTTAGTCTTTTCTTATCCAGGCTAAACATCTCCAGGTCCTTCTTCCCAGCTCCTCATATGGCACGAACTCAAGACCTTTAACGTGATATTTACTTTCCTTTTAATGCTTTCCCACTAATCAACATTTTTCCTAAAATGTGTTGCCCAGAATAAAGTACAATATTCCAGATGTGGTCTATCTTCTGTGGTCTATCTTCTCATGTGGTTTAAGATTATAATTATTTTACTACCTGCCACATCACACTGTTGATTGGATTGAGCTTCTAGTCCACTTAAACCCCCAGATCTTTTTCAGATGAACTCTCATCTAATCATAATCAGGTGGTTCATCTGACTGAACAAAACAGATTGTTGAAATTTTAATGTCTCTTAGTGTTTTGAAGGACCTTGAACTTTAATTGTGCCACCTTGAGATAGATGCCATGACATCAGTGAAGGAAACACACTTTACACTGACCTCTGGAGCCTGCCTTCCTACCTTGGATCTGAGGGTGAATAAACTATATGTTAATTATTCCCTGCTCCAAGAGAATCCAAGTGGTCATGAGAATATAAGAAGTGCCTAAGATGGAGCAGTCACCTGTTCAATAATTTCCTGATTTCTGGACTGGGAATTTTGAAGTTAAAAGGCTGATTGGCAAAAAAAAAAAAAACATATAACTTCCGGCTTTCTGCTTCCTGAACCCAACATGGGAGGAGAAACTCACCTTTGGAACCTGTGCTTCTGGGTCCAGATGTTCAGAAGCCAGCAACAGAGAGCCCCAAGGCAGGGATATTTTTCCTCAGACTTGTTTCATATGCCTACCCTTGGGCCAGGCTTATTGGGTAATTATTAGTTTGTTGGATATTCTGGGATTCTGCTTGGAGTTAAGTGTGACTGGAGCCCTTGCCTCAGAGATTCCTAACCTCCCAAGAGTTGGTGACTGACTGCTTTTGGTGTCTGGCAGTGTCCTTTTAGCTTGGTGTAGTGAAAAGGGATTTAAAGGACTAGGGTTTGCTTCTTTGACTATCTTCTCCCTAGCCTTGCTAACCTTCTTGTCACCTAGAGACCAAGACCTGGAAATTTTAACTCTGGAACTTCTGCCCTGGAGTTCTACTGTCCTGCTTGGCAACTCTTTGTCCTGGTCTACTATTTCAGGAAGACCCCTGACATGTTTACTCCACTTTCTATTATCTGGACATCTTCTCCATTGCTTGGCTAGTAGCCTATTTCTAGAGCCCTTTCTAGTCTAAGGCCTCTTCTTCCCTCAGTTATTTATTCTTTTTTGAGAAGAGGTCTTTCTATCTTGCCCAGGCTGGAAGTTGAACAGTCACTCACAGACTCAATCCCATGACTGATTGTCATGGAAATGTTGACCTGCTCTGTTTCTGATCTGGGCTGGTCCACACTTCCTTAGGTATCCTAATGATACCCTGCTCAAGGGTTCTCACCATATTGATTCTGAACTTAGTGTAGATGTCTAATTGGCTTAGCCCAATGTAGCTCAGAACTCTTGGGCTCATGGAATCCACCAGTTTAATCTCCCCAGGAGTAGGGATTGATTATAGGTCAATGTGCCAGGCCAATACCTGGTACTCTCCCAGTTCTGGAACCATGATCTAATCAGTTCTGTCACTGTTCCTAGATGAGTGGTATCAATGTCCCTTATGGGTCAATTCACCATTCCAGTAACTTTCTGGAGCAAAGTAGCTATTCCTGACAACCTATGTATGTTGTTTTCTCCCTATTAGAATATAAGCTTCATGAGGTCAGGAACATTGTATACATTTGTATTTATATCCTCCATCACTTAGTACACAGTGTGTATTTATTAAATTATTTTTCACTAATTCACTCATTCTTTCATTTGCTCCCTGTGTCACCCATTAGTCGATTGGTCATAATTTATACTAGAAAAGTCTTTTTTTTTTTTTTAGCAATTGGGGTTAAGCAACTTGCCCACGGTTACACGGCCAGTTATTTTGTGTGGGTGTTAAGTATCTGAGGCCAGAACAGATCCGGGGTCCTCCCCACGCCCACTGCACCACCTAACCTCCCTGAAAAGTTTTAAACCTACTAATTTCATACATTTGGCTTTGGGCAGTTACAGAGGGGAGGATGAATTGGAGAAAAATGTCTGTGCTTACCTGCAAAGCTGGAATGAGTAACGAGGCTGGAGAGTGTTTAACTTTCTGTAAAGATTTCAGAGAAGTTTACAGACATGATCTCATCTGTCTTCAACTTCAACTGAACAAAGTCAACCTAATCCAGAAGTGTTTTTGTACCTCTCCGTTAGGAAATGAAGAGGCAATCAGTCCTTTCCATTAGCATGTAGACAAGCCAACTTGACACCTTTCAGAATTTTTTTGTTGTTGGCAAGGGGCAGGGGGAGTTAAATCTCTTCTACAAGTGCAGAGTGACTTGAAAATCTCATTGTGGAGCCATTTGTCAAGGAGACAGTGATTCATGGAGGTAGATGAGAGAATGCGCTAACTTAAAAGGTACAGTTCAGACCTTGCTGTTGCCTCTGTAGGAGGTCCTTTGGCTTTCACTTCTAATCTCAAACAAGGTACATTCCATAGGCTTGGGAGGTCTCTTAACCTGACTATACCTACTTAGTCCCTACATACAAAGGGAGAAACCCCAGAAAAGTACTCATGAAGGATTCCCTATTGGTTTAACTCATGTTTTGAGTGCTTTTTGGGTGCTTTTCATTAACATAATCTCACCGGTAAAGTCCCAGACTGGCTGGGAGTGGCTGGAAATGGCAACGAATTTTGAGACTGGGGACACGGAGTCAAATCCTGGTTCAGTAACATTTTGCCTGGGTAACCTTGGGAGAAATCACTTAAACTCTTTGGGCCTCAGTTTCTTCTGTAAAATTAAGTGGTTGAACTAGATAGAGAGTTCTTAACCTTTTTTATGTAGTGCCTTTATGTGGTGCCCTATGTAGTATGTAATGCCTTTCTGGCAGTCCAGTGAAACCCTTTTCAGAATAATGTTTTTAAACAGGTAAAATAAAATGCACAGTTACAAAGAAAACCAATTATATTGAAATACAATTTTCAAGCTATTTTAAAAAACAAGTACACAGACTCCTGAACCAAAATAACCTCTAGGTCTAGCTAGGATCTAGCATGATTCTGTGACTGTGGGAAATCCTGTAAGATTTAAAAATCAAATCTTAAAGATAAGAGGGAAACAACATGTTCCCAGCAGTTATGCTGGGCAGACAGGAGAGCTACTAATTAACAGTACTCAATTTAGAAGTCACAAACGTACAACAGACAGAGAGTTCATTCACCAAACATTGAGCAGCTTTGATGTATCTAACACTGCATAGTCAGTACTTTAGGGACATGGGTAGTAGACTCTAGAACAATTACTAGGAATTTTCAAACTCAGGGTAAATGACACAAAAGGCACCCTTAGCTGAGAGGGTTGTTGGTGGTGGTAGGGGTAGACATGGGATCATGGGGGAGGGGCACTAAGAGCCCAAGAGTGGTCGAGTTTTTGCATGAGACTTTTCCTGATCATCCCAGCCACTAATTCCTTTCATCCCAAAGTTACTTTGTGTTTTGTATTTACTCATATATTCACATGCTGTCTTACTCATTAGAATGTAAGTTTCCTAAGGGCAGGGAATATTTTATTTTATTTTTTTTTATTTTCAGTCCTAACACAGTGCCTGGTACATAGCAGGCCCTAAATAAATGCTTGCTGATTGGTACAAAGCTACTGTTGTTGAAGACTAGAATGGGGAGTATGGCAGGGTAGCACATGGCAGGAGTAAACCTTGGCATACTGAAAGACTTCAAGTGCTGGCAGGGCTCTCCAAATTTTGCCCCCTCCAAATTTACCACCCTGGGCATAGTCCCAGATGCCACCACCCAGTGACATCTGGCAGTCTCTCATACTTCAGGGAGACTTTCCCAGCCCACTCCAGACAATAGTAACCCCTTCTTCTTCTGAATTTGTAACAGTTACTCTCTATACCCTTCACTTGGCAATCAACAGCAGCTCAAAGACTAGTTTCTGTAGTATGATGTTAGGCAAGAAACCTCCCCTCCATGGGCCTCAGTTTCCTCTTATATGAACTAGATGCTATAATTTGCAGATGCATATATGTGTATATGTATGTGTATATATGTACATATTGTGTTGTATACACACACATATATATAATCTGCCCCTGTCTTGCAGAGATGTAATCTATGCATGCCTCAAGAATGTGGATGAGAAAATGCTTTGCACTCATTGGGAGACAAATGCTATATAAATTCACAGTAAAGTAGGTCACCACTGGTTGTGTTCCTCATTCTTCATTAGAAAAAAAAATCTTTCTAAGTATAGGAAGACTCTCTCTAGTAGTCCTAGACTCAGTTCATGATCTCCCCTCCAAAGCCAACTCTCTTTTTATTGGACCCATGATGACGATCCACAGAGTGGGGAACTTTCCAGTGAAGAAGTTCCTTTCCCTGTCAGAAGTGTGCCTGTAAGTTATAGTCAGAGAGGACTTCCTCAGGCACTGCAAGGTCATGTGACCTGCCCAGGCTACCTTGGTCAATATGTAACAGAAGTAATGCTTGAATCCACATCTTGACTCCACAGCCAACATCCGGTTACTACTGTTCTACAACATGTTATCTCTTCTTTTAATTGTAAAGTGATGTGTTTGGAATCAATAGCCCCTGAAGTCCCTTTGAGTCCTAAGCTCTTATGATTCTCTGTCCCAAAATGTGCTGTAATATACTAGATTTTCAAACTCCTGGACCAGCTGTCAGGAAAGACCGGGTTTCAAATCAACCTCCGGCACTTACTGGCTGAGAGGCCATGTTCAAGTCAGCCTGTTTGAATCTGAATTTCCTTCCCTCTAACATGGAGCTACTCATCTGCAGTAGAGAGATAGTGGAGACTTGGCCTTGGGGGCAGAGAATCTTGGGTTCACTTCTGGCTTCTGAAGCACATTTGTGACCCTGGGCAATCATTTAATCTTTTGCAACCCAGGCAAAACTGTAAGAATAGAAGCTGAAAAGCAGGTGTCTGTCTTCACTGGTAGAGGGAGTCTTCACTAGAGCTTGCTACATGGATGAAATACCGGGTCTGGTAAAAAACAAAATCTGAGATGCCTACCTCATAGGATGCTTATGAGGCACAAATAAGAATTATGTAAAGCAGTATGAAAGCATTAAAGCGTTATGTAAATGCAAGTTATTATTTTAACTTCTGTGTTCTCTAAGGCCTCTTCCAGAATGGAAAATTTGAGATTCTCTGTAATGTGATTATCCTACTCAACTGCCTGGGTCCTGGAATGTTCCTGACTCCAGTCCTATACCCAAGAAAGAAAGAAAACTTCAAAAGATGCTGTTGGGAAATGCTTCCACTCCTAGGAGAGGTGCCGGCAAGCACTTTGAACCAAGAAAGATGTTGCATATTACATATGTGGCCTTGTGTCCCTTCAGAATAAGCTGATGGGGTCATCAATAGTGATCAGGCTCTTCAGTCATCAGGTGGGGGAAAACAGCAGTGGCTCTTGTTCTCAGAATGGAATGCTTTGTTAGAGAGTCCTTGTGCTGAGGCACAGAAGGGCGTGCTTGGAAAATTAAAGCCCAGAAGCCAATGTTACTCATCAAGGCATCAGATGCTACTGATGGAGATGCCATGTAAGTCTTTTGTTCCTTCTTTGTTACTAGTAAAGGTTAACTATGACTCTTCTCATTGTGTGACTCTTTCCTTTCTAACCCGTGACAGTGCAAGCTACTATTCCAGTGGATTTTTTAAAACTGTAGTGGGCAGGGTAAAGAAGTGAAAGAAAGCTACCAACTCCTCTAGAACACGTGAACAGTAACAATAACTTGTGGTGTCTCCAAAGTACAGCGGAAGAGCACTTGCATCTGGGTTCAAATCTCACCTCCAATGCTTATTCCCTTGGTCACATAAAGTAACCTCTGTGGACCTTCCTTTGAACTAGAGGGTGCTAGTGAGGTCACTTCTAACTTTAGATCTATGATCCTACTTCAGGAGGAGTCACTCCTTGTTAAGCCTCTTACGTGCTGTACGTGCTGGATTCGGAGGGCAGAGTCGGAGTCTACTGTATTTCTTCACATGTTGCTGAACACTGTCAGCATTACCTGAAGGTGGACACACAGAAATAGCAGCTTTAGAACGCTTTTAAGATTTGCCAAGCCCTTTGAAAAGCACTGAGCCTCTTACCTTGAAATAGATGCTTCTAGGATGAGTCATTTAGGCAGCTAGGTGGTGCACTAGATAGAGCGCTGGGCTGGGAGATACTGAGTTTAAATCCAGCCTCAGATGTGTACTAGCTATGAGACTTTACGCAAATCATCTAAACTGCCTCAGTTCCCTCAGATGTAAGACAGGGATAAAAATAGCATTTAACTTCCAGGGTTTGTAAAATGCTTAACATAGTGACGGGCACATAGTAGGTGCTATATAAATGTTAGCTATTATTAATTCTTTTTTTTTTTTTTTTGCTTTTTGGAGGGGGGAAGGTAGGGTAATTGGGTTTTGTTAATAGACTTGCCCAAGGTCACACGGCTAGTTTTGTGTTGTGTCATGAAGATAAGCTTAACTGAATTTGGAAAGGCTCAACACTGGGAGGCTGGTTATGACATGATTTTTGGGTAGACAATTCATGCAGCCAGGATGGGGTTTCACTGATAGAGAGAGGACCCACATGGATGAAATCACAGCCTTTTCTAATCATCAAGTTATCAGATTAAATCCATGCATTCTGATAAACCTTTCTTCCCCTAAAAAAAACTAACATGTACAAAAAGTCTGCTGTAACCCAGTGAAGCTATTTTATACGAGTTTTATAGCCTTGCCCCCAGATACCAGTGAATACTGAAGGAGGCTGTGGAAAGGTGCTAGGGTGGGGGCCCGCTGACCTCAGCTCAAAGCCTGAATCTCTCACTTACTATCTGTGTGACTTCAGGCGAGTCACTCCTATCAGCACCTGTCTATAAAATACAGGAAGTGGTTTAAGGTAGAGCAAGTGAGCTGCCACAGTCCTGAATCTGGCCTGACTGAGGTTAAAATGTAATTGGAAAATATTTAACAAAACAAATAAAAATGCAATAGAATGCAGACAGCGTTAGTATGTAGTTTTCCAAGACAACATGTGGCACATAGGGATCCTTATGTATGTTTTAGTGGTACCCATTTCTGAGCTTGATACCATTGGCCTAGAGGATTTCCAAGATCCTTTTTCCAGTTTTAACTCTATGATGATATGAAATAAATTATCAGATATTTTTCTTAAAAAGACCACTTTTATTTTCTCTAGCTTTGTTCAACTATGGGATGGCTTCTTGGACTTCCTTTGGTCCTAGGTGCTCTCTTCCAAGGGTGGAGTTACTGAGCTCTACTTAAATCAGTTCTGTTATCATGGGACCTGCTATATTTGGAGCTGGGTGGTGACTCATAGTAAAACATAGCTCTTTCATGGGCTATACAAGTGACTTTTAGCTATGGTGGCTTCTGATGGTCACATTGCACATACTGACTTTTTTTTTTTTTTAGGATTTAGGTAAAAATGCCATCAAGTGACAGATGCTTCTTATCTTAAGAGCAGCCTTGATGCCAGGAGCACTTGATAGAAAACCAGCAAAATTAGAGATGAAAAAGGCCTCCAAGAACACATAATCTATCCCTGTTGAGGCCTGTGGGATTTGTGCCTGGGTTCTGTTCAGATGGCTTGTTTAAGCTAATTTTAAAACGACTATGTCTTGAAGGAAGTCATCTTGACCTTTTGGGTATTAGCAGAATGCTGAACTATCTATCACAAAATACAGCTGTAACTTCAGGTTTAGGAGGTGTTTCTTTGGGTACATTTTATAAGAAAATAATGGCAATCAATCAACCACTATGTACTGAACATCCATTAGCTGTTTGCTCTCAAGTATGGCTCTATGGGCAAGTGAAGTAGGTGGCTGTCTTTTTGATGTGACTTCAGGGGTGGCAAGAAGGTCCCTTTACTTCCCTTTCCCCCAAATCTCTTTCACATCTTCTCTGATGTCCAGAATTCCTTTTTCTTGGACCAAAGCCTTCCCCCCCGCTCCTTTTCCTGTAATGAGATGAGACATACTGCAAATCTCTCTTGGAATGGGAATACAGAGACAGACATTCACACGGAGGGGTAAATTACTGATATTTGGTGCTATCTGGAGAGCAGGTTGTGATGGGGGGAGTGGATAAAAGGCAACAAAAAGAGGAAGTGATATATTTCACCAAATTCATTAAAAAATGATTAGCCCCACCCAGTTCTTTTTAACTGAGGAATATAGAAATGAATAAGATGGAATTCTTGTTCTCAAAGAGTTTACAATCCAATTTATATGTAAATTGTAAAGCATTCCATATTTTTTCCTCTCCCTCCTCTATATCCCCATAGTACATATATTATTACATATGATATATATGACATACACACCCATATATAACATTCTAGCTAGATCTCATCATCTAGAACATTCCATAAAATCATGGCATGGCATTCTTTTCTAGAACGAATTCCCCAAATCCTACTTGCATTGGCAGGCTTGGTCAGCAGAAGATAGCTGACCACTTCTCCACTTAGTGTTCTGGGGTTACCATAAATGTGTTATTTCTCTCAATAGAATGTAAACCCCCTGAGGGTAAGGTCTGCAGCTAGGTGGTTCAGTGTATAGAGTGTTGTACTCGAGCCAGAAAGAGCTGAATCCACATCCTGCCTCTGACACTTGGCAGATGGACAAATCATTTTATCCATATCAGCCTTAGTTTCCTCATTTCAAAAAGGGGACAATAACAGCACCTTCGTCCAGCACATGTGATGAGGAACAAGGTGAAGAAAATCTCACAACTCTTCTGACTGGTTCCACTACAAATTTGTGTTACACAACCTCAACCAAATCCTCAGCTGAACTGCTGCCAGGCAACTCTTCCACACTTTACCAACTCTTTACAGTGGCTCTTCCAAACA
This sequence comes from Petaurus breviceps papuanus, assembly GCF_028583685.1. Classification (NCBI taxonomy): domain Eukaryota; kingdom Metazoa; phylum Chordata; class Mammalia; order Diprotodontia; family Petauridae; genus Petaurus; species Petaurus breviceps. The sequence continues at coordinate 9,600,638 of NW_027185754.1, read as the reverse complement.
TTTTCATCTCTTCTCAAACCCCCCCATGACAGCCTTCCCTTCACTCTTTCAGCTGAAGGCCTTGCCTCATATTTTACCCAGAAAAGTTGAGAGCTCCCTCTTCTCTTCTCATCTTATATGACTCAGCCGCTTTCTGCCACTAGCTCCTCCTTCACCCCTCTATCATATGGTTGCCCTGCCAAGGCAAACTCTTCTACCTACACAAATGATCCCATTCTATCTCATCTCTTCTAACAGATTGCCCCCTCTGTTGCCTCATCCCTAGTCTCTCATTTGTCTTCAATCTCTTCTTGTCTACTGGCTCCTTCCCTGCTACCTACAAACAGGCCCAAGACTCCTTCATTCTCAAAAAATCCTCACCTGATCTTCCTATTCCTGCTAACTATTGTCCTGTATCTCCCCACTCTAGTCCATCTTCCATCAGCTGCTACAGTGATTTTCCTAAAATGCAGGTCCAACCAGATCACCCTCATACTCAATAAACTTCATCAGCTTCCTGTCACCTCTAAGACCAAATACAAAATCCCATTTGGCCTTCAAAGCCCTTTGTAATCACCTCTCTCCCCATCTTTTCAGACTTCCACGTACCCGTTGATACAGTGACATTGGACTCTTTGCTGTTCCACGAACAAGACACTCTATCTCTCAACTCCTGCCATGCTCTCTTGCTCTCTCCCATGCCTGGAATACTCTGCCTCCTCATCTTTGCCTTGTAGTTTCTTGTAAGTCTAAAATTGTACCCTCTACAGGAAGCCTTTTCCAATCCTTCTTAATTCTAGGGTCTTCTCTCTGCTAATTATTTCCTATTTATCTTGCATATAGTTTGCTTGTACTTGTTTGTTTATTGTCTTTCCCATTAGATTGTGAGCTCCTTGAGAGCAGGGACTATCAAATTTACCACAATGCCTGGAACATAGAAGGTGCTTAATGAATGCATATTGACTGACTGACCTCAAGATTTTTGTGAAGCTCAAATGAAGTCACAAATAAAAATGCTAAGTATTATTCATTCATTTTTATCCTTGTATCTCCAGAACCTAGTATATGGCTGGGACAGAATAGATGATTAATAAATACTTGAAGATTCATTGACTTGGGCTTCAGTTTCTTCAGTGGTCAAATATACTAGATGGTCTCTAAGACCTTTGTAGTCCTGACATGCTAGGGTTCTATGATTCCAGAAATGCCTAGATTTGATCAATAGCCTTTATATCACTAGGGATTTTTAGGTGATTATTTTAATGTAAAAACATGAATTTTTGAATGACTGGAATGAACTCACATACAAAAAAGCATTATTTAAAAAAACAAAAAAAAAAGCACACAGACAAAAAACCAAATCTGGAACAATGTCAACACAGGCCTCCAAAACCACTAGTCAGCAGGTTTTCTTTATTGGAGTCAATAAACAGATTTTACTCCCCTCTTAAAATTTTAGTGTCTTTGTCTTTTTGCAAGGCTTTATGGCACTTCACTTCATTCTATGAACAATCCTTACATGAAATGCTGGAGATGGACAGAAGCTAAGAGCTTTTGGGGAGGGTGTGGGCCTGTCTCTCTTGCTATGAGAAGCAAGTCATTTCCTGGAGTGGGTCTGGTTTCTCACCAAGCCAAACCAGCTGATGTGAAAAGGAAGAGAGGAGACAAATAGAAAAGGAGGGGAGCTATGGCTGTCCAAATGACAGATGAGGTAACCCATTCTGGACAAGGCCTGCAGGTAGAAGGCACCTGTGTGCAAAGATGTATTCTGGCATATTTCAGGGTGTTTTCTGAATCACTCTTAGTAGCCCTGGGAGTCAATTTAAAAAGAGACATATGCTCTTGGTATTTGACTAAACACAGACAGGCACTAAAATATGGTGTGTTCACAAGCTGTTTACAGGTGTTGAATTTTAACTAACTGGCATCTCTTCAGTGTCTATTTCAGGAGAGAACTAGGCTCATTAACATGGAACCTCCCAGGCACACACACTGGTTCTGTGGCATGGAGATCTGGAATGGCCCAAAATACCCTCATCATCTTCAAAGAAGATGAAGGAGCAACATGGGGTAGTAGAATTAGCTTAAGAGTTAGAAATGCTGGTTAAAGTATGGGCTCTCTCACTTACTAACTGTGGGTAGATTTTGCTTTTCATACCTTAGGCAAATGATTTAACTGCTCTGAGTCACAGTTTTCTCATTTGTAAAATGTTCATTACCTGCCTCACAGGTTTGTTGTGTATGTAGCACCTGTTCTGGGATCATTCTCCTAACTTGCACTAGATTAGCAGGGTAGGTTCCCAGAATGTAGCCGATTACTTCTCTCCTCAGCATTCTAGGGCTGACCTTGAGGGGCTGGGGTTTCTAGTATTGTTTCTCACAAGCCCCCATCCAGTGTTACTCCCAAATATTAATCAACCAGTTGATATCACTTAGCTTTGACAAAAGTGGGTCTTTACTGAGAAGGTATAGCAATGAAAGAAGTTACCAAACAATTGTCCTGAATGCCTCATCTCACTTATGTGTGTACACACATGTGCATCCATACACACATGGACACACACAGTCTCTAAGGAGAATGGGTTTGAACTTAAGATACAATGGGAATCAGGCACATATGTAGCCAGTGGGTAGTTCCTGACTAATGGAAGTAGTCCTTTTCTTCCTTTGTGGAATCCTGACTGAGAAAGGAGTTGATGTTTGTAGGGCACTAAATAATCTTCTGGTTGGATGAAGAGCCAGAATTGCTGCAACAAAAAGGATTGCCACACTTCCTCCATCTCTCTTTTTGTGTCTTCCCTTCCTGGAAGCCAATAGGGGAAGAACTGTGTTGTCAGGCTAGGGGTGGCAGTAGTGTTCTTTCCCATCTTGCTGCTGTGTGTCATTGAATGCATCAATCCTCTGTTTCTCTTTTATTTATTTATTCTTTCCTGATATTGGGCATATGAGTATTCCAAGATGGGCATACCTAACCGACTAATGAGACTAAGAGGTCCATCAAAGCCACAAGAGAAACTGACAAGCAGAGTCAATATACTAGAGCACAGACTTGGGAAGCACCTGGAGATGGAAGTGGAAAGATACTCTTCTGACAATTCAAGACTGTGACTGTCAAGTGATGGAGATAAATGTTGGCTACAAACCTTACTTAGAAAGGTACCAAGCCCAGAGAATTAAATCTAAGATTTCCCACTAGCACACAATATTAGCCACTGAGTCAGGAATGGCTAGGAGTGGGCTCACCATGCTTCTCCATACTACATTGGAAACAGGCAGGGGATATTTCATATATTTTGTACAGCACGCCAGCAGGGACAAATCTGAGAGTGTGGTAGGGACTGGACTCTCATTTGGCCAGTTTTCCCATTATATGAGGATCAAATAAGATCATATACATAAAATTCCATAAAAGTGTGAGTAACATAGTACATGCTACATGTTTAATAAATGTTTGCTGAATGAAGCAAATTGCCCCTTAATCTGATGTTGTCTATTTGGTATATGAAGCATAGTATAGTAGAAACAGCATTGTATTTGGATTCAGAAAAGACTTGGGTTCAAACCCTATCTCCATTACTTATCAGTCATGTAACAATGGGCAAATCACATAGCGTCCCTGAACCTGTTTCCTCATTTGTAATGTAATGGGGGTTCCACTTGATTCTGGAATCCTTTGCTACCCCAAATTTAGTATGAGATGTTTTGACCAATTATAATTATGTAAATATATCTTGAGCTCCACCCAAAGTGTTCTCTATCAATAGAACAAGGAGGAACCATAAATCAGTAGCAAAGCACTGAATTAAGACTGGCTAGCAAAGTAAACAGAGAAAATAAAAATTAAATTATTTGAAGTCCATCCTCACTCCCCTAGCAACTACTTTTTTTCATCTTATATAGAAAGGGATACACCAACCCTTAACCTGGTGGAGAAGGAAACAACTCCCTGGGGAACTCATACACCAAAGTGGAAAAGGGGTGTTCTGCAGGTGGAGGATTTCTCATGGTTCCATTTCCCCCAAACTGGTGGAATCTTGCCACTTCTTGGCTCTGTCATTCATAGCTCCCTTTGCATAGTTCCAGAATCCCCATGGCCACTGGCATTCCATTTTGATGGTCACCCATCATTCACTGCTTCTCCCATAAGCTTCCATTACAATATGCTGATACTGTCACCTATTCTTGCAGTTGCTTCTTCTTTGCTTTTTTGTATGAGGCTGTCTTTCATGTGGCTTTGCTGTCACCATAGTGCAAAGCCCTAGTCCCCCTTACACTGTGTCCCAGTTAAAAAATTTTAGTCCCTGTAAATTTCACCAGGTGGACAGCTACAGTTCATAGGTACACATCAAAATATCCATTACTTTTCATATAGTAGAGTCACATGCAATTATTTCAGATACATATGCCACATGCATGCACATAATTCATAGCATACAATATTAGAATTGCATATAAATGTAACAAATATATACATAGGCCACTTGTAGACATGGAGTATATCACATCACATAGTTAAACTGAATATATCAGATCAAACACAGATATTATACATAGTATTTAATATCACACATTAGGGTTACATGCATAGTATACATCAGAAATACTCCACTAGAGGACTTGAGAACATTTGTGACTTCTTTACCCGTTCTTCCTGGAAAAGCACACATCAGCCTTGTTACTGTCTGACTAGTCTTGGCATTTTCGGTCATGACTTGCTCTGAATTCTGCAGTCTTAGGATCCTCAGTCCCACTGGCCTGCAGTAAAAATCCCAGACCTATTGATAACCCAGGAAGCCTGTCATTGTCTCCAGCCCCAAATAAAATAGGCTCTGTAAGTGGCTCCTATTGTTTTAGGACCTACATAGATATAAGAATAAACAGGAAAGGGTTAACATATAGATTAACCCTTTTACTCCCTCCTACTCCCTTGACCTCAATTAAGTAGAAGGCTCCCTTAAGCTCTGTAATTTTTGGCACTAATTGCCTTCTCCTGTCTGGTATAGGATCTGTAATAGTCTACTATAGCCCTTTATTTCACAGTTCCAACTTTTGCAGTTCTGTCAATGGTAAGAACTAAGCTAGAGCCTTCAAAGGTCATGCCCCCTTTTTTTGGCTTACACAATTTTTTTGTTGGCATTCGTCCTACTGCTATGTTCACCACCAATTAGCCAAGGACAATTGGTCTGGGAGAACTAGTGCAGGGCTTCAGCATTTTCCCCATCTGATGGCAGACTCTCTTGGGGGAATTCCTGACCTCACAATAAGGCTTTTGTCAAATATCAAACTATCAAAAACAGTTATTAATACCTCTTATTTTCAGACATTGTACATAGCACTGGGGATACAGAGGCCAAAATGAAATAGTCCCTGCCTTTGAGGAGCTTGTGAGAGAAGTGAGAGAAGCAACATGTGGAGATATTTTATATACATATATATGTGTATTTATATATAACACACATGCACATGCACATATACATGGGAATCTACATATATGCATAATACATACATACATGGGGCAGCTAGATGGCTCAATGTATAGAGTGCCAGGCCTGGAGTCAGGAAGACTCATCTTCCTGAGTTCAAATCTAGTCTTAGACACTTATTAGTTACGTGATTTGGGAGAATCACTTAATCCTGTTTGCCTCAGTTTCCTCATTTGTAAAATGAGCTGGAGAAGAAAATGACAACTCCAGTATCTTTGCCAAGAAAATACCAAGTGGAGTCATGAAGAATTGGATATGACTGAAAAATGACTGAACAACAACAACATATACATATACACAGAATAAATACAAGGTAATTTGTAGGGGAGGGCATTATCAGCTAAGGGATAAGGAAAGTTCTTACGTAGGAGGTAGTGCTTGAGTTGAACTTTGGAGGGAACTAGGGATTCTAGGAGGCTAAGGTGAGGAAGGAGTACATTCTTGGCATGGACAGTAGTGTGTGCCAAGGTACAGAGATAGGAGATGGAGCACCATATGGGAAGAACAGCAAGGAATTAAGTCTGGCTACACCAAAGAATATATGAAGAGGAGTGATACGTAGCAAGGCTACACAGACAGTTTGGAGCCAGGTTGCAAAGGGCTTTAAATGCCAAAGGGAAGAGTTTATATTTGCTCCTAGAGGTAATGGGGTACAACTGTATTTCTTGAGCAAAGAATATACACATCTGGAAATTGTCTATACTTAAATGATAAGGAAATGCATGGGAGTTGACAAGATCAACAAGAGGTGTGGACAGGTGAAAGGAGAGCCGAGAGAGAAGTAACAGGAAAGCCTGGAGAAAGAGTATGAATGAGTGGATAAAAAGGGCATCTAGGAAGCACTTACCCTTTGCTAAACAATGTGCCAAGTACTGAAATGTGTAGAAAAGCAAGATAGTCTCAGTCCTCAAGGATGTTACGTTTTAACAGGGAAGACAGCATATGTAGAGGCACAGTGGACAGGGAGGGGTGGTTCATTTTGGGAAGTCATGGGGATGGTGAGTTGAACCACAAGGTAGCTGGCTGATAATGGTTTTTCTTTTCCAAAAGAAATGCCAATGTTGATTTGATTAGGGCTCTAGAACTAGAAAGCAGTGGGGGGAGGCGGGGTAGGAAGGTGGGGTACTCATTTGGTGGCGAGAATGGGAAAAAGATGGCCAGGGTAGAATGTGAAGCTGGCTGAGGGTCATGGGAGAAGCCACGGCTACTGTCTCTGTCATTGGGAGCATGTACTCAAGTTTGCTGAATCTAAATGCAAATGAAGGTTGTACCTTCTTTGTCTTCTTCGGACATGAAGACCTGAGAGTATCTCCTAAGCAGGCCTTACACTGAGGGTTTAGCAATCCAAGGCATCCCGGGTGTGATGACTCACCCAAGTTCTCTTATTTAAATTCCAGTCATCCACACACTTCCTAATCTTCCAAGCCTTCTTTCACACTCTTATTTTGGTCAAGGCATAAAAGCTAGAGGATGCTGTGAGGATGGTTGAGTAAAAGGGCCATCAGCTGGTCCTTGAGGTCCTCCATTTCTGAGAGGTCAGTTTTTGGAGACCATTCTCAAAAGCATCCAGTTGTTCAGATGGATTGTGTGCATTGCCCCTTCAGAACATCTCATCCATTCACTGATAACACCCTGGCTTTCCTCTTAGGTGATCTGTTCATTCTTTAAGCCACAGAAAGTACCCAAACTTCTCTGGATTCATTCCTGAGTTGAAGGGTTCAGGGTTTTCTTAATACTCTGTGTTCCTTTCCTTCCCTTTCTTTCCATCCTTTCCTTCTTCTCCCTCAGTCCATGTAGGGTTTCATACCTTTACCTGTGGGTGCTCTGCCCAAAGGAATGTAAATTTTGATGGCTGAAACCTAGCAAGATGTTTCGGGGTTTATTGGCTAAATTTCTTTGCTTCTTTGCTTCCTTCCTTCCTTCCTTCCTTCCTTCCTTCCTTCCTTCCTTCCTTCCTTCCTTTCCCCCTCTCTCTCTCTTTCTCTCTTTCTTTCTTTCTTTCTTTCCCTCTCTCTCTCTTTCTCTTTCTTTCTTTCTTTCTTTCCCCTCTCTCTCTCTTTCTCTTTCTTTCTTTCTTTCTTTCTTTCTTTCTTTCTTTCTTTCTTTCTTTCTTTCTTTCCTGCCTTCCTTCCTGACTTCCTTCCCTCCCTTTTTGGAGGGGGGAAGGTAGAGCAATTGGGGTTAAGTGACTTGCCCAAGGTCATACGGCTAGTTTTGTGTTAAGTGTCTGAGGCTGAATTTGAACTCAGGTCATCCTGACTCCAGGGCCTGTGCTGTATTCATTACACCACCTAGATGCCTCTATATTTCTTTCTTAAAGACCATGTCTTAAACCCAATTCACTCTGGCTGTCATTGATTGGCCAACAATAAATCCCAGCCCAAGCACTGATGGGGTAATGGGACCTGGACCCTGAAATGTACAGGACCCTTTTGGGCCCTGATGGCTCAGAGTGAATGTAAATAGCAATTGTTTCTGTTTTGGCCAGAAGCCCTGAGGGCCTTCACCTTCTAGGTTGATTATCTTTTTTAATTAGGAAAAAGGGGTCATTCCTTGTCTCATTTTTTTTTTTTGCTTTTTGGAGGGCAATTGGGGTTAAGTGACTTGCCCAAGGTCACACGGATAGTTTTTTTGTGTGTGTGTGTGTTAAGTGTGTGAGGCTGGATTTGAACTCAGGTCCTTCTGACTCCAGGGCCAGTGCTCTATTCACTGTGTCACCTAGCTGCCCCCCTTGTCTCATTTCTTACCTAGCCTTAATCACTAAATGAGCATTGCCTCAGTTAAAGTGAGAACTTAGAAAGGCCTTAGTTTAAAAAGGTCAAGGCATCTTGGCTCTGCCCCCTTCCATATAGCTTTTTCCATTTCCAATCTCCTGATGGATATCTTCCCACTGGACCCAGATGGCTCTGGAGGAGAAAGTGAGGCTGGTGATTCTGCACAGCCCTCCTCACTTAAGTCCAATTCACTTGCAAGTTATGGCATCATCTTCCAGATGTCAAGGTTCTCTTCAAGAACAAAGGACAAACAATGACAATACTTTCAGTCAGTCAACAAGCACTTATTAAGTGCCTACTGTGGACTGGCTACTCTTTGTTCTCACTGTTCTCTACCTTTCTGTAAACTTTCTGCATAGGAGGCATGGATTGTGAGGGTGTTCAAGCCCTGAGCCTTCTATCAGTCCCCGCAGTAAGGACTCTCAGTCATTTGAATTGGCTCCATCTTGTTGCCATCCATACTAAAATTCCAGAAATGTTTAGATTGTGGGGTTTTTTTTTGTTTTAAAAAGAAAAAAAATTATTACTAATTGTGCACTTAACTATGATCAACAAACACAAACATTCCAGTTTACAAAAAAGAAGCTTATATAAGAAACATGAACTTGTTATGGACAGTTTTTTTTAAAGCTATATGGAAGGGGGCAGAGCCAAGATGCCGGAATAAAAGCAGGGACTTGCTTGAGCTCTCCTCCAAACCCCTTCAAATACCTGTAAAAATGACTTTAAACAAATTCTAGAGATATAGAACCCACTAAATGACAGAGTGAAACAGATCTCCAGCCCAACACTGCTGGAGGGTTGACAGAAAGGGTCTATCACACAGAGCTGGGAGTGGAAAACAGTTGGGCTTGGGCCGGCACTAGCACAGACAGGGCTGGAGCAGGCCACAGAGTCACTGGCAGCTGTGGTGGTTTCCAGGATTCTCAACCCACAAATGCTAAAGACGGCAAAGAAGGTCAGTGGAAAAATTCTGTGGGATCTGGGTATAAGAGGAGCATGATCCAGCTGGGGTCCAGCCCCAACCTTGGGGTGGTGGAGGTGGCGGTGGCAGGGGCAGCAGGGGCTGTTTCTGGAGCTTTGGGCCCACAGACAGTGTGGGATCCAGCAGCTGATACAAAACCCCTGAAGCCTGGGACAGTACACCCACCCCCCACCCCCACTGGAAGCAGAGTCCTACCTTGACAAAGAGTTAAAAAGTCAAGTATTTGGCTGTGAAGATCAGCAACAAGTGTAAAAAAAACTCAGACTATAAAATCTTACTTTGATGATAAAGAAGGTCAAAACATACAACCAGAAGAAGACACCAAAGTCAAAGCTCCTATATCAAAAGCCTCCAAGAAAAATTTGAATTGGTCAAAGGCCATGGAAGAGCTCAAAAAGGATTTTTAAATCAAGTAAAAGACGTAGAGGAAAAATTGGAAAGAGAAAGGAGAGTGATGCAAGAAAATCATGAAAAATGAGTCAACAGAGACCCAAAAAATACTGAAGAAAATAACACCTTTTAAAAAAATAAAGCTATATAGAAGTATGTATATAATAACAATAGTTACCATTTATATAACACCTTAATGTTTGCAAAACACTTTACAAATATTTTTTCATTTTATCCTCATGACAACCTGGAGTATGTATGCTATTATTACTTTCAATTTACAGATGGGAAAACTGGGGCAAAAACTGACTTATCTAGGGTTACACAACTAGTAAATGTCTGGGATGGATGTGAATTCAGGTCCAGCCTTCTATCATCCACTGTGCCATTAACAAGGTAGTAGGGGTGACTAGGTGGCGCAGTGAATAGAGCACTGGCCCCGGAGTCAGGAGGACCTGAGTTCAAATCTGGCCTCAGACACTTAACACAAAAACTAGCCATGTGACCTTGGGCAAGTCACTTAACCTCAATTTCCCTCCAAAATAAAAAGGCAAAAAAAAAAATCATGAGTAATTTAAATTAAAAAAAAAACAAGGTGGTAGCAAAACTGTTCTGTTTTTCTTTTCATCTGCATTTGTTTTCTATGCATTAAAAAAATGCTTTATTGATGTTCCTTCCTACTGTAATTATCACTACCCACCTACTTACTGGCACTCCTGCCTTACCTAGGGAAATCAGGACTCAATATGATGTAAATGAAATGTATAAGGTACTAGGCAAAACATATGAGAAGGATTATTGTACAGTTATTACCCTTTGTGGGCTACCAGAGACTGTGAAATGCTAGCAGATCACTGACAAGAAAAGAACTTGGAAAGTAGTTACTAAACATACCTTCCACTGCCGACCAGTTGTTGTATTAGGTTTTTCTTTTTTGAGGGGGAAGGAAGGCAATTGGGGTTAAGTGACTTGCCCAAGGTCACATGGCTAGTAAGTGTGATCAAGTGTCCGAGGTCAGATTTGAATTCAGGTCCTCCTGACTCCAGGGCTGGTGCCCTATATTCACTGCACCACTTAGCTGTCCTAGCTGTATTAGTTCAAAACTCTCACAGTGAAAGCAAGATGGACTGAGTAAGGTTGGGAAAAGCCTGTGGAGACCCAATCTGGGTAGGCTTCTTCTCTTAGTCTACAGAGGCCTAGGTAGCAAAGTGGATAGAGTACTGGTCCTGGAGCTGACCTCAAATCTGAGCTCAGATATTTAATGACTGTGTGACCTTGGGCAAGTCATTTAATCTCTTTCTGCCTCAGTTTTCTAAACTATAAAATGTGGTTCATAATAGCACCTACTTCCCAGGGTTTTTGTGAGGATTCAATGACATAGTGTTTATAAAGGGATTGGCATAGTGTCTGATGCAGAGTAGGTGTTTAATAAATGCTGTTTCCTTGCTTCCTTCCCCTGCAAAAACAATGGTGGTATATGCTTCAAGCATTCTTCATAATGTTCCCAGAGTCCAATTGTCACTGGGCATCCACCATCCAACACAGCAGGATATTCTACACCTTCAATCCTTACCATTACTACTGCTATGAATTCTGGGTGCTATGAATCCAGGTGGAACAGATCTAGGAAAGATTAACTGGACAAGATTAATTTCTTTGAGATGCAGGACAGTCTCAATCTTGGACTCTGTTTCCATTTCCCAGTGCTGGTCCATTTGCTTTAAGTTTTTGGCAAACCAGTGCTGAATTCTTTTCTCACGTGTACCTAGCTTGCATGTGTCTATTTCACTCAGTTGCAGCAAAAACTAAACAAACAAACAAATAAATCTCAGCCTCTTTCACAATAGTTTACTGTAGCTGATACTGAGGCAGGCAATATAATCCTCTGAACCGAAACCCCCTTGTCCCACTGGTGAGAAAGGTTCCAGATGGGTCTGGTGAAGAGTCATGGTCCTTGTCTACAAGGTTGGGCTCTGCCTTGGTCTTAGTGTCCCAAACATGAGAAAAATTGCTTTTTGTTGCCTCAACACTCTTTCTCCAACCAATCTTCTCTATCTCTTGGATCAAGTATTGAGTATAGCTGGGAAGTTGTTTTTATTGCTCACAAACACTGACAACTTGTCTCTTAGCCTATATGCTCAATACACACCATATCTCTGATCTGCAAGTAATCTTTTGGCAGCATCTACTCTGACCTTAACACAAAATCAGAAGGTTTCTTTACCAGTTCTTGGAGGTTAAGAATTAGCATTACTGAATCGGCTCTCTTGCATGGTGCTGGAGTACAACTTTTGCGTATAGAATACCACCTGGTATAGAATTTTCTATGTGTCTACAATGTCAAAAGCCAGTTTTTTGAGGCTCTCTAGCAATCCCCTTGTTTCTCTGCATCAGTCCAATGACAGCCTTGTATTACAAATGGGGCATATTCTAGCCAGGTTTCTTTTCCCTGACCATAGACTTATTTATCTCCTCCATCACCAGATTTCCCCTGAACCATACTGACTGATGGACCCTGAGCCAATGCCTAATGACCATTAGTTGACTTCTCAAAGAGGAGGGTGTTGTCTCTGAAATATTTTCTGTTGAGAATGAGATGACACCAGGCCACTGGCTACTGGGGAGGGGGGTTTTCCCTCTCAACCAGCCTTTTACATAGTTTTGTTTCATCCTGATCTCACCATGAGAATCGTAAACTCATTTACCAACTCCTGGCCGGCAGTGGTGAGTTTGATAACTAATTTCCAAGCTTTCCTCTCATCAGTGATCACTTAAGGGGTATGGTAATGCTTCTGTCTCAGGAAGCTCACAAAATAAAGTAACCATCCCATCTTTCTTCTTGCATACTTTGACCAGTACATTGCATCCCTCCTGCCCCCATTCCCCCATGTCCACAGCATGATATAAAACCCCTTAAATAACCTCATCAGTAGAGTCAGTGAGTACTCCCTCAATCATTCCTTGAAGAGGATCTGGTCCTCCCCTTGAGCACCAGATTTCTATTACCTGAGTTGCCATGGTGCTGGTTCACTCAGAGGTATGCAGTATACAATGATGGTCAAAGTATGCAGGGTCATTTCAACAAAGCTTACAATGACACTTCTCTAACACTGGATATACACTGGATGCTTGAATAAAGGCACCTTGTTTGCTGATAGTGCCTGCACAGGAAAAAGAAAAATGCTGCCAAATTTCAGCCTAGACTTTGAAGGAAAAGAAAAGTGCTGCTGACCATCACCTTAAACACATGATTCCCTGTTTCAAGGCTTTATTGTTTATTTTCAAGGTTTATTGTCATAAATAAAGCATTAAACATTAAAGTCAATCAATAACTAAATCAATGAGTATTTATTAAGAATTTACTTACGTACCATACAACCCTTTCCCCAATCCAAATTTCAATGAATTCCTAAAGCACTAATGTTGATGACCTTAATTTACCCTAATATAATCTATAAAACCATAAGTATCCCAAAGATGCTGGGTCTGCCCTCACAAATGTAACTGGGTTCTCACTTAACCCTGAAACTTTAATAGTGCAGTATTTTGGCTAGTCTTAACTGTGCAAATAAGGGTTCAAGCCCCGTCAGACATGCTTTATTCAATTGTAATAGTAAAGAATTGAATTAGAACAGAATGACAAAATAAGTAATAGAAAAAATCAAGCAGCAGAATGAATATTAACTCCCTCTTTCCAAAATACGAAGGACTGTAATCTTCCACAGACTCTTATTCTAGTGGAGGAGGGAACAACTTCCAGGAAACCCAGGGTTCTAGGTAGGGAAGGATTGTTTTAGAGCTGAAACACCTTTCACATTTCCATTTCCTGGAAACTGCCTATTCTTCATTGCTATTCCTTTCTCCCATAGCTACCATTTGCTTCTTTTCTACTGAGCTCCACTGTTATCTTCTTTAACAGCTTCTTTGTTTAGGGAACATTATTTCCTTTTTGTGAGACTACCAACATTCCTTGGGGTTAATCATACATTTTCACCTCAGGCCTATACCATACTTGGCTGACAGATAAAAGGGTCACTCAGAGAGGTATCAAGGCCTTGCTTACTTGCCCTGTCCTTAATCACAGAAAATTCCCCAGTTCATTTCCCTAGAAGGATTGCAAATGAAACAAATTATATTGAAATAAAGATATAATTTTTCCCATTCAAGTTCATAACCTCCCCTGAATTCTGTCCTCAGATAGGGGGTCTGTAGATCCTAGGCTAAGAATTCCTAAATCAGGAGTGGGGAACCTTCAGTCTTGAGGCCAAAGGGCCCTACTTGAGGACCTAGAGGCCATATGTGGCCTTAGGATGGAAGGTTCCTTACCCCTGTCATAGGTTCCCTAAGGTCCTTCTTGTTCTAAATTCTATTATATTGTGATATAAGGTTATAGTTTGGGATATATCTTTTTCCAAGTTCTGTTGGGTGGCAATCAATCAATTAATCAACAAGTATTTACCATGTGCCAGGCATTGAGACAAATACAGTTTGTTTCAGAAAGACCAACATAAGGCATGCAAGAATGCATTTATGAAGTTCTTAGGCACTGCTGCTCATTCAGAGGAGAACCAAATGACTTGTAATTGTTAGCAGAGGCAAGTCTCAGAGGGTAGAGGGAGGAGTATGCAGGGTAAGGTTGGGGAAATAGCATAAGCAAGGAAAGGGATGGAAAGGAGAAGGGGCAAAGTATATTTAGGGAACAATGAGGCCAGTTTGTCTGATACAGATTGTTCTTTTTTTGTTGTTGTTTGTTTTGAGTATACTGGTAAATTTATTCTCAAATATGTAAAGACTTATTTTAAATGGTGCTTCTCTTTCTTTTTATTTTAAATTTATGTTTATTTTTAGTTTACAACATTCATATCCACAAGATTTTGAGTTACAAATTTTCTCCCTGTCTTTCCCCTACCCATCCCCAAAACAGATTCCACTGAATACCCCCTCTCCCAATCTGCGTTCTCCTATATCTTCCCCCATTCCCCCTCCAACTTTCCAGTAGGGCAAGATAGATCTCCATACCCCTGTGCTGATACAGATTTTTCTTACAGAGGAATAATTCGAGATAAATCTGGAAAGGAAGCTTGTGGAGGGTCTCTGATAACAGGCCAAGCCTGGGTTTTATCCTGTCAGTAGTGGGGGTGGGCAAGGGAGGAGGGAGAGGATTGAATGTTTTTGAGCTGAAAGTTGTCTAATGAAAGAAGCACATCGGAAGGCGTGTTCTGGCAGCACCAAGGCGGGCTGGAATTGAGGAAGGGAGAGACTAGAGTCAGGGAGGCTATTTAAGGGGCTGCTGCAAGAGTCCAAGTGAGAGGTTTTGAGGACCTCCTGTTCCATCAGGCAGAGAGGAAAGTGATGCTGGCATAGCAGGATTGGGAAGTCAGAGGATTGTTCTTGTGTCTATGAGGGACCAACTGTCCTGGGAGAGGATGCAGTCCTTAATGTCTGGGAGAGAAGTGGGAATCAGCGTTTCCCCATTTTCTACACTGTGGAGTAACTTGGGAGTGCTACAGCCCCCACAAGTCACTCATTAGAACCTGGCTCAAGGCTAATAAGCACATTTTCCTCTCCTCCCATACAGAGAGACAAATAGCCAGAGAGCAATTGTTGGCTTTTCCAAGCTTCAAAAGACTGTCTTTCACTGGCTGGCAGGCTCTGGAGTTTAGCACATCTCAGCAGTAAACAAGCAGGCAGGACATGTTCTTTGATGAACTTTGCAGATTTAAACACTCAACTTTAATTACTGAGAGTTTTAGCTGCGGCACAATAAACCAGGGCTCCCGCTTTCCTCCATCAAGGAAGTGTGACTGAGGGCCTCCTGGTCCAATTGCTCTCACTTATCCCCGTCCTCACAGGCCTGGTGGGGAAATATCACTGTGGCTCCAGCCGCCATGAAACGCCAGTGTCATCAATCAAATAAGAAAATAAAGAGCAGGGATCGATGGCTCCCACCAACATGGAGACTCCTGGCTCTCAATCAATCCCCTAGATTTCACAGTTCTGCTCTCCTCCCTCCCCTCTCTGCTTTCCTTTTGTCATTTTGCTATATGCAGAGGCTTAGCCAGGGAGATGAATGGTCGATATTTCTCAAGAAGCCCAGACTGTTGTAAGACACCATTCTATGGCAAAGTGGAGCATCTGGGCTGAAAATAGCTCCTTGAAGCCCCACCCTAGTTGCTCTCTCACCGATAAAAGAGCCTGATTTTCCACCATTGTCCTCCTCACTTCGAAGATTACACAAAGTAGATTGGAAGATGATGGCTAGGGGCCTGACCTGCCAAAGCCCAGGGCTGCTCCAGCTCCTTCCAAACAGGCCTTCTTAAACAGGCTCTGCATGGTACCTCGGGGGAGGGAGGCAGCCATGCCCACTCGCCTTTAACTACAGTCATGGGTTTCAAGTACTAGCATGACTCTCAATCGCTCTTTTTTTAATCTTTAGAAGGGCTGCCAATTCTAAATTTAGGGTTCCGTGGCTCTAGTTCCTGTTCTTTAAAGTAACACTACCTCTTTTCCCCACATATAGCTTTATTCCAAGCTCCCCTAGGTCATCCCTTCATTATGCAAGCAGGAACAATCTTTCCAGGCCTGGTGAATTTCTCAGGCACTGAGTCCGTGCCTGCTAGAGATAGGACTCACTCTTGACCCTCCAAATAGAATCTAGATAAGTGGGTAGAATTAACCACCAGAGCCCTAATTACCCCTTTGTTCCCTATTAATGTCTTCATTTCAGCTCCACTCAAATGAATAATCTTCAGAGAAAGTCAGCAGGGCCACCTTGACACATCTGAAGGGAGGGAGAGCAATTTATGGAACGGGAAGAAGAGGAGAGAAAAGAGCCTGTAGTTTGGGCTAAAAACCTTCGGCAATTAATCCTCGGAGCAGGCAACTTTCTCTCCCCACTCCCTGAATTTTTAACTTTAAAAATCTGCGGAAGACCTGGGAGCCTCCAAATGTTCAGGAAGTGCAAGTATAGTTTCTCATATATTTATAGAAGGGGAACAACACCTATTCCCAGGCAAGCACCGCCTTCCAAATGCTTCTGAACCGCTCTCTGAAGAGAAAATACTGTAACAGCGGGGTGGACATTTTCCATTAGTCATTAATATTCTATATTAAAATTCCACACTATGACATCTCTTCCCCATCCCCCTTTAAATCCATAAACCACTCTACTCAAAACAGTACCCTCTTATTCTCAGAATCTAAGTAGCTCTCTGCCTCTCTCCTCTTTTATGGAACTTATTCTCAACAGGTGACTTAGCTCAATCTATCCCATTATCTATAAACCTTTCAGATAGAAAGCAGCTGGAAAGGAAACTTCTGAATAGAGCTGGAGAGCATCCTTGTAATGTGCTCAGCGCAAAATGTATTGGGCTGGTTGTTTATGCAGCCCCAGGCTATTCCTTTGTTTAAGACATCTATGTAGAGAAAATTAAATCAAGAATAAAAACAATACATGAGATCGACCCTGCCCCCTCCTTTCATTCTTGGTGTGGGTATCTTAGTTACACAAATTTGGCCCATTTTTCCCCCCTCAGTCTCCATGTCTTCCTGATGCAAGTGTTCACCTTGCTATGTGCGTGGTTCATCCCAGAACAGCTGACCCGTGCTGATAAAGACCCTGGGAGAGAAGGTTGTTGGGGTCTATTTTTTTTGGCTCCTTTGTTTTTGAGGCCCATTGTATAGCTCTGAAGGTTGTAGCATGGCTTTGCTTGAGAAATTCCTCTTTGCTGCTCTAAACACACTCTGACCCATGATGCCCCTCTGAAGGCTGTGGCCTTTGTCAAGGGGTGATATCTCTTGGGTCTCTCTGCAGAGCTGAATGATCTCCCTACCTTACAAGGCTCCCAGGAGTGGGCTCCTGGGTACTGGTTATATTTCATATGACTTCATAAAGTGCAGGCTTAGCATCCCCTGTTTTCAGAATAATCTCCAAAGCATCTGCTACCCTGTGGTCTGTGGCAAACTTCCCTTCACCCCAAAGGGATTGCAAATTGAGAATTTATATACCCCAGATTAAAAGGCTAGAGTTTCTATGTCCAAATGTAAATGGGATGTATAGGGCTTTTGTAGGTCGAAGAAGTCTTCCAATGGAAGCTTCCATTGTACCTTGGGACCCAAACCTCCCAGGCCTCACCTGAGGCTGCCCAGAGTCATTGGGGTACCTGGAGGGCCCCATGCTGATTAATCACTAAGCCTGGATCTCCCCTCTCCCCATTCCAGGATGCTCAAGGGTCCACCTCCAACTCTCCTGACAGTGCCTTCCCCTTCTCACTTCCTGGCCCTGAAATGAGACCTTACCCCTGCCCCAGTCAGAGAGAACCCAGAATTCCTGCTTAGGCCCACTCTCCCTTTTTCAGTGGTGATGGGCTGGTCCCCCAAACACTCCAGGCTCTCTTAGAATTTTCTGAGACCTTTCCATATGCCCTGTAGTGAAACTTTCCTATATGTATTGTCTCCCCTGATTAGATGGTGCAGCTGCTTGGGAGCAGAGACTATCTTCTCTTTTCTATTTGTATTCATTGTACTTGGCACTTAGTAAGCATCTAATCTTTCCTTTCTTCCTTCCTTCCTTCTTTTCTTTCTTCCTTCCTTCCTTTTTTTCTTCCTTCCTTCCTTCCTTCCTTCTTTCTTTCCTTCCTTCCTCCCTTCCTCCCTCCCTTCCTTCCTTCCTTCCTTCCTTCCTTCCTTCCTTCCTTCCTTCCTTCCATCCATCCAAGTGTGGCCAACTGTAGTAGCTCAGTTGGGGTTGAACAAAACTCAGTAGGTGAGCCAGCAGGACTGCAGCTGTAATGGTCAGGGTACCATGGAAGGAATTGTAGATTAAAGGGGACTGAAGACATGTGGTGCTTGAGAAACAAGACTCTCCCTATTTGTTGATCGTCTGCTCTGATAGTCTGATGTTGGGGCAACTAGAAATTCAGTAATGCAAATATTATATACACACACATACATATACATACTCATATACACATATGTGTATATATATACATACACATAGAAACACAAGTATACACACACACATAAAACATATTAGGTGACAATGACCAGGATTCAGAAAAGAAGTATCACATTCCTTGATGGGAGAAAGATGCCACTTTGTAGTGCTGGATGGGGGCAGTGAAGAGGGGCTGTGAGATATATGAAACTTTCATAAATTACCTCATTGTGGTGTTTTGGGAAAAGTGCTTTGAAAACCCTTAAAGCACTATTATAGGGGTTCTTAATCTGGGGTCTCTTATTAAAAAGATATTTTAATAAATTTAGTTCAACAAAG
The DNA here is from genome assembly GCF_028583685.1 of Petaurus breviceps papuanus. Lineage (NCBI taxonomy): Eukaryota > Metazoa > Chordata > Mammalia > Diprotodontia > Petauridae > Petaurus > Petaurus breviceps. Next base: position 9,581,753 of record NW_027185754.1, on the reverse strand, counting down.
TTGTTTTCTTTTGTAGTCCTATGTACAAGGTGTCCCAAAAGTTTTAGAGCAATTTTAAGCTTTAATAATTTCAGAATCATAAATGCTATATAGTTAAGCAAAATTATTGGCTAATTATTTAAAATTTTAAAATATCATTCTATTTCTTGTTAACATTCAATATAACCACCATCTTATCCTATACATTGCTCTAGTCAATTTCTGAACATTGCAAAAACTTTCAACAGCTGCTACTCAGTGACTGAAAGGATTGTCTTTGTAATTTAAGCCTTAAGATCATCCAGGGAATGAGATTTTGATGCATACATGGCAGTTTTGACCCCAAAAGAAAAAGTCTAATTGAGATAGATAAGTGACAGAGGTGGCCAAGCCAGAGGACCTTGCCTACCAATTCACCAATCTGAGGAAATGTTGCCCATAAGCTGTCACAGACATAATACATAATAATGAGGTGCCTCATTTCATCAAAATTTTTAAAAATTTTACTCAAAATTCACAAAACTAAATAAATACAAAACAAACTTTTAAAGGATATTTGTTGATATGTGTTTATTGCATTTATACTTTTGAAGTTATTAAAGGTTAAAACTTCACAAAGACTTCTGGGATACCCTGTGTGAATTTAAAAACATTCTTCTGAGAAGGGGTCCAAAGGGTTCACCAGACTGCCCACGGGGTCCAGGATGAAAAAAAGGCTAAGAACATGACTGTCACAGAAATGCAAATTATCATTGTAATGATTGCCATCATCACTATCTTCATATGACAGGATGAATATTATATCCTATTGTTTCATCCTTTAAGAATAGATGCTTCAGATCATGGGGCAAGAGAGAGAGGACATTGTTGGTGGGGGGTGCCTTTGGGCATCAGATTATATGTCTACTTATTTCACAGTCAACAAGCACTTATGAAACCCCACCTAAGCATATTAGAGATCAAGCTTACAAATGGTCTCTCTGGTCAGAGCTATAACTAAGGCAGGGCAACCTGGGCTTTGTTCCTGGTTACTGAATTTAAAGGGTTCTAACAACAGTTGAAATCTATCTGAAATAGAAAAATCAGAACTTAGTACCTAAATAGCAAAAATAATTGGTAAGTAGGAAACTATTAAATGGTGGCCTGATCTGAACTCTACCTTCATCCTGATCAGATGGACCCCCAAAGCAGCTTCATCACGCATTGTCTCTTTACTTATTCCATTTGATGGCACAATTTACATCCATTTAGCCCATGTACAAAAATTCTTAGTTGTGTTTCTGGGTCTACTTCACCAGTTTCAAAAATCCCCTCATGTATGCCCAGCTCAAATGGAAGCAGTCTTGTGCCTGCCAAATGCCAAGTGCCCTTAGTAGGCTGGGGGTGAGGAGAAGACTAAGGGAGGGCCAAGGGGCATTAAAGGAAGGGAAATGTTGTGGCCAATTAGCTGAAATGTTACAGTCAGTGCATTCTCAGCTTGATGGGCTCATTAAGCATTAGAGAATTCTTTGACATTTTTTGGTTGTAGTAACAAGCAAGATAGTGGACCCTCTGCATTTTGATTTTGCCAAACGTGCACCTTTACATTTGCAAATGTTCTTGTCCTGCCCATCTTATTTGCATAGACATAGAAAACCAGACCCTGCTCATTTTGGCTGACTTAGGGTCCACGCTCTAGTCGGAAGTGCCCTGCCCCAAAGCCCTTCCCAAATACCAAGGATGTTATCTTTTTTCCCCCCCTGTTCCAAAGTTTAATCCAAATGCTCAGTGTTCAATTGCCAAAAGGCTTTGGACTAATTTTGCCTGTCATTACCACTTGGTGAAAATGTCATCATTAGTGATCTGGGAGATGCTAAGGGAAGAAGGGAGTGGGGAGGGAGAGGGGAGAAGAGAAGATAGTCAACAGCACCAGCAGTCCTCCAAGTGATTGTAAAATGCCACATTAATTAGAGACCCACAACCCAGCTGCAGGGCCACACATTGACAGGATGCTGATTTTCAGGAGATTAGGGGGAAAGGACCCTTTTATGGTTTTTTTTGTCTGCTCAGCTTGATTTTGGAGATGAGACATTTGAGTGATCATAGACCAATTCACAGCCACTTAACCTTTCAGCTTTCTTCTACCTGATGATTAGTCATGTAACCTTGACCAAATCAATTCGCCTGAGTGGGTCTTTACTTCCCTATCTCTAAAATGGGGATAATGAAGCTTACTCTGCCTATCTTTCAGGTTGTTCAGAGGATCAAATGAAATAATGCAGGTAAAAAATGTGTTGGAAAGTATAAAGCCTTACTCAAATACAAGGGATGATTAATGAAGCATTGAAAACTTTCCCTCTTAGTTTCTTCCTTAATCTACCATGCAGATTCCTCAACATAGCCCCAGGTGCCCTCACACTAATTACCAGTGAGATGCCAATGGATTCTGAGCTGGGTAGAGCCTCCAGTCCCTGAAGTTCCAGCTCAAGGACAGGGGAAGGGCACTGTCACAAACTCCCTCTTGGGCCGCATCCCAAGGGCAAAAGACTTGGTAGCTTTGCTTTTTAAATTGGCCTTTTAATTTTTCTTTCAGCAAAACTGAACACATATTCCTATGGCTCACCTACTCTGTCTCCCCACCTTCCCACCCTCCTATGTCACTTTTCAAACAGACAAGCTGTTTTCCCTCGCAATAATAACAAAAGAGGCATATTTTCCCCTCGGCCCAGTTTGCAAACACTTCTTCCAATCCGTTGTGACACATGGATCCATGCAAGGTGGAAATGGACAGTTTGGCTCAGCAGGGGCCTGGCCCAGGGCCCCCGGCAGATACCCACCATCAGTGCCTCTGCCTCCCTATCCCTCTTTGAACAGGGCCTGGAAAAAGCTCTCTTGCTGGGTGGATAGAGGGGGGAGGTCAGGGAGCCTGTGGTGTGGTGATATTGAGATTGGGCTCTCGATGCCAGCCTGTGGCAGATTGTAGGAATGGCTTGTCCGGAGGTGGTGGCAAGGGGCCGGCTCATATTGACTGGCCTTTGGCTGCCAACCCAGTCAGGGCAATGAGACATCTTCTGTTGCTTCTCAGTGGAGAAACTTTTAAAATCTATCCTAGTTCCTTCCCAGTTTTTAGGCCATGGGCTCTGAGGTCAACAGGGCATTGGTTCTGGGGTAACTTATTCTGCCCTGTGACCTAGAATTAGAAAGAATGTCCAATGCTGTCGAGTGTACCCTTTGCCCATTGTATTTATCTAGCTGGAATTTCTACAGGGCTACCCAGGACTGCAGAGATGAGAACCAAAAAGGGAAGGTGAACCATCTGCTCTGCTCTGTTATAGCTTCCTTTTCCTCAATGGCCCTCCCTGAAACCTCTGTCTTCTTACCCCACAAAAATCTTGATATTTAATGAGGGAGGGAGAGAAAGAGAGAGAGACAGAGAGACAGAGGGAGAGGGAGAGACAGAGACAGAGATAGAACTGTCTAAAATTCTGTCATACCCCCATTTACCCTCAGTATTGGCAAAGACTGAATCCTCAGACTTGATTGTTCCCTGGCTTTTCAGTGCATAGTACTTGGCACATTTTAGTGGGGAGAAGGACTGTATCTGTGATTTCATTGATATATGTGATTCCTGGATGAAGAAACTACGTCTAGCAATGTAGGTCTACACCTTCTCTGTAACTTATAATCCTAGACCTAGACCAATGAGAAACTTGGCTAGGGTCAAACAAACTGTACATGCCAGAGGTTAGCCTCAAATCCATGTGTTTGTGTTTTCAAGGCCAGCTCTGTATAGCCACTGAATCATACTGTCTCTCAGCACATAGTAAGCACTTAATAAATATTTTGTTATTCATTCATTCATCCATCCATTCATCTGTTCACTCATTAGTCCATTCGGTCTTTCTCAAGTCATTTTCCTGTTGGAAGATTTGGTTGGTGATAAACACTGAGTCTCTCGATCTTCTTTCTACTGTTAGCTTTAGAACATAAACCGAGTATATTTTTAAGGTAGTAAGGTAGTGTGCTATTGTGGAAAGGGCAAAATAGATTTTGAATCAGAGGGCCCGGTTTCAAATCCTGACTCTGGAACTTACTAGCTAGTTTTGTAGCTCTAGGCCCTGGTTTCTGTAAAAGGAATTTTTCCTAGGCAAAAACCTCCTAGGCCCCTCCAGTTCTGAGTCTTATGATCCTATTGTGAATGGGTGCTATGGGAGAAGATATAAAGACAGTAGGATTCCTGGCCCTTGCTCTAAAGAAGCTTATAATCTCAGGACTGTTATGGGGAGGGACAATATAGAAGAGTTATTGTTTTTATTGACATACACATGAAACAATTAGGCAGTATTATGAGACATCAGTAATTAAGTGCCTGGATGTGACTCCTGGTCCATAGAGGAGGTAGGAATCTCTCTGGCCTCAGGTAGCTGGGGAGGGCTTCAAGGAGGAGGTGGGCCTGGAATCTGGCCCAGAAGGAAGTGCCTTGGTGGAGAGGAGATGACCTCTCAAGGTCCTTATCTGTTCACAAATGCTTTGATTGAACAGAATCCAGGTGCAATTCTTTTCCTTTTTCTTCTGCTCCTCACTGGGGACTGAGAGGTTTTAAATTAAAAAATTGTCATTTCCTGGAACAAGGCAGCTCAGGGGCCCTGGGGCTGAGTTGGGGAGGCCCAGCTACTAGCTGTTGCCTGTTCCCAACCTGCTTGGGCTGAGGGGAGGGAAAAATCATTATGAGCAGGCAGATGTGCTTTGGCTTTTGGGGTATGACTCAGCAGCTGGGCTTGGGTCACAACTCCTCAAGGCTCCAGGCAGAGAGCTGGGTTTGAGATCACTTCCCCTTCAGCTGTCACTTACTATTCCACTGCTCATTCTATGCCTAGCAAAGACTCCTAAGGAAGACTAAAAGGGAAAGGGTCCCCTAGCACCGCCCCCACCTCCCAGCAATTACTACTACTACTGCTAGATGGCATTTGTATAATGATTTAATGTTTACAAAGTGCTTTAAATATATTACCACATTTAATCCCCACAACTATCCTTTGAGGCAGGTAATATTATTATCCCTATTTTACAGATGGGAAAACAGAGGCTGAGAGAGAATAAGAGCCTTGCCCAAGGTCACACAGCTAGTAAGTGCCTGAGGCAGAACTAGAATTCGGATCTTTAGTTAATCAATAAACATTTATTAGTAGGCCCTTGCCTACTATGTGCCAAGTATTGTACTGAGCCCTAATGATAAAAATAAGAAAGACAGTTCCTTTTTTCAAGGAGTTTAATATAATCTTGGTGAAGGTAACACAAAAAAGGAAACTGAAAAGTAGCAGGAAGAGAGAGGGGGAAGAGAGGAAAGTACTAGGGAGGGAGCATGATGGAGAAGTCCAAAAGAATGTAGTCACATGGGAAATGAAGATGTGGCTGGCCTAGGCCCCCTCACTTCAGGGGAAGAACCCCAGGACTGCTGTTTATCTACCAAGCTATAGCTGCCTCTAAATAATAATAATTATTTTAAACAGGGAGTTTTCCAACAACATTTGGAGTCTGTTTTCACATTAAACCAGAAATGTACACAATCCTTCAATGTTCCAGCTCAAGTCCTAACCCTCTTAGTCCTCTTCCAAGGGAATGATTTGGCAGTTGCTTTATCTGCTAAGCACCTGTAAGCACGCAGAGTCTGTACCATTCATTTGCCCTTAGTATGGCCCGATCTTGTTCTCTTTTCATGTGTGTTCTATGCCCAACAAGGCTGCAAACACTGTGAGGACAGAGATTGGATCTTTTTTTCATCTTTGTATGCTCAGCACAGGGCACTCTATACATTGTGGATACCCAGTGAATGCTGGAAGATGATGAAACCAATGTGGGTCTCCAGACTCCATCCTTACGTTGGTGAGTGAGTCAGTAACAATGTTGGTCAACAGTTAGTGAATGTGTCCTGTTAGAGGTCTCTACCAGGAAGGTGGCTCTTTTGGGGAGATATAGGCCATTGATCATGATCACTGATAACACTTCTCTGTTCTGCAGGGGCTCCTGGCGCCATCAGCAAGCATGGATGTACACCTTCTGAAGACACTCAAGCACACTCACAAAACAACATGTTTACATAAATACAAATGAATAGTATAGATCTGGTTCTGTTATTACTTTGCCCAAAATCTCCAGTGGCTGTCACACTAATAACGGAGTAAGATTTAGCTTCCTAGGCTTTTCATTCAAGGCCCTCCACAGTCTGGGATCACCTTTCTTTCTAACTGTACTTCCTTCAGCCACACTGGATTACTTTCAGTCCCTGAATATACCTCTGCTTTCAGCCTCCACTACTTTTCTCATGCTCCAAACCCAGAATGTTTTTCCTCCTCCTCCTCATCACTCACTTCTTAGTTATCCTTTATTTTTTTTTTGGCGGGGGGAAGGCAGGGCAATTGGGGTTCAGTGACTTGCCCAAGGTCACACACAGCTAGTAAGTGTCAAGTGTCTGAGGTTGGATTTGAACTCAGGTATACCTGACTTCAGGGTCAGTGCTCTACTCACTGCACCACCTAGCTGCCCTCTTTTTAAAAAAATTTTTTAATTTAATTTTTTTTCTCATCACTTCTTAACACAAAAATATCTCCTTTTCACTCCTGCCCCTTCATAGTGGTACAATGGAAAGAAAAGGCAGCTAGGTGGTACAGTGAATAGAGTTTGGGCCTGAAGTAAGGAAGATGTGAGTTCAAATTTGGCCTCAAGCACTTACCAACTATGTGACCCCAGGCAAGTCATTTAATCATCATCTGCCTTGGTTTGCTCGACTGTAAAATGGGGACAATGATAATGTACAGTCTTACAGAGTTGCCTAGACCACCAAGGGGTTGTGGGTTGTCTAGGGTCAAATGGCCAGCATATGTCAGATCCAGGAGCCCAGCTTCTTCTGGTTTTGAAGCCAACTTTCCATCCACTACGTCTTGTTTTGTCTCCTCATTATTCATCATCATCATCCTCTTGACTGTGAGTTCTTCCCACTAGACTGTGAGCAACGTGAGGACAGGGACTGTGTCTTATTTAAATCTTGTATTTCCATTAGTGCTGAGCGCTGTGTTTGCTCTTAGTAAGTATTTGCTGAATTTGTTAAATTTGAGTGTGTCAGGACTGCAGAGGGTAGTGATTTGTCAGGTGGGATTAATCAGGCTAGGCTTCTTGGAGGAGGTGAACAGGGTTTTAGAAGAATGTTGGGATAGAATTTATTGAAGAAGGGAAGGTCTTCCAAGTTAAGGAAATGGCAGAAAGGTGAATGTGAATGGAAATGAAATCAGACTGTGGGCAAGCAAAAAGTTGGTTACATCAGAAATGATCTTACATCATATTTAAATAGTGCTTTAATTCCTCTCAAAAAAGCTTTCTTGTACAGGATCTCATTTGATCTTTACCATACCCTACATATTATATTATCCCCATTTTACAGATAAGTTAACTGTGGAACAGAGGGGCACAATGACTTGGTTTTCCAAAGTCAAATGGCAGATTCAAAATTTCCTACTTCCAATTTTTCTTAGACTAGTTCTTTTTCTAACAGGCCACAAAAGAATTGGGATTTGCTTTGGCAGGGGTAAGGTGGGTTGGGTTTGGGGAAGACATATGTAGAGGAAGACTTGCTTTCACTGGAGTCTTGTATGAATATCCTGGCAATGGTCCAGTCATGAAGAGATTAAGTCCTGGAATACAAGAATAGCCTGGTAATAGAGAAGGACAGCAATGAATTTAGAATCAGGAGATGTAGGTTTGAATCCCTTTTCTGCCCCCTATCTCTTGGGAGACCTTGACCAAGTCACTTTCAGTTTGGGGCCTCAGTTTCCTCATCTGTGAAATGAGGTCAGATTACATGATCTCTATAGTCCCAGTTTTCATTTCTATGATCCAATGGACGAGGCTGATTGCAATGAGTGTGAAACTAAAGGATCTTATTGGGGAGATGTTGAGAAGGAAGCCTAGCGAGAATTTGGGGACTGACTGGGCAAGACGAGGGAAAGAATCAAATTGAACCAATCACAGTTCACTTGGATGGAGAATTTAGACAGAGCAGAATGGAACAAACTGTCAGCTCCAGCTAGTTTGCTTATTTATTATGCTGGAGCTGGACCCCAGGAACTGGCCTTATTGCAGACTCACTGTTTCCTTGATCCCAGTAGCTGAGCTTCTGTGCTATGGACTGGGTTCTTTCCATGGTGAAGGCAATCAACTCTCCCCCCAGACCACAGGTCCAAGAAGTAGGGTATGTTGTGCATGTGCAGGGGTCTGTGTACAAGCAAAACCCCAAATCCCCATCTGCAGTGCCTGCAGTGCTCATAAGGACATTGCAAAGATCCATCATTTCCTCAGCTCATTTTTTTCTAAACAAATATTTTGCATTTTACTCCTTGCTCAGGCAAAACTCATCCACCTTATTCACAAGACAGCTTAGGGTTGTCACCAGGCAGCCAAAGGAGCAGCTTATATTGTTCGGGAAAAGATATTACAATTTTATCTACTTGTACTGTTCAATAAAACATTAGTATCTCAGCATTTTTATTTAACAATAGGCAACCTTAGGCCAGTAATTATGCAACAATTATAATCATAAAAACTGTCCCCTGCTGCTCACCTAGAAACAAGAATATATTAAACCAGTACTAACCATCTAAGAGGCGAGCAGCAAACCCCACTCATTTTTAATGTCCCTGCAGTGCACCATGGGTAGCTAATAATTCACCCTCTAATTAGTATCCCTTCTGCTGCTGTTGGCGCAAGGACAGACAAAGAGGGAGCCGCTTCGTTACAAACTTGCCTTGGTAATCTTTAAATGTCTTTCTTCTCGGCAGGTTGGATGCACCGAACAGGGGCAGGATGGAATTTGCAATTAAAGGCGGGTTGCTAGCCTGGGTTGTCCTGACAGTGCATTCTTCGCCTAATGAGTGCTCCGAAAACACCCCAGAAACCCATCCGCCTGGCCGTTCCTCTTTCTGGGCTGTCGTGTATTTCTTCCTGATTGTCCTTCATTAGCTGTGGCAATAAAAAGGAGTTGGGGGCGGGGTAGGGTTACAAGATCTGGGGAAGGAAAGGAAGACGTGACGGGGAGAAGAAGAAATAGACACTCTATAAAGCAGGCGGCCAAATGTCAATGTTTTCCCCACTCAGGGTGTTTGGTAAATATTCCTACACAGACCTGATCAAAGTGAAGGGCAACAATGTAGGGGTAATGAATTGATACACTGAAAATGTGGCCTTTAGGGAGGAAGGGGGAGAGAAAAAGAAGGTAGGGAGAGGGAAAGAGAAGAGAGGGAGAGGGAAAGAAGGGGGGAAGGGGAGAGAGAGAGAGGGAGAAGGAGGGGGAGAGAGAGAGAGAGAGAGAGAGAGAGAGAGAGAGAGAGAGAGAGAGAGAGAGAGAGAGAGAGAGAGAGAGAGAGAGAGAGAGAGAGAGAGAATAAGAGAATATATCATTCAATCTTTCAGCTGGATAGTGATTCTACCAGAATGGATAGCAGAACAAGCCCTCTTTAGAGATGTCTTTCCTTGGGTGGGGAGAACCTTGAGACATCTTTGGCTTCCCAGTGTCTGGCAGTTAATTCCTCAGTGGTACTGGATGATGAAATTGACAGGGAAACATCACCGAGGAGTTTAAGGCCCATTACTTGAGGAGGGATTGTATCCTTTAAAAGTGGTTAAACTTAGAAGCATATCGAGGTGCTAGAGTTTGAAACATTAACGATATTAACAACTATGAAGAACTTTTCCTTGCTCCTACAGACTTTTCTTAAAAAGCAAATGACAAACCCCCATTCCCCCAAACAAAAAACTAAATAAATGTAAAAACAAATACTGGATAAAAAAGTGAAGATCACACAAAAACCATACCTTCCATGTTAATTACAACTTGTTATGTCTCTAGTAACTTTATTAACAATAGCTCGCATAATACTTTAAAGTTTGCAATGTGCTTATCTCATTTGATCCTCACAGAAACCCTAGAAGGTAGGTGTTATTATCCCCATTTTACAGATGAGGAAACTGAGGCAGTCAGAGGTTAACTGATTTACCCAGGGTCCCACAGAGAATAAATTTAGTCTACATCTGATCTGAACTCAGATTTTGATTCCAGGTCCAGGGCTTTTTGCACTGTGCCACCTAGCCGCCTAACGTGCAAATAGCAACAAGGTCCTGTTTACTTCCATGTTCCCTTTTGACATTTTTTTCTTCTGTGCATTTGGAGACCAGGAGGGAGGGAGGGGGCTGTTGCTATTATTACTCCACTTCTAAGAAAGATCTATAATCTCATTAATAAAGGTACTCCCTACACTAGTGTAGGATGCAACCCATCCATGCCTCCTCATCTTGTATGATCCTTATCTATGACTTTGTACAAATCCTCCAAAGAATATCTACCCAATATGCCATGTATATTGTTCCAATTCTGTTTTTTTCACTCTGCTTCACTGCATAGGTTTTCTTGTTTGTTTTCATATTCTTTTTTTTTGGGGTCATTTATAATAGCACAATAATATTCTGTTTTCTTAGGATCACTGAGTTACAACTGGATGGGATATTAAAGGTCATTTAGTCTAATTCTCAATTTTATACGTATAGTAATAGCTAACATTATATACCACTTTAAGGTTTGCAAAGTTTTATATTATCTAATTGCATCTTTACCATAAGCCTTTGAAGAAGATAGTACTATTATTTGCATTTTACAGATAAGGAAATTGAGGCTGAGTGGTTAAGTGACCTACACGTGGTCACACCCTCTGAGGCATGATTTAAACTCAAGTCTTCATGACTTTAAGCTCAGCACTTTATCTGTTAGGTTACCTAGCTGACATATTCCAACGTTCTGTTCATATACCATAACTTAGTCTGCTATTCTTTAGTCATTGCACCCGTGGGTGGTATCTAGCTTTCTTTTTTTTTCTTGTTGTCATGACCGTTTTTATACAAATAGGTCTTTAAATTTTTAAAAATACTATCCTTTAAATTTTTAAAAATACTATGCCCAAAAGGTTATACAACTGTACATACCATTTGATCCAGAAATAAAGGGAAAAGGACCTATCTGTACAAAAATATTTTTAGCAGCTCTTTTTGTGGTGGCCAAGAATTGGAAACTGAGGGTATGTCCATCATTTGGGGAATGATGGTACATGATTTAAATGGTATACTATTGTGCTATAAGAAATGATGAGCAGAATGCTTTCAGAAAAATCTAGAAACACATACGTGAACTGATGCAAAATGACATGAGTAGAGCCAGAAGAACAATATATGCAGTAACAGTAACAATAATTGTACAATGAACCTGTGAATGATTTCGTTATTCTTAACAATACAATGATCCAAGACAATCCCAAAAGACTCATAATGAAAAATTGTATTTCTTTCCAGAGAAAGGACTGATGGAGTCTGAATGCAGACCGAGGAATACTATTTTTTCTTTTTTGGGGCTTGAGTTTTCTTCCACAAAATGACTAAAATGGGAATATGTGTTACATGATTACATGTGTATAACCTATATTAGAGTGCTTGCTGTCTTGGGAGGGAAGAAGGAGGGGGGAGAGAATTTGGAACACAAAAAAAAACTAATGTTGAAAATTGTTTTTACATGGGATTGGGGAAAATATTTTAAAATACTATCTTTGGGTTATAATTCTCGTATAGGTCGCTGGGTCAAAGACACAAATGGTTTTGTAACTTTGCTGTATTTATAATAAGCTTTTCATAGATAATTGTGTCTCAATTTAGTAACACTTATTTTACTTCCTGATATTCAAAGTAATGAACACACCTCTAAAATTCAAATGTATTTATTAGGTGCTTGGAATTGAGGCTACATGATAAAGTTGAAAAAGTCCTAGTTCTGAAGTAAGAAGATCTGGATTCAAATCTCACCTCTGTGGCACATTTTCTGTGTGACGGCCAATTAATCATCAATTGAACCAATCAGTCAGTTAGTCAGCAGTGTTTCTGGCACTTTGCTAAATGCTGAGGATGCAAAGACGAGAATGGACAGTCCCTGATTTCAAGGAACTTACATTCTAGCAAGTCAATCAACTTCCCTGGGCTTCAGTTTCCACATATAAATACATGCATATGCACAAATACATAACATGCACGTATATATATGCATAGTATAAAATATCTATGTAATATTTACATGATTATATTACACATATACATTATATGTGTGTATGTATATATTTGTATCTATCTATATCTTTAGATAAGCATGTGCTAATATGATATCACTTATATATTGATACCAGGCACATAACATTGATAGGAGACACTGTCAGGCAGGTGCTCGATCTTCCAGGCTCTCTTTCTTGGATGGTTCTCAGCTGAGAATTTCAGTTTAGTCATCCCAATCTCGTTTACTTTTCCTTCGAGACACAATTACCTTTGGATTGGTTGGGTGTAAAGCCAGACACCACACAGACAGATGACCCTTAGTTCAATCACTTTGCTATAATACTAGGGGCCTGAGTTCATCCAGTTCTCCTGGAGGCTGTGGCAATACCTGATTGGTCCTTCCAAACACTACACTGGACACATTTGTTGAAAGTTCATTCCATGCCTGTTACATATCTTCATTAGGACACTATGGATCAGTCATAGTGAAGTCTGGATGGTATGCCTTGGCAGTGAAGGTGGGAAGGGAGGGAAGGAATGATTGGATGAAATTCTCAACTTGGGTATTGATTGTTATAAGTACAGCATGAGTACAATCTCTTTGATAGGTGTTCAATGTATTGCACACCTGTCATTCACCTACTCAGCACAAACACTAAGCTTGTGCTCAACCCAGATATGGATAGTAGGAAAGGGTCAGTTGCAGGACTTACTGGAGCAAGACAGAGACAGAACAGTCGCCCTGTCCATCTAAACTTGCCTCTCCTCAATTCACTGCTGTGTCCCTTCCTACACATCTTAAAATACCTACCGTTAGGAGAGTAGATAGTATACTGCAGGAGAACTGATTTATGTATGGACTCTCCTGCTATTTGTGGGACTTTGAACAAGTGACTTCTCTGAGCCTTACTTTACCCATCTACAGAATGAAGGGATTGAATAGCAGATGATGGCACCTAATGGATGGCCACTGGATGACAATCACTAGAATCCCTTTCACTCTGACATCCTGTTATTCTCATCATTCATATCTCTGTCTCTATATCTGCATGTATCTATCTATTACACATATTTAGAGACCTATATGTATGTGAATATACACATGTATTCATGGCTGTATCTTAGCCTTTTGTCCTCTCTCATTAATAATGATAGCATGGGGCGGCCAGGTGGCTCAGTGAGTAAGAGCACTGGCTCCACTATTGGGATGACCTGGAGATCGAATCCCGGGCTCAGACACTCAGCACCACACCCAGAAATAACTGGCGGTGTAAGCTTGAGCAAGTTACTTAACCCTGATTGCTTATAAAAAAAAAATAATGATAGCACTTATATAAAATGTTTGCAAAGTACACAAAACCATGGGAGGTAGGCATGGGTGGCATTATCCCTATTTTGTTTATGAGGAAATTGATGCAGAGTTTAAATGACTTGTCCAGGGGTTACTTAGCTAAGTAAGAGCTAGAAAGCTATTTTGAACTCAAGTCCACCATTCTATCCACTGTGCCACTAGCTGCCTCATTAGCATAAAAATCTGTCCAATTTAGGGGAGGAGATGAGGGACAGGAAAATTTTAGTTGTGGGAAGGCATAGTAGAGGCAATAATAACAGTAGTGATGTTCATGTGTATTGTGGTTTACAGTTCATGAAGCACAGTGTTTATAGCAACTCTGGAAGGCAGGTAGAATAGATATTTCTAGGATTTTACAGATGAGAAAATTACCCTTCAGGAGAAGTGACTTGAATAGCCATGTAGCAGAGGCTGGACTCCAAGGAGGATCTTCTGACTTCAAGTCCAGACTATTTCTGCTGTGGATCTTCTTTGATGAAGGATGATTCTTGAGTGACTGGTGAGATAACAAGAGGGGTCCTTACTATGAAGGAAAGACTCAAGGTGGTTGGCCAGCAGGGGTAGGAGCATTTGGATGTGCAGATGGGAGGAAAGGAAACAAGCATTACTATCATGCTTAACATGTGCCAGACATTGTGCTAAGGGCTTTACAAATATTATTCCATTTGATCCTCCCAATGAACTAGGAATTTAGGGCTATTATTATTATCTCCACTTTACATTTGAGGGAACGGAGGAAAATAGGGGTTAATGACTTGCCTAGGTTGCAGATAGTAAGTCCAATCGGAGGCTAGATTTGAACTCAGTTCTCTCTGACTCCAGGCTCAGCCCTCTATCCACTGCGCTATCTGGAAGTACTTAAGACAAACTTCCCTTAATTCCTACTTTAGTCAGGGAATGTCCTGCTCTTCTGTCTTAGAACTCATGTAAACTCTGATTTCTTTAGATGGCATGACTGGGGTGGAATCTGATTTTGGGGGGATGTTTGTTCCTATGCCAAATACTGATTTTATATTTGCATGTTCAGGGATCATAGTCTTAGAACTGGAAGGGACCTTAGAGGACATCTGGTCACTCCCCCACCCCAATTGTATAGATAAAGAAAATGAATCTGAGAAAGAGGAAATGAATTGGTCAAGGTCACAGCCTAGTCCACTGCAGGCGCAGTATAGTGAGATTCACAAAACAATGGAATTTAGAGCTGGAAGGTGCTTTGTATGGCTGTTGTTCCAATGCCCTTTGATAGACAAGGCATCTGGGGCCCGGAGATTTCAGTCCCTTGCCCAAGTGAGGCAGGTAGCATCGAGTGAAAACTCCCTGAGCCAGGATCCCTGCAGGAGTCCCAGTCCCAGCTCTGCTCCTATCTGTGTGACTCTGGGTACCTCACATCTCCTCTGGGCCTCAGTTTACTCATTGCAAAATGAGGTGATTTCAGTTCTGACATTCCAGGAATTCGAGAGTCAGTGCTTTGTGTACGAGGTTTCTTAGCCCTCTTATCCTCTCTCCAATTAACATATTAGTGAATAAAAGCACTAGATTTGGAGTCAGGAAGTTGTTGATGTTGTTCAGTCATTTTAGTCATGTCTGTCTCTTTGTCACCTTTGAGTTTTCTTGGCAAAGACCTTGGAGTAGGGTGCCATTTCCTTCTCCAGCTCATTTTATAGATGAGGAAACTGAGGCAGACAGGGTTAAATACTTGTCCAGGATCATGTGACCAATAAGTGTCTGAGGCCAGATTTGAACTCAGGAAGATGAATCTTCCTGACTCCAGGTGTGGCACCCTATCTATTGCACCACCTAGCAGGGTTCAGTTCTTGCCTCAGATATTTATGAGCTACATGACCCTGGGCAGGTCTCTTAACTACTTTCAGCCTCATCTTCTTCATGGCCTCTGTTGATTCCTGTTCTAAATCTGATTCTATGCTGCCCACTTTAGCGGGTTTATCTACACACCTGTGGCAAATAGGGCTTTAAGCCCAAGTTTTTAAAACTTGATGTCTGGTATACTTTCTACCACACCATACCATACCTTACCGTGCCATGCCATGCCATACCACACTATACCATGCCATGCCATGCCATGCCATACCCCATACCACCTTTCTTAAGAGTTGAGTCATATTTTGTCAGTATAGTCAATCAACATGGCTGATCTCTTTTCTCTGTATAGTGTTTCTGTGTGCCCCTCTGTAGCAGCAAGCACCCCAAGCGTCCTCAGGGTTTGCAGCTACCACAGGTTCTTGGATCTGCTTTGTTAAAGGAAAGCAACTCAAAATGGGTTAACAAGCTTACTTTAATCAGTCAGACATATATCGTTTACCTTGTTCAGGAGAAAAGGTCAGCACCCTGAACCTCAAAGTATACAGGCATAATTATCAAGACAGAAACATCAAGTAGACAGATTTCCAAACTGTCCAACCATTACATCCATACCCAGTCAACATCTGGGTTTCCACATTCTGGGTTTTTCAAAGCCGGGGGACTCTCAACAACGGCTTCCCAGAATTCAGATCAAATCACAGAACACTTCTCAAAGTGAGTCCCCAAACAAAGCTACACATCAGTGCTTATATAGCCTTCTCCTGGCTCAGAGAATGTAACAACCTTTTTGACCCACTGGCCAATCAAAAAGTATCTTCTGAAAAACAAGCCTCCCTCCCCAGGCTTCTGGTGCACTTTAGCCTAGAGGCAGGGAAGATCTTTAAAATTTACATTCGCATTACACCCTCCCTGCTACAAGTAAAATGGATCATTTCTTTCATCAGCCATTGCTAGAATGTTGCTGATTCAGTGAGGGTCTCCAATTTGAATGTTCATATTGGAGCAGGAGAAAGGCATGTGTACATTTTTTTTCCAGGGAGGCCTGGAAGATTCCCTAGGAAGACCAATTCCTTTGAAATAGCTGAATACAATTAAACATCCCATATTAAACCGTGGCTTAAAAAAAAAAAAAAAGAAGGCATTTTTTCTCTGTCATCACCTAATTAAGCTCTGAGCTCTGACAGCCTAAGCATTTTATAGGAGAAAACATCTCAGCTTAAAGCCAGGTCCTTTTCTTGAGACAAGACAGAGAGCATACTGATGTCTTACAAGGGAAGTAATTGTCAGGCCCTTTCTTTCCCCTGACCCCACCTCACCACCCCTCAGAGGGTGACAGTTAAAAACCCGCCAGAGCTTCTGGGTCTGCATTCCCCTGTTAGCCTGGAGCTACTCCATCCAGAGGAAACTGATAGGGAATTTGGTCAGAGAGCAGTGAGGGTCCTTTAAATCTAGAAAGGCAGATCAGCAGGGCAGGGCTGGGGCAGAAAGGCCTCAGTTGCTCCTGCATAAAAGGCAAATAGTTCAAATCTTTAGTGTTAGTAGGGTTGCTATTGCCTCAGATCTAGGGCCATGGGATTTTAGAGTTGTAAGAGACTGACCTTAGAGGTCACCTGGTCCAACCCCTTTATTTAAAGTAAAGACTTAGAGAGTTCCTTACCCAAGGTCATATTGGCTTCAGAGACAGAATTTAAAACCTATTCCTCTGATTCTAAAACCAGGGCCTGTACTCTACTATGTCTGCCTGAGGTGACGACAGGCCCTGCTCTGCTAAGCCTTTGGCCCCAGAGATTTTTTTAGGCATCAGACTTTTGGGGTGATAAAAATAGCCCCCTCTCCAGCTCCACCCCCCCCATGCACTGTTACCTGACTTCACAATGACCGATTCTGTATTTAATGACCTGGACCTTGAGTCTTCATAACACCATGTCCCTATTGGCCCAGGTACAAAATCAGTGTGAACCAATGGTTAAAGTATGTCTGTAACTTTCTCCAATCAAATGCCTCCAATGAGTTTCATCATCATTATTATGTACATGTTATGGTGGCTGGTGACCACCACTGAATGTAGTAGGCCCATCATGCCTCCAAATCTGTATGGGCTGCTATGGGTGGATAGAAGAGAAAAAAAAGATGTAACTTTTGGGAAACTTCCAAACTGATTGGGAGGTCAGGGTGACCAAATGTGAAAGTAGCATGAGCAGGGGCGGCCAGGTAGCACAGCAAGTAAGAGCACCAGCTCCAGCGTTGAGAAGACCTGGAGATCGAATCCTGGGCTCAGACACTTAGCACCCACCCAGAAACACCTGGCCTTGTAACCTTGAGCAAGTTACTTAACCCCAATTGCTTAGGGGCGGCCAGGTGGCTCAGCGAGTAAGAGTACCGGCTCCAGTGTTGGGACGACTTGGAGATCGAATCCGGGCTCAGACACTCAGCACCACACCCAGAAATAACTGGCCGTGTAACCTTGAGCAAGTTACTTAACCCTGATTGCTTAAAAAAAAAAAAAAGAAAGTAGCATGAGCACATAGATGGGAACAGCAGTAAGGGGCTTAAAGCCTTAAGGGGAGAAATGGAATGGTCCTTCTTGCATAATTGTATACTCTAACTAAATTTTAAGGGGATTTCCAAAACTGGAACTGGGGCAGTCCAACCAGGGCTATGCCCTAGGGCACCAAATTTAGAGGTGCTTATATCAGTTGCAGGGCAGCTAGTTGGCACAGTGGAGTATCAGGTATGAAGTTAGGAAGACCCATCCTCCTGAGTTCAAATCTATCTTCAGACAGGTAATAGCTGTGTGACCCTGGGCAAGTCACTTCACTCTGTTTGCAATAGTTTCCTGATATGTAAACTGAGCTGCAGGAGGAAATGGAAAACCACTCTAGTATCTTTGCTAAGAAAAGGCCAATACGGAGTCATGAAAAGTTGATGCAATTGAAACTGAA
The DNA here is from genome assembly GCF_028583685.1 of Petaurus breviceps papuanus. Taxonomy (NCBI): domain Eukaryota; kingdom Metazoa; phylum Chordata; class Mammalia; order Diprotodontia; family Petauridae; genus Petaurus; species Petaurus breviceps. The sequence continues at coordinate 9,563,552 of NW_027185754.1, read as the reverse complement.
CAACAAAAATATCAATTGTGGCCCTTCAACAGCTAAAATAACAACTTAGCATCTAGTTAGCAGAAATCATGAATTAACATCAGAAGCTACCATAATAAGCTCCTCCCTTGCCCTACCCCACCACCTGAAAATATACTTTGTGCCTCTTACCCTGGGTATATTTTGTGGTATTTATACCTAGATGCAAAAATGCTTAGTTATGGCTTGGGGACAGTTATTTAGTTTTTTACTCTAGGAAATATAAAGTCCTCTCTATTCTTTTCACCCCTCCTTTTTCTCCTACAAATGACAAAAAAGTATTTCTCTTCTTTTTCAGGTCCTTAGAGGAGCCACTGCCTTGTGGTGAAGACAATGCTAGTTTGGCTCTTTCTGCATTAACTAACCAGGTGTGAAGAAGTGATTTCAGCACACATACTTGTCAAATTTGTTGACTGATCATTCAGCATTAGAGTTCATGAGCTCCATTCCAGCTAGCATTTTTTTTCTTTTTCTGTGAAAGTAGTTTTGATCCCAAGAAACAAGGGTGAGTTGGCAGCAGAGGAAGAGAGAGCTAAATGTGAGATTTGTCTTTTAGTTCCTGTTTCAGGACTAGTGTGTGTACCCATGCATACTTTCCAGAAATATGCCTTGTTCAAGACCAAGCAAAAGCAGAATGTTAGAAACCTTATAAAAATAACAATTTAAAACAACAAAAAAACCCGTCCCTTTATCCTGCACAGTTATTCTTCAATGATTAAATTACTGTAAATTAGTCCTATTTGCAGCATAATAAATGTCATTAAATGACTAATCATACACCTGATTATACAACCCACTCCTCCTCCCCCGATGCATTTGCTGCTTCTTGCTCCCCATCAATCCAGCATCAACACTGAGATCTCATTAAGGCTGATGGATGGCAGAGAAAGATTCCTAGTCATGGGACATAGGGATGCATCCAAAGTATTTCACAGTGTTTGCCTGAGAGCCAGCACTGCCTCAAAGAGGAAAGATACTCAGAGAGGGGACATGTCCCTGAGAAGCAAAGCCAAAAGCATCTTCTAGTAGATTCTTAGGCTTAGTTCTTGCACTTGAGGATGGGTCTTAGCACTGAGTTGGAGGGAGTTTAAGAGTGTAGAGGGAGTAATACAGCTGAACCTACAGATGGGTTTGGGGAGCTAGTGGTTTGCTGGGCAGAGAAAATGGGTAAGTTGAAATGATGTGGTCGTGAGGCCCACAAATGGGATATTATAAACCTACCTGTTAGAATGAACACCACTGATTCACAAGAGCTTGTCAACTGGGCACAGCCCACCCCTCAAAATGCAGAGGAGTCCAAGATGATATGAAAGAAGAAAGTTTTATTGGGAAGAAAATCATATGCTAGTGCTGAGGCACCCCAGGACAAAAGTACAAGGGAGCCCACAGCCTGAAAACCACAAAGGGGAGGTTCAGGGAGGGTTTGGGAAAAAGAATGGGCAGTCTTTCCCAGAAATACATGGAACACAGAAGCAGGATATTTTGCAGAAACAGCTGACTAAAAGGCTGGGTTAGGCCAGTTTGGGGTGTGCAGCTCAGCAAGGTCATCTGGTGAACACCAGCAAAGGCAACTGGGAGTGAGCAAGACTTTGGCTCATTGTAGGCTTCAGCAAACAGGCTTCCTCTGTGTCTAGTGCACCTGCCTGGTAAGGTAATTCACAGAAAACAGACATTAATCTCAGAGGCTTGTCACCGCTCTTTTCCTTTCCAGTCTAGACTCTTCTGGAAATAATAAACATCCCCATTTCTGGGTGAGGAATAGTCAGCCCTTAGTTACCAGGGAGCAGTTTACTTCAGTGGAAAAAGCGTTGAACTGGGAATTAGGATGCCTGAGTTTGAGTTCAAGCTTAGATACCCGATAGTTATGTGATTTTTGATAAATCATTAACCTCTCTGTGCCTTGGTTTCCTAATCTGTGAAATGGGGATAAAAATTGTGCTTCATGCCTTGCTTCCTTCAAGTCCCAGCTAAAACCCCACCTTTTACAGGAAGTCTCCCCTGATCCCTCTTAATTCCAGTCACTTTCTCCTGTTTATCTCCAATTTATCCTGCACATAGCTTGCTTGCCCGTAGATATTTGCATGTTGTCTCCCCCTTTAGACTGCGAGTCCCTTGAGAAAAGGGGCTGCCTTTTGTCTTTCTTTGTATCTCGAGCACTTAACTTAGGGCCTAGCACATAGTAGGACCATATCGCTTATTGATTAACTAAATGACCATAGAGTTAAATGTCTTAATATTATTTTTAGTCCCAGATCTGTCTCTAAATCACTGTACGATAGTGGTCAAGTCACTTCATTTCTCTGACTCTGATTCTTCATCTGTCAAATGGGGTTGTTGTGAAGAAAGTATTGTATAACCTTAATATATTAGAGAAATGTGAATTATTATATTATTAATTCTAACTGTGTCTGTAGTAGTGTGATCATGGGAAGGGATGAAAGAAACAAGCATGTATTTATGCTAAGTACCTTACAGATGTCATCTTATTAGTTGTTATGCCCATTTTTTCAATTGAGAAATCTGACTAAATTGCCCAGGGTCACATAGCTAGTAAGTGACTGAGGTCAGATTTTAATTCAGATCTCCTTGACTCCCATTCCAGTATTATATCCATAGAGACTTACGTGAGTAAGCCATGTTAACTGTGTGGGCCTCAGTTATCCACATTATTAAGTGGGCATGATAGTTCTTATCCACCCACAGGGTTATTGTGAGAATCAAATGAATACTGGATATGAATGATTTTGAAGATTATGAAATTCTAGATATGTACAGGGTACTCTCCCTGGTGAATTGGTCCATGCAATTGGTTAACCACATGACCTTGGACAAATTACTTAACCTCACGACAGTCTTAGTTTAAAATTCCTTTATTTTTGAGATTTAAATCCCTTCACAGTCTGGCTCTAACCTGTGTCTACTAGCTATGCTACCCTGGGTAATTCATTTAACCTCTGCCTGCTTCAGCTTCCTCAACTGTGAAATGGGCATAGCGACTATCTCCCAGGGTTATTGTGAAGCTCACATGAGATAATGTTTGTAAGATACTTAGCACATTTATGCTATGCTGGTAACACATTACTCCTCATGAGCTCTATATTCTAGACTGTCCTTTCACGCTTGGAATGCTTTCCCTTCTCATTTCTGTCTCCTGTAATGTCTAGAACACTTCACGTTTTAGTTAAAATGTTATGGCCTTTGATAAAACTTCCTTGATTTTCCAAGTTTTTACTCCTTCCCTCCTTATAATTAAAAAAAACAATGATATCTTGTATTTACTTTTCTGGATACTAGTGAACAAACTGTATTCTCTCAATAGAGCATTTACTCCTTGAGGGCAGGAACTGACTATGGTTTTTGTATCCCCAGTGCCTAGAAGAATATCTAGCACATTGTAGGTAGTTAATAAATGCTTATTTATTATATTTATTTTACTACTGCTACTACTACTACTACTACTACTACTACTACTACTACTACTACTACTACTACTACTAC
>NW_027185754.1:9555265-9560026 GCF_028583685.1 Petaurus breviceps papuanus | reverse complement strand
ACTACTACTACTACTACTACTACTACTACTACTACTACTACTACTACCACCACCACCACCACCACCACCACTGAATAATCTGTAAAATAAGGATGGTAGACCAGTGGCTTTTAAAGTCACTACTGCCTCAAAAAACTATGATTCTGTGATCAGATAAAAAGCCTCCTAGTCTTCAGGTAGGGACAGGGAAGCTCATGGTGGGACTTCTGCCTAGCTAAGGAGATCACAGTGCTGTGGTGAAGACAGAGCATTTTAATAAGGGCACTTGCATGTAAAGTTTTGTGTCCATTGATTGGAGTATGCCTTTCTTTACAGAACAGAGGTTTTTAAAAATTAATTAATTACTTTTTATTTTTCAACATTCGATTTTATAAGATTTTGAATTTCAAATTTTTTCCTCCTCCCTACCCTCCCTCATCCCTAAGACAGTATGCAATCTGATATAGGTTATACATGTACAATCATATTAAACATATTTCCACATTAGTAATGTTGTGAAAGAAGAATCAGAACAAAAGGGAAAAACCATGAGAAAGAAAAAAATAAACAAACAAAAAAGAAAATAGTATGCTTCAATCTGCATTAAGATTCCATAGTTCTTTCTTTGGATATGGATAACATTTTCCCTTATGAGTCTTTTGGAATTGTCTTAAATCATTGCATTGCTGAGAAGAGCTAAGTGTATCAAAGTTGGTCATCACACAATGTTGCTGTTACTCTATACAGTGTTTGACTGGTTCTGCTCACTTCACTCAGCATCAGTTCATATAAGTCTTTTCATGTTTTTCTGAAATTCACCTGCTCATCATTTCTTACAGAGCAATAGTATTCCATTACATTCATATACCACAATTTGTTTAGCTATTCCCCAAGATAGGCACTCCCTAAATTTCCAATTCTTTACCCCCACAAAAAGAGCTGCTACAAATATTTTTGGACATGTGGGTCCTTTTCCCCCTTTTATGATCTCTTTGGGATACAGACCTAGTAATGATATTGCTGGATCAAAGGGTAAACACAGTTTTATAGACCTTTCAGTATAAGAACAGAGGTATTCTTGAATGAGAGGTCTGCAAAATATTTTTCCATATATTGAATCCCATTGTCTTACCCTGTGAAAATGAAAATGAAGAGAATTTAGAGAAGGGCATTTGGAATGGTAAAAAGCCTTACGATGATGTTGTATTAGAATGAGAATCAGTTGGACAATGTTTAGACTAGCAAAGAAAAGACTTGGGGGTAGTGGGATGATAAATGTCTTCAAGTATTTGACTGACATGTAGAAGAGGGCTTCTGCTTGGCCACAGGGGACAGAATATGGAGCAGCTGCAGAAATCACTAGGAGATCGATTTTAGCTTCACATAAGGCAACACCTCCTAACCAGTTTTTGCTGTTGTTGTTCAGTTGTTTTAATCATGTCACTCTTCGTGATCCCATTTGAGGTTTTCTTGGCAAATGGCAAACTACTGGTATCTTTGCCAAGAAAACCCAAAATGGGATCACGAAGAGTTGGACACGACTGAGCAACAATAACTGGCACAGATACTGGAGTGGTTTTGTCATTTCCTTCTCCAACTCATTTTACATATGAGGAAACTGAGGCAAAGAGGGTTAAATGACTTGCCTAGGGTCACACAGATAGTAAGCATATGAGGTCAGATTTGAATTCAGGTCTTCCTGACTCCAGTAAACAGCAGCTGCCCCTCCTAATCAATAGAGTTGTCCAAAAGTCGACTGGGCTATCTTATGATTCAGTGAATTTCTCCTTTCTGGAAGTCTTCAAACAGAAATGGAATAACCATTTGGACTGTTTGTAGAGGGGAATCTTAAATAGGTTTAGGCTAGAATAGATGCCCTGCAAGATCACTTTCAGCTCACGGACCTTGTGATTCTGATGCTGGGACCAAATTCCCCCTTCCTCCCTCACCCTTCCAGAGGAACACCAAACAATGAAATTATGGGACATTATAATACTTAGGAAGTATATTAGTGTAAACATGACAATTTTCTGATAAAATTTCTCATCCTGGAGTTGCCTTCACTTTGTATCTTCTTTTCTGATGGCTGATTCCTTATACTGGAACACCATTATATCAGGTAACCAGGCCGTGATTATTTCACTCCCACCTCCACTCCTCACTCTTCAGGCTTCTCCACCCCTTTGAAAAGGTCTTCAGCCTCACTTCAATCTCCAGCTTGTCTTTATGTGTTGTCTTCCCTCAGTAGAATGTAAGTTCTTTGAATGTAGCTTTTTTTTTACTTGTATTTTGTATCCAAAACTCTTAGCATACTGCCTTCCCCATAGTAAATACTTTATCTATCTATCTATCTATCTATCTATCTATCTATCTATCTATCTATCTATCTATCTATCTATCTATCTATCTATTCCATCTATCTATCTATCTATTCCATCTATCTATCCTGTCTGTCCATCTACCCATCTATTATCTGTGTATCTATCATCTATCTATCCATCTATCATCTGTGTATCATCTCTCTATCTAAAATGACAATGAGAGTTATAAGTCATAATTATGAATGCAAAGTAGCTGTTTTCTCCCTTTTGATGGCAATAGTTTTCACATCTCAAGTGAAAATTGTTTCTTTGACTAAGCTCTATAGCAGGGAAAGGGACCACCCCTCTTGACTGCTTGGCTCACTTTTCTGGCTATTGGGGAACTTTTTTTCCTGGCTTTTAGAAATGAAGGAGCAGAACTTGGTTGAAGGAAAGAGGTTACAAAACAAATAGAAGATGTTCACGGGAGGCATCAGCCTCCTGAGATGATGATATTCAATTATATAAGAGAATCACAGCATTAGAATGTATTTAAGAGGCCATCTAAAACCACTCAATGCAGGAACCACCTTTAAAGCATCCTCAATGGGTGATTTATTGAATTCTATGAGAGGGAGTGAATGCCAATCACCCGTTGAGATCTTAAATGGAGAATTATCCCAAAGCGGAATGGGCTGCCTTCGGAAGCCAGTAAGTTCCCACTCATTGGAGGTCTTCAAGTAAAGGCTGGATGACCACTTGCTGAGCATGAGTTAGAAGGCATTCTTCATTCAGTACAAGTTAGACTAAATGACTTCTTGGGCCCCTTCTGACTCTGCGATGCTGTTGTTCAGCAAGACTAAGGGACTAAAGAACCACAGGGCTTCAGCCAGGTCAGATTGCAGAATGCTCACTTATTTCCCAGGTGGCAACATTTATTCTTTCCTCTGACCTCATATAATGCTTTGTACCTCTCTTTTGCTGTTAGTTCAGGGACCCTTCCAGTTCTGAAACTGTAGTCCTATATTCTACACTTCACTCTGGTTGCTGTACAGTATTAAATATTTGTGAATTGTCATATGCATTCTGCTAGAGGGCAGAGAGTAGCTTATACATCTTTGCATCTCTCCCAGTGTTCAACACAGGGTATTCCACATAGCAGACATGACATGGTGAGGAAATTCAATTAAACAAGTAATTATTAGGCACCTACCACACACAAGGTCTTTTTCTAGACACTGTGGGGGATAAAAAAGATGAAGAGTGATCACTTGCATTTATATAAGTGCTTCAAGTTGTATGAAATATTTTTATGATTAGTACTGATAAGTAAAATAGCGAAGTAAATTATCCCCATTTTACAGATGAAACTAAGGAACAGTGAAACTGGGAGACATTCTCATGGTGATACAACTACTAAATATCAGACACCAGATCTCAGGTCAAGGAGTCCAGCATTGAATTTAGAGTCAGGAGAGCACAGCATTCATGTCCCACCTCTGACACCGGCTAGGTGACCTTGAACAGTTAATGTCTCTGAAGCTCAATTTCCTCGTCTGTAAATGGGGGTAATGATACTTTACATCAGAATGAGATAATGACATGTCAGAGCTGTGTGTCCCTGGGCAAGTCACTTTACCTCTGTCTGCCTCAGTTTCCTTATTTGTAAAGTGGGGATAATCATAGAACCTAAGTGCCAGGGGTCTTGTGAGGTCAGAGTATTTGTAAAGTGCTTTGAAAACCCCAATGGGCCATTTAAAGCCTAGTAAAGTATTATATAAATGGCAGTTTATTGCTGCTCCTCCTTATTACTACTACCACTACTACTACTGCCACTACTGTTGTTGCTGCTACTACTATTACTACTGCTGCTGCTGCTACTATTAGTACTACTACTGCTACTGCTGCTGCTGCTGCTACTACTATTATTACTACTAAGCTGCTGCTGCTGCTACTATTAGTACTACTGCTGCTGCTGCTACCACTACTACTGCTGCTGCTGCTGCTATTACTACTATTACTGCTGCTGCTACTATTACTGCCACTACTGCTGCTGCTACTACCACTACTGCTGCTACTATTACTGCCACTATTGCTGCTGCTACTATTAGTACTACTGCTGCTGCTGCTACTACCACTACTGCTGCTGCTGCTACTATTACTGCCACTACTGCTGCTCTGCTGCTACTATTAGTACTACTGCTGCTGCTGCTACTACCACTACTGCTGCTGCTGCTACTATTACTGCCACTACTGCTGCTGCTGCTACCACTACTACTACTGCTGCTGCTGCTGCTACTATTACTACTACTACTGCTGCTGCTACTATTGCTGCCACTACTGCTGCTGCTGCTACTACCACTACTGCTGCTGCTGCTGCTATTACTGCCACTACTGCTGCTCTGCTGCTACTATTAGTACTACTGCTGCTGCTGCTACTATTACTGCCACTACTGCTGCTCTGCTGCTACTATTAGTACTA
>NW_027185754.1:9429637-9555165 GCF_028583685.1 Petaurus breviceps papuanus | reverse complement strand
CTGCTGCTGCTACTATTACTGGAACTACTGCTGCTGCTGCTGCTACCACTACTACTACTGCTGCTGCTGCTACTATTAGTACTACTACTGCTGCTGTTACTATTACTGCCACTACTGCTGCTGCTGCTACTATTACTACTACTGCTGCTGCTGCTGCTACTATTACTACTGCTGCTGCTGCTACTATTAGTACTAATACTGCTGCTGCTACTATTAGTACTACTACTGCTGCTGCTACTATTACTGCCACTACTGCTGCTGCTACTATTACTGCCACTACTGCTGCTGCTGCTGCTGCCATTAGTACTACTACTGCTGCTGCTACTATTACTGCCACTACTGCTGCTGCTACTATTACTACTACTACTGTTGCTGCTACTATTACTACTACTGCTGCTGCTACTATTACTGCCACTACTGTTGCTGCTGCTAGTGCTGCTGCTACTGCTATTGTTGCTGCTACTACCACCACTACTACTATTGCTTCTACTACCACTACTGCTGCTGCTGCTACTATTACTACTACTGCTGCTGCTGCTGCTTCTTTTTCTTCTCCAGATGCTACTGCTTTTGTCATTATCATCACCATAGTACCCCTCAGGGAGATATAGCCTCTGACCTCACAAAATTTATGCATAATTTACTTCTCCTCCCATCAGACATGTATAATTCCCAATTTTTTTTTAAGGAAGACCTTTACTCAGCTCATATTACTGTTTATTCACAAGCACCTTTACCATCACAGCTACAGAACAGCTGTGGCAGGCATCTCAAATCATCACTCTATGGCATGTCACTACTCTACCAAAGTAAAAGGGCACAGGATTCATCATCTGGTTATGCTGTAAGAGTGGAGGACTGCTAAAAATATATTTAAGGTTTTTAGAAATACCAGATGCATCTATCCATCCCACTTGGATATCCTGGTGATGCTGTATCTGAATGAAACCCAAGACGTTTTCTATATCATGCACAAGCCTGGCCAGACTGCTATCTTTACCATGGAGGTTGTTTTCTTAGAAACACCCGGGTTTTCCAGACCAAAGCATTTCAGTGGGATGCAGTGGTTCTGAGTATACTTTAACCTGCATCTAAACATGTTGGATCCTCTTGAATTGGTGGCATCATCCAAATGAATCAGCATCTGGCTTCAAAGCTGTGCATGAGAGGAAAGCCTCTTTTCTATAACTGTATGCAACCTATTTATAGTCTAGACCAGGGCTGGGGACCCTTGGAGGTGGGGAACCTTTGACCGAATCAAAGGGCCGCACATGAGGACCTAGAAGACCACATGTGGTTCCCCAGCCCTGGTCTAGGCAATGTGGTATAGAGAAAGGAGTCACAAGACCTCAGTTTGAATCCTGGTGTTGCAATGTAATGTGCTATATGACCTTATGTAAGCCTCAGTTTCCTTATCTGTCAAGTGAGGAGGTTAGACTAGATACTGTCCAAGACCCCTCCAGTTCTAAATCCTATCAATATAGCTACATTCATATTCACTTGTAAATCCAAGTGCCTTAGGAATGACACCATGAACAGATTATACCAATGAATGGAAGACCCACATCACTGTGTAGTTATCTGGTCAGCTGTTGTATAACTGGTCATTAAAAAGAACCCCCCCCCCAAATCCTGGACCCACAAGGCTAAATATGAGCAGTTGTGTCAGGTGTCAATGAACCTTGGTCAAATTGAGCAGAATCTGGATTCTACAGACCTATTCCTATTAGTCTGCCTTTGTAGCCGCAGCTTGGGAGCCCAGGCCAGTCAAATTGCCAGTTAATCTATGTGGCTCAGCCCACTGGTCTCTAAAGGAATTGGGATGCTGATTCCCAGGCTGTGTGATCCTGAGTATTGTCAGGCTCCCATGACAGATTCCCTTTACAGGGGAGGTGGTGAGGGTCCAAAATAAGGAATCGCAGTGGGAGAGAGTCAAAGAATGAAGGAGTTGGTAACTGAGTGTAGACCTGGACTGAAAGCAGGCCATCAGACAACCAGACTAAAAATGGAAATTGAGGGCAGCTGGGTGGTGCAGTGGACAGAGGGACAAAGCACCAGCCCTAGAATTAGGAAGACCCATATTTAAATCTGGTTTCAGACACTTATTAGCTATGTGACTCTGGGCAAGTCACTTAACCCAGATTGCCTTATGCTCCCCCCCCCCCCCCCGCCCTGGCAATGGAAATTGTCTCATTTCTCTGTCTCTTTATCCAATTTGTCCTGGTCAGTCAATCACTTAATAAAGACATATACATTGAACACCTCTTATGGTAAGCTATGGTGCAAAGTGTTGAGTGCTCAGATTGTTGGGGTAGGACTCAGGCAAGAGCATCCTATATGTAGAATAATTGTCCACAGCTATTCCAGGGTGGAGAGTCTGGATACTAGGGAAGGAAGAAAATAAACAGTTATTAAGAGTCCACTATGTGCCAAGGGGCAGCCAGGTGTCAGAGTAAATAGAGTGCCAGGCCTGATGCAGGAAGACTCATCTTCTTGAGTCCAAATCTGACCTCAGACACATAGTGACTGTGTGACCCTGGGCAAGTCACTTAACCTGGTTTGCCTCAATCTCCTTATATATAAAATGAACTGGAGAAGGAAATTTCAAAGCACTCCAGTATCTTTGCCAAAGAAAACCCCAGAATGGGGTCATGAAAAGTCGAACATGACTGAAGAACAACTGAACAGTGTTCCAGGCACTATTCTAAGCACTTTGCAAATAGTATCTTATTTATTCCTTACAACAACCTTGGGAGGTGCTATTTTTAGCCCCATTTTGTAATTGAGGAAACCGAGGCAAGCAAAGATTATGTAACTTGTTCAGGGTCATAGAGCTAGTAAGTGTCTGAGGCTGGATTTGAACTCGTCTTCCTGACTTTTTGAGGGCAAAGGACTAGTTTGTTTTTGTCTTTATATCACCAACACCCAGCACAGTACCTAATAGGTACTGAATGTACTTATCATTGAATTGACAATGGGATATAGTGAAATGAAACTCTTTAAAAAATTCTATTTCCTGAAGTTGGAAGATGATGGGAAAGGTGTCTATCCAAATGTCCTTAATTAAGAACATTTCAACTTTTCCCATTACTTATGACTGATGAACCTATTCTGATAATAAGGACATTTACATTATAATTATCTGTTGAGAAACTTCTACTGATTCCGCAGTGATATTTTTTGTCAGATTATATTATTTAGCTTCTGATTTAAATCAGAAAAAAAGATGGCTATTGATGAAGAAATTAATCATCTAAATCTAATTTTCATTGATTAAAAAAATAAAAACTTCAGAAAAGACCTTCTTGAGTATCTGACATGCTGATGTTTATTACTGGGATGATTAATAGTTTGGGATTGGAGGGATAAAGTCTTTGTTTTGTAACTCTGGGAATGTAATTCAAATTTGAAGGTCTTCCTTGGTTTTTTACAAGAGAAGCTTCTCTCCACCTCAGCCCTCTGGTTTCTATGATACGCTTGGGATCAGGGGCAAACCAGGAGTTTGGTAAATTTTGGGCCATGGAGAAGCTGCCTCATATTTGTAGGGGGCAGCCCTTCTGATCCCTGCTCCACACTTAGGGACCTTTGGCTCTTGAGGGGATGAATATGGGAGATGGATCTATTGTTCTCTGATCAGCCAAGAAGAGACATAGAACAGCCCAGTGGATTTGTTCATTGACCTGGCTGTAGAGTTCCAGGAGGCTATGGATGTTTGATTCACTGTAGAGACTTGAATAAGGTCCTGAATACCTTGATAGGCTTTGAGAAGGGAACGATCCATTTTGTCATTACCTGGAACTGTTGCCTGAGTTCTGAATCTGCAAACACAATAATATGTGTATTTCAATCTTGACTCCATCAATTCCTGCCTGTGTGATCTTGGGGCAAATCATCTCATCTCTCTATCTCTTAGTTGTCTCATCTGTAAAATGAGGGGTTTGGACTACATAAAGTATAAGATTTCTTCCAACCCTAAATGTTAGGAATTCTATTATTTTGGTTGGCCAGTCATCCTTAAACTTAATGCTTTGTTTCTGATATTATCCCCATTTTATCCTGTATATATCTTATTTGAACTTAGTTGTTTTCATGTTGTCTCCCCATTAGACTGGGAGCACCTAGAGATCAGGCACTGTATTTTTTCCTTCCCTTGTATCTGCAGCATTTATCACAGTGCCTGGAACATAGTTGGTATTTAATAAATGCTAATGGACTTAACAATTGACTTAACAGAACATCCTCTCCTCTCCTCTCCACCCTCTTCCCGTATATTCCTCTCAGAGTGGGGCTAACATAAATGACTCTAGATAATAGGGAACAAACTCTAGGGCCCCAGAAGAGCTCCAAATTACTACTGTGGGAGAAGTGCCAATAGCATCCTTCTCAACGAGTCTGACCCATTTATTTTCTCAAGTTTTTTAGTTTCTCTACCTGTAGTTAATGTTCAACAATAGATACCTCAAACATTAGCCTGTAGGGCTGTCTAATATTTATGATAAAACAACTAGGCCAGTAAAGTGTTGGGGGATATGATTTAACGACAAGATAAGAAGGACTTCAAATTAGGACCTTGAAGGTACATTTATGCCTCAGTCGGCTATTTTTTACTCTATGTATGTGACACTAGCTTCAAAAGCCCAATTGAATGAAATGGGAGGAAAGGATCTAGGTTGCATTTGGGAAATTGTGCAGTGCTTTACATGACCCCAATGACATTTATTGCAAATGTTTTCCCAGAAATAATGTCTAGAAATGAATTTTGGAGCACCACCATCTCCAAAGACTAAAAATTGTGGGTGACCCAAAATGTAATGGAGAAGTGAACAATGGGCCCAAGCAGTTTGCAGTATTCTTTTTTTAGGTCAAATGTTATAATTACATATGTATATAGTTATATACTTTTATAATTATACTTTATTTTAACATTGATTTAAAAAATTTTTGAGTTCAAAATTATCTCCCTCCCTCTTGCCCTTTGCCCACCCACTGAGAAAGTAAGCTGGGATATGATATCAATTATACATGTGAAGTCATGCAAAACATATTTCAATAGGTGGGAACATTTTAAACAATGACCTACATGCAAAAAGTATTTTAAGCAATATCATTGAGCATATGAAGGATCAGAAAGGGATTTCAGTCTAGAGAAAATGAAGGATGACTGATGGACAGCCTGAGAGCTGCACTGGTAGTGACAAGGTATACAGAGACCTAGGGGAGAACCTTCAGCATGTTGGAGAGATCCATGAAAGAAATTATATAGGAGGAGAAGGCATGAACGGGCTGTAATCTGCACCATTGGAATGAATACTCATTGATGAGTTTTCAGACTCATCGAAGTAGAGGAAGATAAAGAAGAAGAAGAAACAGAAGAAGAAGAAGAGAAGAAGAAGAAGAAAGAGGATGAGGAGGAGGAGGAAGAGGAGGAGGAGGAAGAGAAGAAGAAGACATATATTTAGCTATTTGACACTAACAGAAGCCAATCCTTCTCAAATACCTCTGTGCTTGGGACTGGAGGATATGAAGGTGAAGAGACAGAGTCCCTGCCTTCTAGGAACTTATAGTATACTTAAGAGCTTATGCCTCTGATAATGGGTTATAAGACTCATATGCATGAAATAATTATACAATGGTATGAGATGTTTTTGTATCAAGGGCTGTATCTCCTGACTTTGGCTTTCGCTGACTTTAATCCCAAAATGAATGAGATCAAAACATGAATGAGATTTCTGCTTCTCAACTCTTCTTGCCAAGGTCAGACCTTTCTAACTTAGTTTGGTCCTTCAGAGAATGAGGGAGAGAAAATAAATAGGAGAGAAATCTCACATCTTTTAAATAAGTCATTGTTGCAGGTCACTGAGAACAAATAGGAGAAAGATTTTTTTAATGGCCCTCAATGATTTATTTTGGGGGCCTCTGTCTCGGGAATAATGAAAAAAAGCAAGGCATGGAAAGTAGAAATTAAGAAGGAAAACAATCTCCTATGAACTTTTAATTCTATATGTATACAAAGCAATTACAAAGCTCTGTCTCCCCATACATCTTTCAGACTGGAGTGATGGATTAGTGGTACTCATGTAAGGTAAGAAGGCTGATTAGAGCAGAGGATGGGGCCCTCGATCAATAGGAACACAACTTTCTCATCTTCTGTGTGTCCTCTGGATGAACTATTTACTTGGACTTGATTTTAATTTACTAGTTAACAATTAGCGCCTGCTAAGAGGGAGACTCACTGGCTTTATGCTGCCCAATTATCTTTGGAAAATGTATTTCAGTGATTTGAACTTTTAATTGCAGCTTAAATCAAATGCTCATAGACTCAGGAGCCATTGAGTGGATGGTACAGCTAATGATATACTGCAACTATTGTCACCAGCTTCCAATTCAGAGGGAAAGGGACACAGAGACAGGAAAGAGCTCCTTCTTTCATTCTTTCCCTCTGTTCCCTGTTCTTTTCAGCTTGAACCTTTGAAAACACTTTTACCATAAATCTACTTCAAAGCTGATACCTCAGCAGTGTCACAGACCTCAAAGCACATTTCAATCTGTCCTTAAATAGGACATTGGCCAGATTTTGTTTATAGAGATCCATTCCTCATGCTAACCTGCTTTGAATGTTAGAGAAGGCCAGAGTATTCATACTCCAACAATTCTGGATCAAGGGGAGCTTTCTTTGGAATTCAAATTTACCAAAGTGGACTCATGTTTCTGAATTCTTTATGCTGCAGATCTCAGATCTGTAGCACAGTTCTATGGTCTCCCACAGTGAAAAGGGTGTGTCACTGGAACGGATTCATTTAGAAAAATGGGCCACGTGTGAGAGGCAGGAGCAAGGCAAGCCTCCTTCAATCAACTCGCTGTGGTTAATAAAGATTGCCTTCCTCTTATGAACAGCCAATTTGTCAATTATTTGCAGAAAATGTAGACTAGATGCCTTTAACTTAAGCCATGGTGCCATAGGCTAAAGACTTCTAAAGCAGCTTTGTTTCCTCTGAAGGAAGAGAGGAGGCTGTTGCAGAATCATGAGAGTGATGGAGTTTCTTAACCCAAAACAATTCACACAAGTGTTTTCATTACAGCATCTGCCTTTGACTTGGGAGCGGTCAAAGGTCATACCAGAATCATCAAGAATGTTAGACCTGGAAGATGTCTTAGAGATCATGAAGTCATAGGGTCATAGATCTAGAGATGGCAGGAATCTCAGAAGCCATGTAGTCTAACTTACCAGATGAAGAATTTATCCAAGGTAAGTTAATGGAATAGCCAGGATCCAAGCCTAGGACTCTTTCCAGTATACTAAGCTACCAAAAGTATGTCCTATAATACCAAGGCTAATCGAAAGTACGTAGGAGTCCGTTCCATGGCCTTGTTGTTGTTCAATTATTTCAGTCCTTTCATGACCCCATTTGGGGTTTTCTTGGCAAAGATCCTGGAGTAGTTTGTCATTTTCTTCTCCAACTCATTTAACAGATGAGGAAACTGAGGCAAACAGGCTTGAGTGACTTGTCCAGGGTCACGCAGTTCTTACATGTCTGAGGCCACATGTGAACTCAGGAAGATGAGTCTTCCTGACTTCAGGCCTGACACTCTATCCACTATACCACATAGTTGCCCTTTCTATGGCCTAGTAGGCCAAAAACAGGGTACAGACCAGGAGCCAGGGCACCAAAGAGAATAACCAGAGAAGCTGTTCAGTGATGGATTTCTTCCCTACTTAGAGATGTTTCCATTGTCTTCCTTAAGTAGAACTAGCTAGATGTGTAGGTTGTCTTATTAGGTGATACTGGAGGATGAATTCCGTGACTTAATTTGGAATTAGTCCCGTTAGAAGGGAACTGCACCATTTTCTTCTCTTTTCCCCAGAAGTAAGTAAAGAGATACAAGGGAAACATCTGTCAGAGGCAATCTCAGAGACCAATTTAATATTTGGAATGCTACTTAATTTTAGGGGGTACCTAAGGAGAGAGACAAGCACTATAGGAGACAGAAGGAGATGGGAAGAAAAGACAGAAAATAGAAAAATAGAGTAAGAGGAATGGGAATAAAATTCAATATGATTAAAAAAAACCACTTATTAAGCTCCCACTATATTATATGCAAGGCAGTGTACTAGGCTGTAAGGTTACCAAGGTAAACTCAGCCCCACCCCCCAAATCCATACAGTTATTATCCTTAAGGAGCTTACATTCTAATGGATGAACATAACTTAAAGAGATGCTATTAAACCTATTGCTTCAGATCTATCTCTGTCTTCCATTGGAGCCCTCTTCTGATGCCTCAACATGGAATGGAGGTCACTCTGGATTCTCACAGATGATTTTAGTACAATGGGACCTCTGGTAGCTCCCACCAAACTGGAAAGGCTTGAAGTATAGACACAATGATGAATTGTGTGCCATTTAATGCTTCAACCAAATTTGTTGAGATTCCACATTAAGAAGCTGGCCACGACATATTGCATTTTTTTTGGCAATGCCACAACACTGAGGCATGTAGTGGTGGCAATTGGCATCAGTGGAGGGGATATCCATGCTAATTACATCCCAGATTGTTGAAGATTTGATGCTGAAAGTTATTTTTTAGCCGGTTTATTTTCAATCCTAGCCAGGGATGTGGTTGCATGGCTGTGTCTCTGACAACTGCCATATTTCTTTTTCCTTTTCTTTCCTCTTTTTAAAATTAGGGTCTTCTTTTTAAAAAAGGTTTTTGTTGGTGCTTTTGTTTTTGAATCATCAGCATTTCCTGATTTTCTCTTCCCTACCCAGTAAGCCTTCTTTGTATCAAAGAAAAGCAGTTAAATATTGAGGCTAACGTTTGGGTTCTTTACTTTCCAAGGCTACAGTCTTATGTGTATGTGAATGTGTTTCTATGCCTATGTCTGTCTCAGTGTTTTAGTTAGTTGATATATTTCTTTTTTTTTTCTCCTTTGGATCACATTTAAAAATTAGTGAATTCCTTTTTTTCCCCCCACATCATAGTATTTCCAGATATGTTCAACCTCACTCAGAGAAAAACAGTTAAAGAAAGCCAAATGACAGCAACTACATCTGACAGTGTATGTGACATTCTGTCCCCTCCCAGTAAAGGTGAGGTGTATTTCCTCATCTTTTAGTGTGACATTTATCTGCCATCTCTTTTAAGGTATTTTCTTCCATTTATGAACTACAGCAGAGATTTTCCAAGGGTGTGAGGTTGGTTAGAGGAAAGGGAGTTCAGTCCAGGATGGGAGTTTGGGGAGTGGGGCTCAGAGGGCATGGCTGTGGAGAGAGGAAGGAGAGTGGCTACAAGCTGGCACGGTGTGCAACATGGTTTTTGGTTGTATTTGAGCTGTTATAGAAAAAAATCCTTAGTGTGGAGCTACTGTTCAAGGGCCCAGCAAATAGAGTGGCAGCTGCACTTAGCTCCCACTCCTTACTGCCTTGCCTGTTCCTTAGATGTGAGCTTTCAGTAAAGTGTAAAATCACTGGGAACCGGGCTCAACATGGGTGTTAACTCTGTTTTCCTTCTTGCCTGGTTGGATTTTTATTCTCCATACCTCGTTACAGCCTCCCACCTTCCAGTCCCCGGGCCTACCCACTTAAAAATGCCAACCTATTCCCAAAGAGATTTTAAAATGTGAGGAGAGAGGGGAAAGCAAATACCAGTTGCTCATTTGCCAATTAGTCCCATGTTACCTTTCTTCTTTGCGTTGTCTATGTTGGGGATTGTGCTACTCAGGAAGAAAGGAAGGACACAAGCATTTAATAAATACCAGCTAGGTACTGGAGACTGTTCTAAGCACTACAAATACTATCTCATTTGATCCTGACAACAGCTTGGGAGGTAAATGCCATTATTATCCCTACTTTACAGATGAGGAAACTGAGTCAGAAAGAACCTAAGTAACTTGGCTAGGATCACACAGTTACTAAGCATCTAAAGTAAGATTTGACTCCATGCCCAGCTCTCTATCCACTGTGCCACCTAGTTGCCTCTGACCCGGGGGGGAGAGAACAAGGATTATTTCCAAAAACAAAAAGGACATCAGAAATGACACTCTGGGTTAAGACATGAGGTCCACCAAATCAAGATCCTATCTCTGATGTGGAGTCCAAGGGCATATTGTGAGACAGTGTGGGAGGCATCCTCTCTAATGTATCTTTTTTTCTTTCTTTTTCCTTTTTTTTTGGTCTGTGATTTCATTAGTGTGGGAAGTTTCTGGCAAGGGACCTTACCCATCTGCTATACAGGCATCTGCTATACAACTCAGAGTCTTGGATGGTTGTCTGCGGCACCAAAAAGTTCAGTGACTTGCCCAGGGTCACACAAGCAGTATGTGTCTGAAGTAGGACCTGAACCCTGCTCTTCTGGAATCACAGATCAGCTTTATCCACTCTACCACACTGCTTCTTTAATTTCAACATAATTAGGGACAAACTCCATAGACCCCAAGTTCCTTTTCAGTGATCCATTGTGTGTTTTGCAATCCTTTTTGAGCCTATTTGCATATATAATCTATGCTACCTCTTTGAGATAATGTGAGATAACGGGTTCTATACAGTGAGAGGTCACGTGTACCCATTTGTGGCCCCACAAAAAGAGGAAAAATATTATTGAGCTAAGAGCCCAGACACCAGGGTTTTAGGCCCAACTTTGACCTAAATTCACTGTGTGACTTTGGCTTTTTCTTCACCAGTTTCTTCACCTGTATCCCCATTAAATAAGGATATTAGTGTTGATCTAGGCTTGTCAAGTGGGATCCATTTGGTTGGGACTGCTTTTGTCGTAGCTCAACATGGAGTACCCTGTGGTAGGAGGTACTTCTTTGCCATCAGCTTGAGCTGAAGACATTCTGTGGTAGGATTGAGTCTGATAATAATAGTGCCTTATGTTTAGACAGGTCTTTGACAGACATTATCTCATTTTGACCCTCATAACAGCTCTGTGAGGTAGGCAGGTCAGAATTATTCCAGTTTTATAGATGAGGAAATTGAAGCTCTTAAGAGAGAAATTGAATCCCCTGACTACTTGTGGTCATACAATTCAGCGTTAACACTTGGGCTCCAAACCAATTCGTTTGACTCTGAGTTCTGTTCACTTTCCACAGTGCCCTTGGTCCCCAGGTTCCTGATTTCATATTGGGGCACTGCCCAGAGTCATGGGGACTTGGGCAGCTGTTCTCCGTTGATAAGAGGGTCTGACTAGTGACAGAGTCAAAGAAACCAGCCATGCCTTATGTAGCTAGCGGTGTCCTTTAAGAGCTAGTGTGGAATATTTGATAAAAATATGATGAGAGATCAGAGGACAGTGAATCCTATTTAGGGGAAAATCTCCTTTGAAAAGCCTAGGGTAGGTCATGTTTTTTTCATGCTTGTCAACTAGGCTGCATAATTTGCTTAAAATAAATAGGGAAGAATGGCAAGTTGCTATATAAGGGGAATGGATCAAACTCTTGCCTAAATGCTCACCTTGTCCCAGCTCCTCTGAAGTGCCTGGCCAGGGAGAGCTAAGCTTTATAGACTCTTCCTTATTAAGGCCAGCCTGATGACTTCTTGGCAAAGTCACAAGAACACTCTGGTCTTGGCCTATTCATGAATTTCCAATGCAAACAGATTTGATTCATCACTGATGTTGAGAAAACCCAGGCTTCACATTTGTCAGATTCTGAAACACCAGCCAAATGAGTTTAATACCTTCTCATTGTTGTCTTTATTAAGCCTCTGTTAAGCCAATCTTGGATAATGATGCTGCTCTGTCAGAGGCCTTTTAATAAAGTAAGCTTGCCTGTGAGATAACCTCTCTAGGGAGACTCAGCTCAGGCCTGCAAGGGGCTGAGATGCTGGTGATGGCCCTGAGATCTTAGCAGAAGACACAGCGAATGGTGCTAATCGCTTCCTTTCTGTGATACTCAATTACGTCTGATAGGAGGGCTTTGGAAATGAGTTTTCCTAGGCAGCTGACAATCCTCTCTCTGTCCTTCAGACGCTTAAAGGGAGAAAGTCTACCTCTTCTTGTTCAGTCATCATCAGTCATTCTCTTGGTAGCAAGACAGCTTGTGTAAAGCACAAGTCCTTAACTCACCTCCATTACGTGTGGCTGAGAGCATGGATGAGAAGGGGACCAACAAACTCTCCCTGTCCCTCCTGTCTATTAGCCCTGAGATTACTGTAAAAGGCTAACTAAAGACTGGGAAAACTGGAAGTGTGTCTTCAGACTCTCTCCATAATTAGCACCCAGGATCCTCATTTTCTCTCACTGGGAGACCGCATATCTAGAGCTTTAAGCTATACCTCAGATTCCAACATTCCACTTCCCTCAGTAGTTCACCTTCAATTAGCTACATTGAACCATAGTATCTTAGAATTTCAAGTCACTTCAGTGGTCAAAAAATCTTACTTGTGCCTGAATAAGAACACAGCATTATTATTATTATTATTTGACTTTTTGGAGGAGGGGTATGCAGGGCAATTGGGGTTAAGTAACTTGCCCAAGGTCACACAACTACTATGTGTGTCAAGTGTCTGAGGTTGAACTCAGGTCCTGCTGAGTCCAGAGCCTGTACTCTATTCACTGAATCACCCAGCTGCCCCAGAACACAACATTATTGACAAAAAGTTATTCTTCCTTTGCTTGAAAATCTCCACTAATGAGGAAGGAAGGAAATAAGTGTTTATTAAGCACCTAACTATGTGTCACTCACAGTACTTTACAAATATAACAATCCTGGGATCATTGGTATTAGTAATGCTCTCATTTTACAGTTGAAGAAACTGAGGCAGATAGAGGTTAAATGACTTACCCAGGGTCACATAGCTAGTCACAATGTGTCTGAGGCTGGATTTGAACTCAACTATTCCTGACTCCAGGTCTGGCACCCTGAGGCACCTAGTTCCCTCTAATGGGGAATCTATTCTTCATTGGATAGCTCTAATTGTTTGGCAAGTTTTCTTCACATAGAGCTTAAATCTGTCTCCTTTTCACTTCCACTTGTCCCCTCTGGGATGGAGGAGAACAAACATGATACTTCTGCATGAAAACCCTTTAAATATTCGAAGACAAGTAACATGTACCCCTGCTTCTGCTAGGCAGTGCAGTGGACAGAACGCCAGACCCGGAATCAGGAAGGCTCATTTTCCTGAGTTCAAATCTGGCCTCAGATATTTCCTAGCTATATGACCTTAGACCAGTCACTTAAATTATTCACCTCAGTTTCCTCATCTGTAAAATGAGCCGGAGAAGGAAATGGCAAACCACTCCAGTATCTTTGCCAAGAGAGTCTCAAATGGGGTGCCAAAGATCGACACAACTGAAATAACTGAACAATAACAATGCCGAGTGAAGTCAGTCTCATAGGGTTGGCATTCTTTGCTTATCATAGATTAATGGGCATCCCTTTGGTGTCCAATTCTCAGCCACTACAAAAAAAGTTGCTAAACATATTTTTGTACAAATAGGTCCTTTTCCCTTCTTGGGATGTCTTTGGGATACAGACTTAGTAGTGGTATTATAGGATCAAAGAATATGCACAGTTTTATAGCCTTTCAAAGGTTTTTTTCTGCATCTATTGAGATTTGTAGATTGAGATCTATGATGATTTCTGTTGGTTTTGTTATTGATATGGTCAATTATGCTAATAGTTTTCCTAATATTAAACAAGTCCTGTATTTCTGGTAAAAATCCCACCTGGTCCTAGGGTATGATCCTTCTGATATATTGCTGTAATATCTTTGCTAGTATTTTATTTAATTTTTTTTGCAGCAATATTCTTTAGGGAAATTGATCTATAATTTTCTTTCTCTGTTTTGATTCTTCCTGGTTTGGGTATCAGTACCATATTTGTGTCATAAAAGGAATTTGGTGGGGCTCCTGCTTTGCATATTTTTCCAAATAGTTTATATAGTAGTGGGGTTAATTATTTTTTAAATGTTTGGTAGAATTAGCTTGTGAATCCATCTGGTTCTGGGGATTTTTTTTAGGAAGCTCATTGATGGCTCATTCAGTTTCTTTTTCTAAGATTGGGTTATTTAAGTATTTTATTTCTTCTGTTAATATGGGTAATTTTTATTTCTGTAGATAATCCTCCATTACATTTAGATTGTCATTTTTATTGGTATATAATTATGTAGGGGTTTGCTGGCTTACAGGAGAGAGGGACCTTGCTGGTAGATTGCCTCAGGTTTAGACCCCTGCTACAGGCTCCTTGCTGTAAGGCTGGCTGGCTGCTGCTGCTTTTGGACCTTGCTTCCCTCCCATCCCAGTGAGACAGACCTTTCCTGCAGAGCTGGTAAGCTGTTTCTCTGCTCCTAGACCAATTCTGAGGCAGTTTTTAGTTGTTTGGAGAGGAATTTGGAAGGGTTTCAGAGGGTTTCTTCCTCACTCCATCTTCTTGGAACTGCTTGGCTACTTTTAAAATGGTTTGTAAACTCTAAGTACAGCCCAACTTGGCTGCAGAATTGAAGAACTGAGATGTAGCAAGATCATAAAATTCATTGCACCCTCCTCGAAGAGACATGAACAACATATCACTATGAATTGAGGAAGGTGAGATGAAGAATCTCTGGAAAAGCTTGTTGACCTAAAGAAAACAGTTAAAATGCAAAAAGCAGGCAATCCTCTGGGGATAGAGAGTAGATGGTATAGGAACTGATAGATAATGCTTCTTTCTTTCTATCTTCTAGGGAATGGACAGCAATTAAACTTACTACAACTAGTACTGATCTAACAAAGCAAATGAATGGGCTTTTTTAAATGTTTCAGCATTATTTTGCTTGTGTGCACATATGTGTTGATACACCTGAATTTTTTTGTACAATCTGTTTAGAACACATGTTCTTCAGTGTCAATTTGGTTTGGAGTATATTTTTTAATAAGGTACAAAATGAAAGCAAACTGAGTATAAGCATCTTAAAAGTTTTCAACGGAATCGTTTTCTTATTCTGGCCATCTAGGGACAAGGTTTTGTACTCACAAAATTACTACAATAAAGAAAAGCTTAAATTTAGATATCGATATATAATCCTGTTTGAGGCAGCTAGGTGGTGCAGCAGAGGACAGAGGGCTGTGCCTGGAGTTAGAAAGACTTGAATTCAAATCTTTCTTCAGACAGTTACTAGCTGTGTGACCCTGAGCAAGTCACATTGTGATAGTTTTGTGACTGAGTGTTCTTATATGTGAAATGGGGATAATAATAGTGTCTACCTTCCAGGGATGTTTTGAGTATCAAATTAGATATGATTTGTAAAGCGCCTTGCAAACGTTGACGTACTGTATGAATACTAGCGGTTATTGAATAATTTTTCCCATGAAGGGTATCAATTCTTCTGTCTGAACTTTTTCTATTTTCATTTTGATTATATTAATTTTAATTCTCCTACAGATTTCCTAGAATTTAGTAGAATGAAAATTAAAATGAGATGATGACATTAAGGAACTGTACTTCCTCACAAAAGAAGTTTTATTTTAACATATTAATATAATGTGGCTGTGGTGGGGTAGAATAGGAATGGGCCTTTCCTTAGGTTGAAATTTAAAAAAAAATTAATGAATAGAACTATATCACTGATCTTCCTGAGTTTTCAAAGCCTTTAATCTGATCATGGAAGTATATCTCCTGTCTAATGGGATCCTACTGGCTCTAGGTTTTCCTAGAACTGAATGAGCCCAGTTAGCCTGATTTAAAAAAAGAATTTATCTGATGATGACTCACATATATGACTAGTCACAGGACCATAGATTTAAAGTTGAAAGAGCCTTTAGTGGTCATTGCATTGAACCATCTAATTTTGCAGATGAGGAAACTGAGGCTCAGGGATTTTAAGTGCCAAAGTGTCTAAGGCTGTATCTGAACACAAGTCCTTTCTGACTCCAATTCCAAACACCCTATCCACAAAACTCCCTTTGGGGAAGTTTATGCTATAATTGAGAAATGGATTTGAATCACAATTGTAAGAAGCTTTGTTTGTTTTAGATGAAGGGGAAAGTTTGGGGAAACCACTGTGTGCATTATAATGGGAAATCCATTTGAGGTATTTTTTACTGAAAAATTCAGATCCCTGCTTGGAAAACTCAGGCTGTGGTGCAGAATGTAGACAGGTGAGAAAAGATTCAGGCTGCAATGCAAACTGATGCATCATGGCTATGTCAGTTTGGCCAACATGCTCTCAGGTAGCTGAGTGGGCCTTTCCAAATAATCTAAGCACATCTCAAGAGGTATTGGGACTGCTATGGTATGTTGTTGTCGTTCAGTCATTCAGTCATGTATGACTCTTTGTGACCCCATGGACCATAGAACACCAGGCCCTTTTGCCTTCTCTTTCCCAAAATATGCCCAAGCTGATGTTCATTGCTTCCATGGCACTATCTATCCATCTCATCCTTTGTTGTCCCCTTCTCCTTTTACCTTCAATCTTACCCAATATCAAGTCTTTTCCAATGAGTCCTTTCTTCTCAAATTGCCCAAGATATTTAAGCTTCAGCCTCAGCATTTGTCCTTCCAGTGAATAGCCTGAATTCATTTCTGTAAGTATTAAGTAATTTGATCTCCTTGTTGTCCAAGAGACTCTCAAAAGTCTTCTTTAGCACCACAATTGGAAAGCATCAATTCTGCAGCACTCAACTTTCATTTTAGTCTGACTCCCACAGCCATACATTGCTATTGGGAAAACCATAGCTTGAATATGCGGACCTTTTTTGGCAAGGTGATGTCTCTTCTTTTTAGTATACTGTTCTGAATTGCCATAGCTTTCATTACAAGGAATGTTGTCTTCTAATTTCATAATTGTAGTCACCATCTGTGGTGGTCTTTGAGTCCAAGCATATAAAATCTGATACTACTTCCATTTCTTATTCCTCTATTTGCCCCAAAGTAATGGGACCATTTGCCAAGATCTTAGTTATTTTTCTTGATGTTAAACTTCAAGCCAACTTTTCCACTCTCCTCTTTTACCCTCATCAAGAGGCTTCTTAATTCTTTTTCACTTTCTGCCATCAGAGTGGTATCACTTGCATACCTGAGATTGGTGATATTTCTCTCAACTATCTGAATTCTAAATTTTGATTCACCCAGTCTGGCATTTCACATGATGTATTCTGCATATGAGTTAAACAAATAAGGTGACAATATGCAGCTTTGTCATACTCCTTTCCCAAACTTGAACCAATCAGTTGTTCCATGTTCACTTCTAACTGTTGCTTCTTGGTCCACATACAGGTTCCTTAGGGGACAAGCTGAAGGGCACCAACCATCATACCCAAGAGGCCAGTGGCATAATGGAAACTGGATTTCTGTATCCATAATGAGTAGCACTCTCTTATCATGGAACTTAAGGTTGAATGAGCCCCAATTAGGGACGAAGAATGGAGATAAAGAAAAAGTAGTACAGGGAACAGGTGAAGGAAACTTGTACCTGAATAACAACACTTGGTTTTTCTTTCTTCCTTCTTTCCTCCCTCCCTTCCTTCCTTCTTTCCTCCCTTCCTTCCTTTTTCCTTCCCTCCCTTTCTTTCTCTTCCTTTCTTTTGTTTCTTTCATTTCTTTCTTTTGTTTGTTAGTTTGTTTCTTTCTTTTTCTTTGCATTTTTTATTGTTATTTAATGGGATGAATTACTTTTTGGTCACTTTTTAATTTTTTCCTTCATTTAAAAATTTTTTTGAATGTTTTATTTTCTCCCAATTGCATATAAAAAAGAATTTTAAATTTTCTTTCAAAAACTTTTGAGTTTCAAATTCTCTGCCTCCTTCCCTCTCCTTTCACCTCCCTGAGACAGTGGGTAATTTGATATAGATTATACATGTATGTAAGGTTAATGGGATATAAGATCTTCCCTGCCCATTAATAGGCCTCACATGGTGCCCCGATACAGAACCAATTAGGCTCTGGGTTACAAGAATTCCCACACCTTTCCAATTAAGTGCTGATTTCCAAGTTTCTCAGCACTAAGTCAACCAAGTCTGATTGGAAACAGCATATGTATTGTATTGCTTGGAGGGAGAGGTGTGGGAGGAGAGAGACCTGAGTTGAGAGAGAAATAAACTGAGAGAAGCACTTGCCTAGTGGAATCTGCTTGTGGGGAAGCTTTGCAGAGAGAACTCTTTTGATATTGGGTCTCCCTGGATTGATGATGAGTATCTTACTAAACCTTGCTTTTTGGTATCCTGATAGCAACGTCCCAAATAAATACTTTGGTATTGTCTTGGAGGAGGAGGGTTTCTTATATTTTGTGAACAGTCATATTCATAGCCACTGCTATGGGTATTGCAATGCTGTTACAATATACGATCATACAAAACATATTCCCATATTAGTCATTTTGTGAAAGAAGACACAGACCAAGAAAAAGAAACCGCAAAAAAATAAAGTGAAAAATAGTATGCTTTGATCTACACTTAAGTTCTTTCAATTCTTTCTCTGGAGATGGATAGCATTCTCATCCTGAGTCCTCCAAAGGAGGACTGTCTTGGATTTTGGATCCAAGAACTTTTTGTTTTTGTTAAACTGCTTGGTTTAATTTTTAGCATGTGAAAAAAAAATTGTACATTGGTTTGCTGAACACTCACCCTCTGTAAACCTCTATGGAGGTTTTTTCATTTTTTTAAAAAAGATTTTTACAGGATTTATTATTTAAAAACCTGTTGAGTTTCCTTTGTGCTATAAACATTCTGCCTGGTGGGGGGGAGCGGGGGGTAAGAGGTGCTGCAGCTCAGTGGAAGATTATTTCAGGTCCTGACCTGGCCACCAGAGCTGGATGATTCCCTCTGTCCATCCTGTCCACTCCAACCACTTAAGACCACCATGGCCACTGAGGTCGCTGGGCCTCTCAGGTTACATACAGCTCCCGGGAGACAAGGAACTGTCTTGGATCATTGTGTTACTGAGAATCTTTGTATAGTAATGCTGTTACTGTATACAATGTTCTCCTGGTTCTGCTCACTTCACTTTGCATCAGTTCCTGTAAGTCTTTCTAGGTTTTTCTGAAACTATTCTGCTCATCATTTCTTATAGCACAATACTATTCCATTACAGTCATATACCATAACTTGTTCAGCTATTCCCCAGTGGATGGACATCCCTTCTATTTCTAAATCTTTACCACCACAGAAAGAGCTGCTATAAATATTTTTGTACAAATAGGTCTTTTCTTCCCCTTTTAAAAAAATCTCTTTAAGATATAGATTTAGTAGTGGTATTGTTGGATCAAAGGGTATCTACAGTTTGATTGCCCTTTGGACATAGCTCCAAATTACTCTCCAGAATGGTTGGATCTGTTCACACCTGTTGGCTTTTCTTGACCAGGAACATCTACATACCTATCCATGGTTGGGGTGAAGGGGATTATCATTTGTGTTAGCAACTTAGAGTGGAAAAGAAAAATACTGAGTGGCCTTTCTCTAATGAGGCAACCTAGTATACGTACCTCTTCTTTCTTGTTGAAATCATCACTTGCCTACAGATAATACAAAGTAGTTCCTTCAGTCAATGACAGAAACTAAGGACCATGGCAATGAGACTGGACAGCAGGGATTAAACAACAGCTTTTAACTCATTTCTAGTGGGCATTTCCCTTTGGTATACATCAAAAGTATTGACTCTACTAATAGCTTCAGCATATTCTTCCATTTTGGATATAATTAAGATTTTCTATGTTAGTATGACTTTATACTTGTTTGTGGGAGGCAGGGCTTATGTCAGACATTATGCAATGAGCTTAGAAGGAGCCTCAGTAACCGTACTTACATATCATCAGTTTAGGCTGGTCACACCAGGCCCTTTCCCTCAGTGCAAGGAGGGTTAGGTAGATAGCTAGATTGACAGATGACTATCAATAAATATAGTCCCTGACACCAAAGGAATTACTGACCAGCTGGAATTAGCCTTATCTGCTTCTCTTAGATTGGTGCATTTTTTGAAAAAGGCATCAACTCCTTTTGTCTAACTTGGCAAAAACTGTATAGCACCTAACGTTTCTGGTCCATCTAGTGGTTTGCAAAGAATTGACTTCCTAAGAGCAGTTAATTTTTGCTTCTTAATTTCCTCGAGATAAACAAATATGGATAACCAGCAAACAACAGTGAAGTAGAATGCACGTGTGTTTGTATCTTGTATTAGTCGGTGTGGCTTGCCCATTATTCAATACAGTCTGTAGTGAGATTGGCCATAGTTAGAGGCCATTGTCTCTTCTTCGACATCTCTGTCCTGACTAGCTCAGTCTCAACACAGCACTTCAAGTTCTTTCTGCCCTGCTCAACATGGGTTTTTGCAGAGGTTTAGCGTGGTCAGGCAACCCTTATTCAACAGCTCTTCCCAGGAATGGGAGGGACAGAAAGAAAAGGGTGCTGCATGGTGATGAATGATAGAATGTCACCAATAATTGCCTCAGTCTCCACTGAGACTCCCTTAGCTATCTTTTAAACAAATAGAAGCAGACTAAGCAGTTCTATTTGATTAGTGGTAGTTTTTCATAGGAATCTAAAGGGAAAATACTCCCTGAAAGGCTTCTGGGCTAAGATTACTAGGAATTATAACATTTTACTTTCAGGAAGACTTCAATTTAATGGTCAGTGAGATCTAAGGATTAATTAGCAGAATTTCGCCACCTGTGGTCCAGACCTATGATCTTGTAAAAATGGGGAGTCCTCTTGAGAAAACTCCCTTTAATGATGCCAATGGGCAATTCATCTCTATCTTAGAGCTGTAGAGTGTTGTCTGAAAGGTTAAAAAACATGCCCATGGCCTCAAAGTTAGTAGGGGTTCAAGGTTAAGATGTCAACATAGACCTTTCTGTCTATAAGACTGGTCTTCTGTGCCCCATGGTGGGTTGCCTGAGATAGCTCCCAATTTTGTGTTTGTCTGGATTTGGCATTTGTCACAAGCCTTGGTAACATAAGATTTATCAGACTTTCCCTTGACAAAGTTTAATATGCTCATATTTATAAAGTCATCAGGTCTACATTCAGTGACTGTGGTTAAGACTCAAACCCCAAATATATCATTATGAGATTGAAGGAAAATGTATTGGTCAAAGTCAGTCCTGCCAGCCCCCTTCCCCTCTCCCCACCATTGGAATATGTGAAGGATATCCTAGTGAAGAGAGATTAAATTTAGGATTATAAATTCATAGGTTTAGGGTTGAAAAGGATTAGGTCTGTTTGGGCCCAGAGGATAGAACTAGGACTAATAGATGGAAGTTGCAAGGAGGCAAATTAAGGCTTAATTTTGGAAAGAAAATTCCCCCAAACTAGAGCTGTCCCAAAGTTGATGTTGCTGTTCAGTCACGTCTGACTCTTCATGACCCCATTTGAGGTTTTCCTGGAAGAGATACTGGAGTGGTTTTGCCATTTCCTTCACTGGCCCATTTTACAGATGAGGACACTGAGGCAAATAGGGTCAAGTGACTTGCCCAGGGTCATGCAGCTAGTAAGTGTCTGAGACTGGATTTGAACTGAGATCTTTTTGATTCCAGGTTGATGTGGTATCACCTCATTGCTCCATGTTGGCAGATGCTCTAAAGTGAATTCTTACTCAGATACAGATTAGATTAGATAGCCTCTCAGAGCTCTTCCAATCCTGAAATTCTTTGATTTTGAGATGTATGGGTCCACATATATTTTAGTCAGAAGGCACGATAATAATTAGGGTACCTAGGTGGTGCAGTAGATAGGACACTGGGCCTAGAATCAGGAATATATCCTTATGAGTTCATATTTGGTCTCAGATACTTTGCTGTGTCACCTTGGATAAGTCACTTAACCCCATTTTCCTCATCTGTAAAAT
This sequence comes from Petaurus breviceps papuanus, assembly GCF_028583685.1. Taxonomy (NCBI): domain Eukaryota; kingdom Metazoa; phylum Chordata; class Mammalia; order Diprotodontia; family Petauridae; genus Petaurus; species Petaurus breviceps. Next base: position 9,533,417 of record NW_027185754.1, on the reverse strand, counting down.
GAGCTGGAGAAGGAAATGGCAATCCACTCTGGTACTTTGCCAAGAAAACCCCAAATTGGGGCATGAAGAATCTGAAATGACTGAACAACAACAAAATGATAATAAGTCTAAATAATGATAATTAGCATTTATATAGCGCTTTAAGGTTTGTAAAATGCTTTAGAAATAGCACCATTTTATTCTCACAACAACCTGGGAGGTAGGTGCTATTATTATTCCTATTCAGTTAAGTGACTTGCCCAAGGTCACACAAATAGCTTGTAAGTATCTGAGACCAGATTTGAACTCAGGTCTTCTTGACTTCAGGTCCAAAACTCTGTCCACCATGCCACCTAGCTACTTATACATAGTCTGTATAATCAACACTTACTGGGAGCAGTATAGTACAGGAAAAGACCATTGGTCTGGAAGTCATGCCTGGGTTCTAGTACTGGTTCTTCTTCTAATTAGTTGTGTGGTCTTGGATTAGGACCTTCCCCTCTCTGGGATTCAGTGCCTTCCCCTGTAATATGAGGAGGTTGGAGCTGATGATCTCGTAGGTTTTGGTGGGGTCTGGGTTGGCTTTAAGAATATAATGATTGTGCTTTCATTTCAAGCTCTATTACTTACTCATCAAGTGGCCTCGAGAAGCCCACTTAATTCATATTTTCCTCAGTATCCTAATAAGGCAAATAGAGGTCGGAGGGATTAAAATTGGTCAAGAACTTTGAAAAGTGCGGATTATTTGGCAGAGGCAAGATGCTCTTCTTATTCTCTGTGTCCAAGCAAGGAAGGGTCCGAGTGGTGCTGAGTCCACTTAGGGTGCTGCCAGTCTGGGCTGGGTCCCAGAGGGTCAGACTGGGGCATTGCTGCCCTCAAAAGAGGGACCACGTGTGGCTGCAGCCACCTCTCAGATTTTTTTCTTTGTGGCCTCTTGGTCTGTGAAAGATGTGGCTCAGGATATAAGAGGTCAGTGGTATTTTCATCTCATGGTTCTGAGCTTCCTTCGGGGCTGGCTTGCCTTATCTTCATCTCAGTTTATAAGGTGCAAACCCTTCTGGAGTAATTGCCGGGAGGAGCTGGTTGTCTGTTAAGAACAAACCTAATTGCCACTTTCCCAAGTTCCCTCTCTAAGTATAGTTTCTATTTCACCCTCATGGCATCAGGTGGGGAAATAGCAATGACAACCAGAAATCAAAAATAAGGAGCTCATTATTAGTACGAATCACCAGCGTATTCTTGTTTGTACACAAACAACAGGACCATTATGGAAATCTCATTCAAAAAGGGATCAACCCAGGTGAGGGGCAGCTTCAGGAGTGGATAGAAATGGGGCTCTGCTGAGGTGGCCAGGAGCAGCATAGTCTAGGCAGGGGTGGGGAACCTGCAGCCTTGAGGCCACATGTGGCCCTCTAGGTCCTCAAGTGTGGCCCTTTGACTGAATCCAAACTTCAGAGAACAAATCCCCTTAATAAAGAACTTTTTCTGTAAAACTTGGACTTAGTCAAAAGGCTGTACCCAAGGACCTAGAACTTGGAGACAGGACAAATCTGGCTTGAATCCTGCCTTTGACATTCACTGGGTACAGTGATCATGGGCAACTCCATGAGCCTCAGTTTTTCACCTATAAAATGGGGGATTATAAATACTTGTAGCACTTACCTTGCATGGTTGTTATGAGGATCAAATGAGGTAATGTTTGTAAACCATTTTGTTTATCTTAAAAGTGGTCTATAAAGGGCACCACGAAGGCCATCAGCAAAGTTTTCCCCTACCCAAATCTTTCCTCAATGACTGTCATTGTGCTTGAAACCCCGCTATTAGAGCCTTATTTCTTTGGAATAATCCTTACTTCCCCCCTAGAATCCTCTTTTTAAATGCAAATGTCTTGGAGGTGGTGGTGGGGAGAATCATAAATTCATAAAACCTTAGTGTGAATAGGTTTAGAAGCTTTAATCTCTGGCAGGAGGGACTTGAGAGGAGGGGAATGGTAGAGGGTGGATGAAGGAGGAAAATGGAATCATGACATGGAAACTGTTCTTGCTGTATAATGAAAAGAGATTTAGATGGGAGTCAGAAAACCTGGGTTCTCATCCTAGTTCCTTATATGACTTTGAGAAAGTAATTTTTGCACTGTGGTCCTCAGTTTCTCCATCTGTAAAATGTGGGGGTTAGAGAAGATGAACTCTAAGTTCCCTGCCAGCTCTCACATTTGATGACTAGTTTTTCTGGGGACTACTCCTATCCTCGCCTTTCACCTGGCAGGGGAATGAACTGGCCAGCTGTTGCTGTCTCATCCATCACAGTTTTCTACAAGCAGGTGCGGTTGTCACTTTAATTAAGATTTACATAAGACATTTCCTTAGAATTTTAGGTTTTAACTTGTCACATGGTAGTGTACAGAAGCTTGCTCAAACCAACTTTTAAGAGCTGGTTGTTAAATATTCAATGTGAGAATTTACATCTTAGAAATTGACAAAAAAAATCAGGGCTTGATTTATTGCCAGGTTGACTGTTTAGACTTGTAGTAGAAATGTTGATCATGATTAAATTTAAGTGTGTTGTACTGAGAGCTGGCTCAACATTTACCAGCATACCATTGGTAACTTTTTGACTTTAACTTTGGCTTAATCTTACAGTTACTACATTTTGCAGACATCAGTTAACATGAACAAATATAGGATGATTGACTAGATTCTCTTAGGGTATCTACTACCCCATGATAGAAAATCATGCAAAATCTCAGAGCCAGAAGAGACCTCAGAGGCCATCTGAATATCTGAATAATAGTCGCTTTCACAGCATACCAGAAAAGTGGTCAAACAAACTCTATTTGGGTACTTCCAGTGAGGGGGAATCCATCACCTCTCATCTTCTTTTTGGTAGTTTTCCCTGGAGTCAAGCTTAAACTTGCCTCTTTTCAACTCTACCCAAGCTCGTAGTTCTATATTTAAACTCAACAAGGTTAACCCCTCTTTCACATCAAAATCTTTTAAATACTTGAAGACAGTAATCATGTCCTTTCCCCCACCACCCACGTCTTCTTCATCCAGGGCAAACAGACTCAGCTCTTTCAAATGATCCTCATGTGTCAAAACTTGTTCCCCATGCCTGGAATTCTCTTTCTCCTCATCTCCGCCTCCTTCCTTCAAGTCCCAGCTAAAATATCACCTTCAACAAGAAGCTTTTTTAAAAAATTAGTTAATTTTTAGTTTTCATCATTCACTTCCATAAGATTTGGGGTTTCAAATTTTCTCTCTCTCTCTCCCCTCCTCTGATATAGGCTCTATTTATACATTTGTATTAAACATTTTCATATTAGTCATGATGGAAAGAAGAATCAGAACTAATGGGAGGAACCACAAGAAAGAAGAAACAAAACAAAATAACAAAAGAAAAGGAGAGCAAATAGTACGACAAGAAACTTTTTAAAGGCCCTTAGTGCTAGTTGTTGTTTAGTTGTGTCTGACTTTCCATGATTGCATTGGGGTTTTCTTGGCAAAGATACTGGAGTGGTTTGTCATTTCCTCCTCCAGTTTATTTTACAGATGAGGAAACTGAGGCAAACAGGGAGAAGTGACTTGCCCAGGGCCACACAGCTAGTAAGTTATCTGAGACTGGATTTGAACTCAGGACTTCCTGACTCCAGACCTGTAGCTCTAACCACTGTACCACCTAGCTGTCCTGTTTAATACTAGTACCTTCCTGTAATTATTGCCAATCTATTCTGTGCATAGCTTGTTTGTAGGTACTTACTTTCATGTTGTCTCATCCATCAGATTGTGAGCTCCTTGAGAGCAGGAACTATCTTTTGCCATTCTTTTTTTTTTGTCTTTTTTTTTGGGGGGGGGGAAGGCAGGGCAATTGGGGTTAACTGACTTGCCCAAGGTCACACAGCTATTAAGTGTTAAGTGTCTGAGGCCACTTTAAACTCAGATCCTCCTGACTCCAGGATCGGTGCTCTATTCACTATACCACCTAGGCTCCCCTGCCATTTTTTATAGTGCCTGATTTATATTATATATTCTTTATATTTGCCATTGCTTTTTTTTGGAGGGGGGAAGGTAGGACAGTTGGGGTTAAGTGACTTGCCCAAGGTCACACAGCTAGTTTTGTGTGTATGTGTGTGTGTGTGTGTGTGTGTGTGTGTGTGTGTGTGTTGAGGGTCTGAGGTCAGATTTGAACTCAGATCCTCCTGACTCCAGGGCCAGTGCTCCACTCACTGAGCCACCTAGCCACCCCTATTCTTTACATTGCTTATCTCAGTGTGTGGAGCATAGTAGGCACTTAATAAATATTAGGTGACTGACTGACCAATCTAGTTTCCTTCATCTGCATATTCTCCAGATGAGCAATGTCCTTCTTAAGAATTCAGCCTAATATTCTAGACGAGGCCTGACTAGGGACTGCTACCTCCTGGATATTATCTTTTGAAACTGGTAGGGCTTGGCTTCCTAGTCTTCCTCATCTCATCAGGCCTCGATATCTTCCTAGATGGGTCCCTGTCCTTCCCCTCTGCACGTTCTATAACCCACTATAATAGACTACACTGGCCTACTTTCTGTTCCTCTCCACACAACACTCATCTCTCGGCTGTTCTCCAGGCCTGGAATGCCTTCTCTCCTCACCTCTGCCTCTTAGTCTACCTGCTTCCTTTGAGACTCAGCTCAAATCCCATCTTCCTCAGGAGGTCTTTCCAGGTGTTCCTCCTCCCCTTCCCATACACTTCTTCCATCTTCCCGTTTTCTCTGATGCCTTTTCTCTAAAGATTTCCTTCCATCTCCTCTATATACATCTTTTATATCATCTGTTTGCCTGTGGTTCCTCCCATTAGAATGTGAGCTCCTTGAAGGCAGGCATAGAATTTTTTTTTCCTTTTCTTCATAGCCCTGGTGTCTACGACAGTGCCTGGCCTAGTAAGTGCTCAGCAAATGTTTCTTAATGAACTAGCTAACTCCCATCCCCATCCCACTTCCACCTCACTCCTGTGTTTTGTTCTGGCAGGCAGACCACAGTGAGTCATTTTTATATAGATTCTACTGAACTAGCAGATGAGAGAAATTACATGTATCTAGTATACCTAAATTTTAGCAAGTCTTTTCATAAATTTTCCTAGACTATTCTAGTGGAGAAGAAGAAAAGATGGTTTAGAAAATTATATAATTAGATGAATGGAAAACTAGTTGGATAACTATATTCAAAGTATTAGGGGTTCATTGCCAGTGTGGCAAGAGGTCTCCAATGGAATGGCTAGGGGTTTGTGCTTGGTCCTGTGATAACTTTTTTTTCTATTACTTGGATAAAGGCATATAGATGGCATGCCAGTTTTTTTTTTTAAGCAATCGGGGTTAAGTAACTTGCTCAAGGTTACAGGGCCAGTTATTTCTAGGTGTGGTGCTGAGTATCTGAGCCCGGATTTGATCCAGGTCATCCCAACACTGGAGCCTGTGCTCTTACTCACTGAGCCACCTGGCCACCCCTAAGCAATTGGGGTTAAGTAACTTGCTCAAGATTACACGGCCAGGTGTTTCTGGGTGGGTGCTAAGTGTCTGAGCCCGGGATTTGATCTCCAGGTCTTCTCAACATTGGAGCCGGTGCTCTTACTCGCTGTGCTACCTGGCTGCCCCATCCCGTTAAACATTTAAGTGGCAGAAAGTTTGGAGGATTCTTCAATAGTTGGCAGAGTCAAGATCCAAAATGACCTTTAAAAGCTAGAACATTGGGTCCATTCTAATGCAATGAAATCTAAGAGGGACAAATGTATAGTCTTGTACTTGGGAACAAAATATTAAATTCACAAGCATAAGATGGGGGAAGGTGTTGTTAGACAGAAGTTGTTCTGAGAAAGATCTTGGGATTTTAGTGGACCAAAAGCTCACTGTGAGCCAACAGTGATACAGTAGTAAAAAAAGTGAAATCAAACTCAGGCTGCATTAAGAAGGAATGTATTTCCCAAGAAAAGGACAGTTATAACGCCACTGAACCATTCCTTTGTCAGGCCTCATTTGGAGTATTAGGATTGAGTACGATGGTTTAGAAGGACATTGATACACTACAGAGTGTTCGGAGGAGGACAACCAGGGTGGAAAGAGCCTTGAACCCACATGACAGGAGGCTAGGGGAAGGTAGGTGGCACAGTGGATGGAAGGCCAGGTTTGGGGTCAGGAAGATCTAAATTCACATTAATCCACGGACGCTTACTACTAGGTGATTCTGGGCAAGTCACTTGCCTCAGTCTTCTCATCTGTAAAATGGGGGGGAATAATAGCACCTGCTTCCCAGGTTCAATTGAGACAAAAAAATGCAAAGTGCTTGGCATAGTTACCTGGCACATAGGAAGTGCTATATAAACATTAGTTATTATTTCTTTCATTATTGAGGACCTAGGAATCCTTAGAATGGAGAAGAGAAGACCCAGGGGTGTCAGGATAGCTGTCTTCAAGCATTTGAAGGGTGGTCACATGGAAAAGGATCCTGTTTGTTCTGTTTTGCCTGAGAGCAGAACCAGGAACAATGGGGGTGGAGAGAGTTATCAAGGCAAGGTTAGGCTTGGTGCCAGGTGCCAGGAAAGAGTCCTTAACAATTAAAACTGCCCCCCAAATGGCATAGGCTTCCTCAGAAGGTAGGGAGTTTCCTCCCAGTCCCTTTGAAATCTCCAAAGAGAGATGGGATGGTCATTTCTTGATTATATGATGGTATGAATTCCTTCAGGTATGGATTGGACTAGCTGCTTACTGAAGTCCCTTCAAAAACTCTCAAATTCCCTGATTTTGTGCATCTGAAGTAACGATTTATTTCTTCCACTGAGACCTTGAAGCACATCCATGTCCCTTTTCTCCCTGTTCTGCTCCCAGGAGGCACTATGGAGAAGGCTTACACATCATCTCAGGTGCCCTAACACCTGAAATTCTCTGTGCCCGCCACTTTGCCAGTGCTCCGGTGCCCCCAGTCCTTAGCCCTTCAATCAGGCCTGTGGAGGGAGGCTTGTAAATTATGTGCTTCTGCCTAATGGCAGGGGTGTAATTGGTTAAGGGGGCATAGATGAAGAGGCCGGATGTGTATATAGAGCCCTAATTAGAGCTATACTCAATGCAGTCTCTAATGGTGAGCCTTCCTGTAGAATGTGACCTTTTGTCCTGAAGCAACAGGAAAGCTTAATTTCAGGAGCATTTGTTTCTCCAAAAAGTAGGGCCTTCTCTCCTCTGGAGAGGGCTGGGGCAGAGTTCAGTCATGGGGAGATTTGTGAATGCCTTGGTTGAGGTTGAGGGTGGCACTGAGAAGTTTTAGCAGTAAGCGGAACACTGGGGCATGGGCACTTTGCTGCTTTTATAGAGTTTCCATGGAGTATTATGAGAATAGCTGACATTTAAAATAGCCCTTACTTCACACAGAAGGTCACAACTCTGCATAGTAGGTGCTACTGTTATCCCTATTTTATGGATGAGGAAACTAAGTGATTTGTCTTTGGTCACATCATTAAAAGCAAGATTTGAATCCAGGTCTTTGTGAATCTGTCCTAGGCACTATGGGAGAGACCTATAGGATTTCTGTTCTTTGAAAGCATCTGATCAAATGAGGAAGATAGGATCCCTGCCCTCTGAGAGCTGCTAACATGACAGAAAAAAAGAGAAGAGCCAGATTTTAATCTTATATCTTTAGCCCCTGACAATGTATTTAGGGTTTACTAGAAGTGAACCCTATATGAGGAAGTTGAAAAGAGAAGAAACAGGAAAGGAAAGGATAATAATTCCTGTATCTACAAGGCTTTAAAATTTACCAAGTACTTTTCTTAAGAAGTATTTTTATTCCCATTGTACAGATTGAGAAGCAGGCTCATTCAGGTTAAGAAGCAAGTCAAGATAGCACATCCAAGAAAGGACTGGGCTAGAATTTAAGTCCAGGTGTCTGGATAATAGATCCAATGTTCTTCTTTCTAAGTCATGGCTGCCTAAGGGAAAGGACGTAGGAAAAGGGTTATAGGATGAACAAACTAAAAGGAGGGAGAAAGATTAATGTCATAGGACCACTCTCTACAAGGTTCTTCTTCCCTTCCACCCCCTTATCCCTGCCTGTGTCTCCTTTTAGGGAAAAGTTAGACTAACTCATGTTGTGAGGAAGGGTTAAAGGGAGATAGCCTTGGTAGACATTAACCCTATCATATTTAGCTGCAGAGCTATGCTGGGACCTACTTTTGGTTGCCTTCTGCCTCACAATCCTTTTTCTTATTCAGTTCAGAAAGAGTTAACACAAGGAAGAGCTTTCTGTTTATGTCTGTGGCTGACAGACGGTGAATTCAGTGGGAGACTTGGAGTTCACTGAACTTCAGAATTCGGGTGGCCTGAAAAATAATTGGTTGGTAGAGCCAAAGAGCCTTTCCCGGCTGGGCCCCATGCCCTGGGAGTTAGTGGGTCAGCCGGCAGCAGTAGTTAACAGTCTGGGGTCATTTCCCAGTTAATCCATATCCATGGAAACACTCTGGTTTATACTCTATACTTAGCCCCCAGTGTGTGAGAGTCCTGGGTGGAGATGGTGGGCAAAACCCCAGAACTTTCCATTAGCTGTCTGCCCTAGGTCTTTGTGGGCTTAGAGTCCTGGTCAAAGGGCTGAAAGGGACCTTAGAGGTCATGTAGTGTAGACCCTCCCCACCTACCTTATTTTACAGAGAAGAACACTGAGGCCCAGTGGGGGGAGGAGAAAGGATTTTCCTAGCATCACTGACTATTAAATAAGGAAGGGACTGTCTAGTTCTACCTCTTCATTTTTCAGATGCAGAAACTAATGGGCAAGAAGAAATGCCTTGACCCATCACCTGGTGACTTAGAGGTAGAGCTGAGGGTAGAACCTAAATCTCTTGACATAGTCTGATGCTTCTGTATTTTCCTGCTTCCTGTTATCCTTTGGGGAAAGCTAGATAACCAAAATACTCCAGTTATAAAACACACACACACATATCTCAAAGTGAAGGTGAAATCTCAACATTTTGATCAGATGGCACAGCATTTGTTTTAGGGAAGGAATCAGTGAGTAGGAGACTCCTGTTGTTATCCAAATTGATGACTTTTGGGGCCCCCAGGAGGATGGACTAAGATGAGGGGAAGGGAACTATGGAGTAAATCAGGTTTGGGTGTCTGGTCTACCTGGCTCCTTAGACCTGTTCCCTACTGGACCAATGGGACTCTGCCCTTACCCTGTACTACTGAGCACCTTCACTGTGCTTCCTTATGTTGACATCGATATAGTTTGACTTGGAGGGAAATGGGATGCAATCAGTGTTTGCCTTTGCCCTAGTAAATCTCAGTGGGGTGGTGCAATGAATAGAGCTCTGTCTCTGGAGTCAAATTTGACCTCAGATGCTTACTGTGTGACCTTGGGTGAGTCACTTAACCAATCTTAACCCCAGTCTCCTTTTTTTTTTAAATGGGAATAATACCTACCTCCTTATTATCGCTAGGATCAAATGAGATAAGCTATCTAAAGTGCTTTATAAATCTTAAAGTGCTCTATGAATGTTAGGGATTAAATCCTGGAAGAGAAACAGTTACTGAGTTCTGAGCCTCAAGGATCACCCCTCTAATGCTAAATGCATTAGAGGCCTGAATCTTGGAAGGAAAGGGGCCAGGAATTCTGCTTGCATGCACCACCAGCCTGTGTCACTGAATTATTTATGTTTATTTCAGTTATCCTTTTGTTCAGCAGAAATATGACACGGCAATCTCATGTAATAAAATCACCCATATTTTCTGATATGTGCAGTGGGATGAAGGTGGAAATCCTGCCCCTTACTGTGTAGTGTTAATTGAGTTACATTCTAGCAGGAGGGGGGTGGATGCTCCTGGAGTTATTGATCTGTGAGTACTACATATATTATAATGTTGTGCAGCCCCACTCTACGGAGGGGTCAATGTCTGCTCCTTGTCAGGCTGCCTGAAAAAGAACTGCCTTCCTCATGTCGCCTCTTCCCAGGGGAATTTGTTAATAGTGAAGGGAAGGCTCTCTCCTCTTGTCTCTTTTCCCTCCCTTCTTCTCTACTCGTTTCTCTATCCCACCCTCTCTCTTCTCTTCCATGACATCTGATTACAGTTCATTCTCATACATCTAGAATCCCAAACATCTCAAACTTTGACGATCAGCCTATTGGCCATCGTGGTCCTGTACAGCGATAACTGGTCTTTGGGATAATCACCCTGCAAGAATTTATAGGTTCATAAATTTAGAACTCGAAGGAAGCATAGGGTCCATCTAGATTTGGTAACCTCTTCATTAAACAGACAAGGAAATTGAGGCCCGCTGTAGTCAAGGGCAGCTAGGTGGCGCCATAGTGCACAGAGTGCCAGGCAGGCCTGCAGTCAGGAGGGCTCCTCTGCCTGAGTCCAAATTTGACTCCAGACACTTACTAGCTGTTCGACCCTGGAAATGTCACTAACTACTTTTGCTTCCATTTCCTTATCTATAAAACAAGTTGCAGGAGGAAATGACAAACCATTCCAGTCTCTTTGCTAAGAAGACTCTGAATGGGGTCACAAAGAATTGGACATGACTGAAGAGTGAACAAAGTCAAATGACTTATACAAGGTCAAATGTATACTAAGTGACAGAGGTCAAATTAGAACTCAGGTCCTCTGGGCGGCTAGGTGGCACAGTGAATAGAGCACAGGCCCTGGAGTCAAGAAGACCTGAGTTCAAATGCGACCTCAGACACTTAACACTTACTAGCCGTGTGACCTTGGGCAAGTCACTTAACCCCAACTGCCCTGCCCTCCTCCCTCTCAAAAGAAAAAAAAAAGAACTCAGGTCCTCTGATTCTAAATCCAGTGCACTTGACACTATACCACATAGGATGTCAAGATTGGAAAGGACTTTGGAAATTATTTAGTTGGTCCTTTTATTTTATAGAGGAGGAAACTGAGGTCCTGAGAGGGCAAGTTTGAAATCTGGAGGTATCTGACTCCAAAAACAAAGCTTGTTCTGAAATACTGCTGACTCTTTGATGTGCTATCTGAGTCATTAAAGACTAAATTCCATTTAGCCTAATTTTTAATGTGAAGTGTATCTTATTGTATGGGCAGCTAGGTAGTGCAGCGGTTAGAGTGCTAGGTCTGGACTCAGGAAGACCTGAGTTCAAATGTGACCTCAGACATTACTAGCTGCATGACCCAGGGCAAGTCACTTAGCCCTGTTTGCCTCAGTTTCCTCATTTGTAAAATGAGCTGGAGAAGGAAATGGCAGACCACTCTAATATCTTTGCCAAGAAAACTTCAAATTGAGTTGTGAATATTTGGACACAACTGGAATGACTGAACAACAACATCTTATTATGTGTTAGTTCTTTGAAGATTCATATATGATATGCATGGTAGTTTTCTGGCAACCAAAATGCTATGTTAAACATAACACTCCATTTGTTAACAGAAAATGGACAGATAGAAGCTCACCGTATATAATGGGCAAAGGAACTTGCATTAAGGAAAAGATTCAGTCAAGAGCTATATGCAGAAAGTGACTTAATTGGCACCCCTGTCAACTTAGAAAGAGAAATATGAAAAAAAGCGTGGCTTGCTTATTTTTAATGAAAATTATTAATCAGACTTCTCATTAAATAACACATATTTAAAATATTCTCCATTTCACTACTGTGATCATTTATCAATGGGAAGAGAAAGAAGAAATGCAAAAGGAGAAAAGGGAAGAAGGAGAGTGAAGACATACAAAGGGGGAGACACACAGGAGAGAAGAAAGAAGAAAGAGTTTGATGGAGAAGAAAGACAGATAGGAAATGGAGGTAGAAATACAGAAGGGTTGAGAGAGGCTAGATAGATTTTAAAATGCATAATAGTATTTTAATAGTGCTTTAAGATTTGTAAAATGCTTTCTTTACCACACCCTTGTGAGTTAGGTAGAGCAAATGTTATAAACCTCATTTCACAGGTAAGGAAACTGAGGCTCAGACAGGTTAAGTGATTTGCCAGAGGTCATACAGCTAATAATGCAAATGGAAAATCATATTCTACTTTCTTCTAAGTCTGTTTTCTAATGCTCTTTGAAACATAGAGTAGCTGATTAACCACTGTTCACAGATCTCCAACTGCTCTATTTCTTAAACATTTAAAGGCTTTACAATGACTGAACAATAGGAGAAGTTGGTCATAGTAGAAATTCTTCTCCAGACTTTCTGCAGCAATGACCATAATCATATATGGGTTTGTATAATATAAAGCTGAGTGCTGTATCCAACTCCATTGCTAGACATTTCTACCCTGATAAACAAGCCACGCTAAGTCAGGTCAGTGTTCCCCCTGATGGTGCTACCAAGAAATGGTTCGTAAGTAGGCATGGTAACTGACTGTTTTGACAAGGTAGGGATGTCCTCCCAAGGGGAGGACAGGACATTCTATAGTGACAGGAACACTGAATTTGCAATTAGAAGACCTGGTTTCAGACCTAGACTTTCTACCTACCTGACTTTGAGCAAGGCAGCTAATCTCTCTGGAATTTTCCTAATCTGTTAAATGAGGAGATTAGACTAAATGATCTTTAATATCTCTTAAGTCATATGGTCCTATGAATTTGTGGAAATCCAAGATGGATCTATTTTGTGGCCAATATCTCCTGACTCTGGTCTGGTCTTAACCTAGAAACATTCTGCTCAGGTCTGTGTTTTGTGAGCCCCAGGGTGGAGCACATCGTTAGCACTGAGTCCATGTTCATGGATTGGACACCATAAATTCTATTCCTTTAGACAGGACACCATTGAAGAAATGACCACAAATTCCCAGAAGCACTTGGAATTTTTTTTTTTTAGTGTCAGAATTGTTGCTCTGCCCTGTTCCACCCACCCCAATTCCCCTTGCTTTTCTTTAAAGTTACTCTAGAGAATAAAGACCTGCCATTTTCACTGGGAAAAGGGAGGGAAGGTAGGGAGGAAATGAACATTTATAAAAAGGCACTTCATGTGCCAGACATTGTTCTAAGTTCCTTACAAACATTATCTCATTTGATCCTCACAAAAACCCTGGGGGAGTAGGTGATTTTATTATCCCTGTTTACAGATGAGGAAACTGAGTCAGACAGAGGGTGACTTGCCCAGGGCTGCATAACTAGTAAGGGTCTGAGGCTGAATTTGAATTTAGATCTTCCAGAGTCCAGAACAGTCCTCCATTCACAGCATCACTTAGCTACCTCTCTTAGCCATGAGATTATCCTCCTGAAAGAGTTTCTTCTGAGGTCATCTTGTCTAAGGCAGTGTGATACAAAGGAAAGAGCACTAGATCTGCAATTAGAAGACCTACGTTTTAATGTTGGCTCTTGCATTTGTGAGATACATGACTTTGAGCAAGTCCTTTCTATGTGCCTGTTTCCTTCTTTGCAAAATGAAAGGGCTGGACTAGATGATCTCTGATTTCTAGTCCCTTGTAGTTCTAAATCCCATGATTATCCTAAAGCCTGAGAAATTATAGACAGAGGAGGATCTATGCTATTTTAAAAGCATCCCCCCAGCAACTCCCATGCCCACCCTGGGGATGACAAAGCTCCAATCTGAAAAAAACCAGACACACCTTCCAGTTGGGTATGAAGCCTGTGCTAGCTTAGCAGGAGCTGTGCACCACCCACAAAGGTGACCAGCTTAGAGACCCTCTTAGCAGCCGTCAGTGGGAGACCATTTTCAATGAGCACATGGATTCTGTTTGCTTTCTAGAACAGTATCCATTTGTATGACACCTCCCAAAATAGCTAGATTCGGCCATCCGGTAATGCATGGCTCCTCCTGTCAATCAAAACCTATCTTTGGCAGATAACAAAGATCAGTTCTGAGCTTATCTGCGCTTCATTTATATTCTCTAATAAGCTAATATTGGGCTCCAGTCAATGTTTTCCATCAGACTCATATGTTTGCGACTTTCACAGACTCTCCAGATCCCCATAGATAAATCTCCTTTTGAACTGTCAGCACAAAGAGAGTGAAACAGCTTAGCCAACAACTCAGAAACACTGCAATTGAAACAACAAACTGATCACAGTTCTTTTCTGTTATGACTAAGCATCAAGGAGCATGTTTTTTCCACAGCCTCATTTGCAGTGGGCTTCACTGATGTCAGGGCAGCCTGGCCTAGGCAGGGATCTATGCCATGATAATTTGAATGACAAAGGACTAAAAAAAGAAGCATAAAGCCCAAGGACAGTTAATGGTGCAGTGGACAGTGCAGACCTGGAGTCAGGAAGACTCATTTTGCTGAGTTCAAATATGGCCTCATACACTTACTAGCTGGGCAAGACAGCTAACCTCCTTGAGTTTCAACATGCTCAAATGTGAAATGAGGGGGGTTAGATTAGATGGCTCCTGAGTTCACGTAAAGCTTTAGATTTATGATCTTGTGACCAATGATCATGGTTGTTACAGAAGAGCCTAGATACAGGAGCAGGCATCTTTGCTATCTATGTCCAATACTTCGAAGTATGGGTCAGTAACATAGCAACAGAATCCAAAGGGCAAAACAGCTAAGTGTGGTTTAAGGTCAGTTAAAGGAATTGAGCATCTCAACAAGCTGGAGCACAGCGTATACATTTCCCAATTTGACTCATTGCTCCAAAGACAATATCTCTACCCATTAGAGCAACAGAAAGAACTTCAGCTCTGGACAGCTCCCCACAACCAGTGATGTTCCCAGCCTCAGAAAGAGCTGAGTTCTATGGAGAAGTGCTTCCTATGATGATGATGGGTGTGAAACAGGACATGCCGTACATAGATCTGTTCTATTTGGGGCAATATCCCTAACCAATGCTTGACCTTTTCTGCCATAGGTAAGGACAGGTCTCATGCTGGGATGTGCTCCCAGCCTTGCAGAACCTTGCCTCCGAAGGCGAACATCTCTGTCCTTGCTGACAAATGGGAAGACTCACTGTGGCAAGAAAATGAGTGGCATTTTAGGTCCCGGTAGAGACACAAGGTTTCATTTGGAGCCCGGCTGCCATGGGAACAGGGGCTTGCATGAATGATCAGTGCAATTGGAGGGAAATTTGTTTATTTCTAACCTCCCCCCTCAGGGGTGCTCAGGGTTAATTTTAGCTACTGCTGAGAACCCAGAGGCACCACACATTTTTCCTCCTTAGGAATGTCCAAGGCTCCATTCCCTCACAGCCCCAGCTCCTCCTCTGAGAAATTGAGACATGTACATGTGACAATCCGTTTCCATGAAGACAGATCACTCTCTTTGCAAGGTCAAAGCTCTACCAGTCCATGCTTCTTGGCATAACTATCAGTCAGAAGTGACAGCAGACAATCACCTCCCAGTCCCTGCCATTCAGGCTTGTCAAAACCTTTCAAAGGAATATTATGCTCCATAGAACTTCCCCTACTGGGCTCTTCATTTGTTTATTGCCACCTTGTCCCCCTCCCATCTCCCTTCTATGGAGGATTGGATTGGCACACATCAGAAAGTATGACAGAACTCAGAAGGCGAGAGCAAGCAGGTTTGGAGAGAGATCATTTGGTAGATGTTATGGGGGGGCAGAATTTATAAGTCACTTTGAAAGCTTAAGAGTCATCTCTCACTCATGTTTGGATTTAGAAAAAGTAGACAAGTCAAAGCTTAAGTGTGAATATAGTGTATGGACACAATCACAGATTTGTTCTTTTGGAAATCTAATGGTTACAGACACTAGATATTACAGATTCAGATTGATATTGGGGTTCCAATTCCACCAGTTACAACATGTCCCACAAAGTGACATGGGGAAAGAACTCTGAGAATCACAGGTTGTTAGGATGACAGAATTAGAAGGAACCTTTGGGATCATCTAGTCTAACTGCTTCATTGTAAGGAAGAGGAAATTAGGCAGAGAGAAGTGACTTCTTCCTGATCAATTCATTTCAGGTAAACAAATGTTGATTAAGTGTTTGGTGTTTTCAGAGTACATAGGTGGCTTGGGGCAGAAGCTAGGACTAGGAGCCTTAGGTCTTTAACTCCAACTTCCTTTTAGAGATAAGTAAACAAGCTCAAGAATGTTAGATTACTTGCACAGGGTCACATAGTTGGTAATTTCCTGAAGTAGAATTTGAACTCAGGTCTTCTCGACTCCAGATCTAGTCCCCTACTCACTACACCTGTTTTATAGCCTTGTGCTCCTTCTATTATATTACACTGCTCCATTCATGTAGGTCAGAACCCTCTGCCCCTAAACAAAACCAGGGAAGGCCCATGAAGTGCTCCTACCCCTCACCCCAACCTCCCTCTAGGATTCAACCCCTTCCCTATTGGGGAATTGGGTTAGTTGTCTCTAATCTTCCTTGGGGCACAGTGAGGTCCCTTTCAAAAAGAATAGGGTCCAATTCCACAAGATACAGCATGCCTCAAGAAGTAACATGAAGAAGGAGCTCTGGAAATCAAAGATTCTAAGTATATCAGAGCTAGAAGGAATTGTTGAGTTCACACAATGGAGTAGCCTTGACTATTCTCTGTTAGGGGAACAGGTAATAGTCTAACAGATCAAAGACTGGTCAGCTCCACCACTCTGCTCATTCATGTTGGAAAGAATATTTTAACACTGAACTAGAAATCAATAGGTTTAAATTCTGGCTTTGCTTCTAATATGCTACATAGAATTTGGGGAAATTACTTAATTGAGCCTGAATTTACTCATCTGAAAAGTAGGGATAGTAATACCCACACCATTTATCTCGCAAGACTATTGTGAGGAAAGTGCATTTCAATACATAAAATGCTATAGGAATGTCAGTTGTTGTTATTCTCAGCATACCCCAGAACACACTCCCTTCTCAGGCTGTACCATCTTGGTTTACTCATTCACTCATTCAGTCATTCATGAATTCTGGTATTTGTAAGAGGAATAGGAGGAAAGCATGGCAGATACAGCATTTTTCCATTGACTGACTCCATCTGGAAAGACAGTATTATTAGACAAAGCATGAATAGAAGAAGACCTCCATTCTAATATTACCCTCAATTCTGAGTCTCAGTTTATTCATCTATAAAATGGAGATAATAAAATACTGCATACCTCCCAGGGCTGTTATGAGGGAAATGTTTTGTAAACCTTAAAGCATCATTGACATGTGAGCTATTCCTCCATGACTTGAGATGAGGTTGTGGTTGCAGGATAGAAAAAAAGGATTATTATAAAAGTTAACATTTAAATAGTGCTTTACAATTAGAGATGCAGTTTTATTATGTCTCAGAAATATTGAGTCATAGCCTTTATGCTTTGGGGGAATTATATTTCTACCCCCTGGGCATTTTCCTTCCTTCCTCCCTCTCTCCTTCCCTTTCTTCTTTTGGAAATGTAAGAGCAGGTATAAACAAGATACTTCTCCTGTTTGGTAACACTGATTAAGGTCTGCTTACTGGTCCTCATAATATAGTTGTTCCCAGTTTTAAGCAAGTATACTTTTATGTAATGGCTGGTTCTGAAAAAGTTTATTAGGTTAAACTTTTGTGAATTTGATTCTATTTTAAATGTTCCAGGGGAATCTCATTACTTAAAAGGAATCATGTGGTGAATTCTTTACAGAGCAAAGACTTACCCTCTAATTTAGCATTTCTGTAAATCTAGATTTATGGAGCTGGTTTTCATAAAGTGAGGTACATATGTATCTGGAAATTCTATTGATAAAACAGGTAAATGTATGTTACAAAAAGTTTCCTCATCAAATATATATATGTGTGTGTACCTATATATGTTTCCTTTAAAAAAAATGGAAAGCCACTTTTTCTCACCTCCCTCCCTCTACATCCATTGAGAAAGAAATAAAAAAAACCCTCTGTTATAAACATATATATGGCCAATGTGTGGACAATGCCTTATATATGTGCACACAGATGTGTATATATACATAGTATATGCATGCATACACACATGCATATATGTGTATCTATATATGTATATACACATTTATGTATTACTCGATACTCTGAGTTCATCACCTTTCTGTCTGAAGGTGGCTAGTACGTTTCATTATCTATCACTCTGGAATTGAGTTTGATCATTTTGTAATTATTGTTATTAAGTTTTTGAAGTTGTTTGTTGTGACATTATTGTTTTCATTGTATAAATAGTTCCCCTATTTCTACTCAATTTATTCTGCATAAATCTACAAATCTTCCCAGGTATCTCTGGAACCATCCCCTTCATCCCTTCTTACAGCATAATATTCATAGTATACAGTATAGTATTTATATTATTCCATCACATTTATATGCTTTAACTTTTTTTCATCAAATGCTTTATTAACTTCTAATTTACATTATTCATTTCCGCAAGATTTTGAGTTACAAATTTTCTCCCTCTTTTTCCCCTACCAACCACCCCAAAATAGCGATCCCACTAGATATCCCCTCCTGCAATCTGCTCTCTCCCATATCTTCTCCCATATCCCCTCCAACTTTCCAGTAGGGCACGGTGGATCTCTATGCCTCAGTGCCTATATATTTTATTTCCCAGTTACATGTAAAATAATATTAATAATAGTATATATATATATACACATAAATAATATATATATATAAATAAAAAAATATATACACATATATTTTTAAACATTTGATTTTAAAACTTTGAGTTTTAGATTCATTCCCTTCCTCCCTTGTCACCCACCCTTACTGGAAAGATAAGCAATTCAGTATATGTTGTGCATGTGTAGCTATGCAAAACATTTCCATAGAGGATATATTGTAAAAGACTGACTATATTTCCCTCCCTCCTATCCCACCTCCCACTTGTTGTATTCTCTACTTTGATCCTGTCCCTTTTCAAAAGTGGGTGCTTCCAACTTCCCTCCCCCCCCCAGCCTGCCCTCCCTTCCATCATCCCCCCTCTCATCCCCTTCCCCCCTACTCTCCTATAGGGTGAGATATCCTATTTAGTGTGTATGTCATTCCATCCCTAAGCCAAATTCAATGAGAATAAGGTTGACCCATTCCCTTTTGGCTTCCTGTTCTTCCCCTCCATTGTAACCATTTTCCCTTGCCTCTTCTATATGAGATGGTTTACACCATTCTGTCTCTCCCCATCTCCTCTCATTATATTCCTCTCTCACCTCTTAATTTCACTTTTAAAGTATCATCCCTTCCTATTAAATTGGTCCTGTGCCCTCTATCTATGTATACCTGTACACACACACACACACACACACACACACACACACACATATATATATATACACATTCACACATGTATTCATATGCCCATATACCCTCTTATATAGACATATATGTATGTATATGTATACACACATTTCTATTCCCTTCAACTATTCTCATATTGAGAAAAGTTTCATAAGTTACAATTATCATTTTTCCATGTAGGGATGTAAATGGTTCAATCTGATAAGTTCCTTATGATTTCTTTTCCCTGTTTACCTTCTCATGCTTCTCTTGCTTCTTGTATCTTAATGTCAAATTTTCTATTCAACTCTGGTTTCTTCATCAAGAATTCTTGAAAGTCCTCTATTCCACTGAATGACAATATTTTCTCCTGAAACATGATACTCAGTTTTGCTGGGTAGATTATTCTTGGTTTTAATCCCAGCTCCTTTGATCTCTGGAATAGCATATTCCAAGACCTTCGATCCCTCAGGGTAGAAGCTGCCAGATCCTGTGTTATCCTGATTGTGTTTCCACAATATTCAAATTGTTTCTTCCTGGCTGCTTGTAATATTTTCTCTTTGATCTGGGAACTCCAGAACCTGGCTATAATATTCCTAAGAGTTTTCTTTTTGGGATCTTTTTCAGGAGGTGATCAGTGGATTCTTTCAACCTCTATTTTGCCCTCTGGTTCTAAAACAGCAGGGCAATTTTCCTTGAGAATCTCTTGAAGGGTGATTTCTAGGTTACTTTTTTTTCATCATGGCTTTCAGGTAGTCCAATAATTTTTAAATTCTCTCCCCTGGATCTATTTTCCAGGTCAGTGATTTTTCCAACAAGATATTTCACATTGCCTTCTATTTTTTCATTTGTTTGGATCTGTTTAATAGTATCTTGATTTCTCATAGAGTCACTAGCTTCCATTTGCTATAATCTAATTCTGAAGGAATGATTCTCTTCAGTGAGCTTTTGAGATTCTTTTTCCATCTGGCAAATTCAGCTTTTTAAGGCATTCTTCTCCTCATTGCCTTTTTGAGCCTCTTTTGCCAATTGAGTTAGTCTATTTTTTAAGGTGTTATTTTCTTCAGTCAGGTTGTTGACTCTCATTTCATAATTTTCTTGCATCATTCTCATTTCTCGTCCCAATTTTTCCTCCACTTCTCTTATTTGATTTTCAAAATCCTTCTTAAGGTTCTCTATGGCCTGTAATCAGATCATATTTTTCTTGGAAGCTTTTAGTGTAGGAGTTCTGACTTTGCTGTCTTCCTCCTGTTCCATGCTTTGATTCTTTTTGTCCCCAAAATAGGAGTGTAAAGTTGGGTTGCTATGCTTGCTTTGCTTCCCTCGTTTGCCACTCAATTACTTGACTTTTGGACTTTTTGCCAGACAGACTCTGAGTCGGACTCTGCTACCAGACAGGGGAGCTTTGTCCAAAATTGCTGGGATTTTCTCAGCTGCTGAAGGTATTAGTTGGGTGCCCTCTATGAAGCCTCCACATGCTCTGGCAAGCTGATCACACACCACAGGACCTCCACCCTAGACCACAATTCATATCCAAGCAGGTTAAAGCAAGAGTGATTACCCCTCAGACTGGTCACTTGATCCCCTACAGTCTGCAGGCCAGGAGCTGAAGCAGCCATGTGGATGTGGGTACATGGTGGATGTGCCTCAGCCGCTTCTTGCCCCAGGGGCAAAGGCCAACTGCACTCCTGAACTACTGGATCCCAAAGGCCACACTGCACTGACCTCTCACATTGTCCTTAGTATCTATGTGTTGATAATTCTGGAAACTGCCACAGCTGCTGGTGATCTGAAGTCCCTCCAGCCAGTGGCTGGTCAGGAACGCCCTGAGGCTAAGACCTCCAGCTCATGCAGGGCTGGGGTCGGCTCCCAGAGTACTGCACTGACCACTTCCTGCCAGCCTGCCAGGCTGTCTTCAGTGGGAAGTTAGCTTCTCTGTGTCATTTTGTGGGTTCTGTAGCTCTAAAGTTTGTTCACAATCACCTTTTACATGAATTGGAGGAAATGGAAGCTGAAGCCCCATGGAATTCCTGTTTCTACTCCACCATCTTGACTCCACCCCCTGCTTTAACTTGTTCAGTCATTTAACAGATAGGCATACCCTCAGTTTCTAATTCTTTACTATAATAAAAAAGAGGTGCTATAAATATTTTTGTTCATATGGGTCCCTTCCCTTTTTCTTTATTTTCTGTGGTATATTGACCTAGTAGCAGTTTCTCCAGGTCAAAGGATATACACAGTTTAATAGCTTTTTGAGCATAGTGCCAATTGTATTTCCAGAATGTCTAGACCAGTTCACAACTCCAACAACCATACATTAATATGCCTGTTTTCTTATAGCCTGTCCAGCATTTCCCATTTTCATTTTAATCAGCCTTGCCAATCTAAGGGGTTTAAGGTGGAAACTTAGAGTTGTTTTAATTTGTATTTCTCTAATTATTAATAATTCAGAATGTTTTTTCATATGGCTATTGATAACTTGGATTTCTTCCACTGAACACTACCTGTTCATATCCTTTGACCACAGATTGCTTTTAGTAATTAACTCTTCCGGTATATTTAAAGTACAAGTTTATTTATGCAACCTTTCAGTAATACCTCTATTTTCCAAGGGGACTTATACATCCTTTTCACTTGTCCTAAGGATGAGAAGTGGGGCCAATAGGGGAAGAAGAATCATAGATCTAGGGGTTGGGTAAACCTCAGAGGTCATCTAGTTCAACCTTCTCCTTTTACAGAGGAGAAACCTAATGCCCAGAAAAGTTAAGCAAATTAGGTAGGTCACAAAGGTAGTATATGTATATGTGTGTATACACGCATGAATATATATGTAACTATATATGTATATGTATATGTATATATATATATATATATATATATATATATATATACACATTTGTGTATCACTCAACACTCTGAGTTCATCACCCTTCTATCTGGAGGTGGCTAGTATGTTTCATTATCTATCACTCTGGAACTGAATTTGATCATTGTGTAAAGTGGCCAGGCTTAGATTTAAATTTGGGTCTTCTGGTACCAAATACAACCCTTTTACCACTGAACCTATTTCAACCTTTATGCCCTCTCAGTAGGGCTGCTTCTAGGAGGCCATGCCTTCCTCCTTTTAAGCCAGTCAATCAACAAACATTTGTTAAGTGTTTTCTATGTGCCCGGCACTATGCTGAGGACATAGAAAAGAAAGGGTGGGGGGGAGAAAGACCCTGTAGCCAAGGAACTCATATTCTAATGAGGGGGACAATGTGTAAATATCTAGATATATATCCAAAGCTATATGGAGTAGTGGGAAGGTGATCTGAAAGGGGAAGATATTCACTTTGTGGGTGTGGGCAGGGTAATGGCTCTTGCAGAAGTAGAGCTATGAGTTGAATCTTGAGGAAAGCCAGGAGCAGCCTATGGGGCAGTCAATTAGAAGGCACAGGATGGTAGATGAAGTGTTGTGTTAGAGGAGCTGCAGGTCGGTCAGTGTAGCTGTATCATAGAGTGTGTAAGAAGGCTGGCTAGAGAGGAAGAGAGCAGCCTATTAAAAAGTTTAGATGTCAAACAGGAGTTTACATTTGATCCTGGATGTGAGATGATTTAATTAGAGTTTTTGTCCCAGTGATTATGTTGGAAAAGAAAGCTTCCTGTTGAATTGCTATTCATATAATTTCTATCAAACCTCAGCTTAGACCTCCCTCCATCCTTCCCTTTAGCTTTCTGCCTTTCTTCGTTCTCGTCTCAAACCTTTACTAACTACCACGTACTTGAGACAGCTAGGTGGTGCAGTGGATAGAAGGCTGAGCATTAAGACATCCAAATCCATCCTCAGACACTTACTAGCTATGGGACCCTGGACAAGTCACTAACCTGCTGTTTGCTTCAGTTTCCTCATCTGTAAAATGAGGATAATAATGGCACCTACCTCCAAGAGTCGTTGTCAAGATCAAATGAGGTGGTAATTGTAAAGGAATTCACAGTGCTTATCTCAGTGCCTGGCACATAGTAAGAACTATGTAAAGGTTAGCGATTATTGTTATTACCTCCCAGGGTTGTTGTGAAGATGAAATGAAATAGTATCTGTAAAGTGCCTTGTAAACTTTAAAGCACTACACAAATGTTAGCGATACTGCTGCTCCTGCTTCTGCTATGATGTCATCATGAAGCTTAGTCTAGCAGAGGGGACAGACATAAATGTGTCCAGGAGAATGGAAAAATTAATGTTGCAGAAGTAAATGGTGCAACTAAGGCAGGATGTTCCTCTCTATCTCTCATTACAGGAAAGGGGATTTATGGGGGGAGGGCAACTACGTGAGTGTGTATGTGTAGGTGTGTGTGTGCATGCCTGTGTCTGTGTGTGTACCTAGGAATGTAGAGAGGTCGGCCATGGACTGTTGTCTCTGATCTTAGGGTGGTTGGAAGCTAACATGGATGCTATGAGTTGGGCAGCTGGGAAGAAGCGGTGGTGGCGGTGGTGAGCATACTCTTGGGTGAATATTTCAGCAAGAGTGCAGAGTACATCCATTGGTGTTTAGTGGCTTCAAACTCTAAACGCTACTGTGCTGCTTAGAGCTATGCTGGGTTCAGTCTGGAGGGGGCCCAAGACCCAATTGTGAAATTTTCAGTGTGGGCATTTACACTTCAGAAATTGGCAAATACTCTAAATCAAGGCTTGATCTATTGTTTTGTTGATTGCTTAGACTGAAGAAAAGTGGTGGGGAAAATGTTAACAATTCCAATTAAACTTAAAAGTATGTCAGGTATGGATTTTTTTTTTGTTTTAAGAAAACCGGTTGTTAAACATTTACTAGAACACTCTGTGTGAGAGCAAAAGATGAGTGAGGATAATTGTGACAGGGACAGGAGTAACTCTGTAATTTCTTTTACTTTAAAGGAACTCCTGGGTGAGGAAATCACCTCTATCAATGTAGATCTTCACTTTTTCTGCAACACACCATTTTATAAAGTTTCCTGGCTCAGTGATAACAAGCACAAATAGAAATGGGGCCACTAAACTCTACATAAGGATCCCACAGGCCAGATATTGATTTAGAAAACCACACATTAACATTATTTTTAAATATTTTATTTATTTTATTAAATTTTCATCAATTACATTTTTTTTTAAGCAATTGGGGTTAAGTAACTTGCTCAAGGTTACACGGCCAGTTATTTCTGGGTGTGGTGCTGAGTATCTGAGCCCGGATTTGATCCAGGTCATCCCGACACTGGAGCCGGTGCTCTTACTCGCTGAGCCACCTGGCTGCCCCTAAGCAATTGGGGTTAAGCAACTTGCTCAAGGTTACACGGCCAGGTGTTTCTGGGTGGGTGCTCAGTGTCTGAGCCCAGGATTCGATCTCCAGGTCTTCTCAACACTGGAGCCGGTGCTCTTACTTGCTGTGCTACCTGGCCACCCCTACCAATTACATTTTAATCTGGTTCAAGCCACACTCAGGAGTGCTGTGTATGGCTGCCTGTGTTTGACATCTCTGACCCAGAGCACTAAAAGGGTAGGTGACTTGCCCAGGGTCACACAACTAGCTTGTTTCAGAGGCAGAATCTCAATAACAATAATAGCAATAGCCAATATTCAGAAAGGTTTGTAAAAGTGTATATTTGGGGCAAGCATTTGTTGAAAAAATAGGGAGAGATGATGGCAGCTGAGAGTCCCTCCTGGGCTGTGGGGATAGCCAAGGAGCTCCTTTACCTGTATGGTCATTGTGGTGTATGTCTATATGTTTTTTTTAATGTTATTCCCTCCTTAAGCCAAATTCAATGAGAGTAAGGTTGACCCATTCCCTTTCACCTTCCTGCTCTTCCCCTTCAATGTAACAGTTTTCTCCTGTCTCTTTTATATGAGATAATTTACCCTAATCTATCTCTCTATTTCTCCTTCTCCCAATATTTTCCTTTCACCTCTTAATTTTATATTTTTAGATATCATCCCTTCATATTCAGCTCATCCTGTGCCCTCTGTCTATGTATACATGTACATACATATGTACACACTCACATATGTATTTATACACACATATACCCTCCTATACATACATATATGTATATGCATACATATATATTCCCTTTAACTCTCCTCATACTGAGAAAAGTCTTATGAGTTACAATGATTGTTTTTCCATGTAGGAATGTGAATAGTTCAACTTTAATAAGTTCCTTATAATTTCTTTTTTCCTGTTTACCTTTTCATGCTTCTCTTGCTTCTTGTATTTGAAAGTCAAATTTTTTGTTCAGCTCTGGTTTTTTCATCAAGAATGCTTGAAAATTCTCTATTTCATTGAATTACCATATTTTTTCCTGAAGCATTATATTCAGTTTTGCTGGGTAGTTGATTCTTGGTTTTAATCCTAGCTCCTTTGACCTCCAGAATATCATATTCCACGCCCTTCGATCCCTTAATGTAGAAGCTGCTAGGTCTTGTGTTATCCTGATTGTGTTTCTACAATACTCAAATTGTTTCTTCCTGACTGCTTGAAGTATTTTTCTCCTTGACTGGGGAGCTCTGGAATTTGGCTATAATTCTATTTGTATTCCTAGGAGTTTTCTTTTGGGGATCTTTTTGAAGAGGTGATTGGTGGATTCTTTCAATTTCTATTTTGCCCTCTGGTTCTAGAATGTTAAAGCAACTTTCCCTGAGAATTTCTTGAAGGATGATTTCTAGGTTCTTTTTTGATCATGACTTTCAGGTAGTCCAATAATTTTTAAATTATCTCTCCTGGATCTATTTTCCAGGTCAGTGGTTTTTCCAGTGAGATATTTCACATTGCCTTCTATTTTTTCATTTGTTTGGATCTGTTTTATAGTATCTAGATTTCTCATAAAGTTATTAGCTTCCATGTGCTTCAATTTAATTTTGAAGGAATTATTTTATTCAGTGAGTTTTTAAAATTCCTTTTCCATCTGGCAAATTTGACTTTTTAGGGCATTCTTCTCTGCATCTGGTTGCTCATATTGCCAGCCAATTACTTGACTTTTGTGCTCTTTGCCACAGTGGAACTCTGCTTCCAGAATGGAGACAGATATGTCCCAAATCACTGGGGTTTTCACAGTTGCTGGAGCTATTAGGAGGGAGCCCTCTCTGCAATTCCCACAAACTCTGGCATACTGGCCACACACCCCAGGACCACCACCCAAGACTGTGATCCAGATCCAAACAGGTCAAAGCAAGAGCAATTACCCTCTGAATGGTTGCTTGGTCCCCCTACTATCTGCAGGTAAGGAGCTCTGGAGGCAGCCACATGATTGCTGCCATGGCTCACCCAGGGTCAGACCGCACTCTTCTCCCCTCCCCCCCAGTTCCAACAGAGTTCCCCACTGACCTTTTACTTTATTTTTGGCCTTTATGGGTTGAGAAGTCTGGAAAATGCCACAGCTGCTGGTGATTCACTCTTCTGATGTCTGCTCCAGCCTCCGCTTGTTGGGGCTGCCCTGGGGTCAGAACCCTGTGGTTCACATGGGACTGTGCTTGACTCCCAGCCCTGTGTGATAGACCCTTCCTGTTCGCCTGCCAGGCTGCCTTCAGCAGGAGATTTGTTTCTTTCTATCACTTTGTGGTTTCTGTAGCTCTAAGATTTGTTTAAAGTAATAGGTGATGGGAGCTGGAGTCACACTGAGGTGCTGTTTTCACTCCACCGTCTTGGCATCACCCTTGTATGACTGTATGTTTATGAGGGTTTTAGCCAGGAATATGCTGAAGTCAGTTTGTACAGGCTCAGGAAAGCCAATAGTTAAATTTTCAGTGTGAGCATTTGCAATTGGAAATCTGGCAAACTACAAATCAGGGCTGTTGATTGTCCTGATTTAATAAAGTGATGCAAAAAATAATAATGCAGGTTGGACTTAAAAGTGTGTTCTTATGTGCATTTTTGGAGAGCTGGTTGTTAAACAATTACCAGCACACCTCTGGTTTTAGTTTGATTGTTATTACTCTACCACTCCCTCATATAAAGCATGACAGCTATAATATGAAACTCAGAGGCCAGAATTGTGAGTTTAGGTAAACTCACCTCTGGGTTTCTTAATTATGAAGGAGAGTGGTACTTTGCAACCTAATAGATTCAAATAACTACTAACACTGCCCTTTTTCTTGGTTCTTCTTAGATGACAATGTCTGCTAAACCTTTGCCTAATCCCAGTTTAGCATATCTGGGCATGGTCCAGTAAGTGAAGAGATCTGGATACTTTCTCCTTCAAAGAGAGAAGACAGTGCATTATTTAAATTCACAGTCAAAATCAATCAAGCAAGCAAACAATAAGCATTTATTAGGTAGTGCCATGGACAGAGATCTTGACCTGGAGTCAGAAAAACCTGAGTTCAAATCTGGTCTCAGAAACTAGTTGTGTGACCCTGGGCAAGTCACTTAATCGGTTTTTCTCAATTATGAAATAAGAATAATAATAATGGCACCTATCTTCCAGTATTGTTGTGAGGGTCAAATGAGAATATCTGCACAGTTCTTAGCACAGTGCCTGGTATATAGTAGGTGTTTAATAAATGTTTGTTCCTTTTCCCATTCTCTATTAAGCACCTACTCTGTTTTAGACTGGTGATGCAAAGACAAAAATGAAACAGTCCCTGTCCCTAAGGAACTTATATTCTCCCGGGGGGAATAGATAACATGTATACCTATAAACATACACAAACATATACAAAGGAAAGGAGGGGATTAGCCATGGGTTATGTCACTGTTTATGGTCCTTCTGGATAATTCAGGATCCAAAGTAGATTTTCCTCAGATTGAATTGTGAAGTTAATGACCAAGTCTCCACTTCACTAAGCTTATGTCATCAGTGCCTGCATAGTCACAAAAGAATCAGATGGGAGCAGGTAATGGGCTAACTGTATCCAGGAGCCCATGGTTTACTTGGGAGGAGAAGACTTCCACACATAAAAATATGATGGAATTAGAAGATAGTCTAGGCCAGAGTGGGGAATCTGTGGCCTTGAGGCCACATGTGGTCAAAAGGTTGCACTTGAGGACCTAGAGGGCCACAAGAGGCCTCGAGGCCACAGGTTCCCCACCCCTGGCCTAGGCAATGACGTCTGAGCCACACCATCTAGAACTCAGGGACGTGAGGATAACAGCGACTTTTGAGAAAGAGAGACATTATTGTGCCTTGGGACAAGTAAGGGAATGCTTGCTGGTAGAGATGGGCCTTGAGATGGAAGTTGAAAGACAGGAGAAGTCTTCAATTCAATCCATCTCCTCGACCTTCCTAATGAAGTAGTTAATAAGTTTCATCTGCCATTTCCTCCCTTCAGCCCAAGGGAGATGAGGAAACTGTCTTTTATTCCCTGCTAATATATGAAGACAAGACTGGGGCACTGAATGACTCAGTGGATTTAATCATTCAACAGGCAGCTTTAGTCCAAGAATGTGAAATCAAAATCAGAGGCAAAGAATCCTTTCCATGTGTAAATATAATTAGTGTGGCTATTATGTTCTAAATCCTCCCTAAGCCCTGGCATATAGACACCAAAAGGAGCTAGCTTGTTTCTCTGTATCTTGAAAGAGAGAGCCTTTGCCGGCCTGAGTTAATTTGATTTATCTGAGAAACAAGCCTGTGTTACAAGTACAGTTTTACAATTTCAATATGCAAAGATTAATTTACATTTTGAGCTAATTAAGCAACTGAAACACCCACTAATTGATTATTACATGAAAGAGAACACATCAATTTGGAAAACTACATTTTATAAGGTTGTACAGTATTTACAAACTTAATTGCCAATCAGAAATTACTCTTCTGGTGGCTAATAGATTTAGCCAATTAACCTTTGGCTGTTTTTTTCTATAATTCCTTGGGTCTAGCAACATTCAGCTTTGGGTCTTTCTATATTTTCAAATTCATTAATTCCAAAAGATCTGCTCCAGCCAATGTTTCCATGGCTTCTTCTTTCATAGCACAAGAATGTTCCTTTTGTGCACCTTCTCTAGAGCACTGTCTGTAACCAAGGGTGGCCTGATGTGCTGGCAGAGGAAACCCCATGTAGTATGATGTAAAGAGTTCTTACAGATGTCTTCTCTCTTTATTCCTATGCCACAGATATCTCCTACAGGCCTGCTCATGGTGCCTGAAATTCAGCCCTTAGAGATTTATTCCTGTGAGTTCAGCCTTGAGTCTTTCAAGTATCTTTTTATTTATTTATTTATTCATTCATTCGTTCATTCATTCATTTATTTAAGCAATCAGGGTTAAGTAACTTGCTCAAGGTTACACGGCCAGTTATTTCTGGGTGTGGTGCTGAGTGTCCGAGCCCGGGATTCGATCTCCAGGTCGTCCCAACACTGGAGCCGGTACTCTTACTCGCTGAGCCACCTGGCTGCCCCTAAGCAATCGGGGTTAAGTAACTTGCTCAAGGTTACACGGCCAGGTGTTTCTGGCTGGGTGCTAAGTGTCTGAGCCCGGGATTCGATCTCCAGGTCTTCTCAACACTGGAGCCGGTGCTCTTACTTGCTGTGCTACCTGGCCGCCCCCAAGTATCTTTTATTTAGATGTTTCAAGGGGA
This sequence comes from Petaurus breviceps papuanus, assembly GCF_028583685.1. Classification (NCBI taxonomy): domain Eukaryota; kingdom Metazoa; phylum Chordata; class Mammalia; order Diprotodontia; family Petauridae; genus Petaurus; species Petaurus breviceps. The sequence goes on along the minus strand of NW_027185754.1, from coordinate 9,503,801 downwards.
TGGGCTGGTTGAAGGTAGAGGTGTAGTGGAAAAGGTAAAGACATGGAGTCAGAAGAAATCTGGGTTATAATCTGGCTTCAGATACCCACAGACTGTGTGACCATGGGCAAATCACAAGTTTTGTGAGTCTTAGTTTCCTCAACTATAAAATGAGAATAATAGTATTTGTTATTAACCACTCAAAGGATTGTTGTAAGGAGCAAATGAAATGATACATGAAAAGTGCATTTAAAATCATCTTAAAGTGATTGATAAACATCAGTAGTTATTATTAGTGTTACTATTATTATTATTATTAGGAGGCGGAGGAGCAGCAGCAGCAACAGCAAGTTCTGCTACTCATAGCAGAGAGGGAGAATGTCAGAAAGGTTACTTAGAGGGGTCAGGGCGTGGGATGAGGCCTCCATATAGTAAGTCATAGTGGATGTAGACTAGCCATCATCTAGGGCCCCTTGCACATAGTAGGGCCTTAATAAAAGCTTGTTGAGTGATTGAGTTGGTGAGCAGAGAGACTGTTACTTGGAGTGGGGAGAGTTGGAGGAGGGAGAGGCTGGGAGTTGTGGGAGGTGGCAGTGTACACAGTGCTGGTTCTGTGTTTCATGGGATCATACTTTGGCTTCACAAGGTTGTCTCGAGATTTGTTGTAAACCATAAACCATTTATATACATTTTGGAGAATGTTACTATTATGGTTATTATTCTTATTCTCACAAAGTTAGCAAAGAAAGCCTCCAACATGTTGGCTGGACTCCCTGGGACAAACTTATAAGAAGACCCAAACAAGAGTTGGCTAGGATAGATAAGCACACATGGGTTTCTATCTCTACAGGGAACATCCATGAGGATAAGACAGAGTCATGTGAGGAGGAGAAAGAAGGGCACAGTGGAAAGGACACTGGTTCTAGCATCAGAAGACAGAGGCTCGAATCTTGCTTCTGAGGTTTCTTGCCCTTATGACTTTGGGAGAGTTACATAGCCTCCTTGGGCCTCAGTTTCATCATATGTAACATGGAGGGGGTTTGGAGAAGTTAGCCTATGAGGTCCCTTCTAATCTTAGATCTATGATCCAATATTAACATAGGGAATAGACAGAGAACTGCCATCTGCATCACAGCATTTAGATTTATGTTCTACTTCTGATAAATCTTGGGCACATGTCGGGGCAGCTAGGTGGTGAAGTGGATAGAGTACTGGGCCTGAAGTCAGGGAAAACTGAATTGAAATTCAGTTACAGTCACTTACAAGCTGTGGGACCCTGGGCAAGTCACTTAGTCTCTGTTTGCCTTAATCCACTAGAGAAGGAAATGATAAATCACTCCAGAAGAGAGGTCTCTTCTCATCTAGTTTACCCCTTTCCCATTTTATAGATGAGGAAACTTGAGGTCTAAAAAGTTTGTGGTTTTGCCCAAGATCACATAAGCGTTAAGGAGAGCCAGGATTCTCACTGATTACATATCCTGTCCATTGCATCGCATGGCCCTACAACTCTTGATTATGACTCATGGCTCAGTAGAGTGGGAGTAAAAAAGAGGCATTGTCCCTCTATTAAAGTACTTCTAGATATGAGAAAAGATTTCTACTCAGTCCTTTGGTGAAGGGGTGTGTGTGTGTGTGTGTGTGTGTGTGTCCCCGAGCATATTTGGGAGGAGTTCATTGGCATTGAATATTGAATGTATTTTGGGATTTAAAAAAATGCATTGTTCAGTTTTGCTGATTTTTTTCCTTTTCTTTTAAAAATTCTTTGTTTTTATCGGATGGATCTCTGGGAGAGGAGAGGGGAAGAATACAGGAAGAAATTTAAGCGATTGTAAAAATAAAATGTATCAATAAAATATATTTTTACAAAGTTGTTCTAAGTTGCATTAGGAGAAGCAAAGTATCCAGAAAAAGAGAAGTGATAATCCAGCTGGCCTTCTTCCTGGTGAGATCACATCTGGACTATTTATTATACACAGTTCTAGGTACAACGTTTTAGAAAGGTCCTTGACAAGTTGGACAGAGACCAGAGGAGAGTGACCAGGACTGTGAGGGCACTGGAGAATGTGCTTTGTGAAGACTGGTTGAAAGTACTGGGGATATTTTACTTCGAGAGGAAAAAAAAATGTGAGCGGGGAGGAGTTTTGGCAATGGTAGCTTGTCTTCAAACATTTGGTCAGTTGAAATAATGTATGTAAAGTGCTATGCTAACCTTCAAGTACCATATAATTGCTAGTGATTATTATTGCTATTATTAAGATCTGTCATGTGGAAAAGAGATCTGGCTCATTCTGTTTACTCCTCCCCCTCCCTCAACCCCAACAAAGACTAGCTCCTGCAAGTTATCAAATAAGAGATAGAGCTTTGGGGAAGTAGAATAAGCTACGTCAGGAGGCAGTGGGTTCCCCTTATCACAAATAAAGGATGAACGACTACTTACCATGGATATTGTATAGGGTTTTCTTGTTCAGGTCCCAGATAGATTAGTCGTCCTAGGAGGTTCCTTCCAACTCTGAAATTTTGAAATTCCACTATTCCAGTAGGCAGGATGCCTGACACCTGCCATGACTGGTGCACACCTTAGGGGCAAGTCACATAACCTCAGTTTCCTCTTGTGAAAATGAAGGGAGGGAGGGAGGGTTGGTTGGACTAGGTGATCTTTCTAACCCTAATGATCTATAGTTCATGTCTTCCCTCACGGGTGTCTGTCCTCCTTTCCTCCCACCCCATCACATACAGACTGACGAAGGGTTTTTTCAATGGGGGATAATAATAGCACCCACCTCCTAGGATTGTTGTGAGGATCAAATGACATGATATTTTAAAAATGTTTAGAACAGTGCCTGGAACATAGTAAACTCTATATAAATGTTAATCCTCATGCACATCATTATTATTAGTCTAAGAACTCCTAGCATCAAGCTGAGCCAGGAAGCGCAGGTCACTAGAGAGAAGAGGGGAAATCAAGTAAAGATTGGAAACCCAGAATTGCCCTACAGTGTTAGAGCTGACCTCCATCTCAGTCTTACTGGCCTGTCCCGGGAATCAGGGTACAAGGAGAGGATGTTTTTCCTTCTTTATGAGATCTAGGGCAGGTGGTAACTGTGAGACATTCTCCATCCCCAGTACCCCTGACTCTTCCTTCTCCCAATCTGCTACGACCCAATCTACCCGACATCTCATTAAGTTTCAGCAAGTAACACTGGAGGCAAGGGCAGCACCATATTCTTTAATTAACACCCTAGTTTCCTGACTTGAAATTTTCATTTTGGTCTGGGGCTTAAAAAACCTGTCATTTCACTCAAGGTCCTAGGAACAAGAGCCCCTCCACCATTATTGGGGGGGGGGGGGAAGCAAAAACAGATTTCTCTCCTGCTCTTTCCCCACCCCCCCAATTGATTTAAAATGTCTAAGTCTCTTCATTCCTAAAAAACGAAACAGCATTTGGGTGTTTTATTGGCCTGTCCCTCTCCTTCTTGCCGTTCCACATTTGTGAGGTCTGTAATTCATTATCAGCGGATTTGCATATGCTTTTACTACCGGCATAGGTCACTCCCAGAACACTGTGCCACTGACAGGTTTATAATTCTGCAGACACAGGCTGGCAGATAGACATGTCTCCCCCACAGAACGGGAGTGTAAATTTTACTGAGTAAATAGAACCAAGCTGTTTAGTATAATCATCAGAGGAGATAGATGCAGCCAGCAGGCAAGGGATATCTTTTCTGTCCCTGTGCCAGAGATTTCCTTCTTTTACCTGAAAGTGTGTGTGTGTGTGTGTGTGTGTGTGTGTGTGTGTGTGTGTGCGTGTATGGGTGGGTGGGTAGTATCTTGCTTCAGGGTCTGACTGATTGAGTGGTTTAGAAGAATAAAACCCTCCTTCAGAGCCCACTGAAATCAGGTTTGGCCCCACCTTACTCTACTTCTCTGCCTGGCTTTTTTAAAAGGAGTTGGATTTTATGGATGCTTCCCCTTCAGAGGAAGCTTCCTGGAGTAAATGGGCTTTAACTTTGAGGAATGGTTGTTCTAGGCACAGGGACTGATGGGGTAAAGTCATGGAGATCCAGTGGGTCTCTGAAGAGACTTTCCAAGCTGGGGTGGACAAAGGTATAGAGAGGAAGGATTTGTGGAACTGGAGAATGTTAGGGCTAAAAGGGACTTTAGAGACCAAGTCCAAGGGTAAGTGATTCCCTCAAAGCACACGGCTGTTGAGTGACTGTAAAGATTTAAAAGCAGTCCTCTTGCCTTCAAACCCAGGACACTTCCCACTATGTTCTATATTTCTTACAACTAGAATGGGCTGCTTGCCACTTCGTTCTATTCTCTCCCCCAGCCTAGGACTTCACCAAGCTCATGATTGACAGCTCCACAAACCCTGACAGCTGCTCTATTCCCAGCAAGGGAAGGAAGACAGCCTCAGCTTTCCTGTGCTGGACTTTGGTTCCTTCAGGCTGAAGGCCCAAGGCCAAGGAGCAGGTCTGTGCCAACAGCCCACTCTGATATTGTGGCGATTGCTAACAGCTTCTTGCAACTGTCATCAACCAAACCAGCGGGGAAGTGGAAAATACAGCAACCAACCTGTTTCTCCCCCTGCCCCTATGTTGAGTCCATAACAGCTAGATTGGTTGATTTTTTGCTAGGTGAACCAGTTGGTTGGAGCATGTTTGGATCCAGTTAAAATGGTGGTGCCATGGTCCTTGTTTGCCTAGATTCTATGCATTAAGGATGCTAGGACAGGAGTGAGGTCCAGGGAACAACTGAGTCAAAGATAAAGGGGTGGGAAAGGAAGGAAGAAGAGTAGAAAGGAAAGAGAAGAAAAAGGAGGAAAGCAATAATAAAAGAAAAATATGCAAAATGTAAAGAAAGCATAGTGCTTATCCCATAGTAAACACTTAATAAATGCTAGTTGACTAGAAAGAGACAAGAGAAGGGAGGAGAAAGAAGGGGAAGAAGAGAGAAGAAAGGGAAAGAAGAAAAAAAACAATAACAACTCACATCTATATAAGGTAACAGTAAAAATAGATAATGCCAAGAAGGATGAACAAGGAAACTATGTTATCCTTTAGAAGCACCATAGATAATGAAACAGCATCAATATTAAATAGATATTCTTTAAATGCCAGAAGGCTTAAGTGCATAAAGGAAAAGCTCATTAAAATGAAAAAAGGACTTTGACAGTAAGGCAATAATTGTAGGTGATATTAACATTTCTCTTTCAGAACTGGATGAATTTAACAGAAAGATAAACAAGAAGAATGGATATAAAAGAGTATTGAAAAAAACTAGATTTAATAAACCCATGGAGATTATTGAATGGGCATGATAAAGAATATACTTATTTTTCATGGTACCTTTACAAAATTGATCATGTTCTAGGACATAAAGAACTCAAAATATAGAAAGGGAGATTAAATTGTGCCTACATTTTGTATCAGTCCCCAAAGCTCCCCATTTTCCTGGCCTCCACTTGGAGTATCCTTAGCCACGTTGGGCCTCATCAGAGGCTAGCTCGTCTTCGTTAGAGGACCAAGGTGGTTGAGGGAGTGCTCAAAGCTGTCTTGGCTAACACAAGGTCACATCTGCAACCAAACAGGAAAAGAGAGCCATCTTTGGCAGGACAGAGAAGGCAGGCCTCTTAATGAAGAAGTTTCAAGCGAAGGTCAGGGAAATGGGGAGCTTTGGGACTGCTACACAATATAGGCATGATTTACTCAAGGACTGCCAAACTCCTACCCTTTGGATGGCTTTACCTAAATGAATGGGCAGAGGCCATGCCCCTTGAAAGTCCCTCAGCTTAAGTTGGGTTCTTGGAATGCCACTGGTCCTTTTTACTTTAGTTATAAGGGAGCTTCTCTGTGATAGATACTTCTGTGCCGGGATTTCACCAAATTCAGGTAGGATTTAGGCAGTGTGGTCTAGTGGAGAGTGCTGGTCTTGGAGTCAGGAGATACCTAGGTTTTAATCCAACATCTGAGATTTACTTTCTCTTAGAATTCTTATAATTTCTCTTAGAATTCTCTTAGAATATGGGTAAGTTACTTAATGTCTCTGACCATCAGCTACCCAGTCTATGAAACAGGAATAATGACAATGGCTGGAGGAGATGAGAGAATCCATGTAAAGACCTGTGCAAATTTTCAGCTGCTGTATAACTGTCTGCCAATATTCTTAAAGGAACTGCCTGTGGAATGGAATGGCTAGGGAGGCAAGAGTCCTGGCTTCTAATCTCTGTTCTACCCCTGATGAGTTGTAAAGTCATAGGCAAGTCCTTTCTTCCTTTAGGGCCTCAAATTCTAAGGAAGCAAAGGAAACCTGCATTTGTCAAGTGACTAACATGCTGGGGCAGCTAGGGAGGGGGTGTAGTGGATAGAGTGTTGGGCCTAGAGTCATGAAGGCTCATCTTTCTGGGTTCAAATCCGGCCTCAGACACTTAACCCTGTTTGCTTCAGTTTCCTCATCTACAAAATGTGCTGGACACTCCAATATCTTTGCCAAGAGAAACAATAATGGGGTCATGCAGAGTCGAACATGATCGAAATGATTGAACAACAACAATAACCATGTGTGCCAGGCACTAGCTAAGCACTTTATAAATGTTATTTCATTTACTACCCACAGCAGCCTCAGGAGATAAGCACTCTGGCTATCCCTGTTTTGCAGATGATGAGCATGAGGAAAACAGAGGTTAAATGACTTGCCTGGGCAGGAGGTGTCTAAGGCTAGATTTGAACTTGGGTCTTCCTGATTCCAGGTCCATCAACCTATCGACTGTGCTACCAGCTGCCTCTTTCTTCATTAGTGAAATGAGACACTAGATGTTCTCTAAGAGAAGACAGATCAGAGTTTCCCTTCGGAAGTCATTATATTTAATGTGGGGGGAGGCAGTGACCTTTTCTGGGGATATTTTTAGCTCTAAGGATTTACAATTCCAATTTCTCTTATATCCAGTGTATTTTGCATATGCAATTTCTTAGTGGGAGGTTTTTTCCATCTTTGTCATATATTTGAATGAATACATACAATGTTTATGACCAGAACATAGAGGCTTTTTGTCCCTACTGAGAACATATTGCAAACACTTACATTTTAGTAAGGGCTTTCATTGCCTTACTCCAAAGGAAGATTACAAACTCCAGTCTCTATGGCAGACCAGTTAGGGAGATATGTTTGCACAGGAAGTCCTTTGAATTGCACCATTCAAGTGACCGCTTACCCTTCCCTTGCACAAGACCCAGGAGTCTTCCCTGACTCTTTGCTGAGTCTCTCTAATATTGCCTGGGCTACTATTGCTTTTATTGCTCTCGATAGCACAGAAAGGGATGGTTGCTCATGTTGCCTTGAAGGAAGGAGGGAGGAAAATATGGAAGTGGGTTGGGGCAAAGTCCTTTTCATCTCTTATTGGGGAACCTATGTTTTCCAGCACAAAGGAATGAATTGAACAGAGAAGTGCCATCTTTGTCCTTTCCAATTAAAATCCAAATTATTTTTAATATTTTCAAAGTAATTTTTTTGAGTACATGGAGTAGATTTTGTTACTTTTTTGTTAGTTCAGATTTTCTCTCTCCCTTTCTCTATCCTTTGTTCCCTTCTTCTTTTCTTGCTCCTTCCTTTCCTCCCTCCCTTACTTCTATAAATTAGGGCTCAAAGTCCATTTATATGAGACTTTGAACCTTGCAAACATGAAGAACAGAGTTGGTCAGAGCTTGGGAAAAGAGAAGTCCTGGGCTTCTAGCTTCCAGCTTCTAGAGAGAAAACATGTGGTTCCAGATTATCTTAAGGTCACTGATGGGGGAGACAGATTCTGGGAAGAAGCTGACATCTAGAGGAGCTGTCTGTCGCCTTGATCCTGAATGTATCTCCATCTTGCTGCTCTAGAAACTTTGGAATGTATTTCCCACTGGATGAAACCTAGGACTCTCTCTCCCTTTCCCTCTCCCTCTCTCTCCCTCTCTCCATCTCAGATATCTTATTCCTAGTAGAAGAGCTCTTTCATTTTGTTTTGTTTAGCCTGGTATATTCTCACATGTATACCTACTCTGATTTCTGTTTTGGTATTGACTTGGATAAATAGGCTTATCTGCTTCTAAGGAAGAAAAAAACATGTAAGGGGGAAGTAAGTTGCCCATGTAGGCTATGTGTATTTACACTGGCCTGTCTAGATATCTTTCACAGGAAGGCATGAATAAATGTCTCTAGGCTCCTCCATCCACCTCTCTCCATGAGAGATTTTGATTCCTGCCAGGAGGGAAGGCAGGAAATTGGTGCCTGAGGCTGGCCACTATTCTTTCCTCAGAGAGAAGGGTAATTGGAATGGAATTATAATCTATTTGACTCTCATAATATCGTTAGTCTAGAGGAAAAAATTTGCTTCTGATCATTATCCTTAATGGGGAAGATGGACCCCAAGCTATATATCCAAGACTTGACTCCCTTCTCACCCAAAGTCAGTTCCACAATGAACACATATAGCAAATAGCAAACTAATTCATTTGTCTAAGCTGATATCAAAACACACAAAAATCAAAGAAGGTATATCTATCTATCTATCTATCTATCTATCTATCTATCTATCTATCTATCTATCTATCTCTCTCTCTCTCTCTCTCTCTCTCTCTCTCTCTCTCTCTCTCTTTCTGTCTGTCTGTCTGTCTATCTATCTTTCTATAGGGGCTTAATAAATTCCCTTAATAAAAGGATTTGTTCTGTGAAGTTTGGATTCAGTCAAAGGGCTACACTTTAGGACCTAGAAGACCACATGTGGCCTCGAAGCTGCAGGTTCCCCACCTCTGATCTAGGGTTAATTTGGGGATATTGTGGGTTTGGTTCCAGACCACTGCAATAAAGCAAATATCACAATAAAGTGAGTCACAAATTTTTTGGCTTCTCAGTGCATATAAAAGTCATGTTTATACTATACTTCAGTCTATTAAGTGTGCAATAGTAATATGTCCAAAAATGTACATAGCTCAATTAGAAATACTTTCTTTCTAAACAATATTAATCATCATCTGAACCTTTAGTGAATTGTAATCTTTTTTCCTGGTGGAGGATCTTTCCTCAATGACTGCTGACTGATCAGGGTGGTGGTTGCTGAAGGCTGAAGTGACTCTGGCAATTTTTTAAAACAAGACAACAATGAACTTTGCCTCATTGATTGACTTTTCCTTTCACTTGAACACTTAAGGATCGATTTAGGGTTATTAACTGACCCAATTTAAATATTGTTGTATCTCAGTCAATAAGGGAGGCCTGAGGAGAGGGAAAGAGATGGGTATGGCTGGTGGTAGAGCACTTAGAACATATGCAGCATTTATTGATTAAGTTTACCATCTTATATGGGCATGGTACACAACACCCCAAAACTATTACAATAGTAATATCAAAGATAACTAATCACAGATCACCATAAGAGATATAATAATGATGATGATGACAATGGAAAACTTTGAAATATTGCAAAAAACAAATACCAAAATGTGACACAGAGACATGGTATGAGCCCATGCTATAGGGAAAATGGTGCTGACAGACTTGCTTGATGCAAGGTTGCCTCTAACTTTACTTTTGTAAAAAAAAAGAGAGCAATATCTCTGAAGAGCAACAAAATGAGGTATGTCTACAGTTTTTTTATTCTATTAGATATAACTATGTATACATGAATACACACATATATATGCATCTATACCTCTAGATATAGATATTGGCTCAACAGTCAGAGGTAGAGAGAAACAAAGAGAGACAGACAGACAGACAGATACACACACACATACATATACATACACACAAAGTCCCAGATCTTATCCAAAGGGAAATACCCCAAAGTTTCTAGTGAGGCAAGTTGGAGATAGGGACATAAGGTGCCAGCTCCTATACATGTCATCTTCTTCCCAGAGTCTTTCTTTCCCTTCAGGCACTTGAAGAGAGTCTGGAATACTGTGTATTCTTTCTTTCTTTTAAAAAAATTTTTAAAATTAATTAATTAATTTACTTTTCATTTACAACATTCAATTCCACAATCCCTTGAGTGTCAAATTTTTTCCCCTTTCCTCTCCTCCCCCTCCATGACAGCATGCAACAATCCAATGTAGGATCTACAAATACCTTCACCTTAAACATTAGTCAGGTTGTAAGGAAATATTATAACTGATAGAATGAACAACGGGAAAGAGGAAACAAAACAAAACAAGAAAAAGAAAGAGAGCAGGTAATTTGCTTCAATCTGCATTCAGACTCTGTAGTTCTTTCTCTGGATGTGAACATCTCTTTCCATCATGAGTCTTTTGGAGTTGCTTTATAACCTTACATTGCTGAAAGGAGCCCAGTCTATCAAAGTTAGTTGTCACACATATGTTGTGTCTGTAATTGTGTAGAGAGTGTATTCTTTCTGGAAGCTGAGAGCCAAAAGACCAGGATCTTTCTTAACTTTGAGTCCTTACCGACTCTGCCCCTTCTACAGGTGAGGAGCACCAAGTTATCAGTCTCCACCAGCTCTGGATGACTTTCTTCACCCTGAAATTCTCTTAAGCTGCCCTTGCACTAAAATATACCCACAACACCAAAACTGCCTTTTATTATTCCCTCTTCCCACCCCTGACTCCTCTGACCTCTATACCTGCATGGGAGATTCTGATGCTTGAATAATGGTACTTGATTAGGAAATGCTGGTTTTGATTAGTGGTCTCTCCTCTTACCTTTTAAATTGTGTCTTTCTTGTCATTTCTAGTTATAGTTACTCATGTAAATGGGCTTTAAGCCTTGGGTTGCCCTTTCTTCCTTCCTTCTGTGAACTACCTCTTTTGCTTTCCTAAAGGAAGATGTTGAACAACTGAAGCTCAGTATTTGTCTCTAGGAATTTTTTTTTTAGCTCATCATGGTCAACATCAGATTTCCAAATATCCTCTGGTTTTGTGCCACAGATGAACATGCCTATTCTCTGTATGTTAAAACATATTCTGTTTTCCCTTGGGGGTCAAAAGATGCCCATCATTGCATGAACACGAGAACAGGGAGAGAAGACAAATCCTTCACCCTATTAGAAGGGTAGAATTTAGATCCTGAAGGGATTTTAGAATTGTTTATTCTTATCCATTTTTTTTTAACAGATGAAGAAACAGATCCAGGGAGATTAAAGTGACTTGTCTACTTGTGGCAGCCAAAGAACTAATGTGGACTTGGTCTACATTAAGAGGTCTAAACTCCAGGACCAAGGAACTTTTGGTCTTAGTTTGCTCTACCCTGGTTTGGAGCATTGTGTTCAGGTCTGGGAACCATATTTCAGGATAGATATTGATAACCTGGAGAGTATCCAAAGGGGGTGAATCAAGATGGTGAAATGATTATGCTATATTAAAATTGCTGGAAAGAACTGGGAATGTTTAGCCTGGAGAAGAAAAGACTTAGGGGGAAATGATAAGGTGTCTTAAGACATTTGAAGTGTTGTCATATAGGGGAGGGATTAGACTTGTTCAGTTTGACAGCAAGAGTTTAAAAAAGGACCAGTGAGCAAAAGTTTTAGAAAAGGCAGATTTAGGCTTGATATATGGGGACATTTACAAACAATTAGAGTTTAATAACAAAGTGGGATGAGATGTCTGAGGTAGGGGGTTCTCCCTCTCTTAAGCTCTTCAAATGAAAGCCAGATGACTACGCTTGGGATTATCATAGAGGGGATTCTTGTCCATGTGGATTGGACTAGATATCTTATGGGTTATCTTCCAGCTCTGAGATTCTAGGATTCTACCCATGGTCACCTATAAGTGGTGGACAGCAGGTAGTAGGGACTGGGATTTGAACCCAGGTTCTCTGACACCAAATCTGTTATGCTTAATACTTCCTTATCCTCTAGGAAGATGCTATCCTTCAAATGAGGGAGCAATGGCCTGAAGAGACTCCAGGTTTCTTCTTCCTAAATGTCTAGTCCCAGACCAATCATTTCACACCCACCAATCTCCATCAAAGCCTGAATATACTCATTTTTTCCCTTCCCTTTAACCTCTGGGTCTTTCTTTCAAAGTTATATTGGAAATATAAGGGGAATGAAGGCGCTCACTCTGCTTGACTTCAAAGGTGTCCAATGATGTTTGTGGGGCTGGTGGCCTGTGAATGAGGCCATCACCTTTTCCCAGGGGCCCTTAATTGCATTCTCCCTGGGGCAGGCAGAACTAGAATTGGCTGGATTCAGGGCTCTTGCCCATTTTCTGTTGCTAACATTCCAGGCCAGACTTTTCATTCTACAGGGTCAGAATGTTGGGTTTTGTATTTCCTGATGTGTTAACACACATGAGTTGTGGGATCGGGTAGATAATAAGGACTCTACTCCATAGGGAAAGGCAAGAAACAAGAGGAGCCTAGGAAGCTAGGGATGTGGGGGAAGGCAGAGATTTTCCAAATAAACTCTTCTTTATGTGAGAGAGGCTGCTGAGTAGGTTGTAAGGAGCATCCTATGCTAAGGATAGAGTTTCCCTGGGAAAATTGAACTCATTTCCAGGAAGTCAGTGCATGGAGATTAGGGGCCAAGGATGCTTCCTCCTTTAATGTAAAAGGGAATTCAGGGTAATTTCTTCCCAGTTTTCCCTGGGATCATGAATCAACTCTCTCTGGCTTAACACAAGCAAGGTATTCTCGAAAGCATTAGGGTGATGACGGATGGGAATCTATGATTTTCCAGACTGAATGGCTAATATTCCTACTTATGGTTGCTATCTTCCACTAAAGAGGCTTGGCAACGAACACCTTCCTTGGCTGGAAGGGGAGAGACCAACTTGCTCCTTATCCACTCAACTTCTAGTGTCTTCCTAAGCCAATCTGATCCAATCCAATAAACATTTATTTAGTGCCTTCAGAGTACTGGGCACTGTGCTAAGTACTGGGGACACAATTAATAAAAAGAAAGATAGTTCCTGCCTTCAAGGAGTTTACACTCTAAAAGGAAAGACAAAACACAAAAGAGAAGGCCTTTTTAGAGGAGGCAGCCTTGGTTCCTACTCCCCACGCACTGACCTCCTGGAAATGAGTACTCCATTTAGTAGCTTTGAGACCGTGGAAAAGTCACCTGCTTTCTCTAGCTCTCCATTATTCCCTCCCCGCCCCCCCCCCCCCAAATGAGGGGGGGGGGCTAGATAAACCTGAAGGACCATTCTATTCTATATCTATAAATTGAGGAGGAAGGCTAAGCTTGAGTTGGAGAAAGTAAGCACTGCTTCCACAAGAAGATGGACACACTGTCTTTTTAGGATGCCACGCACTCATGCCTTGATTCTAGGCCTGTGGAAACTGGGCCCAGTTGCCTGGACTTGCCTCAGCAGGAAATTTCTCTACTTGGTGAATGATAGCCCCAGGCAGAAATGTCTATTGCTATTGGGGGTGCAGTGACACTGGCACCTCTGATCTGTTACAGTTGTGTTATAATTGTCATTTTCCAGAAGTGTGGCTTGCCTCACTAAGCTAGAAATAAATATCTTATATTTTTGTCTTTGTGATTTTCCTAGGAGGGGCTATTTCCATTCTTGTTTTTCTTTTGCTGCCCTCTTTTCCTCACCCTGGGCTCCTTGTCTCTCTTCCTCCCTGAAAAAAACCAAATCTTAGACTGTCAATGAGCCCAGAGTCAGAAATAGGATGATAATAATAATACCTTATATATGATATAATAATACCTTACATATACATATATGTATATATATACACATGCATGCATGTATGTTATATATGTATTTGTATATATCTATCTATAGGTATAACTCAAATCAGAATATATAGATTATAGAATATAGATTGATTGTGTATGTATCTATGGATATTGAGAGCATATGTATAGATCTATAGTATAGCTTTATTCTCTATATATGCTCTGTCCATATCTATGTGTATGGATAGATAGATATTCTTATTTGAGGTCTCTCTGTGAGGTTGGTAGAATGGGGATTTCTCATTTTCTAGGATGAAGAAGCAGTGTGATGCTTTGGTCAGAGAGCTGGCCTTGGAGTCAGGAAGGTCTAGGTTCAAGGCTTACTGCTGACACCTACTAACTATACGATATTAAGCAAATCAAATTATTATATAAAATAGAAATAAATGTGCTTCAAGGAGTTGTCTCAGAATATAAATTACAAAATTGTTGCAGATTGGGATCCATGGAATGTCCACAATGGGCATTCTCTACACTGTTGAAATCAGAGGTCTGGACCTCTCTCTTTCCCTTTTCCCTCCAAATAAGGAATAGGATGATGAGGAAATTGAAGCCCAGAGAGGAGTGACTTTTGTGAAAGAAGCCACTTCTTGAAGTCAATTAATATAAGGCAGCAAAGAATTAGAATTCTGACTTAACTCTGTCATTTTACAGATGGAGATTAAAGGGACTTTCCCAAAGGCACCCAGGAAATTAATATGAGAGTGGGATTTGAGCCCCAGTATCTGACTCCAGAGCTGATGTTCTTTCCATTGTACCATCCTGCCTCTCTTGTAGGAATCAGGACTGCATGAGCCCATTGTAGGCAGGGGAGGAAGAGAGGAAAGCAATACTTGTCACAGACATGCTGCTTGCCTCTGTCTTACTAGAGGCATCAGAGAGGACATGCCCAGAGCCTAGACTGTCCAACCCTTTCACATGAATGCCCTCCTCCTTTACAGTTTTCAGTGTCCAGCCTTTCCCACCCCATCAACTTTGCTCTGCCTGAGACAGACCATTTCCAACCCTGGGGGAATATGTACAGTGACCAAACCTCTTTGAAAGTCATCTTCCTCATACCGTTTTCCATCCATTTTGCTCCAGTTCCATTTTATTTATTACCAAGTGGCAAACAGATGGAACCATTTTTCCTCTGAGTGGCTTGAAAGAGACACATTGCTATTGTGTAGCTGGTTCTGTGGCTGATTTATCACTTTCTCACCATGGGGAGCTGAGATAGATGCACACATCCGTTGTAAAAGTGGATAGAGTGGGAGGACAGTCCTGGGAGCTTCTCACTGGAAGACGTTTTTCAGTTATGTCTGACTCTTTGTGAGCCCATTTGGGGTTTTCTTGGCAAAGATACCAGAGTGGTTTGCCATTTGTTTCTCCCATTCATTTTTCAGATGAGGAAACTAAGGTAAACAGGGTTAAATGACTTGCCTAGGGTCACACAGCCAGCACGTGTCTGAGGCTGGATTTGAACTCAAGAAGAGGAGTCTTCCTGCACTCTATTTACTGTGCCACCTAGCTGAACCCAATGAATGAATGCATTAGTTGGTGAAATATCACTGGACCAAGTCTATTCACAGTGTTGCTGTCTTGAGGAAGCTTGTGTGTCTACAGCTTTCTCACTGAGTCTTTAAATATGAGCCCCCCAGAGTGAATGAGATAAAATGTTCTTAGAACAAAGAAAACTCCTACTGCCAAAGTTAAAAACAGAAAGAGTTGGCAGAATCTTTAATTATATGAATATTTGGAGAGCTCATTAGATGGGTCATTTGGAGGTGGATTTTTGCCTACTTGACCCTTTCTTTTGAATTTCCAGTTCATTGAAATGATTAACATTCACTCTAAGAGGTCAAGAAATAAATGGATGAATATATGAATGAATTTTAGAAAGCATTTATTAAGTGCTTACTGTGTGCAAAACACTGAAAAGTGCTGGAGATACAGATAGACAGTCCCTGTTCTTGAGGAGCTCACTTTCTAATGAGGAAGACACATAGCAAGTTTTGGTCACAAATTAAGTGGAAAGGCCCCATGGATCTGAGGGTGCAGCAACAAAGGGGTATCTTTTTAATGCCATTTCCACTGTTAAAATCTTATTAGTTTCTGGTGATGAACCATTTGACAGAACCAGTGACTTTGGTGGAAAGAACTTTATTTCTTGGGTACTTAGTGTCTGTGGCTGCTGAAGAGTTGGAAGCTACAGTTGCAGGTGGGGGCTTCACGGGGGTTGTTGCTTCCCATGATGATGTCTGTAGTAGGTGAGTGGGAAGTAGGACTGGTGGTTTGGGAGTGCCGCTGCTACCTGGTTCCCAGTGGTGGCAGTGGTAATGGTGGGGAAAGTAGCCCCCTTCTCCACAGTGATTGCTTCCTTCAGTTATGGCTGTGGAGTCTGGACTGGAAAACAGGGCTAGTGGTCTGGGGAGCCACTGCTATTCCTGACATTCTTGGAATAAGTATCCTGGGATAGCTTCATTGTGGTTTGAAGGGAGGTAGGTAGTGGTCAAGATAATGGTGATAATTTGACTTGCTTGACACAAGTTACCTCCTTTCTTCTTCTTAGGGGGCCTTGTTTCTTTAGCCAAGCTGGTTCAGGAAGTACATATGAAAGCTTGGAATTGGTCTAATGTTTTTTCCCTACTGTCCAGGGGTCAACTCGGTAAAAAGAATTAGAAGCAGATCTCTTGCTAACATCTCCCTCCATGGATCTTGTGGGGATGTTATCACAGATATCTGCCCCACTCCCAGCCCTTGGGAGTTGCTACAGGGCTTCATGCTTATACATTTGACTGCCTGGGAAACAGAGATGCGGTGGGGAATGGGAGAGAATCACGGAACTGAAACATCAGAGGGTCACAGGCACTGTTAGCAGTCTAGATATGGTCACCCTTTTTCCATAGTGGTACAGACCAACTGGGATGCCTTAGGGGTACCATGACCACTGACCACCAGGGTCCCATGACTTCTGATATAGACAGGGAGCAATAGTAAGTAATACCAGCCTCAAGGCTCAGAAGGTGTTGTTCAGGATGCTACTAAACTGATCTTGTAACACAGAATCATCATCACTTCAGCATGTTGGTAGATTTTGCACTCAAGATTGTAAGCAGCTTATGTCATGATATGAAGTATAAGTCACATGGAGCAAAGGAGAATGTAAACACAGACACTCAAGCAAAGCCAATCAGGTAATCAGATTACCCAAGACATGTACTCTTCTGTCATAATGAGTTGGCTCTCTTGGTCTCAATCAATCAGTAAGCATTTATTAAGGGCCAGCTCTGTACCAGGCAATGTGCTAGGAGCTGAGAATACAAATACAAAGACTAAAACAAATCCTACCCTCAAGGGGTATCTTTCTTTTCCTCTCTCCCTACTAAGGGAAATAATATAAGTACACAGATTAGTACATACACAATATATGCAAAGATATAAAATAATTACAGGGAGTGTTGATAATTAAATTATTTAATAACAAGTCTTTTGTGACCTCTGTGACCCTAAGTAAATGATTTATCCCTTTCTAGGCCCCTTCACTTCTAAGAGGAGAGGGCTAGATTAGGTACTAGTTTGAAGTACCTTATAGTTTTAAATCTAGGAACCCTATTCTATTTAGTGGGAAAAGAACAGATCTGGGAGACAGAAAATCTGGATTCTGGTATTGGAGTTGCCACTAACTAGCATTGTGACATTAGTTGATGAGATACTCCTTTCTTAGCCTCCTTTCATCCTTTGTAAAATTAGGAAGTCATGCTAAGATGATGGCCAAGTTCCCTTCTATTTCTCTGATTCTGTGGTTCCAGGCTGAAGGAAAATTAGAGAAGACTAAAAAAGGAGAAGATGACAGGGCCAAACAGAGAAGTAGGGAAAGTGGGACAGAGAGGACTGGCAAGGACAGTGCCTTTGACCATGGTCATGGAGGTCTGGTACCAAGACCTAGAATAAGAAGGTCGTGTCCTGCCAAAGAGCTAGCCATAGTCATAGTCATGCCAATAACTTTATAATCTGAGATTTGGAAGGGACCTTAAAGTAACATGTGCAGAATTAAGCCATTTGCCATCTCCTGGGGGTCCTTAATTACTTTTACCCCGGGGATGAACAAAGTTGGGATTAGCTGTGTTTGAAGTCAGAAGGTCAGGATTCCTATCTAGTCACCCCTGCTAATAGGTCAGCCCAAGATTTTAATTTTACAGGCTCAGGAGTTTAAGGTCTCAATTCCCTTTTACATTACAGTCCTGTGTGAGTGCCCTGACAGTTTGGACATAGCTGCGTAGGAAGAGGGTATAGTATTTACACAGCTGATGGGAAAGATGATGGGGGTGGGGCACGGGGGAGGGAGCAGCCCTTGGGAGCTGGAGGGCATAGAGATTTGCAAATAAGTCATCCTGTCTGTGGGTGACTATTGAGTGGATTTTGAGGGCATCCTAGATTGATGGTAGGTGCCCTATTTAAATTGGGGCCATCTCAAGAAGGAGGGTCATGAGATTCAGGATCTAGGGGCTGGGATTACTTACTATTGCTCCCTCTCTCCATGAGATGTTTCCCTAGTAGGCCCATTATAGGAGACAGTGTGGTGCAATAGAGAGAATGGTAGATTTGGTGATGGAGGATTGAGGGTGAAATCCTAGCTCTGCCATTTACTACTAACCTAATTATGATCAAGTAACTCAGGCTATCTGTGATTCAGTTTCTTCATCTGTAAAATGAAAATTTAGACAAGCTGGCCTCTAATGCGCCTTCAAGCTATACATCTATGATTCTAGATGTCTGGAAAATCACAATATCTCCAAAACCTTGGTTTCCTCATCTATTAAAAAAGCACAAGTACTTACTATGTCTTTTTGGATTCATTCAGGTGAATAAATAAACACCTGGGTGGGGAAATCTTTGCTTGGGGCATGTGCAGTACATTGTAAAAAGTGAGAAAGCCAAGTTGGATTGGTATTAGGTTATTTGCATAGCACTGAAATCTAAGGGGTTGAGACAAATAATCATGATAATAATAATAAATAACAATAGTATTTACATAGAACTTTAAGGTTTACAAAGCATTTTATGTATATTATTTCATTTGACCCCCCCCCCAACCATTTGAGGTAGGCACTATTTTTATCTCCATTTTACAAATGAAGAAATAGACTGAGAGAAGACGAGTGACTTGTTTAGGGTCATACAACCAGTAAGTTGTCTGAATCTGAATTTGTATTCAAGCCTTCCTCACTCTTAAGTCTATAATGCTAATCTGCTATATCGCCTGACAAATGGAATAATTGGATGTTGAACCAGAGACTCAGGATGGGAAGTCAGCACTAAATCAGCAGGACCCACTTCCCCATTCATTTTTTTTTAATGGCAGCTACTGATATTCTGTATCCTTTTTTCCCTTTTGAGATAGTGTTCTGGCTTAGGTCAGATTGGGGTCCATGATGCCCCTTTGTGACTTGCCTGGGTCCACCTGTCTATAGGACAGTCCTCCACTTCATACAAAAATCTCATCTGTGGCATTTGTGATAGGTGATTGTTTAGTCAGTGCTTGAACACTTCTAGTGATGAGGGACTCACTATCTCTACCCCATGATAGGTAGGCCCATGATTGCTCTACTCTCTTTGTAAAACTTATGTTGAATAGAAGCTGTTCAACAGTTGTTCCTGTAACTTCTACCCACTCATTGTGGTTCCATCATTCTAAGGAGGAAACATGATCTCTCTGGCCTTGTGATATGTGTGTAGCAATTGAGGAGACAGGGTGTAGATGTTGTGTTTTTGTGAGTATATTTTGTCTTTCTAGTGAGATTAGAATTCCTTGAAGGCAGAGATTGTGGTTTCTTCTCTGGGGAAGAGAGGACTTGAGGCAGGGGAGCGAACATGAGAGTTGCCTTCATGTACTTGATGGGTTGGCTGTCATGTGGAGGAAGAATCAAAGTGGTTTTTCTTGACCCCTACGGGCAGAACTAGGAGAAATAAGATAAAGCCACAATGAATCAGAATTAACCTTAATATAAGGAAACATTTCTTTAAAAAACTAAAAAAAATTAATTAAAAAAATTTTTTAGAAATATTTCTTAACAAGTAGAGGTACCCCAAAGAAAAAGGAAGTACACACTAGAGGTTTTCAAGTAAAGGCTGGCTGACCCCTTGTCAGGTGTAGACCTATTCAGGTATGAGGTAATCTTGATGGTCCCCTCCAAATCAGTGATTATGTCATTGACTTATTTCATCCATGGCAACTAGCACAGTACTGGGCATAGAGAAGGTCCCCAACAAATATCTGATGACTCATTGGTGGTAAAAGGACTGATGCACAGCATTTCTTACTTGTTACACACCAAAAAAGGGACAATGTCAGAAGTCGCATGCCATCTCAGAAATTCTGGCACCCTGATGGTGTGACCAAACACCATGGGGGACACCTGGAAAGAACTGGGGTATGAAATGGTACAGAAGAGATCACAATAAAGGTAGGAGGAAGAGAAGTGAGGCTTGGGGAAGAATCAATAGAATCATCAATCAGTTAAGTATTCATGGTCCAACTGAAAGGGCAGGGATTTCAGAATGAGAGGACCTGAATTCTAATTCCAATTTTAGCATTTATGTCTGTTTGACCTTGGATCTCGGTTCCCTCATCTTTAAAATGGAGGGATAGGTTTCAATGACCTCTTAAGTCATTTCTAGCTCTAAATCCGTAAGCTTATTAGGACAAGAAAAGAGGGGTACAGGGCAGAAGGTGATGGCTCAGCTTGGGGTACAGTCTTGTGAGGTAATGAAACACAGGGGCCTTCCTAAGAGACTCTGCTGTTCCTAGTCAAGCTCCTAAGGGTGAGCTGCACCCACTGGACTCTATCCAAGTCTCTGACTCAGTAACACAAGCTGTCCTCATCACTGGGAATGGAGAGTGACATGGGATTTGATTTCTTTTCCCCTGACGCTGGCTAATTCCAAAAGTGGCAATCTTGCTGAAATTGCTGGCAAAGGTTGCAGATGGCTCCCAAGTCTCCTTCCCTGACGTCTCCAATCAAAAGGAGAACATTGATTGTCCTTACTAATCCGATCTACCTCCCCCCCCCCTCCCCACCTTCTGTGCTAGAGAGCTTATGTTGAAGAGTTGGGCAGGCTGAATATTTCATTCAAGCCAAGGTCATTTGTTATGCTTGAGTTACTCAACAGGTCTGCCCTTGCTCTTGAATGATTGTACGAACCTCAGCATTACTTGGACTGGTGCAGCCCTACCAACATCTTATGCATACCATCAACCGAACCAGTGCTGTATGGACCAGGCGAGAAACCTGTACCAGGCCAGAGATCACTCTCTCTTTTCCCTAACTCCTGACTTAACTAGGGGACTTCAACATCTAAGTTAATGCTCCCTCAAACTCCCTAGCATTGCCATTCTTCAACCTCTTTAAATCTCATGACATTCTCCTTCACTTCATCTCAGCTACACGGAGAGATGATATAATACCCTATATCTCACCATTCCTCACTAGTGTTCTGCTTCTTTAATCAAAACCCTGATATTTCTCTATCTTCCCATAATCTCCCATCATTCCACCTCTCCCTAAACCTCCTTAGGCCTTCCTAAACGCATTCTTCACTCTCATCACAATCTTTAATCCCTCCATCTTTCAGTACTTTTTCAAGTCACAATCTCTGCAATGGGCTTCATTTTCCTCCCTTTCCAATTTGGAACTTATAGTTGAACAATTCAACTCTGCACTGTCATCAACTCTAAAATCTCTTGCCTCCTTGACTTATCATTACTCATCCTTTACCAAACCACAGTTATGGATTACTCTAATCATTTATGTCCTCACCTTCTTACGTGCTACTGAATGGAGGAAGTCACTGCACTTATTGGGTACAGGATAAATTCACATTATCTAACTTCAAGAAGGCAATCCTTTTATTCCTTCTTAATTGATTTCTTATCTTATTTCCCTCAAAAGTCATTCCGAGCTTTATATACATAAATATATATGTATAATTTATTTTTAAACATTCTTTTCTTTTCAAATTTTGATTTCCAGATTCTCCTCCTTCCACCCAACCCTCCCCCAACAACAGAGAAGGCAAACAATATGATATCAATTATACATTACATGTGAAATCATGCAAAAATATTTCCTTATTAGTCATATCACAAAACAGGAAAAAAAGAAAAGAAAACTATGTTTTAATTTTTACTCAGAGTTCATCAGTTCTCTCTTTGGAAGTGGATAGCATTTTTTCGTCATGAGTCCTTTTGGAATTGTCTTGGATCACTGTATTGATCAGAGTAATCAAGTCTTTCCCAGTTGATCATCATTATAACATTGCTGTTATTATGCATGATGGTCTCCCAGTTCTTCTCACTTCACTTTGCATGAGTTCATATAGGTCTTGCCATGGTTTTTTTTATTCTGAAATGACCTACCTCATAATTTTTTATAGCATAGTGGTACTTCATCACAATCAAATAGCACCACTTGTTTAGCCATTCCCCCAATTGAAGAGTATTCCCTCAATTTTCAATTCTTTGTCACCACAAAAAGAGCTGCTATCAGTATTTTTGGACATACAGAAGCTGTGCTCTGGGACTTGTCCACCCATGTGTTACAGATCTCTCCTGTGGATCTCTTAAGTCTTTTTAGACTGGAAAAACATCTACCTCTGACTTTTTCTTGGGCTGTCACTTCAAATTTGATTTGAGATATTATTTTAAAGTGGTTTGGAGGGGAATGTTGGGAGAGTTCAGCTGGGTCCCAGTCTATAATCCACCATCTTAGCTCCACCCAGGCTTTCTCTTCTCTCATCAAACCTCCCATATATTCCTTGCCTTAGAGGTAGCAAGTCTTGATTTCAAATCTAGCTTGAGCCACTCACTATATGATTGATGTTGGGCAAGTCATTAACCTGCCTCAGTTTCCTCAATTGTAAGATGGGGATAATGGCATCCATCTCACAGAGTTATTGGGAGAATCAAATGAGATTATATATATATATATACATATATATATATATATATATATATAGTGATTAGCATGGTACCTGGAACATAGTGGGTACTTAATAAATTCTCATTTTCTTCTTCCCTCCACTCTCTCAACTAAGAACCTCACCTTTTATTTTACTGAGAAAATTGTGGCCAAACCACTGTGTATTTTTCTCTCCTCTTCTTCTTTTCTCTTCATCTTAAAACCTCTTTACATCACTCTGTAACCTTATTTGTTTCCCCCATCTCTGATAATAAGGTGTCCCTTCTCCTTGCCCTCGATCCCATCTCCTCTTATCTTCAGGAAAGTTTCTCCTCAGTCACCTCTCCCTTCAATATTTACCTCTCCATACAGACTGGTTTCTTCTTTACTGTTTTCAAATGACCTTTCATGTCTTCCTTATTGTCAAACCAAACCCCAAATCTTTAATAGACTCAACCATCCCCTCACAGTATTATCTCTTTCTTAGTCAAACTCCTAGAAAAAGCTGTCTATATTCACCTTCATTTCTCAACTACTTGTGATCTGGCTTCTGATCTCATCATTCAAGTGAAACTGTGGTCTCCAGGGTCATCAACAATCTCTCAAAGGTCAAATCTGATGATCTTTCCACAGTCTTCATACACCTTGATTCTGTGTTTCATACTTTTGACCATACTCTTCTCCTGAAGACTCTTTCCTCTCTGGAATGAAAGTCATGATATTACTCTTTGCTCGTTCTCCCCCTTTCTGACCAGCTCCTTCTCTGTCTTCTTTCTTGGCTCATCACCATATCTTGTCCCCTAGCTGTACAGATCACTTGAACCTTCTTCCTCTCTCTGTCTTGTACTGATTTTATCAGGTTCCATGGATTTAAGTTTCATCTCTAAGTGAATGACATCCAGCAGTGTACCTTCTCACCTAAGTTTCAGTTCCTCTCATCAGTTTCCTAGTAGGTGTCCCAGAGATGTGTCAAACTCAACACATCCAAATCAGCTTAATATCTCCTCTTTTCACCCCCACCCCTCTCCAACTTCACTATTTTTTTTTCTCAAAGGCACCTGTATTTTTTCCACTCTTTCTAATCCATAACCTTACCTCCATACTTGATTCTTCACCCTTCCTCACTGCACATATCCAAGCACTTGCCAAATATTGCTGCCTCCACAATATCTCTATCATTCCATAGCCACTAATTTAGATCAGGCCTTCTTCACCTTTCATCTAAATATATTATTATAACAACCTCCTAACTGGTCTCTGTCTCCCTGCCTCAGGTCTCTGCCCACTTCAGTTGTGGTTGTTTGTCTTTCATTCTGGAAGAGGACCCATGACTTGCAAATGAATCAAATTTAAGTGAGGCAGGGCTGTACAAAGTCACCGGCCTCACTTTCTCCTCAAGAGCCATCTGGATCCAGTGCCAAGATATAGACCAGGATGACTGGATATGGCTGTGGTCCCCTCCAGTAACATGCACCACACAGTGGCCAAAGAGATTTCTCTTAAGTAAGATCTGATCATGCCTCCACACTACTCAATAAACTCTAGTGGCTCCTTATTGCCTCAGGTAGCAAATATAATTTCTCTGTTTAGTTTTAAAGTCCTTTGCAGCCTGGTCCCAAAGTATCTTCCTAGCCTAGTTCTATTGCCATCCCCCACCCCCCACGCTCTTTGATCAGCTAAACCAGGCTTTCTGTTCCTCACACACAACACTCCATCTGCAAACTCCATTTCTTTGGCTAGTTATTCTCTAGACCTGGAATGCACTCACTCTTTTCTGTGGTCTCACAGAATCTTTCTTTTCTATCAGGACATCAAGCTTTACTTTCTACCTGAAACTTTTGCTAATTCCTGTAACTGCTAATGCTCTCTCTACCTAACTACCTTGTATTAATTTTGTTTACCCTCTTTATTCTATATAGTATTATACATATATACTTGTTGTTTTCCCCCTTAGAATGTCAGATCTTTGAGAGTGGGGACTGGCATATAGAAAAAGTTTAATAAATGTTTGTTGATTGGATTCCTGGATTCCTCTGAGAGAGAAAATTCATTTTAAGAGTTCACCTTGCTAATATGGAAAATATGTTCTGCATGACTTCACATGTTTAATGGGTATCATATTGCTTGTCTTCTCAATGGGTGGGAGAGGACCTGGAGGGAGTGAGAGAATTTGGATCTCAAAATAATGTTAAAACAATGTTAAAAAATAAAAACTCACCATTTCCAAACTTAAAATAATAGAATATGTCCCTCATTGCTGAAGGGTGCCCCTTTCCTCATCTCAGTCCCTCAGGATCCTTCGCTTCCTTAAAAGATTTGCTGAAGTGATACTTTCCCTAGAAGGTCTTTCCTGATTCCCCCAGCTTCTAGTAGCCTCCCCCCCATCACCTTGTATCTGTTTTGTATTTTTAAATTTATGTATCTGTTATTTCTCCCAATAGAATGTAAACTTGTTCCGGTCAGGGATTCTTTTGTTTTTCTTTCATTTCCCAGAACCTAGCACATCACTGGGACTTTGTAGACACTTAATAAATTCCCACTTACTGGTTTCTGTTGCTATTGGGAGAGACCTCAGAGATTCTCTAATTCAATCTGCTATCTTCTTCTGATTTTTTATTTGTATTCCCAGCACTTAGCACAGTGCTCAGCACATCATAAACACTTAATTAATGCTCATTCTTTCACTGATTTCTCAGGAATCCTCCCCATAGTATTTTTATTGTCTCTGCTTGAATATTTCCAGTGACAGGGAGCTCACTCTATCACTAAGTAGTCTATTCTTTTTTTTTTTTTTTTTGCATAAGCTACATTGTTAATGAGACTGGGTCAAAAATCTATCTCCTTATAACTTGCATCCATTGGTTCTAGTTCTCCGCTCTGGAACCACACCAGATAAGTCTAATTACTCTTCCATGTGACATCTGTTCAAATAATTGGAAGCAATCACATAAACCTCCCCCAAATCTTCTCTCGTCCAGGTAAAACGTTCAACCATTTCTTGTATTCATCATCCTTATAATTTTCCTTTGAACATACTCAAATTTGTCAATATACTTCTTTTTTATTTTTATTTTTGGAGGGGGGAATGTAGGGCAATTGGGGTTAAGTGACTTGCCCAAGGTCATAGGGCTAGGTTTGTTTTGTTTTGTGTGTGTGTGTGTGTGTGTGTGTGTGTGTGTGTGTTAAATGTCTGAGTTCATATTTGAACTTAGGTCCTCCTGATTCCAGGGCAGTGCTCTATTCACTGCGCCACCTAGCTGCCCCTCCAATGTACTTCTTAAAATGTGGACCCATAACTGAACACAATGCTCCAAAGGTAGCCTGATCCATGAGGAAGAGAAGGAAAGTGACTTGTATACTGAATCTATGCCAGTATTAGAATTTGAAGCCAGGTCTTCTGACTCCTGTTCAGCATTCTTTTCACCACCCCAGGCTGCCTGACTTGTGTAGAATTCCACCCTTCACAATTGCCTGCCATAGCCCATGGGTGTTAGGTCACATTGAGGGG
Organism: Petaurus breviceps papuanus; assembly: GCF_028583685.1. Classification (NCBI taxonomy): domain Eukaryota; kingdom Metazoa; phylum Chordata; class Mammalia; order Diprotodontia; family Petauridae; genus Petaurus; species Petaurus breviceps. The sequence continues at coordinate 9,477,694 of NW_027185754.1, read as the reverse complement.
AATCAGAGGGTGATGTCAGTGCTAGTGACATAGTATTATATTATTACACCAGACCTAAGAATACAAAGTTGATTACAATCCATAGATGAGATGTTGTGGAAAGAGCATTTGATTTGGAATCTGCTGACCTGAACTCGCTCATGCTCTGTCACTTACTGGTTATATAACTCTGAGCAAATCAATTCATCTCTTTGTACCTTGATTTCCCCATCTGCAAAATGGAGATAATACTTCTACTACCTGCTTCACAGGGCTATTGTGAGGAAAGCGCTGCATAAATCTTAAAAGCTGTATTCAAATGTGATCCATCATTATCATTATTACATATGGAATGTGATCAGCAAGGACTAATTCTCTGACTCTGCTAAATTGTCACTGTTACAGTCTTGCTTATTTATTTGTTATTATTTTGAGATGAGGATATTTCAAGGTCAGGGGAAGAGGATATGGAAGAAGCTATACTGTCAAGGGGAGAGCAGCACCCTAATCAAATTTAAGCAAAGACATGATAAAAATTAACCTTCATTTGAATATATAAACAAATGTGGCATTGGGGAATTTAAAGCTGCCCTTGTTTTAGGTCGTAGGAGAGAGGCACCTAGTGATTTATCTGCTAGGTCTTTTTTAGTGCAGGAAAACTTTATTCTAAAAGGTTTTTTACACTTGAATAAGTGCTAAATAATAATAATAAGTGGAGCCGGAAACAAACTATTGCTATTTGAAGGGTGTCAACAGAGCCAAGATAAAGAACGGAGAGTTCTTCAAGGGAGTCGGGGTGTGACAAAGTCTGTGCTGATGAATGCTGACATCCCGAATAAAATCACTACATGCCTTCACCTAGGTCAAGAAACGACATTGTTTCCCTGAGCCCCAGTGACAGTGAGGTGACAGAGATTAATAGCTTGGTATTGACTGAGCAACTTCTAGTTCCTTATCTTCGGCAAGTCAAGGCTGTGTCCAAGAACTGAAAGTATTATTAGACTTATAATTGCAAAGACATTTAAAGGGTTTCCCCTTAAGGGACTATGAAATCCAATAAACCTTTCACAGAACCTCAAGCATTCAAGACCAAACCTCTCGCCTCCGAGACAAGTGCGCTGGGAGCCAGAGCAGGGGGGTGGGGGCGGGGGAACCTTGAAGCCTCCAACATTGAGTAATGTTTGATTTATGAAGTTGGTTTGGAATTTGTATCAGTTGTTTTATTAAAAATATATGAAAGGATGTTTTTAAATATGAGCGAGCGCTGTTCGCTTTTGTCTCAAGCAAGCAGTTTGCTGACTTGGGCTGGCCATCTTTCCTGCCCTGTCAATGAGATTCTCGAGGGTTTCGGAGAACTGAAGCTGGGCGGCTAATTCGTAGGGTTAATTCAGTTTGACTGGGATTAAATCTCAATTTCGTACCGAGGTTTCAGAATGAAGGTTGAGGGTCTGGATAAAGACTGACTGAATGTCTGTCTCTGTGTGTATGAATACTTCTATTTTCCATTTGTAAGCAGACAACCAAAGCACATACTGATTACTCAGCATTCTCTACCTGATTTACTTATTAAGTGACAATGTGAAGAAAAACAACCTTCCCAAAGACAGCTCTGGCTTAGGCATAGCTCATATTTTTATAGCACATTAAGGCTGACAAAATGCTTTTCTCATAGGAAGCACTTCTTTGAGGTGGATGGTTCAAGGATTGTTCTCCCCATTTTACAGATGAGGAGACTGAGGCTCAGAGAGATTAAGTGACTTGCTCAGGGTCACAAAGTAAATGTCTAAATTAGGATATGGACCTAGGTCACCCGACTACAACTCTAATCTATTCTACCACAATGCTTATCACTTTGCTATGCTGCCTCAGTTCTAAGATTATTTTTTGTGGCTGAAGGTCTGACATGGGCTTTGGGGGCAGAGGAGTTTTTGTTGTTGTTTTGTTTTTAGGATATCTAGGCAGGTTGCTACAGGGGCCAGGGTAGAACACTTTTGGTTTCTAATTTCTGCATGAGGAAATGTTAGGGCATTCATTTAAAGAACTAGGGCTGTGGTTCCTAGATAAAAAGGGGCCATTGGTTCTATTTTTCATTTATGCTTTTGCTTTATTACTTCAAAGATCTCTCATTTCATGGGTGTACATACTCCCTCGATTGATGCAAAGGATAACCCCTTTATTTTAGGAGGCAGTCTTCATGAGTTGATAGAGCCAAAGAAACTTACCACCTGGTGGCCAGTCCTTAGCTGGCCTGATTATGCAACTCCAGACACACAGTCTTCTACTGGGACAATACGTGGAGCCTTTCCAACTTGGAAAGGTGCTATCAGAGCTTGTCCTTTGCTGGTATTGCCTCTGTGAACCCAGGGTCACCTTGATACCACTCTGAATTATTGGATTCTTCTGCATATAAATATGTCTGGATTTTACAAAAACGATTAGCAATAGAATCAATATGTTAGAAATGGAAGAGATTTGCTTTATTCCTACCCAGCCAGGGAAGGAACATGACTTGTCCAAGTTCACACATCTCATTAGCGACAAATGCAGGACTCGGCTTCATGTCTTCATCCTCCTAACCCTTTCCACTCTCTTACCCTTTGTATTCAGCGATGATGTAGATCCATCATTAGTGGGATCTGTGTTCCTAACTGGTTCTCTCTCAGTACTCACCTCTCTGGACCTCATCTATAAAACAAGATGTTTGGGCCAGATAAGGTCCCTTCCAGCTCTAAATCCAATGATAATCTCTTGATAAAAATAATATATGAAAGATGGGCAATTATCAATACAACTTGTATTATTTATCATACAGGCTTTCTTGAAATGAAAATTTATTGTTACATATTTTGAATCCTCTCATGTTCTACTATATATACAATGTGCTTTTTTTCTTTCTTAAAAAAAAAAAAAGAAAATCATATATGGGCTGGTTGCCTGGGTCTGGTTAGGATTAAGGGGTATAGTGTAATGGGTATGGTTGTAAGGTTGGGGGGCAGGGAGGGAGAGGCTAGCCCCCCCCCCCCCAAATTGAATCTACAACTTTGGCCTCTTTAGCAGAATTCTATGCAGATCTAAGTGGCCTCTGTCTTTTGTAGTTCCTGACTTATGAAGGGTATCTTTCTCTTTTACTCCACCTCTATCATTCCCCCATCTTGTGTCTTCATTGGGCTGGGCTGGTGAAAGCCTTGATGTGTCCCTGCTTGACTGCCCCTGTGTTGTTTCTCTTTCTAATCTTTCTCATTTTAAATTTCCTGTAATGCTTTAGGCATTTTCTACTTTTCTGAAATGTCTAAAGACCAGGCAGCCCCCGTCCCTTTGACAGAGTGCAGATGCCTCAGAGGAGTTGATAAGGAAACAAGCCCTTTCTTGGCATGTAGGGACCTTGCCAAGCTTCATTAATCCCAGTCTTATTAAACTTGAACTTTAGGCAGCCAGTAGAGCAAGCCTCTGACCGTTGGCTTGAGTATTTTGGGATTCTGTAATTTTCTAAATCTTTGATTCTTCTTCCCTGTCTGTCTGCACTCAGCTTCAGGGTCATTCATGCAGCAGGGTGATATTTGTTCCTTTGATTTTTCAGGGGTTGATCTCTCCTATTCTGCTATATTGAATCAATAGGGACTGGTCTATTGTGAAGTTTGTTTGAAAGGTTAGCCTTCAATAATTCTGTCTTGGGTTTCATTTTTTCATCTTCATTTGATTAAACTTGAGCAGGAGAAATTCTTGCTTCCTTTGGGATTTGGGGACCTGGGAGAATTGAGGAATAGAAGAAAGTCTACAATTGTAATTTCACTTATGAGAACTGTGATGCCATCCAGGGTACAATGTATATTTAATAGTGTGAAGGAGCAAAGTACCATTTTTTTTTAAAGGAGGACAAGGATTAAAGGATGGAGTGATTATAACAAATAACTTATGGTTGATGAATAGACCAGAGAGGGTCATAGATTTAGAGCTGGGAGGGACCTTGTAGGTCAGATAACCTAAATCCCTCATTTTACAGATGACAAAACTGAGGTTTGAAGAGCCTATGACTTGTCCAAGATCACCTAGGTATTAAGTGGCAGAGCTCAGATTCAAACTCAGCTCCTTGGATGCCAGTTTTGGTACATTTTCAAATCTTCCACCACTTTCAATGTGGTTTCATACTCATTATATAATTTGACCTTCACACTAACCTTGTTGAATGCATGAGTTTGCTTATGGTACTTACCCTGATCAATATTGTTAATGCTTCCCTTGAATAAAGTCCCTCTGCCTAGCATTCAAGGGTTTCTGTGATCTGGTTCCTATCAGATAATTATGAATAATAGTTACCTGTATTTATGTATTATTCTCTATTAGGCCACAGGTTAGTAGGGAACGTGCCTTATCTTTGCATCTCTTTCAAAACTTAGACTAGGTTTTGTGCTTAATAAATGTTTGTTGAAAAAATCCTACTCATACATATAAGGAAACTGAGGCATGGAAATGTTGGAAAACTCATTCAAATCTGCAAACTTAGTAAGAGATAAAACTATGGCTATAACAGGTCTCCTGAAGTCCAATCCTTGGTTTTTTTCAAAGCCACTGTGTGATTTGTAAAACCTTCAAATAAAGCCAGAACAAGGCATGTATTTCCTCTAATATAAGGATTTAAAATTGCAGCCTGTGTTCCCTGGAGGCTTTGAGTCTTTAATGTAACACATACAACTTGACTTAGAGGATCTAGAGCTAGGTGGGTTATGGTTAGGTAAAAAAGGGATGTTAGAGAGTATTAATTCCAACTCCCCAACAGATTTTTCCACAGCATCACCCTCCTTGGCCTGAGATCCCTACTACTAGACTTACACCTTGGGATTCTGCAACAAAATCAAGGATGTTGCCTCCAAAAAGAATCCTTTTAAGGGACACTAGGATTGCCTAGGAGCTCAGAAAAGATCACTCTCCCCACCATCATTAGCACATCAATATTTGTTAGCTGGGTAGCTAGGTGGTGCAATGGATTGAGTGCGGGGCCTGGAGTCAGGAAGACTCATCTTCCTGAATTAAAATCTGACCTCAGATGCTTACTAGCCTTGTAACTCTGGGCAAGTCACTTAACCTTGCTAGCCTCAGTTTCCTTATCTGTAAAATGAACTGGAGAAGGAAATGGCAAAGTACTTCAGTATCTTTGCCAAGAAAACCCCAAATAGAGTCATGGAGAGTCAGACATGATTAAAAAAAGATGACAATAACAACATTCATTAATTGATTGATAAGATACAGAAGCGGAACATAGTGGAACTAGGTGCTATGGTTATGTGTTGTATACAGGGCTAGGCAAGGAGACTCCAGGGTTAGGGGGAGCTTTGTTCTCTGCAATTAATATCTGATGAATTCAAGGAACAGGTGTTGATTATGGAACAATGTAAAAAGCAAAATGTGATTTGCTTCAGATTTAGAGTTGAAAGACACAAAGTAGTGGAGAAAGTAATGGGCTTGGAGTCAGGGGTCCTGGATTTGCTCCTAGCTCTGCCACTTATCAGTACAAACTTGGTCAAATCACATCTCTGGGTCTCAGTTTTCTCATCTATAAAAATGAGGGTGCTAGATAGGCTGGTCCCTTCCAGACTTAAATCTTGAGACCGAATTCCAGATCCCAGTTCTGCCACTAACTACTAGACTATGAACAAGTTACAAGCTCTCTGGACCTCAGTTTCCTCTTCAGTAATATGAGGACAGGGGGTTGACTAGATTATTTCTAAGCGTCCTTCCAGCTATAAATCTATGATCTAGTAACTAGGAGTCTTAAAAAGGAGACACAGCATTTAGGTGAGGCAGTCCCAAAGCAGATGTTAAGGAACAATTGATTTCCTTTGAGATAGGAAGACCTTTCAGGAAAAAGAATCTCATTGTTTATCCTGAAAGATTTTCTTCCTCTTTTTTAGGCATTCCTGAATACCCCTTATGACCTGGATTATTGTCCTCATGGCCCCATCTTCACCTGGTGGAGGGGTAGGCCTTGGAAACAAATGCTTGGCTGAGGCATTTTGGAAGCCCTGATTTATGAGAGCCTAGAATAGCTTTGTGATACTAAAATGAAAAAGTATTTGTGCTTCCCTAGGGAGTAATGATTTAGCAATATTCCCCTAGGAAAATTAGCGTCTGTGTACAACTGTTCAGCTCTTCTTTCCTGCCTCCTGAGAGATAATTATTCATTTGTAGTTTATTAGCTAATTATGCATGGGCATAAGGAGTATGAATCACTTCATTTCATTGATAGCAATTAACTAGGGCTTGTTGGAGCCCTTTCAGTTGGGGATTTTGGTATGTTTAGACAACATAGACCCAGTTAAGGTGTAGAAAATTCTCAGTTTGTGCCCTTAGTCAGCAGGAAGGAAAGGAAGCTTCTAGTCTTCTAGTGGGTTATTGATTTGTTCCCCATTTTCACGAAGGAAATGGAGCTTAACACTGTAGCAGGAAGGATGGTAGGTAGAGTATCTTAATAGTTAGCACTTCCAGTCTGTGGGAGGCAGTAAAAGGTAGTCATAGGGAGGAAGGAAACAAGCATTTATTAAGTACCTACTGTGTGCTAGGCACTGTGCTAAGGCTTTATAAATGTTATATCATAACAACTCTGGGAGGGAGGTGCTGCTATTTTCACTATCTTACAGTTGAAGAAACCGAGGCAGACAGAGGTTAAGTGACTTGTCCAGCATCACACAGCTAGTAAGTGGCTGGGCTAGATTTGAACTCAGGTCTTTTTGATACCAGGTTGAGTATTGTATCCAGTGTGTCATCTACCTGCCTCTAATAGTCTTTGAATTATTCTTCTATTTTTTTCTATGAGCTCTGACCTCTATCATTTCACTTAATTTTTATGATAGGCCTGAGACAAATTAGGACAAGGGTAATTAGAATGCAACTCATTAAAATGTAAGCTCCTTGAGGGCAGAGACTATTCTTGCCTTTCTTTGTAAGTGGGTTTGACCAGACTCAATCCAGGACCCTATTTAGTAGCCTCTCGAACAGTTAAAATACATTGTGTAGCCTCCCTAGGCTTCACTTGCTTCAACAATACGACCAGAGGATCAGACTGGATGGCTGCTGAGATCTTCTCCAGATCTAAATGAACGATTATAATATCTCACTAGGATAGATTATTTTCAGCACCCCGAAACTCTATTTTACTGAATCAGATTTGCCCCAGATGTAAGAATGAGGACATAGGAGTGGGAGAGGGTGGACACTGAGATAGTAATGCTATGGCAGCAGGATCCTGGTGATGGTGACCTGGGGTCAGGCAAGGAAGCCCACACACAGGTCACCAGAGTCATACAAGGTACAGGCCTGACAAATTGGATGACTGCCTTGGGGAAGACTACTCCCCCAAATATTGGTGCCTTAGGACAGAGTGCTAACCACCATAACCTAGTTAAACCGCTCTCCTTCCAGGTCTAAGAACTTAGTCACATCAGCTGCTGGATGTGTAGTTGCTCTCTCTCAGAGACTGAGACCTTGCTCACAACTTCTAACACCACTTCATTAGTCCCTCAAGTCTGCTTCTCTTAGTCTAAGAGAGATTTTAATACAGTGAATGCAGGTGAATGAGGTTTGAAGTCATTTGATTTCCTCTCTTTAGGGTCCTGGGGGAACCACAACTTTGTTTAACTCAATTCATAACATTATTAATCCAGCCACAAATCTACAGAAGACATAGAAAGAGAGAGTGGAATTCATTATGCTTCATGGCTAAAAGCAAATCATTTCTTTAATGGGTTGGTGGTTAAGAGCGTTCCATTGGCAGGATGGCATGCCCGGTGAGAGGGATGTGACTCCCCCTGCTTATCCAAGTGTCTTTGAATCATAGGATTTTATAGATGGAAGATGCTTTAAAGATTATTTTATCCAATAGCTTCCCATCCCCATGCTTTGACTACGTGGCTTTGACTTCTGGTATTTAGAGGCACAATGGCATAATGTAAAAATTAATAACAATATAGCCAGCATTAACATGGTACAAGAAGATTTGCAAAGTGCCTTATGTAGGTAAACTCATGATCTTCACGAGAACCTTGTGAGGTAGCTGCTATTCTCCCCATTTTACAGATGAGAAAACTAAGGCTGAGAAGTTAAATGACCTGTTCAAGGTCACATATCTCACACGGGTCTGAAACAGACTTTGAAGTAGGGCCTTCTTGACTTCAAGGAGTCAGAAGATCTGGGTTCTAGTTCCAGTTCTTGAGCAGAGAATTTTAACTTCTCTTTAGCTTCCATTTCACCCCTCTACAAAAATGGGTAGAGGAAGCCTTTTGCTGCTTAGCTTGTAAGGGGGTGGGAGGAATAAGTGATGTTCAATTCAGTTCAGCTCCACCAGCACTTATTAAATGCCAACAAGGTACCAGGCCCCCTGGCATACAAAAACATGTTGTTGTGACCTCAAGGAGCTTGTGTCTTTCTACAGGTGGGATGGTTGTGGGAACAACAGTGCCATAGATATGTAAATGTAAAATGTGTAAAAATATAAGCACAAAGTCATTCAGATGGCCAGAAAGAACCCATAGAATTAGGAAAGGCCTCCTGTAGGAGAAAGCAATTGAGTTAAGCCTTGAAGGGAGTGGAAGATTATGAGTCTGGTGTGAGGGAGGAGGACATTCCAGGCATGCGGTACAGCCTGGGCAAAGGTATGGAGGCTTACCTAACCATTTGCAAACATTTTCTCATTTCACCTTCATGACAACCCCTTGAGGTAGATACAGCAGAAATTGATTATTCGATGATGATGATGATAATGATGATGATGTTGTTCAGTCTTTTTTTCAGCCATGTCTGACTTTTTGTGACCCCATTTGGGGTTTTCTGGCAAAGATACTGGAGTGGTTTGCCATTTACTTCTCTAGCTCATTTGGCAGATGAGAAAACTGAGACAAACAGGAGCAAGTGACTTGCCCAGGGTCACACAGCTAGTAAGTGTCTAAGGCCAAATTTGAACTCACAAAAATGAGTCTTCCTGACTTCAGGCCAGGGACTCTATTCACTGTGTCACCTGGCTGTCCTACCCCAGGTATTATAACCTCTATTTTGCAGATAAGGAAACTGAAATTCTAAGGAAGGCTAAGTGAAATGCCTAGGTTTCACAGTAATCAGAATTCTAAATACAGCTGCCCTGATTCTATGTCTAAAATTCTAACCATTATGCCACACTGCCCCTATTAGGAAGACACTCTGTAAACAGTAAAATGCTAATGGATGTGAGGGATTTTCCCAATGCCAGTAGACTGTCTCCACAGTCCTCCCACCCCACCCCCACAAGCTCAGCAAATGGATGGATTGGGGGAATATGTCTATAGCTATAACAATGTAATTCCCTTAGGCTAGCTGGAGGTTGCTGCCATAGATCAAGGTCAGGAAGGGCTCTATCTAAACAAGGGGCCTGGGTTTTCCAGTGATGAGTTCTTTAATGAATTCATCCCTACCCTTGGCTGCTGCTAACCTCCCCTCCCTAGCCTGTAACTCTTGCTTTCCTATTGCACCATGCAGCTTTCATCTAAGGAGCGGAGGGAAGCAGCTTACGGTATCTCCAAAGCCCGCATGATTCAGTGCCTCAGATCAAAACCAAGTTCACGTGCAGACACAGATTGACTCTGGCGGCATCTCATTACTGTGGACCCCTAGTCTATGGAAGCAGACTTGGGCTAAGGATGGAGAACAAGGCTCAGATGCCAAGCAACACTGCCTTGCTGGGCCAAGCGACATCATTTCCCCCCAACACCAAGCTAAACAATGACCTCAAAACTCCATGAATCAGTCTCTGGCCTCAGGAGGCCATCTAGTTCAGTCTCTTGTCTCCAGATAGTTATTCATTCAAACTATGCAGATTGGGCGGTTTCAACCCCATATTGAAGGTTTCCCAGGAATGGAGATCTCACAAGTTTCCTTGGTCTCCTGCTCCAATATTTAATTGCCTTTAGCATCAGGGAGTTCTCCCTGGGAGTTAAATGAAATTTCCTTTGCCTGCTCCTTTTTCATAGTTCTATCATCCTGCATTGGAAGTGAAGTCACATTTTAAAGTTTCATCAGCATCATGAGACCAAGTTGACTTAAGAGCCTGAAAGTACAGATAGGGACTATGGGATTTAAAAGAAGATAGAGTTCCTGTTCTGCTCCTGTCCCCTCCAAAGAATGACCATCATAATATAATTTTGTTCTTTTTCTATTTGTTTCCTAAATCACTAAAGGAACAGAAGAGGCCGTTTTGTACTGGCTCTAGAGTCAGAATACAGACTGTCCTTGGTTCTGGGAGAAGGTGCTATTGCCTGACAGTACAGGAGCCTGGTGTTGCTTTTTCTAGACCAGAGATAGTTATGCCAAACTTCAGAGCCCTAAATAGCAATTTTAGTGCCTAGGGAGAGTGTTACAAAACAAGCCAGGGCAAGCAATAGGAAATGTACCTTAGATCAAGTTTTAGAAACAAATTCAGTCGCCGGGGGAGAGACTCCTGGGTCACCAACAGCCATGAGCCTTAGAATACTGGGAGTTCAATTTTGGGGCAGCTGCCACCCAGGAAGGGGGGGAAAAATGGAGGAAAAGTTTCACTTGGGGTGTGCCTGCTGAGAGAAGGAAGGACATCACCTGGGAGAATCCAGTTTTAATGTACTATTCCTGCCAACTACGAGCTAAGTTCTACTGTTTCTAGATGGTGACCCATGGTTGGTTTTGGGGATATGATTATTAGGAGTTAGGAAGTCATTCTGTCGTCTGGATTAAGGCTTAGTCTGACCATAGTTAAGATTCAGTCTGTCCTAGGCACCCTGGCTCCTCAAAGCTTCCTTGCCTTGGATGGATGGCTGTACCATCCCACTGGAAAACCTGGCTCCCAGGTCTCCATGGCTAGAACTCTAGGTCTGCTGGAGATCACCTCTGGCACCCCAAACAGAGGACAAACAACACAGAACAGAAACAAACACTTCCATGCCCATTGATGTGGAGCTGGATAAAAGACAAGCAGGAAAAAGGTAAATCCCTCCTGTCTCACTGGTCAGTTCATGGCATCCATGCTGGGCACAGCAGGCAGGGGCTCCTGAAAAAAGCACAGCCAAAAGTTAGATGGTGTAAAGATGACTTGGTCTCACCAGTTTTTAAAGATACAGGTAGCAGTTTTGGGCTTGGACCTGGGAAGGTGCTCTTATAGGAATGAAGCCACACTATGGAACTTAATCTCCTTCCCCTCCCCAGAGACTGAGATGGTGCAGATGGGAAGGAGGATGATGACCATACCCTGGGAAGTCACTATTCCTTTGTAAAAGCTCCACAGTTATGTGACCTTGGGCAAATTACATGTCACAAGCAACTCTCTGAGATGAATTAATGAATAAAACAGATTCAGTCTATGTCTGGGCATAGGCCTTCATCAGTAGACTGGATCAGGGTTCAGTCAGGGTTCAAGGTCAGGGCTCAGTCTTTTACCAAGGTCAGGAAGGTTCTGTCTATACTTAACATCATGGGTGTAGACAGGCAGCAACAGGTAGTGATACAACGTTAGATTCAGAATCAGGAAAGCCTAGATTTGAATCTGGCTTCTGACACTTGCTAGCTGTGTGATTCTGGCAATACTATTTGTATCAGAGCCTCAATTTCCTCATCTATAAAATAGAGATAATAAATAATAAATGCCTACTTTACAGTGTTGTTGTGAAGTTCAAAAGAAACTTTACATGCAATATACAAGGCCTATGTATATGAATGTATGTATGTATATATTGCAAGGGCAATCTTCTACATGTAGCATTGTGTGGCGTGAAGGGAGATGGAGTAGAAATCTCTAATCTCTTCTCCTCCCACCTTTCTCCAAGGGACACTTCAATTCCTCACTATGAGGGGAAGCAGGAAGTGGGGGACAGAGGCTTGGTTGCTCTGCTCCCCTCAGAAGGGGAGAAGGGGCACTGAGCTAGGATTATATCTATCTCTTCACTTAAATATTATTAGTTGAGGGGATATATTTTTCAGGGTCATTCTAAAACTTCTGATTGTTGTTCATTAACAAGAGGACCTCAAGCTTTATATCCAAGGCGTGACCTCTTTCCCACCAAATATCAGTTCCACAATGAACACACATAGTAACTAAGAAACTAATTTATCCAGGTTCGTATCCAGAAGTCAGAGAATGTATACATGGGAGAATATAGATGAAGGACCTCTCCTATGGGAGTGAGATAACTCAAGGAGATGTTACCTGAAATCTCTCGTATAGCAAGCTGGGGATAGGGACAGGATGGAGAATGCCAGCTCTTCTTGTGTTGACTTCTTCCCAGAGACCTTTACCTCAGCACCTTAACTGAGATTTTCATCATCCGTTTAATCTTTCAAAACTGGGACCCAGGGGGGCAGCTAAGTGGTGCAGTAACTAGAGGACTGGCCCTGGAATCAGGAGGACCTGAGTTCAAATCTGGCCTCAGACACTTGACACATTGACTAGCTGTGTGACCTTGGCAAGTCACTTAACCCCAATTGCCTTACCTTCCCTCCTCAAAAAAACCCCCAAAACTGGAACCCAGAAGGGTCTAAAATAACTGCAGAAGTAAAAGAGGCTTAGAACTTGAAGAAGATTGAAGAGCTCTCCTTTCTCTCACTTTCACCAATTGAGCCCCACTTCTCATGCAGGTGGGGGTCATCAGTCTCTGCCATTAAGGGGACAGCCCCATACCAATGGGCTTTGGGACTGGGGTACATTCCTCCACTGTGCCAAACTCATTGCAGTCCTTAGCAAACCTCAGCTGAGACATATCCAAAACAGTATAAATGTAAGCACCAGCATTTTAAAGCAAGAAGAATGATTTTCCTGGCTTCACAGGTAACCAACCTTCAGTACTGTTGAAACAGAAATAAAACAAATACACATTAATAGTACATGCAGTAGACATGGCACTGTACAGAGAATTACCTGGGAGGATACACAGTGATGCTGTGTCTAATCACATACAAGACATATAACACGTGCCCATTTCTATGCATATCCATCGTGCACAGCAATCAATAAAACATGGTTAACTAACAAAGCAAAGCTGGCCAACTGCAACAGTAATACTATCAATAGACCTCTACATAAAATACAACTTAATTCTAAGTCGCAGCATAGACACAAAACAATTAACAATCAGGCATTGCTATGGCATGAATGTAACACAAAACTCAGTCAGATAAACCTAACAGCAGACTAAACAAGCATCCTGGAAATGTGGTAATTCACATACATAACAACAAACATATGCAATACACATGAGACATTTTTCATATGGGCAGTCTCCAGGATTGTTGCCTAGATACATGTGTAGCTATATCTTCAGGTGTACTTAATCTAGTGATTTGTTCCATAGGCTCAATTCTCTTGTCGCTGATTGATCTCTAGTAGTTAGGATGGGCTGACCATCAGGACCATCACAGACTTGGGACGGCAGCCATGCCAGACTGGCTATTCATATGTTCTTTCATCGTTGATAGAATCTGTGCTCGAGAAGTCTCTCGGACAGATTTGGGCAGGGAAGGAGTCGCCTCTGGATTCAGTTCTCTTGCCCTGTGATAATACCCAGTTTCCCTCACTGGATGCATTGCTTTCAATGCCCATATATGGGTCAGAAAGTCTTAGTACAGCCAGTGAACAGTCTTTTCTTCTTCCTTTCTTTATCTGAATGTTCATCAGTTCTCTTCACCTGCTCATTAGAAAGTCCAACTAACTCTCCTATTGGCAATGGGTGGTTGCATTCCCTTCATTCTCTGGGGCTATTTTGTAAACAGGCAAGTTGCCTAGTCTCTCAATTACTTTGTATGGGTTAGCTTTCCATAGGTCAGCTAATGTGTGATTCCCTTGGATGCCAGGGTTTCTTAATAGAATTCTGTCCCTTTGTTGAAGGTCATGGCACTGTACTCTGGCATCACAATGCTGTCACATATCTTCTGAGTGGAAGCTGAGGCTGCTTGGCAGGCATCTCTCAGTTTCTCCTTCTGCTGAGAGAAGTACTGAGTATGAGGAGCTGCACCATTTCCTCATCCGAGGTACCCAAAACACAAGTCAATAGGCAGGTGTGATTCTCACCCAAACAAGTATGGTGTAAAGCCTGGAGATCAAACTTTGATCTCCAATAATAAGAAGAGAGTCCCATGCCAATTGGCTTTGGGACAGGTTTTACATATATAATAAGTAAACAAACAAGCAAACAGATAAATAAATAATCAAATGAATAAGTGATAGAATAGAAATGAATAAATATATGTATATATACATACATACACACATTATGTATACACACATACATATACACATGTATATATATAAACACACACATATGTATGTATATATACTACACAATACACATAGTTATATATAGAATATATGTGAGTGTGTACATACCACATACTTGCCTAGCTGATACAGTAGATAGAACCCTGGGCTGTGAGTCAGGAAGACCTAAGCTCAGATCTGGCCTCAGACGCTGTGATTTTGGGTAAATCATTTAGCACAGTGCCTGGCATAGTAGGTACTATATAAATACTAACTAATAATAATAATAGTAACTATAACGAGACTTTTAGAACATCCTGTATGTCTACATTCATGCCCTATATAAAAACATATACACATGCATATGAATAAGTACATATATAGGATGTTTCAAAAGTTTTAGTGCAGTTTTAACCTATTAAAGCTTACAACTTCGCTAAGAATTTTGGAACACCCTGTGCATACATATATATGTGCAGAATACATGTATGATATATATGGATATATTTGTTTATACACATACACACACCTACTTTACAAACCTTTAGGAACTACATAATTGTCAGCTCTTATTTTTATATTGTTATTAGAACCCTAAGTCAGAGAAGATAGCATGGTGTGGTTGATATGGCACTGGAATTGGGGTCAGAAGAATGGGTTCATGTCTTTGTTTTGATATTAAGAGAGTGATTTAACTATTCAGTTTCAGCTTCTTCATTTAAAAAATGGGGTTAATTCCATTAGAGCTACCTACTTAAGATCATAGATTCAGAACTGGAAGGGACTTTAAAGGTCATTTAGCCAAAACCTCTCATTTTACAGATGAGGAAACTGAGACCCAGAGAGATGAAGTGACTTACTCAAGGTCACTTGGACAGTAAATACCAGAGCCAGTATGAGAACTTAGACTTCTTGACTATTCAGCATTCTTTCTGCTGTCCCTCCCCTTCCTTGACAGAGTTATTCTGAAGTGATCATTTTGTAAATAATAAAGGGCTATAGAAATGTGAATCATTCTTGGTCACCAGCCAGGGCTGGGGCTGGGGCTGGGGCTGGGGCGAGGTTAGGGGTTATTCTGTGGCCACAGCCCTCCTCTGCTCCCTCTTTGTGTTTGCCTCTTGTCAAGGATCCAGGGATCCTTCCTCTCGTTTTACACCAAAGCATTAATGTATAACTGACATTTCTCTAGCACTTACAAATTTCCAAACATTTCATACTCATTATTTTATTTGAGCCTCACAATGACCTGTGAGGCCTGTGCTTTTGCCAGTGTTGCAACTGGCACAACTGAGACTAAGAGAAGCTAATTGACTTGCTTCTGGTCACATAACTAGTAATATCAGAGGATGGATGTGAACCCAGGCATTCCTGACTCAGGGTCTTACCCATTACTTTACACTGCCTCTCATTTTACAGATGAAGAAACACTGTTCATAGTGGCCAGAATGATTTGCCCAATATCACACAGTTGTTTAATTATGGCAGAGTCAGGACTTTAATTAATATAACATAGCATCATAACATAACATAACATAGCATAACATAACAGTGAGAGTAATAACTGAAATTTACATAGCACTTTAAGATTCACAAAGCACTTGATCCCTATCCCCAACAACCCTGTGAGTTTTGTACTATAAACTATATTATTCCCATTTTATGGATGTGAAAAAAGTGAATGCTACATATATTCTTTCCACTGTACTGTGATGCCTTTTTTGGAGATAGTTTGGGAATTATTTAAATGGGCCTGGAGGGAATTAGTCTGGGGCAGAGGGACTGGGAACAGAAATTGTTGAAAATTGTCATTGTCATGATGTTGGTGTTGAAATAATCCAAACTATTCTAAGATATTATCTGATGTGACTGATGATCACTTCATCCTCCTTCTAAATTCTGTCCCCCCTCTATAATTGGACAGGGGGACCTTCTAGATCTGGCAAAATTAAACTGTGATGGCAGAATTGAGGTAAGACATTCTTAGATGGTGGTCAGGCAGGGCTCCTAGTATCCTTCATGTCAGACCATGTAGGAGAGACTGTGTTGTGGTAAACATGATATCTGTCAGGAGACCCGAATTCGAGTTCCAGTTCTGACACTATCTTGCTGTGTGACCTTAGACAAATGACCCACTCTTTCTAGATCTCCTTTGTAAAATGAAAGGGTTAGGTTAGATGATTTTTATCATTTCTTTTCCAACATTTTTTAGTTTCTCTTCTGGCTGAGTGAGTCCCTATCCAGAGAGACTTCCCAAATAGAATCTGGGCTTTAGAGCACCTCTGTCTGTCCACCCTGGAAATGCCTTCCAGGCTGCTGTTTCTCAGCTGCCATGTTCATTTTCATTTTAATATTAGGCAGAGGCCCCCAAATTGCATTTCCTTCCTGTTTGCCTTCTAGCTCATTGCTTATTCCTGTTCTTTCCCTCCAGCTATGGCAAAATGGGATGCAGCCATAGGCCACAAGCGAATGGTCCCTGTGGTCATGCTGGCTCAATGGTTATTTCTGCTAAAGCCTGGAGGGCCTTTCCTCCAAATAGCTCTCTTTCTTTTATGCTAGAAGCATCAAAGTGTACAAGATAGAAAGGTGGTCCTGAAAGGTAGAAAAATATGGGTTCAAATCCCATCTCTGACATAAACTGGTAGATACATCACTTAACTTTTCAATGCTGCTGCCTCTCCCTGCACCTCCCTGCCCCACCCAGAGAATGGGAAGCTAGGTGTTGAAGTGTATAGAGTGCCAGGCCTGGATGCAGGAAGACTCATCTTCCTGCGTTCAAATCTGGCCTCAGACACTTACTAGCTATGAGACCCTGGGCAAACCACCTAACCGTGTTTGCCTTAGTTTCCTCATCTGTAAAATGGAGCCAGAGAAGGAAGTGGCACTTTAGTATCCTTGCCAAGAAAACCCCAAATGGGATTCTGAAGACATGACTGAGATGATTGAATAACAACGAATCCCCCAGGAGACTCTTAAAGACTGTAGGTTGAAGAGTAGATGCTGCTCTATTTATCTACATTGGCAGAAGGAGTCCCTCACTGGGGGTTCCCTCCACGAATGAAACCAAGGATCTGAGCCCCCAAAACAGTAAGAAAATAGAGATGACTATAACATCACTGAAATTTTATTTGCACTGTAGACTTGGGCCAATGGGACTGATTTATTGTAAATGGCACCATATTTTAGGAAGGACAGTGATAGATTCGAGGAGTCCAGAGGAGGGGAAGCAATAAGAAGAGGGGACAGAAGACTATGATGCCACATGAGGAATGGATAAAGAAACCAGGGATATTTAGCTCAGAGAAGAGAAAATTGAGGAAGGTGATGATAGCTGCCTTTAGGCATTTGAAGAGCTGTCATAAGGAAGAGGGATTAGATTTGTTTTTCTCCATCCCAGAGGGAAGAACCAGGAGCAGGCTGAGTGAGAGTCACAGAGAGGCTTATCTGGGCTTTTTGTGAGGGAGAGTTTCCTAACAACTAGATAAAAAGTCAAGACTGGGCCTATGATTTAATTGCTTTAGGGAATTTCCAGATGAAGATACTCCCTCTACCTAAGCAGGTTGGCATCTTCTCTGCAACTGAGGTCCTGAATTGCCCAAAGCATTAGAGGTTAAATGTCTCGCCCAAGGTTAGACAGCCAGAGTATGTCAGAGGTGGCACTTGAACTCAGGTCTATCTGCTTCCCAGGTTACTCCTCCATTGTTCATGACCCAATGGACCAGAGTATGCCAATTCTATCCATGGGGCTTTCTTGGCAAAGATGCTGGAGTTTTCTGGCTCATTTTACAGATGAGGAAAGTGAGGCAAACAGGATTAGCTGACTTGCCCAGGTTCACACAGCTAGTAAGTATCTGAGGTTTGATTTGAACTCAGGTTTTCCTGATTCTAGACCTAGCACTTTATCCACTGAGCCACCCAGCTACCTCCAACTTTTCAGTTACTCCATTCATAAATCCATCAACATTTACTAAGCACCTACTATGTACCAGGACTAGATTATCTTTTTTTTTTTTAAGCAATCTGGGTTAAGTAACTTGCTCAAGGTTACATGGCCAGTTATTTCTGGGTGTGGTGCTGAGTGTCTGAGCCTGGGATTCGATCTCCAGGTTGTCCCAACACTGGAGCTGGTGCTCTTACTCGCTGAGCCACCTGGCCGCCCCTAAGCAATTGGGGTTAAGTAACTTGCTCAAGGTTACACGGCCAGGTGTTTCTGGGTGGGTGCTAAGTGTCTGAGCCCGGGATTCGATCTCCAGGTCTTCTCAACACTGGAGCCGGTGCTCTTACTTGCTGTGCTACCTGGCCGCCCCTGGACTAGATTATCTTGAAGGTCCCATACAGCTCTAAATCCTTATGTTTTTATCCTTATGCCCTTTAATGGGAATACTCATTACTCCCCTTGGTTTTCTTATACCTTATCCAAGTGGATCTGCTTATGCTCCCCACATTTTTCATGTGCCTCTCCACTTCTATGTCTTTGTTCACCCCATTTCCTCTGCTTGGAATGCCCCACCTCCCACCTGCCCATCCATCAAAATTCTATTCATCTTTCAATGCTTAGGTCTCCCTGAAGTATTTTCTAATCTTTTCCCATTTGGTATAGTAGAGTGACAACTGGATTTATGTAATCAGAAGATCTGGGTTCAGATCCTGGCTCTGTCACTCACTAGCTATGTGACAACGGGTCATCAATTTCCCAATCTCATTTTCCTAATCTATAAAATGTAGATAATAATATTTGCATTATTTATCTCACAGATTCACTGCGAGGTTCCACTGAGATAGTGTATGAAATTGACTTTTAAAGCCCTTAAACTATAAATATCAACTAGTTCTTCTTTGTCCTTTCTCTGTTCACTCTAGAGCACTATGTTATTATACTTTCACATTACCCAGAAGCATCTGTGATTTTTTCTACATGGGGAATTCCTTGTATCCACCCACCGATCTATAATTTAGGAGATTATTCCTAAAGAATAGTCCAAGGCATCCAGAAGTTAAGATTATTGCTCAGGATCTCAGTTACTAAGTTTCAGAGTCTGTGTTTCAACACTTCTCATATCCCTGGTGATCCCCAAGACCCTTTCAGGGGAACCATGAGGTAAAAACTGTTTTCTTTCTTTTTTTTTTAATGCTGATTTACATCATTGGTTTCCTCCAGATTTTGAGTTACAAATTTTCTCCCCGTTTTTCCCCTACCCACCGCTCCAAAAAGCAGTCCCACAGGATATCCCCTCCTCCAATCTGCTCTCTCCCATATTTTTCTCCCATACCCCTTTCGACTTTTCCAGTGGATCTCTATGCCTCAGTGCCTGTATATCTTATTTCCCAATTACATGTAAGATGGTGTTAATAATAGTATATATATATATATGTATATACACACACACACATATATATATATACACATATATATTTGAATATTTGATTTTAAAACTTCCAATTACAGATTCATTCCCTTCCTTCCTTGTCACCCACCCTTACTGGGAAGATAAGCAGTTCAGTATAGGTTGTACATGTGTGGATAATGCAAAAAAAATAACATAGTAGATATATTGTAAAAGACTGACTATATTTCCCTCCCTCCTATCCCACCTGCCACTTGTTCTATTCTCTACTTTGATCCCGTCCCTTTTCAAAAGTGGGTGCTTCCAACTTCCCTCCCTCCTAGCCTGCCCTCCCTTCCATCATCCCCCCTCTCATCCCCTTCCCCCCTATTCTCCTGGAGGGTGATATACCCCATTTAGTGTGTATTTCACTCCCTCCTCAAGCCAGATTTAATGGGAATAAGGTTGACCTATTCCCTTTTGCCTTCCTATTCTTCCCCTCCATTGTACCCATTTTCCCTTGCCTCTTTTGTATGAGATAGTTTACCCCAATCTGTCTCTCCCCATCTCCTCTCATTATATTCCTCTCACCTCTTAATTTCACCTTTTAAGTATCATCCCTTCCTGTTAAATTGGTCCTGTGCCCTCTATCTATGTATACCTGTAAACATATATACACACATTCACATATGTATTCATATGCCCATATACCCTCATATATAGATAGATAGATAGATGGATATTTCTAATCCCTTCAACTACTGAGAAAAGTTTCATAAGTTACAATTATTGTTTTTCCATGTAGGAATGTTAATAGTTCAACTTTGATAAGTTCCTTATGGTTTCTTTTCCCTGTTTACCTTCTCATGCTTCTCTTGCTTCATGTATCTGAATGTCAAATTTTCTATTCAACTCTGTTTTTTTCAGCAAGAATGCTTGAAAGTCCTCTATTCCACTGAATGACCATATTTTCCACTGAAACATGATACTCAGTTTTGCTGGGTAGGTGACTCTTGGTTTTAATCCCAGCTCCTTTGCCCTCCAGAATATCACAGTCCAAGCCCTTCGATCCCTCAGTGTAGAAGCTGCAAGATCCTGTGTTATCCTGATTGTGTTTCCACAATATTCAAATTGTTTCTTCCTGGCTGCTTGTAATATTCTCTCCTTAATCTGGGAATTCTGGAACCTGGCTATAATATTCCTAGGAGTTTTCTTTTTGGGATCTTTTTCAGGAAGTGATCAGTGGATTCTTTCAACTTCTATTTTGCCCTCTGGCACTAAAACATCAGGGCAGTTTTCTTTGAGAACTTCCTGGAGGATGATTTGTAGGTTCTTACTTTGGTCATGGCTTTTAGGTAGTCCAATAATTTTTAAATTCTCTCTCCTGGATCTATTTTCCAGGTCAGTGGTTTTTCCCATAAGATATTTCACATTGCCTTCTATTCTTTCATTTGTTTGGATCTGTTTAACAGCATCTTGATTTCTCCTATAGTCATTAGCTTCCATTTGCTCCAATCTAATTCTGAAGCAATGATTCTCCTCATTGAGCTTTTGAGATTCTTTTTCCATCTGGCAAATTCGACTTTTTAACGCATTCTTCTCCTCTTTGCCTTTTTGAGCCTCCTTTGCCATTTGAGTCAGTCTGTTTTTTAAGGTATTATTTTCCTCAGTCAGGCTGTTGACTCTTATTTCATAATTTTCTTGCATTGTTCTCATTTCTCTTCCCAATTTTTCCTCCACTTCTCTTATCTGCTTCTTAAGGTCCTCTATGGCTTGTAACCAGCTTATATTTTCCTCTGAAGCTTTTGGTGCAGGAGTTCTGACTTCACTGTTTTCCTCCTGTTCCATGCTTTGCTCCTTTTTGTCACCAAAATAGGAGTCTAACATTGGAATCTTCTGTCTTCTTTGTTTCCTTTGCCTGGTCATGTTGCCCCTCAGTCACTTGACCCCTGGGCTTTTTGCCACAGTAGGACTCTGCCACCAGACAGGGGAGCTTTTGTCCCAAACGCTGGAGATTTCTCAGCTGCCGGAGGTATTAGATGGGTGCCCTCTCTGAGGTCTCCACATGCTCTGGCAAGCTGGACACACACCCCAGGACCTCTACCCTAGACTGCAATCCAGATCCAAGCAGGTTAAAGCAAGAGCGATTACCCCTCTGATTGGTGCTTGGTCCCCCTACACTCTGCAGGCCAGTAGCTGAAGCTGCTACATGGCACTGGCTGGCTGTGCCTGTGTCTCAGTGGCTTCTCTCCCCGGGGGTAAAAGCCACGCACTCCCACTTACTGGTCCCAAAGTCCAGACTGCACTGGCCTCTCACTTTGTCTTTCGCATCTATGTGTTGATAAATCTGGAAACTGCCACAGCTGCTGCTGATCTGGAGTCCCTCTGGCTGGTGGCTGGTCAGGCCTGCCCTGGGGCTAAAGCCTCAGCGTGGGGGCTGGGCTCCGCTCCCAGAGTGCTGTGCTGGCCGATTCCTGCCGGCCTGCCGGGCTGTCCTCAGCAGGAGGTTAGCTTCTCTGTGTCATTTTGTGGGTTCTGCAGCTCCAGAGTTTGTTTAGAGTCCCCTTTTTATATGGATTGGGGAAGGTGGAAGCCAGAGTGGTGGGAAGGTCGTGCTTCTACTGCGCCATCTTGGCTCCGCCCCCCCAAGTGGTAAAAACTATTTTCATCATAATACTAAGATTGCTTATTAAAATACTCCTCCCTTTTCCAACTCCACATCTGTCTGAGGGTAGATTTTCCTTCATGTTCTTCAACCAAAACACAGATTGAATGCAGAAGCAGATATGGAAATACATATCTTTTATTAATACCCAGTCATTAAAGAGATGTGCAAAAATTTCTGAAACAATGTCACTCTCCTTACTAAATTTTATTATTTTGGAAACACATAGTTATTTTCACAAAAATATGTTGTTTACGTTAACATGTAAATGGGTTTATAAGTATGTTTTAATGTCTAATGTGGTAAATATTGATGGATATAACACATAGAAACAAAAGCTCTTAAAACAGTTCTCTGATATGTGGCAGTAAAAAATATTTCCAAGAATGCCACCTTAGCTATTGTGAGGTCAAAGAAATATATAACAATTACAGAGAAGGTATTCTCCATTGTACTTTTTATTATGAACCTATCCTGAGGCTCTGAGGTGTGGGTGGGCTGGAGGTGGGGTTGGATTTTAATAGAAAGTTTGAGAACTACTGTTGTAACTGAACTAGACCCACCTGCCTCTAAGCCCCATTCTCTATTACACCATCTTGGCTATACACTTTCTACAAGTCACTTAGCCTCTGTCTACCTCAGTTTTTCATCTGTAAGATAAGTACAAAATTAGTTCCTATCTCCCAGGATTATTGTGAGGATAAAATGAGATAATATTTGTCATGCACTTTGTGACCTTTGAAGTGCTATAAAAAATTCCAGTTATAATATCATCATCATCATCATCATTTTATCTATGTATTTGTCTTATTTTTTCTGCTTGATTGTAAATTCTGTGAGAACAGTGACCATATCTATGCAACAGGAGCATATTAAATGTTATCTGCCAAGCCCTGCAGTAGATCCTGGACATTTAAATACAAAAAGGAAATCGTTTCTGCCTTCTAGGTGCATACAGTCTATAGGGCTATTCATCTGAGATGAATAGGATGTTGTTAACTCAGGGTCTGGGAACTTTAAAAATATATATTTTGATAACTATATTTTAATTTAATTGGTTTCCTTTGTAATTGCATGTGTATTATTTTATACATTTAAAACTGTTATTCTGAGAAGATACAGATAGACTTCCTAAGACTTCCAAAGAATTATTACATTAAAAAAAGGTCAAGAACCCCTAAGTACAATGTTTTGTATGTAATAGGTATTGGGTGAGATGCATTCTGAATGAATGTTTCTAGGAGGCGCTGAGACACTAAAACAATGCTGAGCATTTCAGGCTCTGTGATGGGGTGGGGCAGATATTCTGGTCAGGAATTATCCCTAGACAACCTAAAATCAAATAATGTGGGTAGCCACCTTTGCTGCCTGCCTTGAGGTTGGGAAGTTAGGAGTGTCGAAGATCCCAAGGTACCCAGTACATCCCAATCTGCTGGAGTAGTTTGGAATGATGGTGGGGCAGATGGGGGCAGGTGGCCTGAAGGAAATTGTGTGGTTTCACCAGGCACAGCACCTGTCATATCTTGTCTTCTTTTCATAACTTCAAAGATATGAAAGTCATAAAACTAAACCCGAGTGGGGTCAGGAGTCGCTGGCTGTTTGGATCGATGTTTAGTCATGTTTTGCTTCATTACCCTGGCACACACATCTCTTTGGCCCCATCGGAGCTCTCCCCAAATTAATATTATTCAAATGAGGCAGATGAGACAGAGCTGAAGAGATGACAACTATCAACCCTCCTACCCACTGCTTGGAGCCTCAGGACATGCTTAAAATAAAAAGTACAATGGAGATTACCCTCTCTGTAATTGTTATATATTTCTTTGACCTCACAATAGCTAAGATGGCATTCCTGGAAATATTTTTTTTACTGCCATGTACCAGAGAACTGTTTTAATGAACACCACAGGGTTTACTGATCACTCTTAATGAGCAAGGACCAAGTGTCCTGCAGGTAAATTGCTACCCATCTTTAGGAACAAGCCGATGGATGATGGCGAGGTAGGGAGTGATGGAGGTGTATGTACTTCTGCAAACTAGAAAACAAATATATCAATGTCCTTAATATTATCTATAATGGACACTTCAGGAGCCAGCCAAGACTCCGCCGTACCACTGCTTCAGCTCTTTCCAATCAATAACCTCAGTTACACTGAGATTTACTGGCTCCTATAAACAGTTGCAGGGGTAATATTCAAAGAAACTAAAGTCATCTCAGCAAACAAAACAAAAAAAGAAAAGCAAAAAGACTCAGTTGTGCACACTTCGAATTTCTCTTGGTTTCTTCTTCAAGCTGTTTTGATGCAACTTGATTGAGATGTTGCAATGTTCCATCTGAGCATATGTATGTGTTACCTTATACATCTATGTGTATAAGCATACACGTTGTAAATCGATTATTTTTTTTTTAAAGTGAGGGCCAGCGACCCATGAGAAAAAATTAAAGACCAGTAGGTTAATAACAGTAATGATAATTGGCATTTATAAGGTTGCAAAGTGCTTTTGTACCCATTATCTCATTTGAACCTCACAACACTCCTGCTATTTTTAGTCCTTGTGTTTCTGATTACTAGGCATGTTTTGGAAGCAGATGTTTTTGTTCTTGTCCTTAGAATTTTATCTTTGACATATTCTTTTCATCTTGGGCTGACTTTTCCATAGATTTTAGGGCAAGAGATCTAATCTAACCTTTCTTCTAAATTCTTTATAATCTGTTCTTCCAAAGCTATTGTGTATTACAGACTATTACTACTTTTCTTCCCCTTTACCACAAATTCTGAGATCTACGGTCCCCAAAGTTCTCTTCATTTGTTTTGGAAGTTAGTACTTCTTTAATAGAACAGCTAGGTGATGCAGGGGATAGATTGCTGGGCCTGAAGTTAGGAAGATGAGTCTTCCTGAGCTTAAATATGGCCACAGACATTTACTATCTGTATGACTGACTCTGGGCAAGACACTTAACATTGTTTGCCTCAGTTTCCTTATCTGTAAAATGAGCTGGAGAAGGAAATGGTGCACAACTCCAGTTTTTCTGTCAAGAATTCCCCCTCCCCCCATGGAGTCAAAAAGAGTTGGATACAAGTGAAATGATTGAACAACAGTAATGTATTCAATGGACAGATCCATTAGGGAAGGACAGTTGTTCTCATCTTTTTCTTCACATTTTGAAGAATAAAATTATTTTTTTAAGGCAAGTAAAAAGTATTATCTTCTTTGTATTATTAGAGAGAAAGTTCTGGCATAGTTGAATCCATTATTATTGTATCATATTTCAGTTCCAGGTTTGTGCTATATTTTAGGAACTTATCCCTTTTCTTCTCCTAGTTAGGCTATCACAATCAAACAATTGGAAAGTGGGAAGGGGGCTCAAAGGTCGCTTAGTTCAAGTTGTAATTCCTTTTTAAAACACCACTAACAAGTAGTCATCCAGCTTTCACTTGAGAACCTATGGCGTAGGAAACCACCCTACTTCCATTCCACTTTGTAATAACTTTAATTGTTGCTTTTTCCTTACCTCAAGTCCAAATTTGAGGTATATATCTATAAGACCATTGATTTTTTTTCTTCTCTTGGCTTACTCAAAGGCCCTTTCTCACACTTTTCAACTTCTAGTTGTACATTTCCTCACATGAATATATCTTCTTGATAAGCAATGCTACTCAAATTCTCTTTAATCTGTGCCTTTTAAAACAGATACCTACTTCAAACAAAATACCTTTCCATAGCCATATATTCATTGAGAGTCCCATTTTATCATGTTTCATTGATACCTATGAAATCTCTAGTTCACTTTGTTTATTACCTACAATTACATATTTATCTATTGATATCTGAGGTCATGAATTTATTATAGCTTCTCTTTTTTGGATGTTGAATAGGATCATGGATCTAGAACTGAAAAGGACTTCTGTGACCCTCTTGTCTAACTCACTCATTTTAGAGGTGAGAAAAATGGAGAAGTGACTTCCTAAATGTCACACAGATAGCATCACAGATGAGATTTGGACTCAGGTACTCTGACTGAAGTGCTTTTTCTATTGCCTCTGATTTTTCTTATGAATTATTGAACCTCTTTACGGATGGTCTTTTTCTTATGTCATACCTGTCAATCTTTATGATACTTCTCCTGATTGGTATATGTGTAGTTTTCTCCACCTTCCCCCTCCATCTCAGTCATCAGATTCACAAGTTTCCAGACAATTATATTGAACTAAGCAGTCAACATGCCTACTATGTGACAAGTTCCATGGGATACAAAGAAAGAAGAGGAAGAATAACTCCCCTCAATGAGCTTACATTTTATTGGGGGAAGACAAGGTCATGGACAAATAACTATAAAATATATATGAAATGCAAAATAATTTTGGAAGGGAGTGTAGCGGCAAGCACCCCAAGTGTCCTCAGGGTTTGCAGCTACCACAGGTTCTTGGATCTGCTTTGATAAAGGAAAGCAACTCAAAATGGGTTAACAAGCTTACTTTAATCAGTCAGACATATATCGTTTACCTTGTTCAGGGGAAAAAGGTCAGCACCCCAAACTTCAAAATATACAGATAGAATTATCAAGACATTAACAGATCAAGCAGACAGCTTTCCAAACTGTCCAACCATTACATCCATACCCAGTCAACATCTGGGTTTCCACATCTGGGTTTTTCAAAGCCGGGGGACTCTCAACAACGGCTTCCCAGAATTCAGATCAAATCACAGAACACTTCTCAAAGTGAGTCCCAAAACAAAGCTACACATCAGGGCTTATATAGCCTTCTCCTGGCTCAGAGAATGTAACAACCTTATTGACTCACTGGCCAATCAAGAAGTATCTACTGAAAAATAAGCCTCCCTCTCCAGGCTTCAGGTGCATTTTAGCCTAGGGGCAGGGAAGATCTTCCAAATTTGCATTCCCATTACAGGGAGCAAGAACCACTAAAACTTGGGAGAAGCAGGAAAGGTCCCCTATTGGAAGTGTCACTTAAGCTTGTCCTTGAAGGAACATGGCAGACAGCCTAGGAAAAGGAGTGGAGGGAGGAGATGGAATGTCGCCTATAGAGAACAGAAAACAGGTCAATTTGTCTGGAACCTAAAATGAGTAAGGTGGAGTATCAAAATAGTTGGTCTGAAAAGATATGGTGGAGCCATGTTTTGGAGGGCTTTACATGTCAAAGAGAGGAGTCTGAATTTTAACTTAAAGGCAATGAGGAGTCATTGAAGTTTCTTGAGCTGGGAAGTGATATGGTCAGACCTTAAACCTTAGGAATGGTCATTTGATAGCTGAACAGAGAATAGACTGGAGAAGGGAGAGGTCAGATGTAGGGAATCTAAATAGCAGGTTGCTGCAGCTGTTGAAGTGAGAGCTGATGAGATCTTGAACTAATATCTTTCAAAATTTCTTTGTATTATTCACACTTATGGGTCGTAATTTCATTATAGTATCCCATTTCATAAATGTATCTGTGTATATTTAGCCATTCCTCTATTGTTTCACATTTAGCTTGTTTTCAGGTATCTTTGTTGTTGTTGCAATTTTATGTAATGACTTTTGTGAAAATCTCTGAATAAATGTCTCATTTTTGTTTATTTTTGATAAAATCTTTGAGAAATATTTTAATAAAACCTATTTTAACAATGCTAGGATTAATGGGTCAGTTTGAATGATTGTTTTTGTAACTTTTACTACATACTTCCACATTGCTGTCCAAAAAAGCAAACTTGTAAAAGTTTGCAATTCCACTAGCAATGAATGAGTACACATATTTTTACTACAACTTAACTAGTATCTAATAAATTCATCATTTGATATTGTATGTCACAGTTTCACACTTTATATATATTTTCCCCTACAACTTCAGGGCAGGGACAATACCTTACCTACACTTTTGTGTTTTCTAACAGTAAACTAACAGTACCTTCAGTGTACCTATCAGTGCTCCATACAAAGAGGGCACTCAAGTGCTTATTGAATGAAGTAGAAAAGGATAAAGGTAAAAAAGCAAGTCAAGAAAGAGAGGAGGAAAGGAAACATAAAAGAGGTGAAGGAAAAAGGTGAGGGAGGGAGGAAAATGGAGAAAAGTGTGGAATAGACGAGAAAGATAGAAAGGAATAGGGACAAGAAAAAAGGAAGGAGTAAGTAGAGGAGTTAAATGAAAATGGTGATTCTGGGGGTCAAAGTCACACTTTACCTTCTTCCCAAGCTTTCCAAGAACCAGCCCAATATCTGAGGGAAAGTCAGAGAAGATGTGTCACAGGTTCTAGAATAGTTTTTATACATTCAATGATAAACTCACAAAATTGACCATCTTTTTATCTTACACTATTCTACCTCATTCTAGACCTTCACTCAGCCCATCATTCTTATACCTCAAGCTAGGATTTTAAGTAGTCTTCATATTTTTCTTGAACATTGTAATGAAATGATGAAAGTAATATTTTTGGTAAATTAGTCTGGAGATGGTGAATAGGATAGATTGGAGAGAGGAAACTCTGGCGGCCAGGAGATCAGTGATAAATCCATGTAGAAATGTTCATCATGCAGTTACTCAGGCCTAGAACTCCTGGGTGAGATTAGGACTTGATATATAGAGGATTGGAGGGCAACTTGGTGGTGTAGTGGATAGAGAGCTGGGCCTGAGGTCAAGAAGGCTCATCTCTAGTTCAAATCTGACTAGGCAAGTCACTTAACCTTGTTTGCCTCAGTTTCCTCATCTGTAAAATGAGCCAGAGAAAGAAATGGCAAACAATTCCAGGATTCTTGCTGAGAAAAATCCCAAAATGGGGTCATGAAGAGTCAGACATGACTGAAACAATTGAACAACAATAAAATGCAGATTTGGGAGTAATCTGTATATTGAGATAATAAGTGAAATCTTTAGAGTAGATAAGATCATCAAAGGGGAAAATATAAAAAGAGAAGAGGGTAGGATTGAGGACTGAACCTTGGTGATATCAACACCAAGGAGGAAGAGCAGGGTTTCTTTACTGTTTCTGTGTCATGGACCCCTTTGACAGTCTGTCTAAGCCTATGGACTCCTAAGAACAATGTTTTTAGATGCATAAAACCACATAGGATTACAAAGGAAACCAAAGATTAGTGAAAATAAAAAGGTAATTTTCCCCATCCAAGTTCATGGACCCCATGAAATCTACCCATATTAAGCATTCTGAGGTAGGAGGATGATAAATAAGGGAAGACTAGAGGGCACAGTCAGAAAGGGGGAGGGAGAAACAGCAGTGAGTAATGTCACAGAAGGGAGGGATGATCAATAGTGTTATGTCCTGCAAGAAGGTTAAGGAGGATAAGAAAGGAGAAGAGGTCATTGGTTTTAGCAATTAAGAAGACACTGGTGAACTTGAAAAGATAAATTTCAATAGAGTGGTGGTATTAGAAGTAGATAATTACAAGGGATCTCTAGGAGGAAGGAGGTAGGAAAGAAGAGGATGCACTAAGTGTAGATTAATATCTCCAGAAATCTAGTAGTAAAGGGGAAGGTAGGAGAGACACAACGATAGTTCAAGGGGGTGGCAGGTTCAAGGGAAGATGTTGTTTGTTGGTTTTTAAAGACAGAGAGGAGAGAGAACATGTTTGTGGGCGCTGGTGAAGGAGCCAGTCGAAGGGGAGAAATTAGTGATAACAAAGAGAAAAAACAGAGACAGAAAATGATTGACAGAACAAAGTCTTAGAGAAGATGGAAGGGGACAATGGATCACAGTAAGACAATGCGTGCAAGGATAGAGGAAATTGGTAAAACATGGAAGACAGGTTCTGAAAGACCTCAGAGCAGATAAGTGAAATTTATTAAACTGGTTAAAATATGAATAACCTAATTCTCTGAGGCAGATTGGAGTGAGAGTGGAAGTGTAGACCTGAGAAATTTTGAAACAACTACTATGAAGAGTATAATAAAGTCAATCAGAGATGGAAAAAAATGTAAAATAATTCAGTTAAGGGCATTTTTAGGGGACTTACTTAACATGGGTTTGTGATTTCATCCAATAGTACTCAGCAGTCTGTGAATAAGAAGGAAGACAGATAGTGGGTGTGACTCAGCATGAGCAAGGGAGGAAGAGTGAAAGGATAAGAGATTCAAGGGTGGAGGATAGTTCCTTACTGAAATGTCTAACAAAAGGATCAAGATTAGAAAGAAGGGAGTAAAGGCAGAACAAAGGTGATGAGCTGGGAGAAGAGAAAAGGATCATGAACCTGGGCATCATGAGAATGAAGAAAATGTTCAGGAAGAATGAAGCATAAGTGGGTTAGAAGAACAGAGAAGGGGATTTCAGATTTCTGCTTTGAGGTGTGGAAGTAGTTTCTGGCGATGGCCAAGTTGAAGGCATGACCATTTCTGTGCAAAGTAGAGGTAGAGTGGAGATGGTCATGAGAATTGAGGAGCTTGGTGGCCTGGGGATGCCAGTTCATAAATAATTGTACAAATCCTTGAATCCCTACTTGCACTGAAATTCTGGTACAACAGCCTCCTGGCTTCTGTCTTTGGCCCTGTCCTGTAGCCTTCTCCAGTTGTCAGGGTCAGGAAACTGGCCTTGGACAAGACCCCACCAGGTATCTCTTGACTTTCATGGACCCTGACCAGGGTCTTCTCTATGTTTATTAGGCACCGAGACACCATTATTTCTGGACGTGGCTCCTCTTGCTCCTGTCTGATGTGAGACAGGTCTCTTAGGACACAGATTACCTCCTGCCATGCCGTTGGATCTGAAGGGACAAGTTTGAACAGTCTAATCACATGCTTCCATCAACAGACCTCTCTTTCCACAAATACCCTACCTGGTTACATTTTTCCATAAGCATACTCTTACTGTCTTAGACTCTTCCTATTCCCGTGATTCTAAAGCCTTGGCTACTAATGCGCAATCCCCTTTCCACACCCTTGGTTGCCCCCTCTCTTACTCCTATCCTCCTTAAGTTTCTTCCTCAATATCCCACTTCAGATCTTCCTTCCTCTTTTCCTATGCCCTCCAGATGTCAGTTCCATAATAAATTTCCTTTCACCTTAAACCTTTTTCCTTCTTATTCCTTCCACTTTCTGGCACCGCCTGAGACATGGTTCTCTCCTGATGACAATGTTTCCTTCACCACCATTTCCACTGCTAGTTGTTCTTTCTCTCATGCCTTCTCTCCTCATCCCCACACTAGTGAAGGTGGAAGAATTAAAATTTCACTTTCTATTGTTACTTCCAGACTCTCCCTCTACCATCATCTACACCATCACTCAGCGCCTTCTCTTCCTTTGAGGTTCATACCCAATCCACATTATGTGCTGGCCATCCTGTCACTCAGGTTGTCACCTGGTCTACATCCTGCTGGATGACCTATTACACCCCTGGACATTGTTCTTTCCTAAATGAGTTCAGTGCCTGACTTATAGTCTTTATGATGCTCCCTCAGATACCCTAACTTCTCAGTTCATCGATCTACTCAATTCCCATAACCCACTCCCCCTATATTTCTCCTCCTCTTCTAACCTAAACTCCTTGAAAAAGCCATCTGCATTAGAAACCTCCACTCTCTTATCACTACTTTCTAAGCCCCTTCAATCTGCTCCTAACCTCATCATTCAACCAAAACTGTACTCAGCCAAATTAATAATGAACTCTTTATTTCCAAATCTAATGGCTTTTTCTCAATCCTCCACTGTCCTGTCTCAAAGCTCTTTTACTTGATACTTTCTTGTTTGATCATCTCATGAGCTCCCATGATTTCAGTGATCATATCTATCCAGATGATCCCTACATCTCTATATCTAGCCCCAATATCTCCTCTGAGATAGTGTCATATCACAAACTACTTTTTGAATGTCTTGACCCAGATATAATATAGGCATCTCAAATACAACATGTTTAAAACAGAGCTCTTTTTCTCCCCAAACCTTCCTCTCTTATAAAATTCACTCTTACTGATGGTCCACCATAATTGTTCAAGTACCCAAGCCTACAACCTTGGTATCATCTTCAACTCACTCCACATAACTTAGACACTCCCTTGTTGTTTCTACCTTCACAACAGTTTTCATGCACACACACACACAAATATATAAAGATAAGGTAACAGACACCAAGGTCCTCTCTCAAGCTGAAATGCCAAACATCCAAACTCTACTGTAGAGAGGGCAACTCCAGTGAGCTGGCCACATTGTCTAAATGCGAAAAGTACATTTGCCTAAAAGACTATTTTGTGGAAAACTCACACAAGGCAAGTCCTTATAAAGAAGTCAGAAGTCATACAAGGACACTCTTAAGGTCTCTCTGAATAGCTTTAGTATTGATTGTGAAACATGGGAGATGCTGGCATGCCCATACCAAAGAAGGGACTATACTCCATGAGCAAAGCAGAATAGCAGTAGCACAAAAGAAATGTGAGATGAGCAAATCTAGAAACATCTCCATCCCAAATATTCAAAGGAACTGGTTGTGTCCAACCTGTGGTAGAGACTTCTGAGCTCTTATTAGACTGATCAGCCACAGTTGAACACATTGTATCCTGACCTCAACATTGTGATGTCTTCGGTCCACTTCCAGTATGAAGGACAAACAATCTATATGTGCATGTACACACATATGTACATTATGTATACATGCTAGGAATATGTATATGTGTGTATATATACACACACAAGAACTATTGTTAACTTAGTAAGATTTAGGAATGGATTGTGTTGAGTAAGATACATATATATGTAAATACATAAATTAAATATGTATATTATACACATAGATACACACTTATATATGTGTATATATCTATATCTATATATACATCTATTTCTCACAGCCTAAATCAGGGTCTTACCATCTCTTATCTGGGTTAATTTATTTCCTTATCTCAATATCTCAACTCTCTTTCCACTCTAATCCATCCTCTGCTTAACGGCCAAGGTAATCTTCCTAAAGCACAGGCAGGCAGACAGGTAACAAATATTTATTATACACTTACTATGGGCCAGGACCCGTGCTTAAGTATTAGGGATACAAAGACAT
This sequence comes from Petaurus breviceps papuanus, assembly GCF_028583685.1. Classification (NCBI taxonomy): domain Eukaryota; kingdom Metazoa; phylum Chordata; class Mammalia; order Diprotodontia; family Petauridae; genus Petaurus; species Petaurus breviceps. The sequence goes on along the minus strand of NW_027185754.1, from coordinate 9,444,507 downwards.
TCAGTTCTGCCATACGGTTGTGGTAAAAACATGAATTTGTTCCAACAAGAATGGTGTATAAGGTAATAATTTAAGCAGAATTCTTATTCCCAAGTTTGCTTATGCCCAATTTCATCTGAGAAACCAGAAAGACAAAGAACCATACCTAACCACATCTGCTATTATAACTTTCTGTCAGATTTCACATAAACTTTCTTCCAACATTTCACAATAACTCACAAGCTATAAAAAAGCACTTTCTGAGGTCCACTTCCACAAGACAACTTCAGGTCTTTTCTGGGGAAAGTGCCATATTTATTGTACCTCTCCTAGTTTAGTAGGAGTTATGGGAGGAGTTGGCCCCACACCCATACACTCCACCCCCATATCTCTCCTTCCCCTATTTTCCACCATAGTCTCAAATTGCTCTACTGAATTGGTTGAATCAGTTTACAACTCCACCAATAGTGCATTAGTGTCTCAATTTCCCCATATCCCTTCCAACATTTGTAATTTTCCTTTTCTGTTATATTCGCCAATCTAATCAGTGTGTGTGGTATCTCAAAGCTGTTTTAATTTGTATTTCTCCAAGGAATAGTGATTTAAAGCATTTTTTCACATGACTATAGATAGATTTGATTTCTTTGTCTGAAAACTGTCTGTTCATATCCATTTTACCATTCATCAGTTGGGGAGTAACTTGTACTGTTATAAATTTGACTCAGTTCTGTATACATTTGAGAAATGAGGCCTTTATCAGGGATACTTGCTGTAAATATTTTTTTCCACAGTTTTGATTATCATGTATTTCCCTCCATCCTATTCCCCCCTTTTATCCTTCTCTCTCTCTCTCTCTCTCTCTCTCTCTCTCTCTCTCTCTCTCTCTACCTGTCTTTCCTCAAAAGTATTTTGCTTCTGGCTACTATTTCCCCAAATCTGTTCTCTCTTCTATCAGCCCCTTCTTCTCTTATCCTCTTCCTCTCCTACTTTCCTGTAGGATAAGATTGATTTCTATGCCTAATTGAGTGTGTATATTATTCCTACTTTGATTCAATTCTGATGAAAGTAAGGTTCAAGTGATCCAACCGGCCTCCCCCATCTTCCTCTCCACTGTAAAGGCTCTTTTGTGCCTCTTTATATGAGGTGATTTACCCCACTCTACCTCTTCCTTCCCCCTTCTCCCAATGCATTCCTCTTTCTCAATCTTTAATTTCATTTTTTCAGATATCCCATCATATTCAACTCAAACCTGTGACCTCTGTTTATGTATATGACTTCTAACTGCACAAATAATAGGAAAGTTCTTAGGAGTTCTAAGTGTCATCTTCCTATGTAGGAATGTAAGCAATTTAATCTTATTGAATTCCTTATGATTTAATGTTCAGGTTTACCTTTTTATTCTTCTCTTGTGTCTTGTATTTGAAAGTCAAATTTTCTACTCAGCTGTAGTCTTTTCATCAAGAATGCTTGGAAGTCCTCTCTCTCTCTGTTCATTGAATATCCAGTTTTCCTCCTTGAGGATTATACTCAATTTTGGTGGGTAGGTGACTCTCAGTTGTAATCCTAGCTCCTTTTCCTTCTGGAATATAATATTCCTAGTCCTCCAGTCTTTTAAGGTAGAAGCTGCTAAGTTTTGTGTTATCCTGACTGTGGCTCCATTATATCTGAATTGCTTCTGACTATTCACAGTATTTTCTCCTTGACCTGGGAGCTCTGGAATTAGGCTATAATATTCTTGTCAGTTTTCATTTTGGGATCTCTTTCAGGAGATGATCAGTGAATTTTTTCAATATCTCTTCTAGTCTCTTGTTTTAGAATATCAGAGCAGTTTTCTTTGATAATTTCTTGAAAGAGGATGTCTAGGCTCTTTTTTTGATCATGGCTTTCAGGCAACCCAATAATTCTTAAATTATTTCTCCTAGATCTATTTTCCAGGTCAGTTGTTTTCCCAATGAACTAGTTTACATTTTCTTCTATTTTTATTTTTTTATTTTGTTTTTATTGCTTCTTTATGTTTTGATGTTTCTATTTGCCCAAATTCTAATTTTTAAAGAATCATTTTCTTCATTGAGCTTTTTGCATTTCCTTTTTCTTTTTCCCAATCCTACCTAAAAGAAATTATTTATTTTAACTTTTTAAAATTAATTTATTTTTAGTCCTCAACATTCACTTCCACAAGATTTTGAGTTCCAAATTTTCTTCCCATCTCTCCCCTCCCCCCATCCCAATATTCTGTTTACCTCTTCCCCCAATCTGCCCTCCATTCTATCACATTCTTCTCTTTTCTCCTTCTATTTTCCTGTAGGGCAAGATAGATTTCTATACCCTATTGCCTGTATATCTGTTTACCAGTTGTATGTAAAAACAATTTTCAACATTTGCTTTTAAAACTTTGAGTTCCACATTCTCTCCTGTACTCTTTTCCTACCCACCATCATTGAAAAGGCAAGCAATTCAATAGAGGTTATATATGTGTAGTCATGCAAAAACACTTCCATAATAGTCATGTTGTGAAAGACTAACTACATTTCTGTTCAACCTATCCCCCCATTTATTCTATTCCCTCCTTTGACCCTTCCCCCCCTCAAAAGTGTTTGCTTCTGATTGCCCCTCCTTCATTTGCTCTTCCTTCTATAATTTCCTTCCCCCCATAGCATTCCCCCCCTACTTTCTTGTAGGATAAGATATTCATACCCAATTGGATGTGTATGCTAATCCCTCCTTAAACCAAATTCAATGAGAGTAAGGTTCACTCATTCCCTCTCACTTCCCCCCTCTTCCCCTCCATTGTAAAATCTTTTTCTTTTTTCTTTTATGTGAGATAATTCATCCCATTCTACCTATACCTTTCTCCTTCTCAAAGTACAGTCTTCTCTCACCCCTTAATTTTATTTTTTAGATATCATACGTTCATATTCAACTCACCCTGTGCCCTCCGTCTGTCTATCTGTCTGTCTGTCTATCTACCTATCTATCTATCTATCTTCTCTCCATCTACCCTAATGCTGAGAAAGGTCTCATGAGTTACAAATATCATCTTTCCATGTAGGAATGTAAACAGTTCAATGTTAATAAGTCCCTTATAATTTTTCTTTCCTATTTGCCTTTTCATGCTTCTCTTATTCTTGTATTTGAAAGTCAAATTTTCTATTCAGCTCTGGTCTTTTCATCAAGAATGCTTGAAAGTCCTTTAGTTCATTGAATATCCATTCCCCCTCCCCCCCCAAAGTATTATAATCAGTTTTTCTGGGTAGGTAATTCTTGATTTTAATCTTAGCTCCTTTGCCTTCCCCCCAAAATATCATATTCCAAGCCCTCTTATCTCTTAATGTAGAATTTGCTAAATCTTGTGTTATCCTGATTGTCTTTCCACAAAACTTGAATTGTTTCTTTCTGTCTGCTTGCAATATTTTCTCCTTGACCTGGGAACTCTGGAATTTGGCTACATTATTCCTAGAACTTTTCCTTTTAAGATCTCTTTCAAGAGGCAATTGGTGGATTCTTTCAATTTCTATTTTACCCTTTGGTTCTAGAATATCAGTGCAGTTTTTCCTGATAATTTCTTGAAAGATGGTGTCTAGGCTCTTTCTTTAATCATGGCTTTCAGGTTGTCTAATAATTTTAAAATTCTCTCTCCTGGATCTATTTTCCAGGTCAGTGGTTTTACAATGATACATTTCACATTGTCTTCTATTTTTTCATTCTTTTGGTTTTGTTTTATAATTTCTTGATTTCTCATAGTGTCATTATCTTTCATTGGCTCCATTCTGATTTTTAATAAATTATTTACTTCAGTGAGATTTTGAACCTCCTTTTCCATTTGACCAATTTTGCATTTTAAGGCATTCTTCTCCTCATTGGCTTTTTGGACTTCTTTTGCCATTTGGGTTAGTCTATTTTTAAGGTGTTATTTTCTTCAACATTTTTTTTGTATCTCCTTTAGCAAACTGTTAACTCACTTTTCATGATTTTCTTACATCACTTTCATTTCTCTTTGCAATTTTCTCTACTTCTCTTCCTTGATTTTCAAAATCCTTTTTGAGCTCTACCACAGCCTGTGAACTATTCATATTTTTCTTGAGGCTTTGGATGTAGGAGCTTTGACTTTGTTGTCTTCTTCTGGTTGTATGTTTTGATCTTCCTTGTCACCAAAGTAAGATTAGTCTGATTTTTTTCCCTGCTGTTTTCTCATTTCTCCAGCCAGTTATTTGACTTTTTAGCTCTTTGGCAAGGTAGGACTCTGCTTCCAGTGTGGGAAGTGTACTGTCCCAAGCTTCAGGGTTTTTGTGCAGCTATTTTCAGAGATTCTTCTTGGGACCTGTAAATTTTCAGCTCTTCCAAGGTGTTATGATGAACGGAAAGGTGTTTACTCCTCTCCTGGCCTGTGCTCAGGTCTGAGAGTGACCACAAGCAGTCTTTTCTGCCTTGGAACTGTGAGGAGGGTTCCTTCTCCACTGCTGCCACAAGTTCTGCCACACCAGTGCTCCTCCTCACCCCAGGACCAGGACCTAGGACAGATCAAAGCATGGGCAAAGCAAGAGAATCCTGTCTCTGTGCCAGCAAAGAGATCCCTGCAATCCCTCTCTGATCAGCTGCTCAATTCCCTCCATCATCTGTGGGCTGAGAGCTCCAGAAGCAACTGCTGCCACTGTCACCAACTCCACCCTGGGGCTGGGACTAGGGCTGCACCCTGCTCCTCTCTCACCCAAGTCTGACAGATCGTTCCTATTGACCTTCTAAATTGTCTTTGATGTTTGGGATTGAGAAGTCTGGAAATCACCATAGCTACCACTAATCCAGTGCCCTCAGGCTTGCTCTGGCCCATCTGTGCTGGCATGGCCCATGCTGGACTGCACTCTTCTCTCAGACTAGTGCAACAGACCTTTCCTGCCAACCTTCAGGTTGTCTTGGGCTGGAAATTTGTTTCACTCTGTCATTTTGTGGGTTTTGCTGCTCTAGAATTTATTTAGAGTCATTTTAAAAATAGGTATTTGAAGGGATTTAAGGGAGAGCTCAAGCAAGTCCTTGCTTTTACTCCAACATCTTGGCTCTGCCCCCCAATTCTCCTTTTTAAGGGCTTCTCTTCTTCAGTGATTTTTTTGTACACCTTTTTTTCCCCCCATTTTGGCCAATTCTTCTTTTTAGTGTGTTCTTCTCTTCATTAGGTTTTTGTGCCTCTTTATCATTTGGTCTATTCTGTTTTTTCAAGGTGTTATTTTCTTCAGGATTTTTTTTGTGCCTCCTTTTCCAAACTGTTGATTCTTTTTTTCATGATTTTCTTGCATCACTCTCATTTCTTTTCCCATTTTTCTTCTACCTATCTTATTTGAATTTTAAAATCTTTTTTGAGCACTTTCAGGACTTGAGAACAATTCACATTTTTCTTTGAGGCTTTAGATGTAGCAGTTCTGATTTTGTTGTCTTCTGAGTTTATATTTTGATCTTCCCTATCACCATTTCCTCAGCTTATTTCTTGACTTTTAGCTTTATATTAAAGCTGGGCTCTGCTCCCAAGGTTGAGGGGACACTGTCCCAAGCTTTATGTTTTTGTGTAGCTGTTGTCAGAGCTAGTTCTGAGGGGCTGGAGTTCCAAGGCGTCATAATGAAAGGCACATGTTTACTGCTCTCTTAGCCTGTGGTCTGGTCTGTGAGGAACAACAGCAAGCACTCTTTTCCATGCTGGAGCTGTGACCAGGATCCCCATTCGTTTGTAGCCACAAATTCTGGTGTGCTAATGCTTCTTCTTGCCCTGGAACTATGACCCAGGGCTGCAACCTAGATCCAAGTATGGGTAATGCAGCAGAATCCTGTACCCAGTGCCAGCAAAGGGACTCCTGTAAGAAGAGTGAGTAAGGGTGAAAAGTTCCCAGGTGAGGAGGGAAGTTCCCCTGCCAGAGGATGGCAGATTTCACTCTCTTGTCTTCTCTCAAGTTCACAAATGCCACCTATACCCTCTTCTCCCTACCCCTTCCAAGACCTGATCTCAAATTTGTTTCTTCTTTTCCCAAAGTAGGAAGAGCTACAGATCTGGGGGGGGAGTGTTTGGGGAGAGGATGTATATAGCCAGACACAGGTTGTTACATTATAAAATCTTCTTCTTGGTGTTTAAAGCTCTTCATAACCTGGCCCCTTCTTACCTTCCTATTCTTCTTACATTTTAATCTGTCCCATGTACTCTAAACTCTAGTTATTCTGGCCTACCTTCTCTGGCTCCAATATAACATTCTATTTTCCATCTCTGAGGCTTTTCACTGCCTATCTGCCCTGCCTAGAGTATTCTCTCTTCCCTATGCCTCTGAGCTTCCCTGACTTCAGTCAAGATTCAACTCAAATATCACTCTCTTTTTACTTATTTATTTCCTTAAAATTCCATTTTATTTTATTTTCAGTTCCAAATCCCCTTCTTCTCCCTTCCCCTCATCCACCAATTAAGAGGGCAAGAATAATAAAACTCATTACAAAAATGTATAGATAAAACAAATTTCTGCACAAACCATCTTCCCCACCAAAAAAGGTAAGGAAAAGAAATAGAAGAAAATATGCTTCAATCTGCCATCTTGTTTATCAGTTCTCTATGTGGAAGTGAATAGTCTTTTTTCATCATGAGTTCTTTGGAACTGCAGTGGGTCATTGATCAGAGTTACTAAGTCTTTCAAAGTTGGTTCTCTTGACAATATAGCTATCAATGTATACATCATTTTCTTGCATTTACTCCACTTTGAATCATTTCATACAAGTCTTCCAAGGTTTGTCTGAAACAATTCTCTTCACTGTGTCTTAGAGCACAATACTATTCCGTTGCTTTCATATTCTATAAATTGTTCAGGCATTCTCCAATTGATGAACATTCTCTGTTTCCAATTCTTTGCTACCACAAAAATAAACTGCTTTAAATATTTTTGTACATATGGGTCATTTTCCTTTTTCTTTGGTCTCTTTGGGGCATAGACCTAGTAGCAGTATCATTGGGTGAAAGGATATATATCCAATTTAATAACTTTTTAGGGCATAGTTCAGATGGCTTTGCAGAATGACTGGATCAGTCCACAGTTTCACCAGCAGGACATTAGTGTACTTATTTTCCTAAATGTCACTCAGTATCCATCATTTTCATTTTTCATCATCCTAGCCAATCTGATGGGTATGAGGTACTACCTCAGAGTTGTTTTAATTTACTCTTCTCTAATTCTTAGTGTCAAATACTACTTTCTGCAAGAGGCATTTTCTGGTTCTTCTCCCTATGACCCCAGTGCCTTCTATCTGAGATTATCTCTTATTTATTTTTAATATATATTTTATGTACATAGTTACTTGCAGGTTGTCTCCTCCATTAGAATGTGAGGTCCTTGAGAACAGGGACAGTATTTTTGCCCTTCTTGTATCTCTAATACGTAGTACAGTGCCTGGCTCATAGCGCTTAATAAATACTTGTTGATTAACTGCCTACTGTATACCTAATTATTGATTTGTAGTTTCCCCATTAGAAGTCCCCAGGGAGCAGGAACTCTTTTTGTCTTTTTTTTGTATACTCAACATTTAGCACAATTGTTTAAAAAATAATTTTGACTGACTAATACTTGGCTTCCTAGGTCACAATCATTCCCCTTTCTTTCCTTGCATCCAAGGAAACACCTGAGTAGGGAATATTGTCCAAAAAAGATCAACATTTATTTCCAAAGCTTGAAACATTGTGGAGGCAATTGTTGACACATCAAGTTTAATGAGCTGGTGGTAGATTTAGAATGTACTTTTATTAATACTGTACCCTATCTCCCCTTCCCCACCCCCATTCCACATACCATGCTCAGTATCCCAAGTCAATATGATTTGTTTAAGCTTGTTAAGATGACTGACAGTCTAGTTATTACTTCTGCCCTCCAGTGACTGGCCTTCAAGCGGATATTATTAGACCCTCACACTGGCTAGTTTGGGCTTGAAAAACACCCCTCCTTGAGGAAGGTTTATAGATTATGTTTTCTTTTCTGGAAATAATGGACATTTTTATTGTTTTTGAAAAAAAAAATCCCATAATTGGAGCACAAATAGAATGTGCATTTGGCTTTTTAAAAGAATGGTTCTATAAGACAAGGGGGATAATCAAGCACCTTTTAAACTGTACTTATGAATCATACTGTATAACCAGAGTCCAGAGGTTTTCACTCATGCACAGAGTAATGGCTACTGAAACCAAAACTTGGCTTGTTTGCCTAATGGTTAAGGAAGGTGGAACTGAAGATTGACATCTCATTGAGTTAAACAGCTCTTTAAATTGTGGGATGTCATCAAAATCTGGGAGTTCCTCTTAACATAATAATGCTTAACTTCCCCCACCCCACCCCAAGAATAAAGCAGGAGAGGGAGGAGGGGAAGCCCTTTTACTACAAGGCAAAGTTGTGATCTGTGCAGAAAATCAAATCAAAATGGTTTTCAGAAAATTGACAAACTGAGCTAAACTTTATTTAATTTAATTTCAAAAAGGATAGCTCTGGAAATAACATTGTTGGCTATGTGCGCTGGAAAAATCAATGATACAATTTTTGCCTTCTTCCTTTTTACTCCCTTGCCATCCAGCCCCATAATAAGTCATTTTGACTGGCCAAACAACTGGCAATCCTGCTGGTCCCCTTCTGTCTCGTCAGTCTTGGCCCCAGAGGTATCAGAGAAAAGCCTGTAAACTCCTTCTCCTCTACTTGCTGCTGGCCTTGGCTGATTTGCCACTTTTTCTTTACAAATTTGTGACAGCCTCATACACTTTTCCATTCCCTCTTCCTGGCCCCTTTTGGTATGAGTATCAGGTGAGAGGCCCAGGAAGAAACTGTCCCATGCCTTCCCCCTTAGTGCAAGATACAACCAAAACTGTTTCCTGGAAAAAAAGGTCATTAGAAAGTAAGCTCCTTGAGGGCAGGTTCTATCTTGTATTTGTATCTCCAAATTTATTCATTCATGCACTAATACATAATAATTCACACTTCTAAAGCCCTTTAAGGTTTGCAAAGAATGAGGTAACATAGTAAAATAGACAGAGCATTGAAAATGGACTCAAAGGACCTGGGTTCTAATCCCTCATTCAAAGCTTACTCTATGATTTTGGAAAAATCATTTAATCTTCCTGGGCCCCAGTTTCTTCCTCTGGGAAAAATGAAGGGATTGAGCTAGACAGCTTCTGAAATCCATTCCATCCATCTCTGGATCTGTGATTACATGTTTTTCCTTACAACAACTCTATGAGATGGGCAGGAAAATAATTCTTTTCACAAATATGGAGACTGAGACTTGTAGAGGTAAAGCCCATCTGATGTCACTTTCCAAATCGAATGCCAAAACATTACTGGCTAAAACAGGGTCCCGGGGTAGGCCCTGTGCCCTGCATTCTTTCTCACGCCCCTCCCCCCTTTCCTCTCTCCTGAGACCTGATGCTTTGAGAATAGGGAAAGAAAGAGGAGGTAGAAGAAGAAGGTGGGGGTCCCTAGAGTACTTGGAGTGGGTGGGCTAAAACTGAACTCTCTAAAAGGAAGAGGTGGCACACTTCAGCCTGTCTTGGCTTCTGTCTTCATAGTCTGTCTGAAAAAGGCAAGTTTGCTTGGATGTGTGTGCATGAATGTATGCATATATGTAAATCAATCTTTATCTATCTATCTATCTATCTATCTATCTATCTATCTATCTATCTATCTATCTATCTATCTATCTGTTTTGATCACAGAAGGACCCTTAGAGTTATAGTACTTTAACCTCTTCATTTTGCTAGAGTTAAGGAGGGGTGAGGAAGGAGAGGAAGGAAATAAATTATAGACAAGTGACTTGTCCAGGATCATGGTTGAGCTGATATTCAAAGCTTGGACTTGAAACCCTCCACTAAGCTGTGCTAGTGAATGAAAGCCTTGTTTACTCTAGGGACAAGGCAAAGATCTTCTCTCTTTTGGCAGCAGCTCTATTCATCCCTGAGGGATATCTCATGAGACTTTTCAGGTCTCTCTGCTTTTTCCTGGCCTAACCATTTTCGAGACAACTGGCAGGTCAGAGCAGAACTCCAGCCCCAGATGGAGCTGTTGTACGAACACTGAATACTGGGTTAAGCACATTCCAAATAAAGATGGGAAGCCGTCCTGATGTAGGACTGGGTACCGTCCCTGAGAAACTTCTCTATCTCTGGGTAGAATTTGTCATTGAGACTTCCTGCTGTGAATGTAACTTCCAGCTTTAAATCTATGATCTTATGATCCTTGAAGAGAGGCAAGTATAATATACTGGATAGAGATCTGACCATGGAGGCAGAAAGACCTGGGTTCAAGTCCTGACTTTAATACACATTGGCTCTATAAGTCACTTAACTCATGAAATTTTCTAAAACTAAATTGCAAAATTGTTGTCCATCTTGTTGCCAGCAGCAGTTTCTCTACCCGGAATTCTCTTTACTAATGAAATTGAAAGTCTGGATCCAGGAAGGAAAAATCCTTTAATAGAAGCTGGGGTTTCTTCAGAAGCAGGGAGGCACAAGCTATTGATGAAATATAATGTGCACCTACTCAGCTTTGGCAAGCCACTTGAATTCTTAGGGGTAGAGGAGGGTCTCAGTTTCCTCATCTGTAAAGCAGGAATAATTCTTGAACCACTTTTCTCATAGTACTGTGGTGAGTGATAGTGCTTTGTAAAGCTTAAAGCAATATGTACATGAAAAGTATTTTTAAAATGAGAATGTTGAACCAAATGATCTCTAAGGTTCTAGTTGAGTCAAAACATTTGCAGTTTAGCTTAGAGATCATCTGTTCTAGCCCCTTCCTTTTACAGATGAGGAGACCAAGTGAGGTCCAGAGAGTTTCAATGATTTGTTCAAGGTTGCCCAGGTAGCAAAGCCTGAGCTTGAACCCACTTTTATTGGCTCTAAATTCAGTGACATTGAGTTTTTGCCATTTCTGCTCCATACATTTGGTGGTAGAGTGAGAAGATGAGAAGGTGTTGTTTCTGCACCAAGTAAGTGTCCTGTGAAACAATGAAATCTAGGGGGAAGCCTAAAATAACTTATGGGATCTGAAACAAGCTGTCTCCCTCTCCTGGCCTCAGGATATCCAAACATAAAATAAAGAGACCAAGTCCTAGCAATGCTTTGTCTCTTAGGCACGGTGGCTAGAATGAATGCACACTGTAGAGAAGGAGAAACAAGGCAAGGTAGAAGGATTCTTCGAAAATTTGAGATGATTGTGTTTATGAGAAACATGTGATTGGGAATCAGTGTGATGTAGGGCAAAGGATGTTCTCTAGCCCAGTGAGTCAGATGACTTGGCTCATTGGTCATTTACTAATTGGGTGACCTTGGCAGGTTATATCCAAGTTCCCTCATCTGTAAAATGAGGGGCTTGGAATAGGTGAACTCTTAGCTTCCTCCTGGCACCATGATTCTAAACAGACAAGTGGCAGAGGTTCCAGGATGAATTCAATTATTCAAGCATTTGTTGTTGTTGTTAGTCATTTCAATTGTGTCAGACTTTTCATGACTCCATTTGGGATTTTCTTGGCAAAGATACTGGAGTGGTTTGTAATTTCCTTCTCCAACTCATTTTCTAGTTGAGGAAACTGGGGCAAACAGTTGGTGAAGTGACTTGCCCAGAGTCACAGAGGTAATGGCTTAGGTCAACTTTAAAATCAGGAAGATGAGTCTCCCTGACTTCAGACCCAGGACTCTATCCACTGGACTATCTAGCTGCCCCACCAAACACTTAAGAGGCATCTAGAGTAACAGGCTAAGAATCAGAAGAAACTCAGAGCTTAACACAGTACCTTGCACCTATTATGGGCACCTACCATGTGTGCAAAGCACTGTGCTAAACTCTGGGCTTCTTTTGACTATTAGCCTAGGGATCTTTCCAATATTTTCTCCTGAGAGGGTTGCATTAGATGATCTCTAAGGTTCTTCCTAATCCTAACAGTCCAGGTTGAATGAAACATTTCTGGAAATGTTTAGTGGAGGAAAAAATACAAATTGTGTCTACTATGTCAAATTTTTTGTAATTAAAAACCTTGTGAGAATAGATTCAACAAATTCAAATTCAACCAGCATTATTCATTCACGCAAGACTATGTGACTCTAGGGTCATATGCTGGAGATACAAAGACAAAAATGAACAGTCCCTGCTCTTAAGGAGCTTGCATTCTGCTTGGGATGGCTAGAGGTGTGGTATGAACATAAATAAGCATAATGCTACTTTATGGGGGACAAAGGAGATATAGACAAAGTACTCTAGGAAAATTTGAGGAGGGAAAGAACACTTTTAGCTGGTGAAAAGTTGTTAACTTGGGATCCAGCAGCCCCCAATTTTTCTGTAAACTTGCATGGGAAAAGTACATCTTATTTCAATGTAATTGACTTCCTTTGTAATCCTATGTATTTTATTTTCTCCATTTAAACACATTATTCTGAGAAGGGGTTCATAAGCTTCATCAGATTGTCAAAGGGCTCCATGACACACAAAAAGTTAAAAACTCCTGGCTGGGACAGAATGGGGGGAGTCAGGGAAGACTTCATGGAGAAGGTGGCACCTGAGCTAAGACTGGAGGGAAGGTAAGGATTATGGGGATGAAGGAGTTGTATATTCCAAGCATAGCTTAAGTGGACGTGTGGATGTATGGAATGAGGAGGTGACATGTTCAGTGTAGGAAATAGTTTGACTGAAACAGAGTGAATGAGGGGGAATAATGATAATGATGATATGACATAAGGCAGGAATGGTAGTTTGAAGCCAAATTTCAGAAGACTTTTGTTGTCAGACTGAGGAATTGATACCTCATCCTACACATGATGGAGAGCCATTAAAGTTTTTGGAGCAGAGGAGTGATGGGATAAGACTTGGGCTGTAGGACATTATCTTAATAGCTATTCCAAAGCTCTAAGTCTCCATGGACTGAAGGGGGGAGGATCAATTAGGAGGATAGCATGATAGTCTAGATGAGATGTGATGAACGTCTATACTAGACTATTGGCAGAATCATATAACTGCATAGTTGGAAAGGACTTCAGAAAATAAGTCCAATCCACTGACCCCAAAGAATCACATCACACACACACACACACACACACACACACACACACACACACATTTACAAACATCACAGTTTGCAAATCAAAGAGACACTGAGCTGTCTTTGAGAGACGTCTTCTACCTTTCACTTGAAAGTTTTGAGTTACTAAATGAGCTGCATAAACAATTACATATCTTTATATATTTACAGCATCTTCTTGAAGTCTTCCAATGAAGAGGTACCTACAGCTTCATAAAGAAGTCTATGTAATTGTAACGAAATGTTTTTTTTCTTTTATTCAATCAAAATCTGTTTCTAAAATATCTTTCCAGTGCTTCTAATTTTGCCTTCTGGGGCCACAAAGCAAGTACAATTTCTCTTCCATGTAACTGTCTTTTAAACACTTGAAGTCAATGATCATGCTCTGTACCCATTCCACCCCTCTTTTCTTTCTTCTCCCTCTTCAGTGGTTCTTCATTGCCTTTCAGTTAAAATTCAAGCTCCATTGCTTAGTATTCAAAGCCAAGAAAGCTTGAGATCTAGGGGTCTGATTTTTGGGGATGTGTTGGAGGAAGGGGAGATAAATTACATCTCTAAAATAATCAATCTTAGGGCTTGCCTCCAATGCAATTACATTTACCCCTGCCCCTAACATTGCTCTACTTGGCCCCTCCAAATAAGAAAGAGTTCCTTTTGCCCCCTCTCCTTTTTATATGGAATAGGATAGAGGGAGTCTTGAAGGAGGAACATGTATAGATGGATTGTGATTGACATTGCAGATTTCATTACATTAGCTCTCCCCACCCAACCTACCCCTCTTTTAATCTGATCTGTTATTGTTGAGGGTACACTATACTCGCAGTCACTCAGGTTCAGTACTGGGGTGTCATATTTGACTCCTCCCTCTCCTCCCTCCATGTCTCTACTTATTTGCTAAATCTTAATTGTTTCTACCTCCTTCATATCTTTCTCATCTTTGCCTTCTCTACCCTCACACAGCTATCCTCCTAGCACAGAGAATGCAATTGCTACAGCCTCCTAATTGGTCCTCCTGCCTCAAATCTCTCCTCTCCAATCTATCTTCCATGTGGCTACCAAAGTGACTTTCCTAGACCACAGATCTGACTGTGACATTCCAATACTCATTAAATTCCAGAGGCTCCCTACTGACTCCAGAGTCAAATATGATTTAACCTGCATTTTATTCCTTTTTAATTTCTACTTTTTGGGTTTAAGTTGTATAATAAGATGAGGATAGGAATAATGTGATTTTATTGATATAGGGAACTCCTGGTCCCAGGAACAATCTGTTCAGATCTATCATTTTACTTTGTAGACATATTATACATTATTACACTCCATATACAATTCCAAGGAGTAGAGTAGGGCAACCTTCACCCAGTAGGTCCAGGATGAATTCAGACGCACAAGCTGGGCTGTAGACCAGCATCCTCTTTAATTAAGGGACCACTATTCATTATTGCTCCCAACTCTTTACTCTTCTATACCAGCTACCCAGGGGAAAGAGCAGACCCAGACCCAGACCCCTAAGGCTTCTTCTGTTTCTCTCCTTATCCCTGTAATAATAATAACCTGCTATTTGTCCCATTTATCTTCCTCACATTCTCTCATTCTCATTCCCCTCAAGCCAACTCCATCCTTGTCACAAACTAAATCTACCTATTCCTTCTACCAGGCCCTCTGGAATTTTTGTTCCATAGTAAACAAACTCCCTATTCATCCTGGACCTTTTCTAAAAATTTTTGTTTATTTATTTGTTTTCAGTTTTCAACATTCACTTCTTTTCTTTTCTTCTTCTTCTTCTTCTTCTTCTTCTTCTTCTTCTTCTTCTTCTTCTTCTTCTTCTTCTTCTTCTT
>NW_027185754.1:9405868-9429627 GCF_028583685.1 Petaurus breviceps papuanus | reverse complement strand
TTCTTCTTCTTCTTCTTCTTCTTCTTCTTCTTCTTCTTCTTCTTCTTTTTCTTCTTCTTTTTTGCTTTTTGGAGGAGGGAATTTAGGGAAATTGGGGTTAAGTGACTTGCCCAAGGTCACACAGCTAGTTTTGTATTAATTGTCTGAGCCCAGATTTGAACTTGGGTCCTCCTGACTACAGGGCCGGTGCTCTATTCACTGTACCACCTAGCTACCCCTCAACCTTTACTTCTATAAGATTTTGAGTTCTAAATTTTCTCCTCCTTCCTCTGCTTCCCCCTCGCCAAGACAATTGCAATCTGATATAGGCTATACATGTACAATCATATTAAACATATTTGCACATTGGTCATGTTGTAAAGAAGAATTAGAACCAAAGGGAAAAACCATGAGGAAGAAGAAACAAACAAAAAGGGAGAAAATAGTATGTTCTGATCTGCATTCAGACTCCATAGTTCTTTCTCTAGGTGTGGATAGCATTTTCCATCATGAGTCTTTTGGGTTTGTCTTAGATTGCTGAGAAGAGTTAAGTCTACCAAAGTTGATCATCCCACAATGTTGCTGTTAACTGTGTACAATGTTCTCTTGGTCCTGCTTACTTCACACAGCATCAGTTCATGTTAAGTCTTTCCAGGTTTTTCTGAAGTCCACCTGCTCATCATTTCTTATGGAATAAGAGTATTCTATTTCATTCATATGCCACAACTTGTTCAGTCATTCTCCAGTTGATGGGTATCCCCTCAATTTTCTATTCTTGGTCACCATAAAAAGAACTGCTATAAATATTTTTGTACATTTGGGTCCTTTCCCCATTTTTATGATCTCTTTGGAAGTGGTATTGCTGAGTGAAAGAGTATGCATAGTTCCAAATTGCTCTCCAGAAAGGTTGAATAGTTCACAACTCCACCAGCAAGACATTAGTATTCCAATTTCTGGACCTCTTTCACTCTTTCCATTTCTTAGGCCTCACTGAGACCCAACTCTTTTTTGATGACATTGCATTGCCAGCTATCTTCTCCAGTACTGGTTGTACCTTCTCTTATCACCATCTTCCTTCCCTTCACTGGTCTAGGAAAAGTAATTGGAATACTCCTTATTCCCTACCATCACTTCCAGACTTTAACTTTGCCTCCTTTACTCTTTACTTTTCCCCTTTTTAAGTCTCCCCAATTAAAAATTTCCACCCATTCAAAATTATGGTAGCTATGGTGGTCCCTTCTTTCTTAAGGAGTGTGGAACCTCATTTAACATCCTACATTCTTCCATAACACCTGCCTTTATATTAGGGGGCTTTAATATCCATGCAAATGCTGCCTTAGACTCCCTAACATTCCATTTCCCCAACCTTCTTAAATTCCATGACCTACTCCTTCATTCCACTTTATCCACACATTGGGAGTTTTAGAGATTGGCCTTACCCACAAGTGTTACACTTCCTTAATTGGAAACTCAGACATTCCCCTATCTGACCTTTCATCATTCTACCTCTCCATGTGCTTTCTCTCTCCTTCACCCTCATGGAGGCTTCTATTCCTTCCCTCCCTCAACACTTTCTCAGGAAATCACTTCTGCTCTGATTTCTTCTCCCTCTTCCACCTCAACTCAGTAGTTTAACTCTACCTTCCTATCTTTCTTTAAGGTTAAACTCATTAATCTGCATGAAGTCTTTCCTGGTTCTCCTAACTGCTAGAGTGCTTCCAAGCTACCTTAGGTTCAACTATTTCTTCTATGTATACATTGACTAACTCTGTTGTAACCCTAGTTCCAAAGCCTATTGGGGTGGGGCTCTCTCCTCATTGGTAGAGACCAGTGCTCTGTGCCTTCGTGAGGGGTGACGTGGGTTTGGTAAGAGCACGGTAGATGAGGGTGCCCAGTTCTTTGAATCCTTTGAGTCTCCTCAGCCTCTTCAAGTTTCTTTGTGCTTTGGAACTCTTTGGGCAATTCTGGCTTCCAGCTTTGAGAGACTTGGAAGATGCCAGCTCCATTTCAGGGCGCTGAAGGGAAAATAAGACTCTGGGAAGAAGCTGACATGAGAAGAGCTGGCAGGTTCCACTGTGCCGCTAGGCCCAACTTGCTATACTAAAGACTTCAGTGAATTTTGCCCTATGGCTGCATTCTGGTACTCTATCTTGGTTGTGATGCATTACCTTGCTGCCAATAGGAGATCTTCTTCCCTCTGTATTGTCAGGTATATATTCTCCTATATCTATATCTGTATCTGTAGCTGTATCTGTATCTATCTACATAGAGATATACACACACAGTTGTGTGTGTGTGTGTGTGTGTGTGTGATTTCTTTACTGTCTGTTTTGCTATTAAACTAGATAAATGAATTTTTTTTGTTATGGACTATGTGTGTTTATTGTGTAAATAGTATTTGATAGGAAGGAAAGCCCTAGATATAAAGCTTTGAGTTCTGCTACCCATAATTAATGAACAGCAATCAGAAACTTATATTGAACCTGGAAACCACATCTCCTAGATTAATATTATTTAAGGAGCCAGATAGATACATTCTAGCTCAGCTCCCCTTCTTTCTGAGGAGACCAGAGCAGCCAAACTTCTAGTTCCAACCTCCTGCTTCCTCTCATAGCAGGAAATCAAGTCTCATTTGGAGAAGAGTAGAGAGAGAAAAGGCTGGAGATAACTATTCTGCCTCTCTTCGAGCCACACAGTGACATCCCCATGCTACATCAAATTTATGGTGTATATATTTTTATATGTACTTGTTTTCCCCATTAGAATATAAGCTCATTGTGAGTTGGGTTATTCATTCTTTGTAGTTATAGTCCTAGTGCCTAAGCATACAGGTGCCTCAAACCTAGTAGGCAGTTAATAACTACTTGCTGATTGATTAATTGATTTAGTCCAACCCAAGTGGTTGTGTTCTTCACACACAATATTCTACCTCCTATCTCTTTGCTTCTGTACTGGCTTATCTTCACCCATGCTACATACTCTTCATACCTCTATATCTGGAATCTCCGGTTTCCTTTATAGCATTAGAGAGTTACCTAGAAAACTGAGAAATTAAGTCACTTTCCTGGAGTCATGTAGCCAATCTGTTTTATAGGTGAGACTTGAACCCAAGTCTTGCTTCTCTTCAAAGGCAGTTCTCTATCTACTATGCCATGCTCTATAACATACATAATTATTAGTGCTGTAGTTGTACATTCACATAATTTATAAATAATTATACAGACATATATGTACATAATATATACACAAGCATATATATATATAATTTATACATGGTATATATGTATGTACATATATATGCATGTACACATACACATATATGTATACTAATAAAAAATAGAGTTGGAAGCTCTTTGCTCTAGATTGAATCTGCTCCAGCTCTGATATTTCTAGATCAGCAATGAATATTTTGCAACCTCAGACTTCTAAGATCTTTTTATTGTGTTGAATTAAAGGATGGGATAAGAAGGTAAGAGAAAGAAGAAAAAAGAAAAAGAACATATGTTTAGCATCTCCCAGCATCCTTGCTTATATCCCTCATCACTGTTTGCTGAGCTGTCTGTCAATATCAATCCATTCTGGAACAGAATAACCATCATCAGTTAAGATTATTGATGGTTGACCCAGTTCTAACGGGCAGTTTAGTGAGCCTGTGACACTGGAGAAAGGAGAGAGAGAGTAGTAGTATCTTCTGCTTATATTTTGCTGTGCCTCATAACTATAAAAGAAACCCCATTAATACAAAATGTGTGCATATGTCCATCTGTTACATTCTCTGGAGGAAATGCTTTACCCATTCTTAACCAAATTCTAAGTTGGGGACAGATTTATGTTAGGCACCATTAAAAATGTTTATTGATTTCTTTTATTTTTACATCTTTTGTTTTCCATTTCTCCATATATCCCTCTGCCTCTCTTGCCCAGAAAGCCACCCTTATAAGAAAGAATAAAAAAGAAAGAAAAAAAAATTTAGAAAAATCTAACCAACATATCAGTAAGTCTGGTAGTATATTCTAGCCCTTGGTTCTAAGGACCCCTAAGGGGCACATACATTTATTTTCTAGGTGGGTCTATAAACTTGGATGGGAAAAATTACATTTTTATTTTCACTAACCCCTGACTGAAAATTAGCATTTCCTTTCATTATAAATTTGAAAAAT
The DNA here is from genome assembly GCF_028583685.1 of Petaurus breviceps papuanus. Taxonomy (NCBI): domain Eukaryota; kingdom Metazoa; phylum Chordata; class Mammalia; order Diprotodontia; family Petauridae; genus Petaurus; species Petaurus breviceps. Next base: position 9,425,488 of record NW_027185754.1, on the reverse strand, counting down.
TATGCTGAAAAAAGGATACATAGACTATAGCAGGTTATCAAAGAGTTTCATGACATGAAAAGGTTAAGAATCTTATGTTTATGCAAATATTATACACTCATACTCCAGGTTCCTTTCACCCTCTGCAAAGAAGTGAGGAGAGTACATTTTCATATCTCTTCTTTGGGACTAAGCTTGATGATTATGGTTAAGTAGTCAGTCAATAAGCATTTATTAAACACCTACTATGTGTCAGGCCCTGTGCTAAGTGCTGGGAATATAAAAAAAGGCAGAAGACAGTACTTGCCTTCAAGGATCTCACAATCTAATGGGGGGGGGGATAATAAGCAAATATGTACAAATAAGCTAAATACAGGATAAATAGGAAATAATGAAAAGAGGAAAGGCATTAGAACTGAGAGTAGTTTGGAAAGTCTTCCTAAAAGGTAGGATTTTAGTTGGGACTTGAAGGAAGCCAGGGAGGCCATTAGTTGGGGCAAAGAAGGGAGAGCTTTTCAGGCATGAGGGACTGCCAGAGAAAATGCCAGGAGTGGAGAGATGAGTCTTGCTTTGTAACAGTCAGTAGGCTAATGTCATTGTATCTTAGAGTAACTGGTGATAGGTAAGGTGTAAGAAGAAAGTAAAGGTAGAAAGGGCATAGGTTATGAAAAGCTTTGAAAACCAAACAAAGGATTTTGTATTTGATCCTGGAGGTGATAAGGAGACCCTGGAATTTATTGAGTAGTCTGATGCAGTGTGATCTATACTTTAGGAAAATCACTTTGGTGCCTGAATGGAGGATGGATTAGCATGGGAGAGACTTGAGGCAAGCAGACTCCCCAGTAGGCTACTACAATAGTCCAAGCATAAGTTGATGAGGTTTTGTGTCAGAGTTATGACACTGTCAGAGGAGAGAAGGGGTGCATATTAGAAAGATGTTGCAAAGGTAAAATTGACAGGCCTTGGCAACAGGTCAGATATGGGGGGGGTGAGAGATAGTAGGAGGTCAAGGATAATACCCAGGTTGTGAGCCAGAGGGACTAGGAGAATGGTATTGCCCTTTAAAATAAAAGGGAAGGTAGGAAAAGGGGGCTTGTGGAGAAAGATAATGAGTTCAAGTTTTGGACATGTTGAGTTTAAGATGTCTGTTGGACACATATAGTTTGAGATATCTGAAAGGAAATTGAAAATATGAGATTGGACGTTAGAAGAGAGGTTAGGGCAAAAGAGGTAGATTTGAGAATCATCATTCTAGAGATGGTAGTTAAATCTACAGAAGCTAAGGAGATCAACAAGTGAAGTAAGTATAGAGGGAGAAGTGTAGATGGCCCAGGATAGAACCCTGAAGGACACCTACAAGTAGAGGGCATAACCCAGATCATAAGCCAGCAAAGGAGACTGAGATGGAGTGATCTGATAGGTAGGAGAAGAACTAGAAGAGATGAGGTGACTTGGAAACCTAGAGAGAAGAAAGTATCAAGGAGAAGAGGGTGATCACATTGTCAAAGGCTGTAGAGAGGTCAAGGAGAAAGAGGACTGGGAAAAGGCCACTAGATTAGGAAATCAAGAGATCCCTGATAACTTTGGAGAGAGAAATTTTGATGAGGTAAAAAACTGGATTATAATGGGTTAAGAAATGAGTGAGAGGAGAAAAAGTGGAGGCACCTATTATGGCCAGCCTTCTCAAGGAGTTTAACCACAAAGGATAGAAGATATATAGGATGTTAACAGAGATGGAAAGATCAAGTGAGAGTTTTTTGAGAATGATGGAATATGGATGTTTGTAGGCGGTAGGAAGGAGCTGGTAGACAGAGAGATGGAAAGTAAGTGATAAAGAAAGGATAATAGAAGGGACAATATATTGAAGGAGATGGGATAGAATAGGGTCACTTGAGTGGATAAAGGGGTTTGACTTGGTAAGGAGTAAGAAGACCTCTTCTTGATGTAAGGATGAAGGAAGAGAAAGTGGCAGAAGGCATCTGACTGATATAAGATGAGGAAAAAAGGACAAGAGGGAGCCCTTGATGAATACCTTCAATTTTTTCTTATAAAATTGAGGCGTTTCTTTACTAACAGGGCAGAGGGAGGGGGAGCTATGGAGGTTTGAATAAGGGTAAAAAGGTTTGGAAAAGCTGCTGTGGAGAGTGGGTTAGTAAGTTGATAAGGGAGGTATAGAAGGATTACCTAGCAGTAGTAAGGATGCACTGGAGGTTGTGTAACATAAATTCGTAGTGGACCCAGTCACAATGGTTTCATGATTTTCTCCATCATTACTCAGTAGCATATGTCTAAGAGTGAAGGCAAAAGTGATGGGTAAACCAGGTCTGAGGCTTGGTGGGTTATGATTAGTAATGTGATAAGGGAACCAGAAACTCAAGAGAAGGCAATGAAAAGTGAATTGATTCACCTAGGGTTCCAGAAGGGGAAAAGACTAGGGAGGGACTAGTACAGAGGTGATAGGCTGGAGGAGAACCAGTGGCTCAAGGGACTGGAGGTCATGACATGGAGCCAGAGTAGGGTTTGGCTTTGGAAGGCAGAGAGAGAGAGAGGTAGAAAGCCAATATTTTGTGATGGGATAAGGGCATTCCACTTCAACATGGAGGTGATGTATTTGGGGGAATAGGATTCAATGATTTCCTACAGGGTTCAGAATCACTAGGATGTATAGGATATGACCAAGTAGGAGATATTTATGAGAGAGTTAAAAATGCTACTCCTCTTCCCAGAGGAGGCCAGATATCAGTCCAGAGACAAGTAAAGTAGAGATGAAAGACACTTGATCAAATGGTCAGATGGGTAGACCCTGTCAGTATTCCTCCTCTCTCTGAAGACTAGGAATTAGGCAGAAGAGAGAAGTCCTATTCCTTATTGACTTTCCTCTTCCCCTTCCCTCAAGTGACAAGAAGACAGAAGTTCCGAGGTCAAAGATAAAGTCACTCCTCTTAGAACCTAGAGACTCCCTCCATGGAAGGCAAGAGATCAAACTGGCAGCAGGAGATAGGTATTGCTTTGTGTTGACACAGCTAGAAGATGGCCTCTTGTAGTCTTCCCTCATTAATTTTCTAATTAAAGGGGTCATCCCTTGACTCACTTCTTAAAGAGGCCTATTACTGAATGAGCGTTACCTCAGTCTAAGTGAGTAGGTGAAAAGACCTTAGTGTAAAAGGGCCAGAATCTCCCATTGCATCCTGGGTCATCTCCAGTCATCCTGATGAATTTCTGGTCACTAGACCGAGATGGCTCTGGAAGAGCAGGTAAGGCTGGTGACTTTGTACAGGCCTCCCTCACTCAAATCAAAGTCAACTGCAAGTCATGTCATCATTTCCCGGATGCCATGGTCCTCTTCAAAAATGAAAGACAAACACAGCAACCTTGGGTGACATGTGCAGCAAGAGATGGAAGGTATGGTAGAGATCAGAGGAAGGTATCAATTCTCTTCTCAACTTAGGCTGGAGATCAGGTAGGTGCAAGAGCACATGGTAGTCTCCAGAGCAAGGTATATTGTAGTTGGGGCAGTCAGTCTGGTCCTTACCACCTACAGTAGGGGTCACACTCAGTAGGAGATGGGAGATGCACTGTAGTGGTCAGAGGAACACATGCTATTCATTTTCAATTTTTTCATTCTTCCCATTTACATTATTGTAGTTTTGTATACCGTCCTTAGTGATTCTGTCTCTTTTTTATTACTTCCTCTAAGTCTTCCCTGCTTCTTTGTATTCCTCACACTTATTTTGGCATAGTTAAATTTTATTACATTCATTTACTACAATTTATTTATCCATTCCTCCATCATTAGGAAACACCAGTGGCTCTGAACTCCAAGAATCTGGGTTAACATCACACTTCTAACATTTACCAGCTATGTTATCTTGGGCAAGTCACTTAACCTAGATCTCAGTTTACCCATTAGTAAAATGAGGGGGTTGAACTAGATGAGTTATGAAGCTTCTTCCAGTACCAACTCTATGATTCCATGCCCTTATAATCCTAACTTTTTAAAAAAATTTCTTTACTAGTATAAAAAAAAGTGCTGCTTAAATATTTTGCGACATATGGGAACGTTTTATCTTTGACCTCCTCAGGGCATATAGTAGCCACTTTGTCATTACCTTGTTCTGAATTGCCTCATCTCTATTGTCCAATATCTACCCATCTTTCTGCCTACAGAATTCACCATCAGCTTGGATATGGACAGAAGGCACCCTATTCCCCTCCCTGTTTCTCTTCTTTCCTTCTCATTATAATCCTGACCTAATCTCTTTATGAACTCAGAACTAAAGAGAGAATCAAAATTATTGATCCATCTGATTTTTTCCTCCTGGATGAGAAGTTCTGACAATTCTACACGCTCCTCTCCATCCACAAAGCCAGATTATTTGCAGGCAACAGCATGAAACCTCTTCTGTGTGAGAAACCACTTTATGGACTAATACAAGGCAGAATTTTATTTAGTTTCACATTAATTTGGTGGCAGAAGAAAGGAAGTCACAATTTTTCTTGATTCACAAATATCAATAAAAACCACCTAGTGTTCTGAGAAATTTTCATTGGCCAGCTTTTCAAAGGAACCAGCTAAGTCACATATATTAAGGACAGAGCTGCCCTGCTACTATTGTATTCTATTATTGAAATAGACCAGAGACCATGTTTGCCATCACTTAAAGAGTTCCATGATGAGGTGCTAAAAATGGGAAGTAACATTTACCTTTAAGGTGATTTATCTATGTATTTTTTTATTTATATTTTTATTTAAAGTTTTGAGCTCCAAATTCTATCCCTCCCTCCTTTCCTTCCCCCCTCCACTGAAATTGTAAGCAATCAGATATAAGTTATACATGTGCTTTAAGGTGATTTAAATCCATGTTAAGATAGTGTCATAAGTCTATACTGCCCTAAATGAAGGTAGTCATAAAATCGGTACCTAATTGATTTATGTCAGCCCTTGCTTTTAGGAGAAGGATGGTTCTGGGTGAAAAATACAATATGGGAAGCAGTTTAATTTTTTTTTGATTAACCTTTCTCTGGTAGCATGTAATTGTATTAGTAATCGGAGTCCTTCGAGCAGAATCTCAAACAAAGGATTAGTAAGATAGAAGATGGAAGAATGCTGACTTCACAATAACTCACTGCCTTCCTAAAGTGATTATATAAATAAATTCAAGCAATATTTTCCAAGACGCTGGAGTCTGATCGTAAAGGCGCGAGGGGGCCAGGAGCCTCCACGTAGTCTCTGGTTGGCCTGCAGTAACTGATTGCCTGTGGTTGAGAAGGGCAGTCCCCGGGTGGTGAAATATCCAATCTTTCTGAATTATCTGTCAATGTTCAGAAATTATTGAAGATAGGCTAGCTTTTCCAGCAGGGAGCAGGGACATATTTGCTTCATCTAGCTAAGCAGAGTGGTTAAAATGGAAACACTTCTGCTGTGACCTTACATCGAAACCCAGATGGTTTGTTTGGGTCACTTGGTGGTAAGGGACAGGGAGATATGCACAGGGCTGTCTGAAGACTGATAACTTCATAGGTCCTGTGGAACCACAAAAAACAGGAATAAAGCACCACATTTTGAACTCCTTTCTTATGGCTAGAATAGAAATCCTGTTATAATTCCTACTCAAACCAATAAAACGGCAGTGTCACCAACATATAATGGTGCTAGAAAAATGCCTTCTGTATCGTTTTTAGGAGATTCTTTGAATCACCTCCCAAATGGCTGTATCGTCCCTCAAGTCAATGCCACCAGAGTTACCATAATCAGCAAGGCATGACGAATCAGCTATGGGAGCAGGATGGTAGTTGCCATTCCAATAGCTCTAAAAGGGGCATTGCCTCTGTCTCACTCTGAAGGGATGCCTGTAGACAACAGATAAAAGCAGGGATAGGCCAAGTCTGTGGATTGGTGTTCCCTTAACTGAGCTTAAATTGAGGCTTTAAGGCTGATTGTGTGTGTGTGGGGGGGGCTGACTTGACAAGTAGAGTTTTCTATCACTTTAAGTGGAGACTAGATGACCATTTCTCAGGGACATTGTGGAGGGGATTCCTGTTCAGAGAATGATTGGATTAGATGACTTCTGAGGGCCCTTAGAACTCCAAGAGTCTGTGATTCTGAGACCCTAGTGAGCTCTACTAGTGACAGAGCTGTGACAAAGCAGAGCAGTGGGGAGACTGGTTACCTGGCAGTTTCCCCTATATGTCTCTGTGCTATAGTATATGACCTTGGGAAAAGTCTGGCATATTGTATTGTGCTTTGAGTTACTTGCAATCTTGGGTGCAGCATTGATCACTTGTAACTCTGTGTCACAAGATCAATAGTAGATGTACCTACATGAGTTCTTCCCTATTCCCTCGGGCTTGCCTGGGTCAGAAGTTTTAGGACTCTGGAAGTCAGTGGTCTGTAAAATCTGACTGAAGGAAGATGCTTAAGGGGAAGACCAACCGCTCCCCCCCCACCCCGGCCATGTTTCAAAGACACTATTGAAAAGAATCTTGCAACATTGGGCAAGTTAGAGCATCATGGGAAACATCTGGTCCAAGATTCCTCCATGTGAATAATGATGATGATGATGATGACAGCAATGGTGACAATCATAACTAGCACTTGTACAGCATTTTAAGGTCTGCAATGCTCTTTACATATATTTTCTCATTTGACCCTCACAACAATTCAAGAAACACAAGAAGCATTTATTAGGCACCTACTATATGCCAGACACTGTGCTAAGAACTGGGGATACAAAGGAAGGCAAAAAAACCCCAAAACCCGTCCCTGTTCTCAAGGGGTTCACAATCTAATGGGAGAAACTACATGAAAACGACTACATACAAATATGAAATATAAAGGACAAATTGTAGATAATCTCAGAGGGAAGGAGTTAGTACAAAGAGGGATTGGAAAAGACGCTTTATAGAAGATAGAATTTTAGCTGGGACTTGAAGGAAGCTATGGAGACCACTAGGTGAAGATGAAGAGGGGGCATTTGTTGTTGCTGTTGGACAGCCAGAGAAAATACAAGGAGTCAGAAGATGGAGAGTCTTGTATGAAGGACAACAAGGAGGCTGGTGTCACTGGATGGCAGAGTATGTGAAAGGGAGCAAGGGGTAAGAAGTCTAAAAAGATAGGAATGGGACAAGTGAGGAAGGGAAGACAAAGAATTTTATATTTGATAGTGGAGACAAGTGCTATTATTATCTTCATTTTATGGATGAGGGAACTGAGGATGAGAGAAGTAAAGTGATAAGCCCAGTGTCATAGAATTTCATATGAACGCTTGAAGATTATAATACAAGGCTTTTTGACACTGTGAGTATACATATTGCCGCAATGAAGGGATGAGGAAAGAACAGTAGATATTCAGTAAAAAATAAGAAGGGCAGCTGGGTAGTTCAGTGGATAGAGCATAGGACCTAGAATCAAGAAGACTTCCTGAGTTCAGATCTGGCCTCAGACACTTACTAACTGTGTGACCCTGGGCAAGTCACTAATCTGGTTTGCCTTAGTTTCATCATCTGTAAAATGAACTGGAGAAGGAAATGGCAAACCATTACAATACTTCTGTCAAGAAAACTCTTTCAAATGGGGTCACCAAGAGTTGGACATGACTGAAAAGCAATTGTACAGCAACAACACGTGTGTGTTTTGTTTCCCCTCAATTGAATGTAAGCTCATTCTCTTCTATATCGAAATCTATGAGCTTTTGTATTTTTATCTTTTTCTTGTATTGGGTAACATGTGTGTTAGTTTTTTCTTTTCAGCTATATTTGCAAGCTCCTTGAGGGCAGGAAATGACTTGATGAACACCTCAGCTTGAATGAGTTGGTTCAATCTCATTATACAGATAAGAAAACACATCTAAAGAGGTTAACTAACTTGTCCAAAATCATTCAGGTAGTAAGTAGCAACGGTCACTAGGGGTACAAGATTCAATCAATAAGCACTTTTAAAGAACCTACTATGTGCCAGATACTGTGTTATCCTGGAATACAAAGAAAAAAATGAAGCAATCCTTGCTTTCAAAGGGCTTACATTTAATTGAGGGGAAACAGAACACACACATGTGATGTTGCTGTTCAATTACTGTCTAGCTCACTTCCCTCATTTTATAAATGAAAAAATAAGATCCTGTAGGTATTGAGTACCAGAGATATTATTTGAATCTGTGCTTTCAGACTCTAAATTCAGCAAACCTCCACTCGGGTATAACGCCCTTACTATGGTGGAAGAATATGATACTCATGTGAGTAACTAAAATATGAATAAGACCATGAAAATGCTATGAGAAGTTAAATGACATTTACATTATGTAAAGTATTTGTTTGTTTTTTTGCTTTTTTTCTTCCACTTTTTTATTTAATGTATTTTAGCTTTTTCCAGTCACATGTAAAGACACTTTTCAACATTTATTTTTTGAAAGATTTGTATTCCAAATTTTTTTCTCTCCCTCTCCTTCTTCCCCTCCCTCCCCACTCCCCAAGATGGCAACAATCTGATATAGGTTAGTATACAATGTTTTGAAGTTGGCCAAGTACTGTACTCATCTCATCTGAGCATCAAAACAATATGATCAGGAAGGTACTACATGTATTATTCTAAAAAGTGCATTGAAAGGCAGGTTTTCCTGATTCCAACTTCAGCACTCTAGCTACCATGCCAAGAAAGTCCACTTCCTATTGTAGAGATCAGGAAAAGCTAGATGGAGGAGATGACATTTAGTGTATCTTTGACTTGGAATCAGTAAGTGATAAAAATGATAGCAGCTTAGTATATTGGAAAGAGATTTGGAGTCAGAGGGCCAGGGTTCAAATCCCAAATCTGCTACTTGACACCTATATGACCTTTTATTACTTTGTGACTACTTCAGTTTCCTCATCTGAAAAATGAAGAGACTGAACTAGGTGAAGACTAAAGTTCCCTTTCACTCTATAATTCATGAATCCATGACATTGAAATAAGCCCATGAGAACCTCTAGGTCAGGAATGGAGCCTCGTTTACAATCTCATCAATAGATAGGGTCCTAGATTTGGAATTAGGAAGATAAAATCCTTCCTCTTAGGATTGTTGTGAAAGTCAAATGTGGTGATGTATGTAAAGGACTTTACAAATCTTATATGTCTATAATTATTCTTCTTCTCATCTTTATTTTAAATGGAGTCTATATTAAAATGGTCCCAGGACCAGTGTCTAATATCATAATAACTATTATCCCCCTCTTCTGATCCTTTTAAAAAAGTAGTACAGATAGAAATGGTCCTGGGAGAAGTTGATTTATTGCAATTATTCTTTTATATTTAATATTCTGTAGACTATTGTGGCAGTGGATGGATAATTGATTTTTAAAACTGAATAGAAATGTTGGATTGTGTTCATCTCCTGTAAGTCCACTGACACTTCTTGGGGACAGATCTTGTAGGATTTAATGGGGACAATAAGGTGCTTCATCCTGTTCCCAAGTGGTTTGACTTCTCCCATTAGGTCTCTAAATTTTGAAAGCTTTTAATTTCACGTAGCTCAAGGTTTATGACTAGTCAATATAGCAGCACCAAATGAAACGCATCGTTCTTAAATTTTTATAGATTGCTATTATGTCTGGTATCCTCTGACTCCAAATCCCTTCCAATATACTATGTGCAATCGTTTTTATCACTTGCTGATTCTAAGTCATAGAAAGACTAACTGCTTTCTACTCTATGAAGCATTTCCTGATCCTTCCAAAAGGCAATGCACTTTCCTGGCATAATAGAAGCCAGAGTCAGGAAAACCTGGGTTTAAATGGGCAATAGTTCTGTTTGTGATGATGTTCTAGTACAGTAGAGTTTATTTGTTGAATTCTCAAGGGTATTTTTGTTTCTGTGTTTGTAATATGAGATTTGTCATCTGCTAGTTGTTTATAAAAGAGAACAAGCTTTTGGTATATAATTCTGACCACTTGATCATGTCTTTCTAGATAGTCATCACCATCATCATAGTGTTGGTGATGTTATAGCCAGTATTTACATGTAGTTTTAATTGCAAAACTACATGCAAAACTTTGCAAACATTATCTCATTTTATGCTCACAACAACCCTGGGAGATAGGTGCTATTATAACCCCCATTTTACAAATGAGGAAATGGAGGATAAAGTCTGAGGTTGGATTTGAACTGGGGTCTTCCTGACTGCAATTATAACCACTACACCAAAGCTAGGGGCTGTCACCAGTCATCTTGACCTATATATTGCCACTGAACCCCGATGACTATGTGGGAGAGAGTGAGACTTTGTACAGCTCTGCCTCACTTAAATCCTATTCACTTGCAAGTCAAGACAGCATCTTCCTGATGTCATTGGTCCTCTTTGAGAATAAAGGACAAACGACACCAAAGCTGCCTGTAATGTTTGGTAGATGCTAAATTTTTGCAACTTACAACAATGTGTTAGGCACTTTCCATCATTTTGCTGTGTTTACTGAATTGATCAATAAATCCAGGCTCCTTAAGAGACAGCTAGGTGGCACCGTGCATAGAGTGCCAGACCCGGAGTCAGGATTGAAATCTGGCCTCAGACACTTACTACCTGTGTGACCCTGAGCAAGTCACTTAACCCCCTGCTATTATGATTATGTTGTTCTCTCTCTTTTTTTTGGAGGAGTTCTGATGGAAAAGTTCCTCAGATAAGTGTCTATCCCGCTATTATTTTTTAAATTTATTCTTCTATAGACTATAGTCTATAGACTATTTCTTGACTATAGTCAAGAAAACAACTGATTTTTGTAGTTAAATGAAAGTTTTATATATAGAAGAATATAAGCTTTATATATAAGAATATAAGCTCATCCCCTGTAAGTTTACTGAAAGCACCTTAAGTATAATTCCAGTAGCAGACAGGAGGATGGGGATATTTACATGCTCATCCTGTTCCCATGTAATTTTCATCACTTTGTCTCTGAGCATTTGGGGTGGAAATATCTTTTAAAAAACCCTTCTTAAATTTTTATGCGTTAATTTTATATCTGATTTCAAAAAGATATGGAAAGTCATATGAACTGATACATAGTGAAGTAAGAAGAATCATAAGAACAAATTATACTATAAAATCAGTATTATAAAAATGAATAATTATAATGACTTTTATAAACTGATGAAAAATAAAATGAGGAGAACCAGGAGAATCATGAAAATAGTAACAGCTGTACTGTGAAAGCAACTTTTAGGGCTGAAAGAATTATGATCAATATAATGGTCATCCCTAATTGTACAGGACTGATCATGAAAAATACTATCCATGGCAGAAAATGATGGATTTAGGTGGCAGATGAAAATACATACACACATGGACAGATATGTGTATACACACACGCACATATACATGTATATATATATATTAATATACAGCCATTGGGTTAATTTATTTTGCTGTACTGTATGTGTTACAAGAAATTCGTTTTTCTTTCTTTTTGTTCAATGGAATGGCAGAGTAGGAGTGAGAGAAAATAGATTTTTGTTAATTAAAAGATAGAGAGACATGGGGTGTGCTACAGAGAGGAAATGTTGCATAAATTTTCAGATGGTGTCATTGCATTATTAAGTTTTACCAAAATATTTTACTTTGTTATGAGATCTCTTATGAGGCTAAAGTAATCTGTAAATATTTGCAAAGTAAAAACAAAATACATCAATAAACTTTTAAAAATTACAATGTCTAAGTGATTGCTAGCAATAACTTGGTCTTTGGTAATGGACAAGTTTCAGGATAGTTTGTTGGTTGAGTTCTCCAGGATATTTTGAGGTATGTATTTGTATAATTCTAGCCACCTTGTTATGTCTTGCTAGGTATTTGTTAGATGCTAAATTTTGGGGAGCTACAGTGATGTGTTTTACTCTATTTCCTTGAATAATCTATATTGATCACTAAGTCCAGACTTCTTAAAGGATAACTCTTCTGTAATTTCCATTGACAGTGACCTGATCCTGACTTGCCATTATAAATCCTACATTTTCACAAACAAAATTACATGACAGCCATTTTTGAAAACATTTTTGAAACATTTTTTGTCAACAAGATGGTATCTTGTTGATGTAAATGTCACCCATTAAGAACTTTTAAATTTATATTTTTAATTATTTGGATTTTTTTTAGATTTTTGGATCTTAGCCATTTTATAGACTCCATCCATAGGTAAACCACTTTTGGTTACAATCTACAAATCCAATGCCATATACCTGTTATCTTGCTTGGTGAAATGATGTTTGCCTATTTCAAAAGAATTCTGTAAAATTTTCACTTGTGTAATATGAGTTCTAAGAGTGTCTCTCAATTCTCTTCCTCCTTTTTGGCAAGAAGGTGTTAATATTTCTATGATTGGCTTAGGGTTATAGATCCCATGATTCATTAATACCATATAGATTTTATTAGGATATTTTCCAAGTCTGTTATAGTCCATTTTACAGTTCTGAAAATGTTTATTAAGGCTTCTATTGTGTGGATTTTAATTGCTTTAAATGTATTTTCCTGTTCAGCTTTGATTTCAGGAAGCCAGTAAATCTCTTACCATACTCATGAACAAGTTTCTGTTTGATACCTTTACTCTTGATGTAAATGCACTGGAGGAGAGCAAGATATTTGCGGCTGTTGTAGTAGTAGTAGTTGTCATCTTCCTTCTCCCTCCTCCTCATTATCAACATGTTATCATTTCATTCTTTCCATCTTGGTTTGATAGAGTTTAGACAGAAATGGTTTCTGGATAGGTCAATATCCTTCTATTATTTGTTTTGTTTGTTTAATGTTCTGCAGTAGACTATTTCACAGGTGGATAAGATGCTTTAAAATTATTATTATCTTATTTCTTTTCATAGTAATTTCCATTCTTTTTTTCATTTTTATACTTTCAGTTTTATTGATGTACTTTGTTTTCACATTACAAATATTTATAGATTTACCCCCACTTCACCATTGCATTAGATAGCTCTTGTAATAAAGTAAAATAACCAAATAAAATTAAAAATAGTGACCTCATCTGAAAGAGTATGTAACATTTCACATCTGTAGCATCTCCCACCTCTCTATATAAAAAATAATGAACATAATTCTATTTTCTTTCCATTCCTTTCACAACCCACTGGGGGAAAAAGAAGAAAGAAAACTTCTGGTAACACACACATATATACACACACGTGTGTGTATTAATATTTATATTTTTCCTTCTGCACACTAAATCCTCTCTGTCATGAATAGCACTTTTCATTATTAGTCCTCTGAAATCATGCATAGTCATTGTATTGACTGCACAGCTTAAAGAAAGAGAAAACCATAGTTGTATACTGCTAATGAATATAGGTGCAAAAATCTATTTTTACAGATTTTAAATATTTTGAATAAAATATTAGCAAAGAGTCTAAGACAGAATATCACAAAGATTATATACTATAACCAGGTTGTATTTATACCAGGGATTCATGGTTGGCTTAATATTAGGAAAATTATGAACTTAAACACATTAATAATAAACAACAAAAATCTGGTTATAGCAATAGATGTAGAAAAGTTTTTGACAAATTCAACACCCATTTGTGTTTACAAAAACACTAGAGAAATGAAAACAAATGAATCTTTCCTTAAAATGAGAGATTTCCTTTATGATGATGATTATTATTAATCTAATTTTCATTTGTTTCTGGAATTCAAAGTTAAATAGTCCACTAATAGTACACAAGACACTAACCTATTATTATTCTTATATATTTAATGCTCTATGGGTGATTGCACAGGTATATAAAGTAATTGCCTTTTGTAATAAAACAAAAAAAATCGGAAGGTGAGCTCATATTCTCTAGGAGCTCACTAAATGCAACTTCAGGACGGCTCCAATAACGAACAGGACAACAGGAAGGGAATAAACATTTCTGAAGTGCTTCCAGTGCACCAGGCACTATGCTAAGTGCTTTAAAAATATTATCTCATTTCTATTCTCACAATAGCTTGAGAGGTGGGTGTGATTATTATATACATTTTATAGTTCAGGAAACTGAGGCAGACAGAGGCTAAGTGACTTACTCAGAATCACCTAACTAGGAAGTGTCTGAGGCTGTTTGAACTCATCTCTCCCCAACTCCAGCCCCAGCACTCTATGCACTGAACCACATACGACATATACCTCATCTTGATCCTACTTTGTTTTACTTTTTTTCTACTTAATCTCTGTATTTTTCAAGCTTTTAATTCTTTTTTTTTTTGCTTAGAAATTATGAGTTTTTGATATGATGTTTATTTAAAATGCCATTCTTAATATTTTTATGGTTCAATGCCATATCTGGGGACAATGGTTTTGTCTGTGATAATGGTCCAGTTTTAGTACGTTTTTGTTGAATTCTCAAAGATATTTTGTTATTATTGTTCTTGCATCAAATCCACAGTGGGCCTAAGGCCTGCCCATGATGGTGATGATGATGGTACACCCCCTTATTTTACCAGTGTTTACCAGCCACTCTGCCTCCCCCATATCTCATCCATAGTCCTGTGTCCCCTGAAGCTGCCTCTACCAGAGACAGGTGAGCTATGGCTCCTCATAAACAAAATATGGATTTTTTTTCAGGCTTCAGGAAACCATATCTGAATCAACATTACAGTATTGACTCTGTGAGAACCATCGCAGTCTGGGACGTGTGGTTGCCACGGGAAATGCAATCAACTTCTTGGTCAACTCTCATTCACAGCAGCTCTCACAGGCTCCATTGCTCATGGGTCTGTTATTTCTTCTCCCTCCCCACCCCCACTTTGAAGACAGGAGCTTCTGGAGATCACGCTGCAAATGAGAATTGGGTGGGACAGCAAGAGGCTGGATGGTCCAGATGTCGAACTCTGACAAGGATGGGCAAGGACACATTACAGCCGAGGTTATCATGGAGCCATATTAGGACCACCTCTTTTGTGTATTCCATTTCTACAGCCCAGAGCCAGTTGTATGCCCAGGGAATTTGACTGGAGGGGCACTCTCACCCATTAAATACCTCTTCAACTTGACTTCAGTGCTTAATATTCCCACCATTAAATTTTTTAAAAAATCACTTTGGGTTATGTGGAGACAGAATGGCATATTTGGAAAGAGCTTTGGTTTGGGAGTAAGGATCTCTGAGTTCTCATTCCAGCTCAACTCTTGACTTTCTATGACGTTGAGCCTAGACCTCAATTTCTTCTTCTGTAAAATGTGAATGCTTAGCCTTTTCCCTCAAGATGGCGCTGAAGGTGAAGAAGGAAGCTGTTGTCCTCTCCGAGACAGAAGCCAAGTCCAAGGCCTTGAAGGCCAAGAAGGTGGTGCTGAAAGGTGTCCATAGTCACAAAAAGAAGAAGATCCGAACATCCCCTGCCTTCTGGCTACCCAAGACACTGAGACTTCAAAGGCAGCCCAAATGCCCTCGGAAGAGTGCCCCTCACAGAAACCAGCTTGATCACTATGCCATCATTAAGTTTCCCTTGACCACCAAGTCTGCTATGAAGAAGATTGAGGACAACCACACCCTAGTCTTCATTGTGGATGTCAAGGCCAACAAACATCAGATCAAGCAGGCTGTAAAGAAGCTGTATGACATTGATGTGGCCAAGGTCAACACACTGATCCCACCTGATGGAGAGGAGAAGGCCTATGTCCGTCTTGCTCCAGACTATGATGCTTTAGATGTTGCCAACAAAATTGGAATCATCTAACTTGCTGTGTCCCATTCCACCTACAATAAAAAGTTTTCCAGAAAAAAATGTGAATGCTTAGTAAATAATCTCTAAGATTCTGGTATTCCATGTGGCCTTTTTGAAAATGGAAATATTTCAGAAAGAGAAGGCGTAACACTTTAAGTGGCTAAATTTTTCATATCTTAATGTCATTGACTGATATCAATCATCTTCTTCATAGTTAAGTGGTGAGGGAAGGGAAGAGAATGATCATTTTGAAACATTATCTCCAAGGGCTAGCCTTCAGTAAGAGGCTATGTCCCCAGAACCTCTGATCAATAAATTCTATGTCCCTAATTTCTCCTGGAGAAATATTCTAACCTCTGCATTTCAGAAAATCACAGAATCATAAAATTTTAGAGCTGGACCTCAGAAGCGATCTAGCCTAACCCCTCCCTGAAAATGAATCCTCACTATATTATACTCAATAAATGGTTGTCCAGTCTCTATTTAAAAACCTTTAAGGGGGGTGGGTGATACACCAGCTCTCCAATTAACTCATTAAACTTAGTCTAGCTTAATCTAGCTTGCTATTCTTCTTGGCCTAGTTCCCAGGAAGAAGGTGTCAACCAGAGGTGTCAGATATGTTTCCCCAAATGAACCAGATTGAAATGCAATTGGGAAATAGTTAACAAAATAAATTAAAATGCAATAGAATACAAATAATGTTAATATGTGGTTTTCTCAGTTACTATGTGGGCCATAAGGATTCTAATGAACTTGATGGCCATTTCTATTTGAGTTTGACACCCCTGGTACGAACATTGAGTCAATGTGATATGATGGAAAAATTGTATATTCTCTCTGGAAACAGAGGACATAGACAGAGGGCAATCCTGCCTCTTGGCCATAGTTAAATCAACTATAAAATGAGTGAGTTAGAGATAGTCTTGGAGATAGGTCTCTTCCAACTCAAAATTTATGATCCTCCCAGCTTTTCTAACCCTATTTCACACAATTTCTTGCAAGTTCACTGCTCTTTAGTTCTATATAAATTAGAGTATATATTCTGTCTCACTAGTCACTGGGTTTTGAATCCTAACACCATCACTTACTACCTATATGACCTTGGGCAAGAATTTCTGAGTCTTGATTTCCTCACCTGTAAAATGAAGGGGTTTAACTAGATGACCTATAAGGTACCTTCCAACTTGAGATCTGTATTATTTAGTTGTTTTCAGTTGTGTCCAACTCTTCATGACATCATTTGGGGTTTTCATGGCAGAGATACTGGAGTGGTTTGCCATTTTCTTCTCCAGCTCATTTTACAGATGAGGAAACTGAGTCAAACTGTGTTAAGTGACTTGCCCAGGGTCATATAGCTAGTAAGTGTCTGAGGCTGGATTTTAACTCAGATCTTTCTAACTCCAGGTCCAACACTCTACCCACAGTGTATCCTAACTGCCCCAAGAGCTGATCTATGAACTTGTGATAAATATGCACTGTGGTCTTCTAGCTCTGTTTATGCTAACCTTTATGCTTGGGTTGTCCTTCCTTCCCCTTTTTGCCTACTATATTTTCTCTTTGACCTTTAAAATCTAGCTCAAATGTCACCTTCTCCAGGAACCTTCTTTTGGCCCCCATTTATAATGCCATTTCTACTCAAATATTACAAAGCACTTTGTATCATGCTTGTCTCCTGAAATTGTCCTATAATTCTGCACATTAAGGTTATCTATGTTTGTATTTTTATCCCCCTTCTAGACTATAAGGATAAGTCTCATCTGAACTTTGTATCTTTCACTAGAACAAAAGTCAGTGCTCTGCAAATAGTAGGTCCTTAATATATCTTGGTTGAATTGAATTGGCTTTATTCTAATCAAACTTTGTCTCAGCTCCATCCACTATAGACATAGGCTTTAATGGATTCACAGAATGTCAGAGTCTAGTAGGGTTCACTGACTTGGTGTAATGGTAATTGGAATTTGAAGATCTTCCCTACCCCTTAATAGACTGGATGTAATCACATGGAACCCCAGTGGGAGAAGCTTGCCAAAGGGTGGAGCAGAGCCCAGAGGAAGCTGGTAGGCAGAGCAGTTATAAAGTAGGAAAGAGATGATGCAGGCAAGGAGACAGCTAGGTATGGTGTTGCTCTTTGCAGTGTTATTGTGTATAGATTTCCTTGTTGCTATGATGAATTCAGTTTTTTGGTGTTGAGATTTGATTTTCTAGTGTCTGAATAAATGCTTTATTTTTGTCTTCTACATGAAAAGTCTGTTATATTTTGCAATTCAGAACTATGCCAGCATATTTATAGTCACCATCAGTGCTATGAAAATTGCATTGGTGCCACATTTGGAGCTAAGAAAAATTTTAGAAATCATCTACTCTAACTCTTCTTACAAATGGGGGAACTTGGAGGAGAAAGAGAAAGAGGCATACTCTATGGCACAGGGCTTGTAAGTGGCAGAGCTAGAAATACTGTCTTCTAAAACAGGGTTTCTTAAAACTTTTTCCATTTGTGACCCCTTTTCATCTTTCAGCAAGCATCTGTTGCCATTGCATGGTATGATGGCATGCACAGTACAAAGCGAGCATACTTTGTGTTCTGAAAGAACCAATGTTGCAGTGAAATTGCATGATACAACATGGGCAAGTACTGCCAGAAATACCTTGGATTTATTATGCATTTGATTTTTAATTAATTTTGGGTCATTGCATGTTCAGATACCTTTTACCGTTGCCAAATTTTTCATGACCCCACATGAGGTCAGGACCCACAGTTTAAGAAGACCTAAAGTCACCGTGCTGTTCCTTCATTCAGAGTCCTGAATCTCTGGGGCTCTGAAGGACTGTTCTGGGCTTGACCGTAGCTGTGAATGGATTGCTGTTCAAACCTAGGTCACAGAACAGAAGCCATTTAAATAGGCTAACTCAAATGTGCACTTAGGGGAGATTTAAGTCCTCACTTTCTCACTTTAATTAAGTGCCAAGTGATTATTAAACAATACATTTACAGAATTTTGACAACTGGGTAAGAGCTGTGCTTCTCCTACAGTGAATATTCCCCAGTAAATATGCTCATAATACTCGGCTGGCTTTTAATTAACACAACTTGCCCATAAACCTATTTATCTTTCAGGGAAAGACGGTTGTTTTGTGTGAGATGAGTGTCAATAGATAATTAAAATGTTTTTCCTTGAGAATGTGCAATGAGCTGGGATATATGCATTTTGGACCTGATTGTTATCCAAACCTTACTGAGGTTTAATACTTGTTACCCAGTAATTATAGAAGGGCCTTATCCTTTTAATGGGGCAGCTAGATGGTACAGTGAATAGACCACTTGGCCTGGAGTCAGGAAGACCTGAATTCAAATCCAGCCTCAGAAACTTACTAATCATAAGATCTTAGTCAAGTCACTTAACCCTGTTTACCTCAGTTACCTCATCTGTAAGATGAGCTGGAGAAGGAAATGGCAAATCATTCTAGTATCTTTGTCAAGAAAACATTAAATGGGGTCAAGAAGAGTTGGACACAACTGAACAAAAACATCTTCTTAATGCCAAAATTAAACAAACACTAAAGATGTAATCTAAAATGTTACTGAATCTCTTGGGTCACAATTATGTGTTGTATCTGACAAAATGCTCGCTACTTATTTAGTTGACATTGACATGTCTCTCCTCCTTTATTTCTCATTAGAATGGACTGATTATTCTTGTTTCATTGAGGGAGCTCCTTGCTGGTATTTTAGGCTTAAAGATTAAGGTTTTTTAGGTCACCTTTCATTCAAAAGAGATCCCAGGCAAGTGTTTTGGGGGCCTTGGCCTGAACGATGATGTATGCGAAATGGCTTCAGTGGAATTCGAGATGATGAGAACTTTCCTAGAGTAGAAAATAGATTCCCTCCTCTCCTCTCCTCTCCTCTCCTTCCTTCCTTCCTTCCTTCCTTATTTCCTTCCTTCCTTCCTTCCTTCCCCTCTTCCTTCCTTCCTTCCTTCCTTCC
>NW_027185754.1:9393191-9405468 GCF_028583685.1 Petaurus breviceps papuanus | reverse complement strand
TCTTTCTTTCTTTCTTTCTTTCTTTCTTTCTTTCTTTCTTCCTTCCTTCCTTCCTTCCTTCCTTCCTTCCTTCCTTCCTTCCTTTCTTTCTTTCTTTCTTTCTTTCTTTCTTTCTTTCTTTCTTTCTTTCTTTCTTTCTTTCTTTCTTTCTTTCTTTCTTCCTTTCTTCCTTCCTTCCTTCCTTCCTTCCTTCCTTCCTTTCTTTCTTTCTTTCTTTCTTTCTTTCTTTCTTTCTTTCTTTCTTTCTTTCTTTCTTTCTTTCTTTCTTTCTTTCTTTCTTTCTTTCTTTCTTTCTTTCTTTCTTTCTTTCTTTCTTTCTTTCTTTCTTTCTTTCTTTCTTTCTTTCTTTCTTTCTTTCTTTCTTCCAGAAGAGGAAGAGAAACTAAGAGAGTAAGAAGTAGGGCAATTATTAACTAGGAATGAAGTCCTTTGGAGCTACCTTCTTGGGTCCAGGAGAGGATAATTTCTTAAATGAAAATCAATGCCTATCAGTCAAAGTAAAGAAAAAGTGCTCTCAACTGAGGCCACAGTTGAAAAGTGACCCTCTATATCTTGACACAGGTACCATAATAGTAACTAGCATTTTATAGCACTTTAATGTTTGCAGATATTTGCTATCTCATTTGATCTGCACAGCAATACTTTTATTATCCCCATTTTACATATAAGGAAACTGAGTCTGAGAAATGTTTAAGTGACTTGCCCAGGATCACAAAACTATTAAGTGTCTGAAAAGTTGGACTCAAGGCTTCCTTAAGCTCGAGTCCAGCACTGTATCATGACACCACATATCTGTTACCATAACATACACCTTTCTTACTGCTCTCACTTGTAGGAATCCTCTTGCATACAGAAAGGGACAGGGCCAGCAGTGCCTTGATATGTATACTGCATGCATGCCCTGATATTTAACTAGTTGAGTAACCTCAGGCAAGTCACTATATCTTTCTTAACCTTAATTTCTTCATATGCAAAATGGGGGAAGCATCATTTTTTTTTCACTAGAGTCTTCCAAGTGGAGACTCAAAGACCTCTTTTATTTTATTTTTAATTTAATATATTTTATTTTTTCTTGATTACATTTTTTAAGCAATGAGGGTTAAGTAACTTGCTCAAGGTTACATGGCCAGTTATTATTATTTTTGTGTGGGTGCCAAGTATCAGAGGCCAGAACTGATCCCAGGTCTCCCGACACTGGGACCGGCGCTCTTATTCACTGTGCCACCTGGCCTCCCCTAAACAATTGGGGTTAAGTATTGATTACATGTTAAAACAATTTTAAACATTTTTTAAAAAAAGTTTTGAGTTCTGAATTCTATCTCTTCCTCCCTCCACTCTCCCCTCTCTGAGACAATAAGCAATCAGATATAGGTTATACATATGCCGTCATGTAAAACCTTTCCATATTAGTCATTTTGTACAAGAAGACTTGAATAAAAGAAAAAGAATGAAGGAAAGAAAGTGAAAAATAGCATGCTTCAGTCTGTATTCAAACAATATTAGTTCTTTCTCTGGAGACATATAGTATGCTTCATCATGAGTCCTTTGGGATTGTCTTGGAGCATTGTATAGTCGAAGGCCTCTTTTAGAGGGCAGTGTAGAAGAGATTCCTATTTAGGTTCAGATTGGGTTAATTAGCCTCTGAGTGAGACGCTGGGATTGGAATGGTCTCACTTTCTAAATGAAACACAGGGTTTCCAGTAGTCCTTGAATGACCTACTCTTTTTTTATTTTTTATTTTTTTAGGCATTTGGGGTTAAGTAACTTGCTCAAGGTTACACAGCCAGTTATTTTTTGTGTGGGTGCCAAGTATCTGAGGCCGGAACCGATCCTGGGTCTCCCGACTCCAGGGCTGGTGCTTGTACTCACTGTGCCACCTGGCCGCCCCTTGAATGACCTACTCTTAAAGTGTTAACTGTGGTGAGAATATTTTGTAAACCTTATGGAAACGTGAGTTATTAAATTTCAGTATTTTAGAATTATTAAATTTTAGAGAGCCTACCTATATTGAACTTCTCATCTAGCTAATATGGGTTGTTAGCTGTAATAGACTAGGATCAGGCTAGAGATAGTGGATGGTTCAGTTCTATCCTTCTTCACGGTCTCCATTGAGAACACAAACCCTGATACTATGATGGTGTGTAGATGACATCCTCTTTTTTATAAAAAGACAACATATTCCCTTGGATCTTTTCAAACAGTTCTCTGTTATAGACCTTCTGGAAGGAAAATACTTTGAATTTCTTGCCATCTGGGTCAGCTGGCCTGGCTTCATTATGAGGTTTCAAGGAAACATGGTACTAAATATGAAGCTAAGTCCTGGGAAGTTGAATCTTTCCTTCCAGTTTGATAGAATGTACCAGTGTTGCCTACAGATTCAAGTTCAAATCCCTTAGCCAAACATTACTAATCAGGGTTGTCTACAAGTAGAATGAGCTGTTTCAGGAAGTCATGGGCTCCCCATAAATGCATTTCAGAGTCTGGATTTCTGTTTGGTGGTGTAATAGAGAGGGTTTCTGCTCAAGTATAAGTTGGATTAGATGATTTTTTTAGGTACCTTCCATCTCTGAGATTCTATGATTGAACTTCCTCTTCCTCTCAACAACCTGGTACCACTCTATCTTTCTAACCTAATGTCATATTATTATCTTCCACACACTTTGAACTCAGTGGTGTTCTACCATCCCCAATCTGGAGCCATTATCCTTCCAGCCTAATATGATATTATTCTCCACACACTGAACCCATGTTGACATGAACTCTTTGGCTATCCCCAAATCTGGTGCCACTTCTTTCCAGCCTAAATGGACTCTTTTCTTTAGATATATCCTATGTTTTTCCACTTCTGCACCTTAGTTCATGTTGTTCCCAATGAATCTCCCCTTTCTCCATCTTTACCTGTTGCATTTTTATCTGTTCTGTAAAGACCAACTCATCTATCAGCTCCTTTGGGTAGTCCTTCATGATTCTCTCCCCATCTACATTACTTGTCAACTCACAGACTCACTTTCTTTTTCACATCTCTAGCCTACCTAACATATGTTATCTTCTACTACTTTTGCTATTTCCCTCATCACCCTGAGAGTTCCAATAAGAAGCAACTATATCTTTTCTAAACTTTGTGGATACCCTAGTGTCTAGAAGAACACTCTGTGCACAAATGTTAAGAAATGTTCATTAAATTGAATTTAATATGACCCTCACAGTCGTGGAAAACTGCAAGGAAGACCCAGCTCCCTCCAGGTTCTTCCATATTCTTTACTCAAATTGAGCCTGTTCTCAGAAGAATACACATTGTATTTCTTGTATTAGATAATAAACCACTTGGAAGATAAAGTCTGTGTCTTTTTGCCTCTAATGCCTAGCAAATGGCCTTACACAAAGGAGAAAATTATTGAATTTAATGGAATTTGTCACTTCAAGAGTTATTACAACCCACCAGCTATGAGAAATATATAGCAGAGATGAGGACCTTAGAAATTTTCCTTGGGAGAGGAGGAGGTAAAGCCAAGATGACAGAGTAAAGGCAGAGAATTGCAGAATCCACAAAAAGATGGAGTGAAACATTTTTCCAGCCTAAGACAACTTAGAAGTTTGGCAGGAAAGGTTTGTGGCACCAGAGTGAGAGAGGAGTGCAGTCCACTGGAAGCTGTAGCAGTGAACTGGGCCCCAGCAAGCCAGGAGAAGATCTTGGGGTGACTGCATCAGTGGCAGCAGTGGCTGTTTCTAGACCTCTCACCCCACAGACAGTAAGGGGATCAGATAATGGGATAGAAGGAGATTTACAAGGGTCCCTTTGCTGGCACCATGGGCAGGACTCTGTTGTATTGCTTATACTTGGACCTAAGTCACAGTTCTGGGTCTTAGTCCCAGTGTGAGGAGGAGCACTGGTGCAGCAGAGCTTTTAGTCCCAGGGGAACAGGGACCCTGGTCACAGTTTTAGGACTGAAAAGAATACTTGTGATCACTCACAAACTAGTGTACAGTACAGAAAAGTAGTAAACACACCTTTCCCTAGATCATACCACCTTGGAACTTGTAGGTCCCCAGAATTACCTCTGAAAATTGCTACACAAAATTCCTAAAGTTTGGGACAGTAGCCTTTACACTTGAGGAGGGCCCCACTTAACATTGAGTTAAAAGTCAAGAAATAGAGTGGAAAATGAGCAAGCAGCAGAAAAAATTCTGACCCTAGAAAGTTATTATGATGACAAGGAAGATCAAAACAAACTCTCAGAAGAAGACAACAAAATTCCTGCATCCAAACTCTCAAAGAAAAATATGCATTGCTCTCAATTCATGGAAGAGCTCAAAAATTATTTTAAAAATCAGTTAAGAGAGGTAGAGGAAAAATTGGCAATAGAAACGAAAGAGAAAGTCATGAAAAAAGTGTCAATAGTGTGGTAAAGAAGATACAAAAAATATTGAGGAAAATAACACCTTAAAAAGCAGAATAGGCCAAATAGTAAAAGAGGCCCAAAAATTCAGCAAAGAGAAGAATGCCTTGAAAAGTAGAATTGGCCAAATGGAAAGGAGGTACAAAAGTTTACTGAAGAAAATAACTTCTTAAAAGTTAGAATTGGGGGCAGCTAGGTGGCACAGTGAATAGAGCACTAGCCCTGGAGTCAAGAGGACCTGAGTTCAAATCCAGCTTCAGATCTTAACACAAAAACTAGCCATATGACCTTGGGCAAGTAACAACCCCAAATGCTCTCCAAAAAGCAAAAAAAAAAAGTTAGAATTGGTCAAGTGGAAGCTGATGACTTTAATGAGACAGTAAGAAACAACAAAACAAAATCAAAAGAATGAAAAAATAGAAGGAAATGTGAACACTGTATAAACAACTGATTTGGAAAATAGATCCAGGAGAGATAATTTAAGAATTATTGGATTACCTGAAAGTCATGATAAACAAAGAACCTTTACATCATCTTTGAAGAAATTATCAAGGAAAACTGCCCTGATATTCTAGAACCAGATGGTAAAACAGAAACTGATCACCTCTTCAAAGAGATCCCCAAATGAAAACTGCCAGGAATATTATAGTCAAATTCCAGACCTCCCAGATCAAGGAGAAAATATTGCAAGCAGCTAAGAAACAATTCAAATCTTGTGGAGCCAGTCAGGATAGCACAAGATTTGGCAGCTTTTACATTACAGGATCACTTGGAATATGATATTCCTGAGGGCAAAAAAGCTAGGATTATAACCAAGAACCACCTACCCAGCAAAACTGAATATAATCCTTCAGAGAGTAGGATAAACGAGGGAAATAGGATGGAGGGACATACATAACTGGTGATCATTACCCGTGATTGTGAAAAAACTGTACAGTGAGTTTCTCTGATAGATTTCATTTCCCAAACATATAGAAAAACTGAGTCAAATTTATAGAAATAAGAGCCATTACTCAATTGATAAATGGTCAATGGATATGAACAGGCAGTTTTCAGACAAAATAATCAAAGCAAATAAAGTCATATGAAAAAATGTTCTAAATCACTATTGATGAGAAAAAGGCAAATTAAAACAGCTCTGAGTATTACCTCACACCTGTCAGATTAGCTAATATGACAGAAAAGGAAAATGACAAATGTTGGAGGGGATGTGGGAAAATGAAAACACTAATGTACTATTGGTGAAGTTGTATACTGATTTAACCATTCTGGAAAGCAATTTGGAATAATACCCACAGAGCTATAAAACCATGAATACCCTTTGACTAAGCAATACTACTATTAAGTCTATATCCCAAAGACATAAAACAAAAAGGAAAAGAACCTATGTGTACAAAAATATTCATAGCATCTCTTTTAGTGGTGGCAAAGAATTGGAAATCGAGGGGATGTCCTTCAATTGAGAATGACTGAACAAATTGTTATATATAATTGTGATGAAATACTATTGTTTTAAGAAACGATGAGCAGGATACACCCAGAAAAACCTGGAAAGACTTTCATGAACTGATGCAAAGTGAAATGAGAAGAACCAGAAGAACATTGAACACAGTAACAACAATATTGTATGAAGATCTACTATGGATAACTTAGCTATTCTCAGTAACACAATGATCCTAGACAATTCTGTAGGACTCAAGATGAAAGGTGCTGTCCATCTCCAGAGGAAAAAAAAAACTGGTAGAGCCTGAATGAAGATCAAAGATACTTTTTTTTAGCTTTCTTTATTTTTCTTTGGGTTTGTTTTTGTCTGTATTTTCTTTCACAGAATGGCATATATGGAAATGTGTTTTACATGACTACACATTTATAATCCATGTCAAATTGCTTGCCTTCTCAATGTGTGGGGGGAGGGGAGGAAGGAGGGAGAGAATTTGGAATGCAAAATTTGAAAAAAAAGAATGTTACAATTATTTTACATGTTAATTGGGGGAGGCCTTCCAGAACTTAGGAGGCAGACAAATATATAAAATATACCATGCTAAATAGTGGTTTTAAGGAGGCTACCATGTTTGAATAAATAGACCTAGAGCAAATAGACTCTGGATAAAGAGGTGACTTGGAGAAACTACAAGAGTGTCAAGTGTTCAATTAATGAACAATTCTACATTAATCATGTCTGATACGTCAGGCACAGGTACTTGGATACAAAGAAGTTAACTGGTCTCTGCTCTCATTTTAATAGGGGAGACAGCATATAAAATATATGTATATTCAAAATAGATTCAAGGTAACCTGAGGAGGGGGCATGAAGGCCCTTTTGCCTGGGGAAGAGGAAGGCACAATAGGAAAGGCCTCATATATAAAATAGCTCTTGAACTGAGGCCTGAAGAAACCAGAGATTTTAAAAAGAGGAGGTGAAGGAGTAAGTTTCAGAAGTAGGGGACTGCCAGTTCAGAAGCACAGAGACAGAAAAGCTCTATCCTTCTTGAATTGTAGAATGTGTGGAGGGCTGTAATGTGTAATAGGGCTAGAAAGGTAGGAAGGGACCAGATTGTGAAGAGCTTTGCATGCCAAGCATGTAAAGATTCCAGAACAGATCCTAGATCAAACAGATCCAGAAGGAATAAGGAACCATTGGAGTTGATGAAATATTAGAATGAAATGATCAGACTGTTCTTTAGGAAAATACCCAATGTGATGCTGGGAGGTTCAGGAGCTGGTGAGTTGAGTTGGGAGGGAGATAGAAGATGGGGCTTGGTGTCAGCTCTCTTTTAAAGGAGTGGGACATAATTTTACACATATGCACACAAATACACACATACCCCAAATCGATATATATATATATATGTATATGTGTGTATGTATGCACACGGGTATATACATGTATACAAATGCACACATACCTATTTCTGTGTAGTGGTAGCCATCTCTAGGGTGGGGCAGAGAAGGGAAGAAAAGAATATTTACGTGATAATTTTGTTGAATAGCTGAAAGGAATAGCAAGTTGAACATTGTAGATTTCCAGTTTCATGTTATTGTCATCTTTTTTAATGTAATGTTATGAAAATAATTGTTTTATTCCATAAATTAAAAATAAAACTAAAAAGAGTGGGACAAACTTTCTTTGTGGGGAGAGAAACTGACGTGAGTAGACATATTTTATATATGTATATATATGCATGTGTGTATCCACACAGGACGTGCTGTGGTTTGTTATAGGCCAAGGAAAGGTAGCTGATTTCCAAAGGAGCTGAGATGGATGGACCAAGGCCTACCTGTGATTTAGTGTGGTAGTTTTTCACTGAAAGAGCTTTCAAAGCAGCATTCCCTTCCCCCACCAGCTGCTTCCTCCTCTGTGAAACAAGGAAGTTAGATGAGATGGTCACTAAGGTCTCTACCAGCTCTTGCATTTGCATTTCATAGATCCCTTTGGAGGTTCTCATTGTCCTGGTGGCCGCTTTCACTCCAGGGAGAGCTAAGAGAGAGCATCTGCCTCCCCCCTTGTCTGAAGAGGCAGGATTATGGAATACCTACTTTTCTTTCCTCCCCTAGTTACCATAGTATCCTGTTTCCTTGGTTACCAGTGACCAAGGAGAGGACAGGATTTTGATGGAGCTTTCTAAAGAGAGATGTCAGTGAGGACCTTGTCTCTTTTTAAAGAACACTCGTTCTGAGGAGGCTGCTGGAGAAGAGGGGGCCAGGACACTTTCTGTATGAAGATGGAATTTTAAAATTTCATCTCCATGAGCTGAACAGAAGCACTTAAAAGAAGCCCTGTGAGAAAGCAAAGCCCTAGAGCAGTAGCTAGGCAAGGGCATCATTGCAGAGCATGGATGAAGGTGAAGGCCCAGATGCTAATTAAGAAATTTCTGAGAGCCCTGTATTTAAAAAAATGCATCAAGCTATGTACATCGTAGGCTGCTTCAGTAATTCTGGACTATGGTTTTGTTACAATGGGAAGAGCACTGGATTTAGAAATAGAAAATTGAGACTCCAGTCCCAACTCTGCTATTTGCTAGCTGTGTGACCTTGAGCAAATCACTTCACATATCCAAGCTTCCATGTTCTCACCTGGAAAATGGGCATAATACTATCTGCAATGTCCACCTCACAGTTATTGTGAGGATAAAATGAACCATGCCTGTAAAGTGCTTTCTAAATACTGAAAGACAGTATTTAAAAACATCAGATGTCACATCAAATGATATAGTATAGGTTAAGTACTTTGTAACAGTGATATACTACATTAAGGTACCTTAATAATCAATACTCTGCCATGACTTCGGTGATCTTTAATTTTGTGGGAGTGGCTATTCCCTTCACCAACCCATATCCTAACCCTCTGTGAGTTATTGGTTGATCTATATTAGTTTCTGTTGTCAAAATTCATTATAGCCAGCTAGAGAATAGAGGTCTTTGAATTGTACCAGGTTGACTGATGCTTGGCCAACAGTCACACAATTCTTCACTGGTATCACATTGGACACTTTTCTGGCTTGTTAGACCCTATCAGAACTTGGACTTCAGTGACATAATCTTTGAGAACCAAGATTCCCCTCCATGTCATTACAGCACATCAAAATTGGTCTTTGTAACAGTTAGTTACATATAATCAGCGCACTGAGTTGAGTGGCCTTCTTCATGGGGAGAAAGGCAGCTGACTATAAGGTCTGATCTTTCCAAAATGAGAGGTTTCTATTTTAGTGGGTCAGTGGACAAGTGAGATTAATATAGAACAGTCAGGGCTAAGTTGCGTCCCTCTCTGAGATGGAAATAAAGAATCAAAATTAACATTAACCACAACAAAACTTCGGGAATAGTAGCAGTCATCATGAACCTCTTGGTACTGTTTCTGAGAGTGAAATCCATTGGTATTCTAGCACATTCATGCTCTGATCTTGAAGTGTCATGGCCTGGGCTTTTGGGGGCACATTCTGACTATGACTCCTGCCCTGAGAGCCTCTCCAGCTGGCTACAAGAGAACTCAGAATGGAGAGTGACACCTCACTTTCATATAAGCAGTTGTGTTGTTGTTTAGTCATTTTTCAGTAGTGTCTGACTCTCTGTGACCCCATTTGGGGTTTTCTTGGCAGACACTGGAGTTATTTGGCATTTCCTTCTCTAGCTCATTTTACATATGAGGAAACTGAGGCAAACAGGATTAAGTGACTTGTCCAGGGTCACACAGCTAGTAATGGCTGAAGCTGGAGTTTACACAATTAACTCTCTCACAGCCCTATGAAGCAGAAAATACAAGAAATATTATCTCCATCTTCCAAGTGAGGAAACCAAGACTGAGAATAGGCAAGATGACTAATTCGGTCACAAAATTAATTGGAGGCACCCTGGATTTGGAATCAGAGCATCTGTGTTCATGTACTAACTCTGCTCCTTACTGTCCTTGTGAGTGTGGATAACTTACATTGCCTTTCTAATCCCTCTCTTCATCTGTACAGAGTAAGCTGGCCTAGAGGATCTCCAGGGTCCCTTCTAAGTCAGATGTTCCATTGTAATTGGGATGAACTAACCTCTGAGGGGCAGATTTTTGTTTACTGGTTTCACTCTAAGTGACCATATGGAAATCTGGAGTAGGCCTGTGACCAAGGGATTGGTATATGTGATCATGAAAGTCTTCTAGCTGGTTCAGGGATTGCTGAGCCAGGGCTGAGTGGGTATTCAAATGGGATAATCTACCCCTTGGCACTCTTTTTTTAAGACTTTCAAGAGGTAAGGTTGCTCTGAGAGCCAGCTCCAAGAGCTAAGTGGGAGCAAAGATGGCTATTCCTTCTCCTGTCTGACCAGTTGTGGCCATGAGCACATAGGTCTCATCTGTCTTTTCTGTGTTTGCTCCTCTGGGTAGATGACTGATTATGTGCACATGTCCCAGCAGTGATCTTGTGAATCAGGGGGAAGGTCAAGAAGTCCAGTCAGAGATCCTATCAGCAATGAGAGCTGAAGGTTGGCATTGGAAGTGTCCTCCAGAGCAGTAGTGACTGACGGCAGTGGTTGTAGCTGCATCAGGAACAAAACCCAACAACCACAAACTGATGTGGAGTAATAGAAGTAAAGCAGCTTCAGGAAGCTTGACCCCTTGTGGTGATGAGGAATGCTGGCTATGGACTCTAGAAAGGAGCAAACCCTCAGAGCTACACCCAAAGGGAGCTTTATAAGGATTCCCAGAAGGGAGAGCTGAACTTGCAGGGTCACAAGTCTGGAGGTATTGCCACATGTGCCTTTTGTACACTCAGCTCTGGCTCAGCCAACCCCTGGGCCATCAGCTCTGCTGCATGTGACGCCAATTAGAAGAGGTTTCGTTATCACACAGATGCCATCAGTGTTCTTGTGTACAAATCTCACTACCACTGTATTCGAAGTCTAAGTCCATTATTCCCATGATATTATGTATTTGTGGGACAGAGTCTCTTAGGTTGGGAGGTTTTGGAGGTTTTATATAAGCTGGTCTTACTATAGCTTCTTAGCAAGTACCTTTTTCTAAAAGCTAATTGAGGCTACTCCTGAGTGTTCATGGGGAATACATTGGTGAGAGTTTGTGAATGACAGTATTAGAAGCCTACCCTCTAATAGTGGTGCTGCTGAAGACTTCTGAGAGTCCCTTGGACAGGAAGGAGATCAGTCTAGACTTAAAGACACTAATTCAGGCTATTCAATGGAAGGTCAAATACTGAAACTGAAGCTTAAATACTTTGGCCACATAATGAGAAGATGGAACTCATTGGAAAAGACCCTAGTGTTTGGAGAGATTGAAGGCAAAGGGACAAAGAGGATGGCAAAAAGGATGAGATGGATAGATAGTGTCATGGAAACAACAAACCTGAGCTTGGGCAGACCTCTAGAGATAATGGAGGACAGAAGGACCTGGCATGCTGTGGTCTATGGGGTCAAGAGGAGTCTGTCACAACTGAATGACCGAACAACAAAAAGCCTCTTAGGGTTGCTCCTAGAACCCTGAGAGGATTACCCAGTCCACTGGGGACCCAGCCTATCCCTGTAATACAAGCTGGGTCATTGAGCCCCAGAGAGGGAGCTCCATCGTGTTCTAAGCTAAACTCCTGCTCTTCTGCTCTGTGTTCTAAGGTCCCTTTCAAGTCTGGCTTTTTATCTTTTAAGGCCCCTTCCAGTTTTAACTCTGATAATCCTGTGACTCTTGGTCATATTCCCATCTCTCCCTGTGGGGAATATGAACCAGAAGGAAATCTGCATCTCATGCAAATGTAAATGAGGGTCTTGAAGGAAGCCCAGCCAACATGATGCAGGGCGGGGAGTGGAATCTGTGCTGAGAAGGGCAGTTCTCACAATTCAATCAGAGGCTTTGGGAAGGGAGGGAGAGGAGGAGGGAGGTGATTTTATTTTGCTATACTTGCATAACTGGTAAATTTAATTTTCTGTCATTTTGCTGTGATCTTGGCCCCCCTCCCCGCCCCAGGCCCACAACGTCAGTCAGGGCTTGTTTGTTCTATTGACCTTCAGTTCAGTCATGGAGGCAGCAGTGTATCATGAATCAGCCTCTGTCTCTCCCCTTACAATAACACTACCTGGTCTGAGCCTCCGTGACTGAGCACTGTTCCATGCGGTGGCTGGGGAACAGGGCTAATAATTCATTGTAGAGAGCTTTCAGGTGGAGTGAGTGGACCTTTCCCTGGGGGTAGCCAACAGGGCACGGGAGCAGAATAACTCTAGTAATACTTGCCATGCAAGACTGAGACCTTTGTTTTCTTGAAGGCCTTTAGGAGATTAATGAAACCCAGAGAGAGAGACAGAGAGAGAGAGACAGAGAGAGAGACAGAGAGAGAGAGACAGAGAGAGAGGGACACAGAGAGAGAGACAGAGAGAGACACACAGAGAGAGAAAGACAGAGA
>NW_027185754.1:9384049-9393091 GCF_028583685.1 Petaurus breviceps papuanus | reverse complement strand
ACAGAGAGAGAGACAGAGAGAGACACACAGAGAGAGAAAGACAGAGAGAGAGAGAGAGAGAGAGAGAGAGAGAGAGAGAGAGAGAGAGAGACAGAGAGACAGAGAGAGAGACAGAGAGACAGAGAGAGAGACAGAGAGACAGAGAGAGAAAGAGAGAACATCCTAGAAGAATGAGAGAAAGGGTGGAGGCAAAGCCCTTCTAGGTCCAAGGGGCTATGGGGGAAATTCATGAGGACACAGTCTGTGAAGGGCCTCACCACACTGGGCTCAGGCATGAACCATAAAGCCTCAGAATTCATATTATTCTAGCACCTAATGTCTGGGATCACTTTAAACCCAAGTGGTTTATCATCACCAGATAAGCTCAAGGGGAGATGTGTGTCTCCTGACATTGACTTTCAGAGGTGAAATGTGACAGTTATGTCAATGGTGAAGGTAGAGAAGGGCAACAACCTCTGGGCTAGGAATTTATAGCTTCAGGGAAGAGGAAGGGTGGGAGCAGCACTGATATGTGCTCTAGAGCTTCTTGGCCTAGGAAACCTGGGCACTTCCATCCTAATGACTCGGAGGAACCTCAGAAGAAAGCAAGCCTGATAGCCACCAAAACTTTCCTCTTTTCTTTGAGAGATATTTACAGAGATGAGCACATCAATGATCCAGGATGAGGTCAGTTTGTTCAGTGATTGTTTAGAACAGAATGCTTGTGAGGGCGAGGCCCTTGGTTTTAGCTTCTTAAGGCTCAGGGAGCTTTTTTCTCTGATACCCATAATTCCAGGAGGCTTTTCCACAGACACATCTACAGCTAATCAGAACAGGGACAAGTTGAGAATGTGGGTAGTTGTTTGCAAATTCATCCTACCTTACTTGAACTATGTTTCAGAGACCATGTCTCTCAAATAATGGGCCAGCAAATTATCTCTCTGTGTTTTATATCTACAATACCATGGAATGCCTATGTGGGATATGGAATTCCTGTGTGTTATATCCTGTGTAATGTGTAATTCCTATATGGAATCCTGTCTGTGTCTATTTGCCAGAGATTGATTGAGTACCTACTATGAAAATAGCATTGTGCCGATGATTCTCAATCCCACATGCTATTTTCCAGCCAACTTGGCCTACTACTATTCTCAAAACTCAGAATGCCATCTCTTGCCTTGAGCAGAGGCTGTCTACTATGCCTGAGGTACACTCCCCCTTCATCTGTGCCTTAGAATGGGGCTTCCTTTGAGGGTACGCTCCTTCTATGTGAAGTCTTTGCTGATTCTCTCAGTCATTAGTACTCTCTCCCTCCTCAGATCTTCTCATACTGATTTCTGAATGCATTCTATCCTCCTCAATGGAATGTAAGCTCCTTGAGAGCAGAACTTTCTTTTTTTGTTTTTGTTTTTGTCTCTTCAGTACCTAGCAAAGTGATTCTCACATAGTACACACTTAAATGTTTATCCATTGTCTATTAAACGTTTATCCATCAAGGGTGGTGCATGCGAGTTCTCCATCTTTCTTAAAGGGTTTGCATCCATCCTGACTTTTTTCAGGCTTGGCCTAAGTTTGTAGAGGCCTTGGTCCTGTGCTAGTTTGCATGGTTGACTTAAAGGTGTGGTAACCATGGTGATAGGAACCCTGTCTGTCTATAAAGGACAAAAGGGATGGAAAAGAAGTCCTATAGAAGACAGTGGAAGGGATTAGGTTGCTAGACTGGAGAATAGGATAAGAGATTCATAGAATATTCCTAAGGACCTTGTGAATAAAAATAACCTTTGACCTGAGCCCATGATACAAGGTGAGAGGCCAAATAGAATGTTAGGACCTGAAATCGAAAACTGGGGTTCAAATTCCAGTTCTGCCCCTTATTACCTGTAAGACCTTGAGTAAGACATTTAACTTCTCATTGATTTCACAACTCATTAATTCCAGGATGCCCAGAACCTTTCCTTTAATCTACTAACCCACAAATAGTGAGTACCTAAAAGGTGCTCAATTGTATGCATAAAGGCAAGTACCATATTACCCTGAACAGAAACCTCACACTTAAAATGGTTTCTCTTTGAGGGGCAGCCAGGTAGTACAGTGGATAGAGCACCGGCTCTGGAATCAAGAGTACAAGAGTTCAAATCTGGCCTCAAACACTTAGCAGCTGTGTAATCCTGGGCAAATCTAACCTAACCCTGATTGCCTCAAAAAAGGGAGGGGGGACTCTCTTTGGAAAGAAAAAAAAAGGCAGGAAGTTACACACTGAAAAATAACACCTATTTTAGGCTGTGTTTGGTATGTAATGTAATATAATGTAACCTTGGTTTGGATTGGTCTGGCACATGACATATTCCCTCCCTGCAAGGAGCTCCCTCATGATCTAGCTGAGGAGTCAAGATTCATACACCCTACAATTAGAGAATTAGGCAAGGTAGTCTCTAACCAAGTGTTCCACTGTGGGGTCTGCACTGCCAATGAAGGGAAGGGAGTGAGAGTACTACCTGCTAGTGTAGTCAGGGAAGGTTTGGCAAGGCAGATAGGCTTGTGATGAGCCCTAAAGGGCAAGTTGGATTTGGATAGACAGAGAAGAGGGGAGGGCACAGCTGGGGACACAAAACCATGGGAGTTGTAGGGGTGGTGGGTAGGGGCAAGGCATGGCTGGAGGCATGGCTAGAAGGGACCTCAGAGGACCTCCCAGGCATAGAGAGAAGACAAGAGAGCACAAGTCATGTTTATCACAGATCTAGAGATGAAAGGGACCTTACAGTTGATTTATTCCAGCCATTTCCTTTTACAGATGAGGAAACAGAGGCCTAGAGAGTTTAAATACCTTTTCTAAGGTCATAAAATAGTAAATAATTGAGCTAGAATTTCAAAACCTAGATCAGTCAGGATCTAGTGACCACCCACTTAGGCCAGGGCCAAAATGTGTAAGTGTGGGTTCTCTCAGCTTCATATTTAATAGCTCACATTCATATAGATGGAGGCAACATTGCACAGCAGAAAACTTATTGGCCCTGGATTCAGAGGACCTGGTTTCAAATCCTGCCTCTTTCTCCTATTTCTTGTATGATCTTGAGCCATTTACTTCCTTGGGCCCCTGTTTCTTCATGTGTAAAATGAAGCCCTCTGAGGCCTTCCAGTTCTATAACCTTGATCCCCATTTTACAGATGAGGAAACTGAGGCTCAGAAAGTTTAAGTGATTTTCCCAGGGTCACACAGCTAGGAAATATCAAAGTCAGACTAGATCCTGTATCAATTCAATGTCCAACACACTTTCTACTATGCCAAATTTAACCCTGACCCTAACTTAGGTTATTATGGAGTGTGGCTTATACAATAGCTCAAAGAGGGAGCCTTCCATTCTCATGAACTGGGTTTGGAATTAGAGGAGCTCAGTTCACCATCTATATCTGCTTTTACCCCCTGTGTAACCTTGGGTAAGTCACTTAACTTCTTTGGGCCTCAATTTCCTTTATCTGCTCTGGCTCCCCCTCTCTCTAATAGATGGGTCTTGTGTTCTGTCTTGCCAGGAACGAGGCTTCCACACCACTGCCACTTCCGGTAGTCTTTCTGGCCCAATTCTCACCCCACCTCTGTCTTATGTGTCATTTTCCCCAATGAGAATGTCAACTCTTCAAGGGCAGGGTCTATACCCCCAGTGCTTAGCATAGTGTCTAGCACATAGTAAGCATTTAATAAATGCTCTCGCTCTCTTCCCCTCTCCTCCCTCTCTCTCTCCTTCCTCTCTTCTTTCTCTCATCTATCCATTATCTATCTACCATCTATTTATTATCTATCATCTATCCATAATCTATCATCTATCCATCCATTTGTCTATTTTTATCATCTATCATCTTTCTGTCATTTATCTATCACCTATCTATCTATCCATCTATCTGTATATCTGTCTGTATACCTCCTATCATCTATCTATCTGTCTGTCTGTCTATATACCAGCTATCATGTATCTATCTACCTATCTATCTGTCTACCTGTCTGTATGTCTATATACCTTCTATCTATCTGTCTATCTATCTATCTATCTATCTATCTATCTATCTATCTATCTATCTATCTATCTATCTGTATACCTTCTATTTATCTGTCTGTCCGTCTATATACCTTCTATCTATCAATAATCTATTTTCTTGCCTCTTTGTAAAATGAGGGTGTTGGATTTCATGACCTCTAAGGTCCCTTTCCTAACTAGTCCCTAGTTGAGCTCTAGATTTGATGATGCCTCACCATGTCCCCAGTCCTTACAGAATAATGATAAAGATGTCTTTTTTTAAAAAGTGCATGTCCTCCAGCTCCAAAGACTCTAGCACTAACTGCCTAGCACAGGCCAGGCGAGAAATCAGAAAAGTCACAGCAGTACAGCTGGGAAAGCTGTTGAGTCTGTCACCTCCTCGGGAGCTGAGAAGTGCCAGACCCCGTGATTGGGAACTGCAGCCACTGTTGTCTAATAAAGAATCCCTACAGACAGGCACGCCCTGCCCACACTGTGCTGAGAACAGAGGTCATCATCTCTCAGACTTGGAAAGCTTGAGGCTGCTCAGTAACCCTCTGTATTCTCCTCATGTCCTTTCACACACATGAACTCCAACTGAAAGATCCATCTGGAATCACTGTCCTTGAAAAGAGCTGGGTCCTGGAAATCGTGAATATGGAGGCTTGGAGGGAACATCAGAGGAATTCTGGTCCCACGAATACATCCCTGAGAAGTGATGTTCTCTGCTCAAAAACTTGCACTGATGTACAGCTAACCACCTTCTCAGGTACCCCATTCCACTGTTGGACAGCTCTAGTTGTTAAGAGGTTTATACCTATATTGAGCCCCAAAATGCTTCTCTGTAACTTCTACCCATTGATCCTACTTGTACCCCCTGGGTTCAGGAAAAATAAGTCTAATGCCTCTTCCTGCACATGACAGCCCTGCAGATATCTGAAGGTAAACTATCACATCCCCCTCGAGTCTTCATTCCTCCAGGCTAAACATCCATAATTCTTCCAGGCTAAACATCCATAATTCTTTCAATCACTCCTCTCATGGCAGGGTTTCCAGGCCTTTCACTTTCTTTGGACATTCTTGTGATTATCATTGTCATGCCTAAAAATGGGGTGCCTAGAACTGAACACAGCACTTCAGATGTAGTCTGACCAAGGGAGAGCACAGTGGGACTGTTACCTTATTCCTTTTGGACATTATGCCTCTATTAATATATTCTAAGATCTTAGTAGGATTTTGGTTTTTGACACATACTGTTCCATCAGCAAATATTCAGTGAGTGCTTATTATGCATCAGAAACAGTGCTAGGCACTATAAAAAAGAGGCATTCACTGCCCCCAAAAAGCTTATATTCTACTAATAATAGCTTACATTTATTCAGTGCTTGATAAACATTATCTCACTTGAACCCCATGGCAATCCCTTCTTTTTTAAAAAAAATTATTTATTTATTTATTTTATTCTGAACTTAAGAAATAAAACAAGC
Organism: Petaurus breviceps papuanus; assembly: GCF_028583685.1. Classification (NCBI taxonomy): domain Eukaryota; kingdom Metazoa; phylum Chordata; class Mammalia; order Diprotodontia; family Petauridae; genus Petaurus; species Petaurus breviceps. The sequence continues at coordinate 9,387,618 of NW_027185754.1, read as the reverse complement.
ATTTCCATAACATGCACCTCATGGTAATCTTTTGCAAACATTGCCTCATGGCAATGCTATTTTTTGCCCCAAATGAGAAAACTGAGGATCAAAGAAGTGAAGTAATATGCTTTGGGTCCAATAGATAGTTAAATATCTATTGAATCATATTGAGCTTGCAAAATTATGTTTTTTTGGTGCATGGCATACACTAAAATCCCCAGATCTTTTTTTTTCTTATATGATCTATCTAGTTATGACTTTCTTATTCTGTAAATCTGTAACTCATTTTCTTAACCCAAGTATAGGTCTTTCCATTCATCTTTATTAAATTTAATCTTATTAGACTTGGTCCATTGTTATAGTATGTTTAGAGATTTTTTCCAGTCTCTATTTCATTGTTCTTCCCTGTACACAACCTTTTAAAATATACACAGCACAAATCCCATCTCCTCCTTGAAGCTTTCTGGGATTAACATGGACTGTCTGAACAATCCTCAAATCATTCCTCCCTTTCAACACATTTCTGTAATTATCCTTCACTGTGTTTGCTTCTCCCTATCCCCTCCCCAAACATTGTACATGTTTCTAGCCTGTTATCATATTTCCTGAAAGCTCCCCGAGGGCAGGTATGATCCAACACTCTTTGTTCTAATAGTTGAGACCATTGATAACTCCTTGGATTTAGCAAGCATTTTTGGGGGTGGGGTAGTTTTATTTATTTTATTTATTTTTAATAGGATTTTTTCAAATTGTCTATAAAGGCAATTTTTAACATTCATTTTAATAAAATTTTGAGTTCCAATTTTTCTCCTTCCCTCCCTTCCCTTCTCTCTTCCTAAAACGGTAAACAATTTGATATAGGTTTTATTTGTGCAATTATGTAAAGCATATTTCCATATTAGTCTTGTTGTGAAAGAAGAAGCAGACCAAAAGGGAAAAAAACACAAAAAAGTATGATTCAATCTGCATTCAGATGCCATCAGTTTTTTCTCTGAATGTGGATAGCATTTTCCATCCTGAGTCCTTTGGAATTGTTTTGGATCATTGTATTGCTGAGAAGAGCTGTCATTCATAGCTGATCCTGACATAATGTTGCTGTTTCTATGTACAATGTTCTCTTCTGCTCTTTTCACTTTAGCGAGCATTTTTAATTACTTGTTCAGTTGAAGTCTGTAGCTTATCTAAAATGGCCTGCTTTAGAGTCCTTGAGGGTGGAGGTGGAAAGACTCAGTTTCTTCTTTGTCTCAATCCTTCAATTTTCTTGCTAGGGACATACGCACAATATTATAACATTATAAGGAGTTTTGGAGGCATTTTCTTCTTATAGTCTCACTTTAAGACCTTGGATAATTCTCTTCCTGTTTCTCAGCCTTAGTTTCCCCTTCTGTACAATGAAAGAGCTAGATTAGACCATTTCTAGGTTTCCTTCCAACTCTGACATATTATGATTATCTAAAATGCTCTCAGGGGGACTGAGAGCTAAGAAAGGGCATATTTCATTTCTCCCTAGGATAATCCCTGCCCCAAGGCATAGGTGATCAGGGCTCTAGGAGTATGTGGAATAAAATATCACAGGGGCATGTGATACAATACAACAGAAACTTGAAGGAGCAGTCGGAAAAATGTGTCAACATCGCTTTTGACAAGCTTTCAGTGTAGGGAATTAATACCAGCACTGACATCACAGCAGGATTTTTTTTAAAGTCACTACCTTCTCTTTTTTTTTATTCTAAGCATCAGGATCTTGGGAAAAGCCAATGTGACTGTAATTGTGGGCTATGTTTTGTTCAAATATCAGGAGGGAAGAGGATTCCATGGTGGGGTTTCTGGTTGTTATGGCATTAGGAGACCTAGAGTAATGATTGGAAGATCTGCCTTCACCTAAACGAAGTTAAATATGCATCTGCTTTTCTTATCCAATTATTTATTCAGAAACCTTCTGAGTGGACAAGAGATAAAGTGGTATTGAGCGAAAGGTCCAAGTTCATGGCAAAGAGATAAACTGAATACTATCCAGTGGAAGACAACAGGAATGGTAAAGGACTTTAAGTCCATGTCACATGAAGATTTACTTAAAGACCTGGGGATTTTTAACTTTGAGAAGAATAGACTTAGGGGGAATATGATAGGGCAACTAAGTGGTCCAGTAGATAGAGTGATGGACCTGAAAGTCAGGAAAGCTTAAGTTCAAATCTGGCCTCAGACACTTACTAGATGTGAGATCCTGGACAAGTCACTTCATCCTGTCTACCTCAGTTTCCTCATCTATACAATGAGCTGGAGAAGGAATGCCAAAGCCACTCAAGTATCTTTGACAAGAAAACCCCAAATATTGTCACGAAGAGTGAAAGCGACTGAAAAATGACTCAATAACAACATTCAATTGCTTGCATGGTTCCTCTGTGTAGATGTATAGGTTGGGTTTCCTATGGGATGACTGCCTAGGTTTGTGGTACCCTGTGGGTTCCAACTTTCCAAAATAGAGTTCACAAGTCTTCAACTATGTGTTTGTATAAGTTATTCAGAAGACACAAGCAGCTTAAGTCAAAGACATTAATTACTATAGCGTAAAAAAAAAATATAAACCCCACAAATCTAGGACATATTCTGTCACAAATACCCACAACAGGAAGAATGAATGCCCATGTGGAGTAATTTTTTCAGTCATGTCTCACTCTTCATGAGTGAGGTTTTCTTGGCAAAGATACTGGAATGGTTTGCCATTTCCTTCTCCAGCTCATTTTACAGATGAGGCAACTGAGGCAAACAGGGTTAAGTGACTTGCCCAGGGTCACATAGCTAGGAAGTGTCTGAGGCCAGATTTGAACTCAGTAAGATGAGTTTCTATACAATGCACCAAATACCTACCCATCGATGGCCACAGACAAAACAACAACAAAAACAAAGCAAGAACAACCAAAAAACAGTTGTTGTCTTCAAGGGGTTTATGATCTTTGTTGGGGGGATACACAATGAATACAAATAAGTAAATACAAGGTAATTTAAAGAGGGAATAAGCACTAACTACTGATTAGATCAGGATAGGCTTCATATAATGGGTTGACCTTGACTTGAACCTTGAAGGAAGCTAAGAAATATAGATCCCAGATATTGAGCTGAAAGGGACCCCAGGGGTCATATAGTCCAGCCGCCTCATTCTATAGATGAAGAAACTGAGACCCAGAGAAATTAAGCGACTTTCTCCAGGTCATGCAGGTAATAAATGTCAGAGGGAAGATTCAAACCCAGATTCTCTAACTCCAGAGTCTGACTCTTTCCACCATACCATATCATCTCTTCAATTCTAAGATGTGGAAGTGAGGAAATAACGTATTCTTGGCATAAGGGATAGATTGTATGAAGACACAGAAATGAGAAATGGTTAGGGGAGCAACACAAAAAAGGTGAAACATTTGTAGAGGTTGATTGGGGTATAGATGGCAGATTGAAGAATTTGTAGTTTATCCCAGAGGCAGACAGGTCAGAGGTAGAGACAGAGGTAAAGGGAGAGAGACAGAAACAGAGAGAGAGAAGAGAAGGGGGGGGAGACAGAGAGAGAGAGAGAGAGAGAGAGAGAGAGAGACAGA
>NW_027185754.1:9368498-9383949 GCF_028583685.1 Petaurus breviceps papuanus | reverse complement strand
AGAGAGACAGAGAGAGAGACAGAGAGACAGAGAGACAGAGAGAGACAGAGAGAGAGACAGAGACAGAGAGACAGAGAGAGACAGAGAGAGAGACAGAGAGAGACAGAGACAGAGAGAGAGAGAGAGACAGAGACAGACAGGGACAGAGACAGACAGAGACAGAGAGAGAGGTGAGAGAAAGAGGAGAAAGAAAAAGAAGACAGAGACAGAAACAAGAAACAGAGAAGAGAGGGAGAAAGAGAAAGAGAGAAGTGAGAGAAAGAAGACAGAGGAGAAAGAAAAAGACAGAGACAGAAACAGGCAGAGCATTTACTATGTGTCAGGCGAGATGTCAGGAACTGGGTATAAAGTCCTTATCTTTAAAGAGCTTATATTCTGATGGGGGATGACAATATACAAAAGGGAGCTGAAAAGCAGGGGGTGGGTGTGGGGAAGGTGATGCCATGACTTGCAAGTGAATTGGATGTAAGGTAAGAAAAGCTGTGCAATGCCACCAACCTCACTTTCTTCTCTGGAGCCATCTGGGTGCAGTAGCAAGATATAGATCAGGATGACTGGAGATGGCCCCTGGGGAAAAGGTCCTCTTGAGGGAGAAAGGTGGAACTCAGGGAATTAAGAGTTAGGTTTGGAGTGAGCTGGCCTGGCCAGGGCATTTCTTCAAATGAGGGATCAGGGAAAGAACTCATGATGAGAGGAAGCAGTAACAGGGCTGGAGGCATCTGTAGAGGCAGAAGGCTACTGGAATGGAGATGGAATAACTAGAGGCAGAGGACTGATCTGGGTTAGGAATTGGGAACCACTGAACCTTTCTGAACAGGAGGGAGCCATGGTCAAATAATCTGTGCCTTAAGAGAGAGCCTAGAAGCAGTGGGCACAACTACTGCAGCCAAGATTCAAACCAGGGAAAACCCTAAGTAGGAGTTTTTGCTCTGGGGGTAATATCTCAAACTGTTTTTTGGGAAAGTGACAGAAAGAGCATCTTTATTGAGTGAGAGGGTGGAACTGGGAGTGTGGGACGTGAGGTCACTGACGGTGGGGTGGAAGCAGGCAGCTCATTGAATCCTGTCATCTGGTTGCTTCCTATTTTAGCTTTTTTTTTTTTTTTTACTAATGAGGTGCTAAGTTCTCTTGTTTCTACACTGTTGAAGGAAGAAAAAGCTATTACTGTCCTCTAAGATGGGCTCCCTTGTGTCCCTCAGTTGCCTTGCTCTAGCTATGCCTTTAGAACCTGGTCTTTTGACTCCAGAACCAGCATCCATTTTCTGTACAATTCAACTTCCTAGAAAGAGATGGCAGCTTTTGTCCTCAAGGAGCTTATATAATTGTGTTAAAGACACATAACAACTATTCCAGTGCAGTTGGTGCTCAGCAATATTGTACAAAGGTACTTGGGCAAGTAATTTCTGTTTTCTGAGCCTCAGTTTACTCAGCTGTAAAATGAGAGGTAGGCTGGACTAGACTGGTTTTGAAGGCTCCTTCTAAGTCTAAAATCTTTTGACGTTAAAAATTCGTAGTGGGGTTAGAGAGCAGTTGGATGGGTCGAATGTGTGAGAGGTGAATTTTGGGGAAACAGAGAAGCTCATGGTCCGGTGGAAGGGTAGATCTGGGTCACTATTTGCAAAGACAATTATAGATGAGTGTGCATGTGTTTGCATACATGTCTATGTGTGTGTTATGCATGGATGTGTGTGCATATACATGCAGATGGGTGTGATGGGTATGTTCATATATGTATATGTATATATATATGCATGCATGCGTGTGTAGGTAGATATTCCTGAGAGGAAGAGGAGCATGCCAAGGAGTATCTTTTCTCTCTCTGACTTTCTTCTTCTTTCCATTGCCTTATATTAACTTCTGCTTGAGCATTTTGCTGGTGTGATGGGAGTTCCCCAAGGCTTATTTAATGGAACCATGAGGTTGGGTGGGAGGTGGCTGCTTGAGGAAGGAGGGTGGCTGCCATTTCCAGGTGGCCCTGGGACAGGAAAATCATCAGTGGTGGGCCCACAGCACCTGTCATCACAGCCGCCCCCTCCTTCCTCCTCCTTCCCCCTCCTCTTCTCAGCCAAGCCTGCCTGTGTGATTGGCCTCCACTAAAGGACTTGACATTTATCCAAAGCAGACTTGAGATTTCCAATTTCGGGCTCCTGGAAACTCTTTAATCCACACAGAAAACATGCAGGAAATCTTCTACAAATATACTGCCAAGGTGTATGTCTGCCCTCATTTGAACAGTCAACTGTTATTTATAGGACTCTCAAGGCACTTTTCTAAGCACTTTCTCTTAGCTATCCTCTGTCTTTGTCTCTGTCTCCAGTTGGGTCTCTACAGGACTATGGATTAACCCATGCCGATTAGTGAGTAAGTTCAAACTCAACTGTAACACTCTATCAAGCTAACTCCAGACCATGCTTTACAACCCATCCAGCCATCCAACAGAAAACAGGGCTCATCCAAACCTCTGTCACAAGCGTCCCCAAGCTTCTCCTCTCCCCCTTCCCTGCCTTGCCACCTCTTGCTCTGGAAACAGTAATCAAATCAATACTGCCATTGTGACTGGAAAAGATATGACAAAATTATTGCCTAACATCTCTGTTCACAATCCCTATGACTCCCCAGACCAACACTCCCTTCCCTGGCCACCAGTTCCTAATGACCTCACAGGGCCATTGAGAGGATCAAATTAGATAAAAGAAATGAAAGCGCCTAGATATCCCGGGCTCCTGGAAATGGCAGTTTTGTAACATTTCTGAGCTAGTGGGTCCCTTTGAGATCCTCTAGTCCAACCCCATAATTTTACCTGGGGTTTAGAGAAAGCGTGCAGTGAAGCAGTCCCACAGCTAGAGAAGCCAAGAAAAGTGAGATGACTTGGTCAGTGTCATACAGAGTGCTGGTACCAGGCTTTCTGTCTCCAAATCTAACACTTTCCCCCCTATATCACACTGAAATGGAAGAGGCTATTTTATTTTCCCACTGAAGACCTTGCTGATCACTTAATGGGGGTGTTTGTTGGTTTGGTTTGGTTTTTGTTTTTGACCATAACAATGGATAGCATCTGACTAAAGGGACCCTAAAATGTCATCCATCACCCTTGCCTCTTCTGCCAATCAGCACTGCATTTAATTCATAGCAAGCAACCAGTTTTCAGTCCTTTTCCCTGAACAAACTCCTTTGGCAAAGGGTTTTAGGAGCTCATCATTTTAATAACTGGGAAGTTTCTTCTAGTTTCATTCTCTCCACTATGGTCCATCCCTCCCACCCCCACCCCACCCGGTTTTTCTTGGTAGAAATGGAGCCCAACCACTCACCACCAACCTGTATCCAAGCATGAGCTGGAACAGGAATAAAAGGGAACAAAAATAGCTTTGAGTCAGTAGAGTGCTGCTGAACCGCTTACAGCCAGTTTGAAGTGTTTGCCCAGAGCAATCTCTTCTTTTGAGGATCCTGTGGTGACTTGGAGACCTGAGTGGATACAGCTTCTCACATTAGTTTCCTCTTTATCCCATGTCACCAGGGGCAGAAATCGAAACCAACACAGGCATATGTTTGAAAGTTCAGAGGTTCTCTCTGCGACCCCAGTGGACATTAAAAGATTTTGGGGGGGGGAATTCATCGCTCCTCTGCTCCTCCTTCAACCATTGGAAAAGATACCCTAAGAGAGATTTCTTTCTGGGTAACTGAATGTAGACATCTATGAATAGTAATGTATCTTGTCTCAGGTCTATTTTATTGGCTGGACACTTGAGTACCAATAGGACATAGGATGGGACTCATTTGCCATGAAATGGTGAAGAGAAAGGGGATGGCTATGGATTTGGAATATTGTTCCAGAAATTCCCAGGATGTTAGCCTGTAAGCTCCTTGAAGGCAGGTACTATCTTTTGCCTTGTTTTGTATACCCAGTGTCTGTCACATAGTAGGCCCTTAATAAATGTTTATTGAATTGAATTCTTAAGACTTCTTTGTAAAGCTTCATGTATCTCCTTTCTGAAGTAGAAAGACAACATGGTGCTGTGGGATGAGTTCTGGAACTTGGGGCAAGAGAATCTGGGTTCAAATGTGGTCTCTGTTGCTGCCTCCTGACAGCAATCCAAAGCAGACTTGAGATTTCTAGTTTGAGGCACCTGGAAACTTTAAACACAGAGAACACATGGGAAAATTTCAACAAATAGAGGGGCAAGATGTGTTTCATGTTGTTTCTATAGCACTGAAGGAGCTTTTCTAGGTGTTCTCTGCCCCTGCTACCTTTTAACTCTGACTGGGTCTACATATGTAAGGTAAGAGGGATGCTGGGCACATAGGAAGTGTTTAATGAATGTTGATTGACTGACTGACTGGATGTGTCTTCTAGCCATAAATCCAGTGATTCTATGATACTGAGATTGGTTAGTCCTTTGATATAAATGGGCTGGATCTATATACTGGACTGATTGACAGGGCATGGCCCTTCACCCCGACCAGTACAGCTGGGTATCTATGGGGTCAGACACCCCCAGGTAATCCCAGTTTCTAGCTGAACCTGGCTATGAATGGAGAATTAAAGAATCCCCATGCTGTAGGGAACCTTGAATTGGGTGGTCCAATCTCCTTCCATCAGTCTCGTGAATGCCTAAAACATCTTAAGTAGAAACATTTTTCTCTTCTCCTCTTGTACATTTACAAGGATGGAAACCCACAACATTCCTTGCCTATTAATTTTTGACCTGGTTTTGGTCCTTTGACATTCTGTGTGACAAACTAAAGGAAGGACCATTTGGCCTTTCCTTCTATACTGAGACAATGCCCTCCACCCCCCCAAGGGATTACCATCTAATTTGTCAATGAATCCTAGCAGCCAACAGGCCTTTCCATCTACCCTACAGTGACACTGTATGTGTTGTCTTCCTCAATCAAAATGTGAGATCCTCTGCACCAGGGATTGCCTTGATTGTCTGTTGTATTCCCAGTGATTAGCACATGACAAATGCTAACAAATACTTTTAGAATTAGTTTATACAGTTCAAAGAACTCCGAATTTGAAATCAGAAGACCTGGGTTTGAGTACCAAATTTGTCACACACTTGCTGCATAATTCTGGGCAAGTCCTTAACTTCTCTAAGCTTCAGTCTCCTCATCTATAAAATGGGGATAATAATACCTATATTACCTCTCTTACAGAGCTGTTATGAAGATCAAATGAAATGATGTGTAAAAGTACTTTGTAAACTTGAAAGCTCTATATAAATGTCAGCTATTATACTTCAATGGATCTTTGATCTCCTTGATGTGGGTATTCCTTCAATGATACATCTCTGGTCACTTTGGCAAATGCCAAGTACAAGGCTGCAGCAATTTCAGAGCCAATTCAGGTCCCCAAACTAACTTCTATATAAATGATCCATGTGTAATGTAATACCAAGCAAAGGCAACTTCCCAGGTTCAAAATACCAGCATAGGTGCTCTCTATTTTATTCAGTAACAAACCCAGAACAGAGAAGATCAAAACATGACATCATTCAAAATACAGCATTTACTAAGTGTGATTAAATCATCTCCAAGGCCTACCCCACCCCAGGACTTTCCAATCATTCAATCAATTACAAAGTCTCTGTTCCAAATACTTCTCCACCCCTAGGCTATACCTTAATTAAGTCCACCACAAAGCCCCTCTTCTCAAATGGAGATTAGTTTCCAAACATAAGTAAAATACATTCATTGGCTCAACCATAGAACACAAAAAGGTCAAAAGTTCCCCACCCCTGGATCACAATTGAATCTACCCCAGAGTTACATCAAGTTTAAACACAGCACTTAATACCCAAATGGAGGTCTTTTCTTCATCTTGACACGAGGCAAGTTCTCAGCAATCTTAGTTCCTGGGGAGACAAGGCTTAGCAAGGCCATAAGATACATTGCCAGTCCCTTCATGAATTTATCCTCTGTCTGTAGAACAGTCCTAGAACCCCTGAACACATTAGCAAAGCCCTCTCCCAGGATTTCTGTAAACATACAACAAGAAAATCCTTCTTCAGGGCTTCTAAACCAACAGAAAGGCTCCCAGACCCCTGCAACAACAGCACTGTCCTTCACCAGTGGACAGTATTCATTCTGTCTGCCGGACAGTCTCCAGACCCCTGCAACAACAGTACTGTCCCTCACCAGTGGACAGTATTCACTCTCTGTCTGCAGGACAGTCTCAGGCCTTCTTAACCAAATGCCAGGTTCCAGGACTTCTTCAACAGGACAGTCTTTCACCAGTGGACAAATCTGGCAAAATAACATCAAAACAGACAGACAAAGTACCAGCAAAACAGCCATGTCTCCTCAGTCCTTGGCAGCTCAGGGGGCAGGTCTCAAAAGTCCAGGGCAATTCAAAGCGGCCACCAGCAATCTCTTAGTCTCTCCCCCTACACGAGGTGCTGCTTCCAAAAAGAATTTCCGCCTCTCTCTTGTCTCTCCAAATCTGCGTCACCAGCTCCTCCCAATTAAGGACTTTCTTTTCACATCAACAAGCCCATCCCACAGGTGGGATTAACAAGCTCTGGGTTTTAACACAATCAATTTGAAAACCAAGCCAATACAGGGGAATCTTTAATTGCCATTACTATCACACCATGTAACTGTAACTATATGCCTGATTGCAGGCAAAATGGAAGGTATTAGAACTGGGGAATGAGCAAACAGTTCTTGAAAGAGAAATGACAAACGATTAACAATTTTATGCAAGCTATTAACAACCATATGAAAGATCGCTCCAAATTGCTAATAAGAAAAACACAAATCAAAACAACCCTGAGGTTTTGCCTCATATCTAGTAAAATAGAGAAGATGATAAAAGAAGGGAAGAGTCAATGTGGGAGGAGAGAGACAGACTAATACACCATTGGTAGAGCTGTAAATTGGTCCAAACATTATGGAAAGCAATTTGGAATTAAGCCAAGAAAATGATTAAAATGTTCACCACTTTTGACCTAGAGGTCCCAGTGCTAGACATAAACTCAAAGGAAGTCAAATATAGAAAGAAAGGTCCCATATACACCAAATTATTTATAGCAGCTGGAAACAAAGTGGATGCCCATTGATCAGGACATGATTAGACAAACTGTGGTACATGAATATAATAGAATATTACTGTGTCATAAAAATGATAAATATAAATAATATAAGGAGAAATAGGAAGCCTTATGCCAAAGGGAAATAAGCAGAACTAAGAAAACAATGACTATAGTAGTGTAAATGGAAGGAATAACGGCAATAAAAATGAGAACTGAGCACTTTGTAATTATAATGGCCAAGCAGGGCCCCAAAAAAGGGATATAAGAATTCACCTACTTTCCAGCTCGGTAGAGGTGGGTGGGGTGGGGAGGGGAGGAGGGATTAAAGGATAGAACACATAACTTCATCAAAATACTGGTTGATTTTGCTTTTTAAAAATTTTATTTTTCTCCTATTCCTTGTTATAAGAATGGCTCTTAGGAACAAGAGATTATATGGGGGAATGAAGATGATTTGAAAACTAAAGCTATTCATGTATTTTTTTTTTTGCTTTTTGAAGGGCAATTGGGGTTAAATGACTTGCCCAAGGTCATATGGCTAGTTTTTGTGCAAAGTGTCTGAGGTCGGATTTGAACTCAGGTCCTCCTGACTCCAGGACCGGTGTTCTATTCACTACACCACCAAGCTGCCCCCATTCATGTATTTTTACAAAAAGAGTTGACATCTGTAATACTATGGTATCACAAGATATTGGAGATGGATGGTACCTTAGAGATCATAAGTCCCCTCATGTCATATATAAGGAAACTCAGGCCCCTTGAGGGAAAGGCATTTGCCTAAGGTCACACAACTAATATGTGCTAGGGCAAAGACTTGAACCCTAGGAATTTCCAGGCTCCTAGACTGGAATTCTTTTCGCAACAGCACACTGTCTCCTAATGAAAACACTGATGAAATGCTTCACTCACCAATTCTCCAACATCTGGGTGACCATTCAAAGGAAATCTACAGAAGGAAGCCCTCTGCAGCAGAGTAAGATGAATGGAAAGTTCATCCAAGTTAGATTAGAGAAGGCTGTTCTGCAAATGAGTGCATTTTCATCCCTTTATCAAAATTTCAGATCATAATCTCTAAGTTTGGGATATGATAAAATATGTTGTGCTTAAAAAAAGGATAGCCCTCCCCAAATCCTTACCAAAAGAGCTAAAAAACAATCAGATTTGAGAATAGGGATAGAAATTATCTTATTTTAAGTTATGTCTGTTGAGAGATATGAAGGCCAAAGAAATTTGATGAGAATGACAACCCAATGACACACAGGATGGTTGGGGAAGCGGCAAAGTCCCAGAAATCCCTGGAATCCAAGTTTTGTTACTTTTTTTTTCCAGTAGGTAGACAACTCCTCGCTATAAGTAGACCTAAGGCACAGAGAGCTGCTGTTGCTTTTCCCTTTATTGGAGTATTGCAAACCTCGTGGAGGCTCCGTCTAGGCATTTTTCATCTCAGTGCAGATATGCTGAAGCTGTCTGAGTAGTCTGCCACGCAAGAGAAAGCTATCATAGGTCTGGTTGGGGTTTGCATTTTTGACTTTATTTCCTTAACAATGTGGTAAATTTTTAATTAAATGTTCAGTTAGAAGTTATTGTAGTTTAAAAAAAATGTCCCAGGCCTTAGGTGGTAATTCTCTTTGCTATGGCTTCGCATGAATTGATTCTATCATGTTTAGAGGGTCTTAGGATTTAGAGCTTGGAGGGAACCATAGATATCATCTAGTTCAATCCCCATAAGGAATCTGAGGCTTGCATATCGGATTTGCATGAGGCTATACGAAGAATTAGGATCAAAGACAAGATTTGAATCTTAGGCCTCTGGTTCCATATTTAGCCTCCTTTTCATGTTCTAGGCTTTGTTATTCCATCTCTTTCTGCTACACTCCCATACACCACAGCTTCCCACCTGCACATCCAGTCAATTAGGACATATGTCCCCAAATAGTAGAGTTAAGATAAGGGCTAGATCTATGATTTCATTGTTTTGGGCACTCCCAGATTAGAAAATATATGTAGACATCTTCTGTGCAGCTTATATTGTAAAACATTGCTAAGAGCACTGAAAGGTTAAATTACTTGCCCAGTGTCACACAGCCCGTACTTGTTAGAGGTCAGACTTGAACCCAACTATTCTTTAACTTCTAGATCATGTTTCTCCGAACAAAAGAATAGAGGTTAAGTGACTTGACCAACTACACATAGGTAGTAAGTGGTAGATTTAGGCTACAACTCAGGTCCCATGACTTCTAAGTTCCAATGTCTAAGTTCCATTATCTTTCCATTGCATCATGCTACAGCCATTGAATATTAGAATACTAGATCCAAGTCTTGTCTGGGCCTGTGTGACCTTCATCCTCTCTGAGTTTTGTCATCTGTAAAATGTTGAATTCAAATATCTCTAAGGCCCCTTCCAGCTCTAAATTTCACGATCCTACCAGTGTCAGAACATTTATAAATACAACAGTAATTGGGTAAGGGGCTGACAGAGAAAGAGCACCTGTGTTCTGAGAGCTGAAGCCTCAGCTTGCTCAGCCAGATGAATCCTTTCAGAAAACACTGCATGGATGGAATCCTAATCATTCACTAATCTTGCTATGGACGTAAGCACATTAAATGGTACCTTCCTTCATTTTCTGCTCCTTTCACTCTTCTATCCCTTCTACCTTTCCACCTTCTGTCCCTTCTACCACTTCCCAATTCAACTTGATTCATAGATCTAGAGCCAGAAAGGACCTTAAAGGCCATTTTGTCCAAGGCCTTCTTTTTCCAGATGAAGAAACTGAGGCATAGAGAGGGTAAATGACTTGCCCAGGGATAAACAGCTAGTAAGTATATGAGTCAAGTTGCAAAAATTAGTTTTCCCTGATTTCAAGTCTTTTCCTCTATCCAAGGTGCCACCGAGCTCCACTCAATTTGGGGGAGCCACCCTTACACCAAGTTCAGCATTTCAATTTTGTCTTTGTTTCCACAGCACCATTCTGTCAATTCAATTAAAGGAATAACCACTAAGAGACTATCTGAGTGCAATGTTCTATACCTAATAGTGGGGACATAATGATGAAAAATGGCATAATCCTTGCTCTCAAGTGGTTTATCCTCTATTGAATTCAAAGAGTCTGTAATGGTCTGGTGGAAGATCAGCTATGGGAATCCACACGAAACACAGTCCTGGTGAAGAATAAATAGGCAATAGGAATAGGAATCTGAGGCAGAGGACATTTCTTCTCTCCTTTAGCCCCTTGTTGGTTTGGGAAGATAATGAAGAGGTAGGTGTTAGACCAGGCAAATCCTGCCTGTCACTTGTTATGTGTGTCACATAACCTTTGGGAGTTGCCATTTCTGCATAGGTAAGATGGGGAGAGTAGTATTTCTAGAAACTACTTCACAGGATGGTTATGAGGCTTAAAGGAGATAATGTATGGGAAGCGCTTTGAAAACTTTATAGTACTATATAAATGTCAGTGATTATTTCTATGTACTGGGCTTACAGCTTGATTTATTTTAGCTACATAGGCTAGTGTTTATTTTCAAGGCTACAGGTTCTACAAGGACAGGAGTGGGAGGGAGCTAGAACTTCTTCTATAAGGTCTCAAAGTCTAGTTGGTTGAGAGGGAGTGAAGGAGAGGGGTGGTGCCTTCCAAGAGGGGAAATGGGGTAGGGATCAAAAGACTAAAGTGAAAGCAAGAAGTAAGGGAGGAAAGCAGGGAGGAAGGAAGGAAGGAAGAAAGGAAGGGAGGAAAGAAGGAAGAGAGGGACTAAGGAAAGAATGGAGAGAGGGAGGAAGAAAGAAAGGAAAGAAAGGGAAAAATGGAAGAAAGAATTTGAAAGAATCAATGTTCTTGTTTCCCACATCTCAGTTTCCAGACTTCTGGTTTATAGCAAATCAAGCTAAGCTTTTTCCCACTCATACCCATGGTCCCATTTTGGCACTGAATTCAACCACCTCCTTGTCTTCATTCCCACTTCCTCTTGCTAAGGAAGCAGGAGTCTGATTTTTCCACCCGGGTCACTAGCTGAGCTCCTTCTGACTCCCTGCTTCAAGCCCTCAACCTTTCTTTAAATAGCGTCTTCACTGAAGACTGCTGCTTTCCTCTAACATGCAGAGTTCCTTTAACCTGCCTTGCTAGTGTTCCTTCTAACACAAAAACACAAAACAAAACAAAAAACCTGACCTCTCTTCTCCTCTTCTCTCCTATGCCTTTTGTAACCCATAGCTGAATCTCTTTGGCCAGTGATCATAGCCTCTATGCTCATAAAGCCGACTTAGAGGTCCTGGGGAGAGGAAAAGGTGAGGTGGAAGGGGCCAACCAATTATTTCTCTCTCTTGTCCAGGCATAAATTCTTTTCAAAAATACATTTTATTGATATCTTCTGTTTTTAGATCACTTGCATTTTCCACAATATCTCTCCTCTTTACAATACCCCTCCCACCATATCTTAAAGCAAAGAATAAAAGCAGAAAAATTCATTTGAGCAAAACTAATCAACGCAATGAAAAAAGTCTGACATTATATGCTACGCTTCATACCTGTAATCCCTCACCTTTGACCGCCTGGTGAGGTCAGGCATAAATTCTTCCCCAGACTTTATTATTGACCTTACTTAAACTGATTCACTTGGTGGGCTATGGTCAGTGATAATGAGGCCAAGGTTATAAGTTTGATAATTACAAAGTTTGATAGTTCCATAGATCACAGACTGCCCTTCTACTTCTAGACTTTCTTAGGTCCTGAGAGGAAACAGGACAGAGTACAACCATGTAACCCATCTGCCTACATTAATAATTCAAATGAGCCATGATTTTATAGATTCACAGTTTTAGGATTAGAAGGGACCTTAGAGGCCATCTAGTCCAACTCCCTTTATTTTACAGAAAAGAAACTGAGGAAACAGAGAAGTTAAGTGACTTGTCCAGGGTCACACAGTTAATAAATGTCTAAGGTGGGATATGAATCTAGGTTTTCCTAGTATCGGACCAAATCCTCTATCCACTTCAATGGTGGATGCTCCACCCTCACTCCGAAGATGGCCTTACTAAAATGATTGTCTCCTTTACCTCACATACCCCAATTCACCATCTGGTGGCCAGCCTTCTCATGCTGAGCCTTTCTGAATTTGACTAGGCTGCTGCTTTGACAACAGAGACACTTTCCATCACAAGGCCTATGCCTAAGAGCTTTCTGGCTTGGTTGAACCTTTTCAAGTTTGTGCTTTGCTTACACAGCCTTCTGGCAGCTAAGTATGCAGTGGAGAGAGTGCTATGCCAGAAGTCAGGAAGACCTGAATTCAAATCCAACCTCAGACATTTACTAGCTGTGTGACCCTGAGCAAGTCACAACCTCAGTCTGCCTCAGTTTCCTCAAATGTACAATGGAGATGATAATAATAGTACCTTCCCCCACCAAGAAATTATGAGGACCAATAAGATAATATTTTCACAGGTACAGTGCCTGGCACATAGCACTAATTAAATACAAGTTATTATTATTTTAGAACTCCCCCAAAAGGTGTGATCAAAGGAGATTTTACTATACTCCAGCATCCATAGATACATTTCAAAACGTCAGTGGGTTCATGATCGCACCATAGATCACCAAGCCTCAGACCTTGAGTTAAAAGACACCTCCAAAGACATGTAGACTAAACTATACTTGAACAAGGAATTCCTCCCAAACTTCCCCAGCAAGTGCTCATGCAGGCAATGCCAGATAATGCCTAGTGAGACGGAGCCTATTAGCTTCCATGGGAGCCCATCTCAGTGTTGGACAGCTCTGATGGTAAGGAAGTTTTTCTTTATAGGAAACCTAAATCTTCCTCTTGGCAACTTTTGCACATAGCTTAGAGATTTAATCTTAGGAACCAAGAATAAGTTGAAGCCTTATTCCACATGATAACCCCTCAAATATCTGAAGATGGTCACCAAGTCCTCCTTCTTCCAAATTTTATCTTCTTCAGGATAAACATTCCTAATTCCATTGACCTATCCTTAGATAACATGATACTGAGGGCCTTTTAACCCTGGTTGCCCTCCCTCGAATGTTCTCCCACTTGTCAATATTGTTTCCTAAAATATAGCAATCAGAAGTAAACATAATACTCCAGATGCTATATGAACAGGTCAGAGCAAGGTGGAACTAGTATTTGGCTAATTCTGGACACCGTGCCTCTTAATACAATAGCCTTTTTTTTTTTGTCTCTCACATCACACTGTTGATTCATAGTGAGCTTCAGTCCACCGAAACCCCCAGCTATTTTTCAGATCAAAAATTCTGTCTAGCCATACCCCCTCCAACTTATTCTTGTAAAATCGGTTTATTGTGCACACCTTGACTGTATCTTTTTATGTGACTCTGTGACTTCACTGGTAGAAGGGACTTCTGACGTGGGGAGTCCCCCCATGGATTGAGATCAGAAATCAGTGAATAATTTATAGTCTCGTAGACCTGCTTGGGACAAGGAAAGATTAAGTGGTCACTGTCTTCAACTAGTATAGATAAGGGGAAGGACTTGAACTCAGGTCATTATGACTCCTAGGTGGCCCTCTATTTGCTGTGTCATACTATCTAAAGAACACTCAGTAATAATGCAGTAATGGCCCCTCTATGCGCTGCCCTGATCAGATCATGTTTGGAGTAATTGGGTTCTATCTTTTTCCATCCAAAGATGATTTTCCTTGGCAGAAAAAAAACCCAGAAATAAAGTAACAGATTGACAATTCAGCCCCTTCTCCTTCATTGGTTATCCGTGTTGCATTCATACTGAGCAATGGTCCTATTCCTTCTCTGAGCCTCCTCTTCTCCCTCATAGATCAAAGACATCTTTTTTCTTTCTCTATTTAGATGTTTTTGCTAGACTCAGCTGAGGGAGCAGATGCAGGCTTCACGTAAAGATAAATTTCCTGGCAATTAGGGGCATCCATCAGTAATTAGAGACATACCAAAGTAAAGTGGGATCCCTTGGGAAGTTGTGAGTTCTCCCTCACCAGAGAACTTGTGACTGGATGAACACTTGGAGATGCTGTTAAGAACATTCTTGTTCAGGTTCCAATGGGCCTCTGAGGGCCCTTCCAGCCCCAAGATCCTGCAAGATTCTATGCTTTTGTTACTTTTGGACCAGACCTAGGATTTCATCATTATACGGAATCCCAAATGAGGAAACACCACATCCTTTCAGCAATGTAGATCTGAACATACTCTGCAACTTTAGTGAATCTTAGAAAGTTGTCTGGGGCGTTAAGAAGTTATTTGCCCAGAGAAATATGGCTAGTAGGTGACAGAGGTCTTACTTGGAGACAAGTCTTCCTGATTCCAAGGCCAGCTTTCTACCAACTACACTGTGGTGCCTCTCTCTAGGATTCTTACTCTCTTTTCACTTCTTTGCCCATCTCTGATGGCTCTCCAGGTTACCCAGACCACCCAATCCAACTGTTAATCACTATCTGGGCCATAGACCTTTTCCATCCATTTGGGTTTTTGTATGTGAAATGTTAGGCTGAAATCTTTTGATTAATTGGAAGTCATACGATGAAGGCTTTGCTGTGTTCTGGTCAGAATAAATCAGGGCAATGCCATCTGCCAGTGGGAGTACTCAGAAGACCTTGTTATCTACAGGAGATTCCTCTTTCCTTTAGACTCTGTGCTGGACATCACCCATGCCTTCCTCCAGTGGCAAGCACCTTTAAAGAGTGTATGCCTTTCTGTTTTATGCAAACACCCCAATTAATGGAAAAACACCTCAAAGAGAGTGCTACAGATATTGGGTCATAAGCATGATTTTTCTATGAGAAGGCCCAGTACCTGAGATCAAAGTTTTGCTTCTTTCTCTGTAGAGAAAGCATATTAGAACTTCCTTTCAGAAGGGAGAATGAATGAACCAAGTTTTCTTTCATATAGAAATGACTTTAGAAAGTCTTTCTCCAGGGAAGGTATTTTATTTAGCAAAGATAAAAAGCCACTAAATATTTTATAACAAGTTGGAGCTCATTCTAGCCTATACCCAAACTATATCCCTGTAAGATAAAATGCAAACTCTTCTAACTGGTATTTAAAACTCTCCACAATCTCATTCCAACCTATCTTTCCAGGCAGATTGCACATTTATCTCCTTCACATAAACTATGTTCGAGTCAAATTGACCTATTTGCTGTTCTCTGTACATGGCATTTAATATCCCACCACCACGTCTTTGCATGGGCTGTTCCCCAGTGTCTAAAATAATCTTGCTGCTCACCTTTGCCTCTTAGAAGCCCTAAATCTCTTCAAGGCTTAGTTCAAGTGCCACTTCTTACCCTCCTCTTCCCATATGTGTTAGTGCTCCCTTGCCCCTGATATTACCTTGTATTTAATCTAATTTAATAAAAAAAATTATTCATTCATTCTATCTGTCTATCTATCTATCTATCTATCTATCTATCTATCTATCTATCT
>NW_027185754.1:9366716-9368488 GCF_028583685.1 Petaurus breviceps papuanus | reverse complement strand
TCTATCTATCTATCTATCTATCTATCTATCTATCTATCTATCTATCATCTGTCTGTCTGTCTGTCTTGACTGGAATGTGGAGGAGAGTGGCTTGCCTTATGGTGGTCAGCCAAGCCCTTCATAGCCCTCAGAGCCAGCACCCTGAATGCTTGCTGGGAAACAGAGCTTTCTTCTAATAGCCATCAAGTCTCTGCCTGTGGGGTTATTGGCTTGTTCATGCTGCTTGATGATTCCAGGTTGTTAGAGAGAGAGGATGATTAGCTCTTCTCCCCAGGAAGCTCTAGGTTTCACAGAAGAAAAACTGCTAGTACTTTCTCACAAGTTTTTCCTCTGACCTGTAATACTGGGTCTCTTCTGGGATTGAGAAGAGAATTACTGTCTTGACATGGAATTGCAGTTTTAAAGACATCTGTGAGCCTGTTTCTCCAGTGGAGTATTCTGAGATCTTTGTGCTTCACAGAAAGTTAGTCATAATGGGAGCCAGAAATGGGGCCATCTTTGAATGGATTTATGTGGGACTCAATTTGGAAATGTTCATTAGCACCACAAAACAATAAAGAATTCATTATTGTTGCTTTTAGTCAGGCAATCTTCCCAAAAGGGGGAAAGGTTTGGAATCTATCCTGTTAATAATTTGTGCTTTATTCAATAGCATCCTAGCTCTTAGAGAACATTTGTAAAGTCGGCTTCTTCCTTCCTAGTTGGGATCAATGCTGCCCATCCACGATTTCCTTTTAGTTATATATGTTGGTGGATTTCTTCAGCACATATGTAAGTACAGGGTATGATGGGATGGGGGAGAGAAGCCAGAATAATACAGGGGCATTAGCAGGGGGTCCTCAGAGACTGCTGTTGGCATCCAGTTTTTGTTACCTTCACATGTTTGACTTTTGAATCCCTAACTTACAATATTTATTTCCACCCCTTTCTTCTCATTTATGCCTCTCCTTGACCATTTTGGTAGGGCACACACTCTGTAAGTGAATTTTCTGAGTTCTGGGGTCTGGAGTAGGACTATTGTAAATGTCTGAATCTAGAATGCATAACAACAATGATGGAAGATAGGAGGCTACATGGTGTGGTGCCAAGAGAGATAGTTTTTGAAGTCAGAAGACCTGGTGCTCAAATCCCAGCTCTGGTACTTCCTGCCTGTGTGTCCTTAGACAAACCACCCTACCTATAAATGAAGGTGTTAGATGAGTTGGTCTCTATGGACAGGGAAAGCAAGGTAAGGAGTGAAGAAGTATTGAGTTTAGAGTCAAAGGTCCCAATTCTACCATTTTACAGCTATGTGACCTTAGGCAAATGATCTGATATCTCTGGGCCTCATTTTCCTCATCAGTAAATGAAGGGGTTGTATTAGATGCCCTCCAAAGTTCCTTCTATTTCTAAAGCTAAGATCCTTTGATAGTGAAAGACTTTTCTACCTCTAAATTCTGTAATACTGAGGTGATTGGGCAGAACATTATCAGACAAATAGGTGGGGGTAAATCTCTTGCTTGTTTCTTCTCTAGATTAACTCCCCCCACCAAATAACTGAACCATTCAGTGGAGTGAATTAGTGGCTAGGAACAATAAAAACTATTCAAGAGGGAGGATCATTATTTTAATTCTATCTGTTCTTGCCCAGAAGGGAACTTTCATCATTTTTCCCATTGTAGAAATGTCTTGTCTGGCTCCTTGAAGCAGTCATATGTCATTGACCTAGAAGATTAGTTTTAGATGGAGCAGAAGGTCAATCTCTTGACACTCTCTTTTCTCACTGGTCCCCG
>NW_027185754.1:9347947-9366706 GCF_028583685.1 Petaurus breviceps papuanus | reverse complement strand
TCAGTTGCCTGTGAATTCTAGGTTCCTGGTCTCTTTGCTGATCCCATGGGCCATATTCTTCTTCCTGGGCAGCTCTGGATAAATGATTGCCTAAAGCCTTCTTACCCATGCTACACTAGGGAGTAAAGAACTCAGTCAGTCAACAAGCACTTACTTGTTACCCTTACTATGTGCCAGGCATGGTGTGCTGGGTATACAAAAAAGGGCAAAAAACAGTTTCTGCCTTCAAGGAGCTCTCATTCTAATTGGGGATGTGGACTCAGTTACAATTATAAGGGGGATGAGAATTTTTTTTTTTGTCAAAGGATTTTGAAGAAACTTAACCAAAAACTGAATTAGAAGGGGCCAATTGGGGCATATTTTTTTTTTTTAAGAGAGAGGCAGTATGCAATAGTGGCTAGAGAGCTAGACTAAGGCAAGAAGACCTAGTTTTCAGTTCCACCTCTGACCCAGACTCAATGTAGGATGATAGGCAAATACCGTGGACAACTTTTAAGACCATTAAGTTGTAGAGAAGATGCCAATCAGCTTGGTAGAAGGAGTTTCCTCATCTTAGAGTTCCTACCACCCCCCACCCAAATCACAGATCCATTCTCTATCCCCTTTTTCTTTTAAAGAACTGAAAACCAAGTTATTTTTTATGTTTTCAAGAATGTTTTAAGATACCGGGTGAACAACTTAAACTGAGGATAAATTAACATATTGTCTCTGAACTGAGATATTCTTCTCCTACTAGATAGCCAGCACAAGGAGGAAAACATGTCTTTTTTTTAACCTTTGTTATCTCTCCTAGCTTATAGTTCAGAGCTCTGAACACAGTAGCTGCTTACCAAATGTCATAATATTATTGAATCAGGAATTCACACAATAAAACTAGAACCTCAAAATATTATCTGAGCTGAATGTTTAAAAAAAAACCCATATTTCATTTTATTTTGCCTTTGGCTCACTTTGTAAACCCCTAAGTGAAAAAATACCTCCCTTAATCAGTCTCTCTCCCTCCCTCCCTACACAATTTTGACCTCTCCACTTCTGCCTCCTGTTGGTCCCTTCAGAAGTTTGGATTCAGTCAAAGAGCAGCACTTGGGGACCTGGAGGGTCACAGGTGGCTTCCAGGCCACAGGTTCCCCACCCCTGAACTAGGCTTTTTATGTTTATCCAGGCAGCTCTCTGAGACTACTCAATTTCAGAAAAAGTGATGACTCCCATTGATAGAGGGAATTCTGTTTAATAATGAAACCACAGGCTTAATTCCTAATTCTATAAACTTGTCATCTATTTACATTATTTATTAAGTGTTCTTGAAGTCAGGAAGACCTGAGTTCAAATCTTCCCTCAAACACTTACTAGCTATGTGACCGTGGGCAAGTCTATGCCTCAGTTTTCTCATCTGTAAAAAAAATGAGAATAACAATAGCATCTAATCCCAGGGTTGTTAGAGGCTCAAAAGTGAAAACATATGTAAAGCATATTGTAAACCTCAAAGTTACATTGTAAATGCTAGTTATTATTATTACTATTTTAGTTATTTTTACATAGCCCACTCCATTTCTGGACTGGTATAAATGTTAGCGAACTTTTCTGTATATTAAGCTGGAATCTTTCTATAAATTCTTCTTTCTGCTCTTACCTCAGCTATTCTTCACTCCATTTCATGTTGTTTGCTGTTGGTCAGTTGTTTTCAGTTGTGTCTGACTCTGTGACTTCATTTGGGGTTTTCTTGACAAAATACTGGAGTAGTTTACCATTTCCTTTTCCAGTTCATTTTACAGATGAGGAAACCGAGGTAAGCAGGGTTAATTGACTTGCCTAGGGTTGCACAAGCATCTGAGACTAAATTTGAACTCAGAAAATGAGTCTTCCTGACTCCAGGCCTGGCACTCTATCCATTGGGATACCAGACACCTATTTATTTACAAGACACTCTGCTAGGTGTTAAGAATACAATGAAACATGTTAGTGCCTTTAACTCAAGAAATCTATAATGTACTAGGGGTGTGACTTCATACAGCATGTACACAGATTAACCCAATACAAGGCAGAACGTAGTGAAATCAAAGAAGGTATCTGACCATGTGTTACAAGAAAATTTAGAGAGCAGGGACCATTTTCAGCTCTTGTGCCAGGGATAGGAGGGGAACAACAGAATCAGAGAAGGGAGTCTCATCTTATTGAAACTTTCAGTCTTTTCCAAGGTCTGGTACAATGCTTTGCATGTAGGAAGCACTTACCAACTCTTTATTAATTTGAATTTGTTTTTGGAGTCCCAGATCTGCCACTAACTTCTAAATGGATATTAGATAACAGAAGCAAGTGCAATTTCCAGATGTGTTATTGACCCCCTGGAAAAGGTGAATTCCAGAAACTGGGCAAACAGTCATGCTGTTTCCATACTGCTGGGCCAAGCTTACTAGTAGGAGAAGCACAGTCTAGGTGAGACCGTGCCTGAGCAGACCCAAGGCCTGGGACGGGTCAGGTTCAGCAAGTCACTGCAGGCTCCTCAAACCTTGTCCTGACTCCTGAGAATCCTGATCCAGTGCTTGCCCTGAGCTATGATAATGTGGTCCCTACTTACAGAGTCTGACTCTATCGACCCAGGCATCTACCTGGTGAACCCTGATCTTTGTGACAGTAAGAGCTTGTAGCGGTGATCTCAGACACTTTTTCTACTGAGTTCTCCAAGATGTTCCCACCACAGTGAAAGGATTAACATTTTAAGACATTTCCTAAAGAGTCTGTTTAGTTCCTTTCAATTGTCTGACTTTGCTATGCTATCTAACCCTGGGTGACTAGTGGTACCTCATTTAGTGCTTACAGCACTTGGGTTTTTACTTCCTGTTGAGACTCTGACTAGCTGACTCCCCTTCCTAGGCCCCAGCTCCGTTATCTGGGAAATAAAGGGATCGAATTAGATGTTTTCTTTTATAGCCTCTTCTTGCTCTATGATTCTATGATTCTATGTGATTCTATGATTACGGTAGTATAGTAGACTTGGAGGGGGAAAAAATATCCTAAGTAAAATGGGAATGTGCTCAGCCTCCTACTCTTACTGATGCTTTTCATGAAGAAGTGTTTTAGCCTAAAACAGAAGTGTATTAAATATACATGCATATATATGTATACATGCATGCACACACACATATATAACATGTGTGTGTCGTGTAATACCACACCAAAGGGGGAGTACTTCTAAGTACAGAGTATACATATGTGTGCATGTGTAAATACATGCATATATGTATATACAAACATATACACACATATACATATAAAGACACACATACATACACACACATATGAAATTTCTTGACCATTATAAAGCTAAATTCTTGCCCATTGCTTTGTTTAATACTGCTCCTGTCTATCCCTGGGCTCCCTGCTTATTTTCAGCTCAGCAGTAGTTGGAGTCCAATTGTTAAATGCCACATTAACACTTCCTTATTATTATTAGGAACTGCAATGTTTCAGCTAACTCTCAAGTTCTCCGAGGCCTCATTTATTTCTCCTATCTTCCAGAGCAATCAGCTTCTGCTCAGCTCTTCCCATTTTCTGTTCTCTGGGCTAAGCAGCCTTCTATACTTAACTCGAAGCACATGATATCACGAGGCCTGACCTCTCAGTTACTTCTAATTCTTTCTAAATCTCTCTGTGAGGGCAAGGCTCACATTGGGTCAGCATTTTCTCACTGTACAACTCAACCTTTCCCTTCATACTAAAGGAATTCTGTATTACATGGTGATGTTTTTTCAAATACCTAGGCCTCCACCTCCTCAAATCCCAAGCCCTTCGTCTTCACCTAAGCCACATATGGAGATGATCACACCCTGGATCTCATTATCCCTCACAAATGTTTCATTTCCATTTTCAAAAACTCTCAAATTTTTCTCTCTGATGATGATCTCCCATCATTACATGTCTCTGTGCATGCCTTACTCCTTCTAAACCTATTTGTTGTCATTACTACTAATAGCTGGCATTTCTATAGGGCCTCAAGGTTCTCAAAGCACTTTACAAATATCCCATTTGATCCTGACAATAACCCTGGGAGGGAGGTGCTATTATTATCCCCACTTTACAGATGAGGAAACAGAGGCAGACAGAGGTTAAACAACTTTCCCAGTGTCACACAACTAAGTGTTTAAGGTCAGATATGATCTTAGTTGTCTTGACTCCAAGTCTGGTGGCCTGTCGGCTCTACTGGGACCTCCAGTCCCTCCGTCCTTCAGTGCTGTCCTGGTCACCTCTAATGCTGGATTCCTTTTTCTCTTCCCATTCTTGACCTCATACTGCCCTCTGCTCTCAAATCCCCTGCCTCCTTGTCCTGTTGCTATCACTGCCTTGCCAAAGCCTAGCCTGGGATTCCTCCTGCCCTCTGCTTCCTCTGTTCTTACTTATGTGCTACTGAACCATGCTGAAGGAAATCATACAGTCTTGCTCTCTGGGTCATCTAGAAATTTATGTAATCTAGTATCACTGGGCCTTCATTGCCACAAGGGAATATTTTTACCCTTCCCTAATTGACTTTTTTGTTGTTGCTTTTCTTGTAGTGGCTGTCCTAAAACTTTTCTTTTCTTCTTAACCTGTTCTGCCTCCTTTGACTCTGCCCTCTCAGCAAATGATCTCCCATAATGCTTTACCAGAAAAAAAGGTCATATGTTATAAACATCCTGGTTTCCACTCCACATCTCAAAATCCCATGGTATCATTTTCCATTTTTTCCTGATATGTTTTGGTCTCTGATAAAGAAATGACTCCTTCCCTTGCCAAAGCTGACCCCTTTATGTATGTCCTCCACCCTGTACCTTTTTGTC
Source organism: Petaurus breviceps papuanus (assembly GCF_028583685.1). Classification (NCBI taxonomy): domain Eukaryota; kingdom Metazoa; phylum Chordata; class Mammalia; order Diprotodontia; family Petauridae; genus Petaurus; species Petaurus breviceps. Next base: position 9,361,895 of record NW_027185754.1, on the reverse strand, counting down.
TCCTCTGGTAGACCATCCTAATGACCATCCCTCTCTCCCTTCTCAAATCTTCATTTTTCTCTACTGGGTCCTCTGCTGCTTAAAAACATTCTTGTCTCCCCCATCCTTAAGAATCTTTTATTTGACCCTACCAAAAAAGGTCCCAAAAGACTAAACTTATTTCTTTTTTTTTTTTTGGACAGGTTGACTGTGAGGAGATTGTGGGTGAGGTACTATGACAGAACATAAGCCCTCAAAGGATCACAAGTCAGGCAGCTTATTACTCACAGGCATGAAAGCATGCAGTTTCTTCAGCCCTACAAGGCATGGGCATCCAGTGGGATGTGTATGCCAACCAAGACCCCAGGTCTCTGTGTCTCTGCCCTTGTATATCTTATCATTGTTGCCAGATAGATTCACAGGGGCTGAATAGGAAGAGGACCTTAAGGACAGTTGATCAGTGGTGATCTGGACCCAAACCTTAATTCTGCCCTTCCTCTCATAGACCACGAGGGCATCGTGATTAGGAACTATCACTACCCTGCAAACTTATTAAGATCAGTAGAGCATTGCATTCTTTGCCTAAAGATAGCTGACTTAACTGATACCGGGTACATAGGAACTTCCTGGCATATAGGCAGGTCAGTCAGTGTCCACTTTTGTCAGCGAGGGCCTAGTTATAGGCCAGTCCCCACAGTTATTAAACTAGTAGGTAAGGGGAATAATGTAGATATAATTTATCTAGATTTTAGCAAATCATTTGATACAGTATCTCATACTATTACTGTGAAGAAGATGGAGAAATGAAGACTAGATAATAATACAATATATGTATTTGGAACTGGTTGAGTAGTCAGACTCAAAGAATGTCTCTAATGGTACAAGATTAATGTGGCAAAAGGTCTCCAGTGGAGGGCCTCAGGTGTCTGTGCTGGGTTCTATATTTATTAAATTTCTATCCACTTCTTGGAAAATGACATTGATGAAACATTCATCCAATCTGCAGATGAGTTGAAACAAAGCTTGGAGATAGAGATAGCATGGGATGCCAGATTTAGGATTCAAAATGATCTCAACAGGCATTGAGCTAAATCTAATGAGATGATATTCAGTAGGGATGAATGCAAAGTCTTACACTTGGTTTAAAAAAATCATCTTCATAAATACAGTATGGTGGAAACATGGTTGGATAGCAATTTGCCTGAAAAAAAGATCTAGGAATTTTAGTGGACTGCAAACTCAACATAAGCCAGCAGTGTGATATGGGAGCCAAAAAACTGACGTAATCTTGAGTTATATTAAGAGAGGCATAGTCTGCAGGAGTAAGAAGAACATCATCCTTCGGTACTCTGCCCTAGTCAGCCCACGTTTGGAGTATCATGCTCAATTCTGGGCACCACAGTTGAAGACCAGGTAGAGAGGACCCAGAGGACAGCCAGGATGGTGATGGGTATTAAACCCATATCATATGAAGATTGGCTGAAGCAACTTGAGGTATTTAGCTTGGAGCATAGAAAATTCAAGAGGGTGGCGGAGATGATAACTGTCTTTAAGCATTTAAAGGAAAGTCACATGGAAGAGAAGTTAACCTATTTTGTTTGAACCTACAGGGCTGACCCAGGAACAAAAGCTGCAAAGAGACAAATTTAGAGACACATGAAGAAAAATTTATGAATTATTAGAGCTGTTCAAAAGAGGGGACAAGTTATCACCTCAGGAAATAGTAGATTGGAGGCCTTCAAGTGGTGACCACTTACCAGGTTTATTGTTGTGGGAATTCTTTTGAGGTATGGGTTGGACTACATGTCCTCTGGGGTCCCTTTCAACTCCACAGCTAAGAATCAACCATCTCTTCAAGCTCTTGTCCCTTATCTAGATGCCCTTTCACAGTCAAATTCCTTGAAAAAGTCCTTTATTCTTGTTATATTTCCTCTTACTCATTTCTCAGTTACAATTTGGCTTCTAACTTCATTACTCAGCTGGAAATTCTGTCTTCATTGTCAAATACAATGGTCTTTTCCCAATCTTCATCCTTCTTGACTTCCTTGCAGGATTTGACACTGTTGGCCATCTTCTGAACAGTCTTCTTTTGAGGTCTGTGTGACTCTGCTCTCATTCTCTCCTACCTACCTGGCTGAGACTACAGTCTCCTTTGCTAGTCCAGCACCCATCCCCCATCCCTTAACTGTAACCATACTTCAAGGCTCTATCCAGGTCCCTCTTTTTTTTTTTTCCTATATCCTGTCTCTCTGTATTCTCACCTCCCCTGGGTTTAATTATCATCTCTCTGCAAATGACTCTAACATCTGTACATCCAGCTCTGTTCTTTCTTCTGAGCTCCATTCTCACATCTCTAACTATTTACTTGGTGTTTCAATCTTCCTGCTCCTTACCCATCCTAAAGCAACCACATCTTAAACAGAACTCTATTTCCTCCAAAACTTCCATACCTCTTCTTAACTTCCTCAGTTCTGTTGAAGGCACCATTATCCTTTAATCCTCCAAGTTCAGATCCTCAGAACCATCACTAATTCCTCAGTCTCCCTCTCATTTTTATCTTCAATCAGCTGCTTAGTCTTGTCCGTCCCATAGATATTTTAAATTCTGTGTGTCCAAAACTGGACTCATTGTCTTTCTCTCCAGACCTTCCCCTATCTGTTACCAACTTCCCTATTGGTGTTGAGGGGACCACCATCCTTCCAGCCATTTAGGCTTCATCTCCTCACTCTCTTCCGCCTGCCCTCCCCACCCCACTCTGTTGCCACATCCTGGTGTATTTTGTTTTTTGCCTCCACACATCTCTTGTCTATACCCCTTTCTCTTCTTTCACACTGATGCAGTGCTGTTACAGGCCTTTCTCATCTACTGTAGTTACTTCCTGGTTGGTCTCCTTGCCAATAGTCTCTTCCCACTCCAGTCTATCCTTCACTCCTCTCACTTCTTAAAATCCTCAACTCCCTTTAAACTCAGTTCAATTTTTGCCTTACATGAAGCTTTTCTTAATCACCCCAATTTCTTCTATCTTTATCTCTAACCCTGGGCAGCTGGGTGGCATAGTGGCTAGAGCATTGGGCCTTGAGTCAGGAAGTCTTGAGTACAAATCTGGCCTCAGACTATTACTAGCTGTGTGACCCTGAGCAAGTCACTTTACCTCTTTTTGCCTTAGTTCTTTAATTGTAAAATGGGAATAATAGCAAGGTTGTTGTGAGAATCAAATGAAATATTCATAAAATGCTTGGCATAGTACCTGGAACATAGTAGGTGTTATATAGATGCTTGTTTTCTTCTCTCCCTGACACCCTCCCCCCCAATCTCTCAATCTGACCCTGTAATCTGTCACCTTCCAATACTCACTTCTTATTGGTCCTTTGTTCCTTCCCTAGTACTTATGGTAAGTGGGCTTAGGCACTGGGGCTGGGAGTGGGCAAAGGATACAGCTGACATTCTGATTCACACATTCCTGTCTTTGGCCTTCATTGCTATAGAAGGAAAAAATACACTGATTGAGAGAAGATAGGCCGACTATTTCCTTTTTTCTAACCATTACCCTCTCCCCTCATGCCCATGGGGAACTCTAGGAATATGCCAACTGTGCCTATTTTATAATCTGGGCTTGAAATACCTGTCCTTCCATACCCCTAGCTTCACAGAGAAGAAAACCTAGTTACTAAAATTAACCCACTAACCCAGCCCTGGGGCTGCTGGCTATAATTTTCTTCATCAGTCCACACATGCATCCCACGACCCAGACTTCCTGATGGAGACAGACAAGTTGGCCCACCCAGTGAAAAGGTACTGCCCGGTCCTCTACTGCCTTAAATACTACAACCCCTCTGTTGTGTTCAGAAAGGAAATTTTTCCCTCTCTAGTAACTCCTTAGCTTAACAGTTAATTATGGTACTGAACACGCATGTAACAGTTTTCATCTTCTGGGCACTTTGCAGCCATTATGAAGCTAATCACCATATCTGTTACTTTCTATAAACACATCACAATTGTGTATACACACCCATCATCCAGGGAACAAAAGCTCATTATGGGACTTGGGAAGAAACAGCCCTGTCAAGCCAGTCTTCTCCTTGAATGCTTTATTTATTTATTTATTGTTAAATAGAAGCTATGGAGAGATAGTAAAGCTGGAACAGAGCAAACTCAGGCCAGAGAACTGGAGTAGTCACCAATCAGAGGGCAAAATAAAGCAGGATGAACGCAAAAGAGGGACCAACAAAGCTACACGAGAGCTCATAGAAGAGAGAGAACAGATAGCGAGTAGTATCAGGGAGGGCTTCTTGGAAGAGGCAGCATTTGGACTAGACCTTGCAGGATTTCCACATTCTACTTTGTTACTGAATATCAGTAGCAGAGACACATCAGATGCCAGGTGTAGGTTGCTCAGAGCATATTAATAGACCATTCCACTTCAAAATACTGCCCTTGCACTCTGGGGCAGCTAAGTGGTACAGTGGATAGAGCACCAGACCTGGAGTCAGGAAGACTCATCTTCCTAAGTTCGAATCTCGTCTTAGACACTTACTAGCTGTGTGACCCTGGGCAAATCGCTTAACCCTGTTTGCCTCAGTTTCCTTATCTGTAAAATGAGCTGGAGAAGGAAATGGCAAACCTACTCCAGTATTTTTTGCCAAGAAAACCCCAAACGGGGTCATGAAGAGTTGGACATGACTGAAAAACCACTGAATTTGAAGGCAAAGATTTGTTTCCACTTTGTTTCTGTCCTTTTAAAAGTAGAAAAGTAATGTAATGGAGACAGCTCCAGATCAGGAACCAAAGTACTTTCATTCAAAACCCAGGACGTGTGCTTGTATAACTTTGGGCAAATCACTTTATCTCCCTGGGCCTTAGTTTTCTCATCTATAAAATAAAGGATTTGGAATAAACAGCCTCTGAGGTCCCTTCAGGCTCTATGTCTATGGCCCTAAGTCACTTCTCCTCTCTGGGGTTCATTTTTCTCTTTTGTGAAATGAAAGGGCTGGAATAGAAGTCTTCTAAGGTCATCCTGACTCTGAATACTATGAGTCTCTGGTAAGGATAGAGACCTACAAGATCTACAAGGGTAGAGATCTACAAGAGCAGATGGTCCCAATCTTATGCTTCATACAATGACAAAATGAATGAACTGAGGTGGATCAGCAAAGGATCAACTGATCACCCAATATTTATTGAGCATTTACCATGTGCCAGACACTGTGCGAGGTACTGAGGATGCAGAGCCAAAATGGAAACAGTCCCTGTCCTCAAAGAGCTTACATTCTTTTTTCTCTATATTTTAGACACAAGACCTTTATTTTTCCCACTTAATAGTATTTTATTTTTAAATTACATGTTAAGATAGTTTTAAACATTCACTCTTATGAGATTTTTGAGTTCCAATTGGTTTCTCTCCCTCTCTCCCCTAACCTTCGATCTGCATTCAGACTCCATAGTTCTTTCTCTGGATATGGATAGCATTTTCCATCATGCATCCTTTGGAATTGAAAGAGTTTACATTCTAATGGAAGAGACAGCATGGGAAGATAGATAGATGGATAGATGGGTAAAAAATAAATAAAAGGTAACTTTGAAGGGGATGGCACTAGGATATGGGGGAATAGGAAAGGCATCATGAAGACCATGAAGCTTGAGCTGAAATGATGAGGAAACTAGGGATTCTAAGAGATGTGGGTGAGGAGGTAGAGCATCCCTGGCAAAAGGGGATAGCCTGTGCAAAAGCATGGAGATGAGAGATGGAGATTTTTACATGAGGAACAGTAACAACTTTCCAAGTCACAGTCAAGATGCACAGCATGCTACTAGGCTTCTACAACAGTTTACCAGAGGGGCTCCCCCCACCCCCATGAGAAATACTTACAGAATCATGGAACTGCAGAGTTGGAAAGCAGCTAAAAGATTCTCTAGTCCGACTCACACTTGAACGGATGTAGCCAAAAAGTGAGTGATCATCCAGCTGCTGCTTGAAGACCTCCAGTAAGGGGGAAACCTCCTAAGGCAGCTCCGACCACTTTTGGAATCCTCCAAGGCTCCATTTTGGCATTTCTAATGACCAGGAAGATTGGCCTTATGTCAAGTCATGAAAGATTTATTGTATACTTACCATGGGCAAAGCCCTGGTAAGGGTAGTGTGGTGGTCATGTTGACGAATTGGGCATAATTCCTGCTCTCAATGAGATTACAGTATAGTGGTTGGTTGTTTGGTTAAATAATAACTAACAGTCCTTATAGCAGGGCTTGTACCCCCTACTGCTCTAATAAAAACTTTTCTCTTAAAGGTCACCCATGACCTGGTGTTAAATCCGCTGACTTTTGCTTTGCTTCATTCTTCACTCTCTTTTATGTCTCTGGAGCTCTTGGCACTATTAACTGCCCCTCCTACTCCAGACTTTATTTACCCTAAGCTACACAGGCAGCATCCTCTCCTCATTCTTCTCGCAACTCCCCAACTCCTCCCTCTCTCTTTTCACTGGCTCCTCATCCTCTTCCCCACCCATTAGTGTGGGTGTTTCCCAAGGGACTATCCTTGACTCTTTTTTTTCTGCTCTACATATTCTCCCTTGGCAATCTTACTTGTCCTAGCTTCAATTATCATCTCTCCATAAAGAGCTCTCAAAATTATATTTCTATCCCCAACCTCTATTTTAAACTTCAGACTAATCTCTGCAACTGCTTACAAATTATCTCCACCTAAAATTGCTGGATATCCAAAAGTATTTCAAATTCAACCTGCCTAAAACCAGAAATATAATCAAGAATTTCTTCACTTGGGACAAAGACAATGTGGAGGCAGAGAGAAGGGAAGCAGTGGCAGTGGCACAGAGGACAAACAAAGATAGGTGAGACAAGGTGAGCAGAAAACTTACCTTTGCTGAGGTGCGGTTGCATTGGGAGAAGGGTTGGTCAATTCCCTACAACATTTGCCCTCTTGTAGAGTCCATCTTATTCTACAACCTCTGTAGGAGTAGAGGGTGGAAGTCTGTGAGGCATAAAGTATGAAGACAACTCTCACCAATTGTGGGAGGATCTATGGGCTCCATGTTGTTGTCTGGAGAAAATCTTGGCCACCCTACTGTAATTACAGCTCTGGCAAAAAATGAGCTCATCAACTTTCTCCTCAATGCTGTACTTCCTGATTCATTATTTCAGATTTTTTTATTTATTTGAGCATTTATTTGCTTGTTTATTTATTTATTTATGATGTCATCATTTACCAAATCTCCCATGGTCATAATTTGGTGTTACCTTTGACACCTCCCTCTTTCTTGCTTTTCTTGTCTTTTTAAAAAATGTTTTTATTGATATCTTGGGTTTCTTATAGTTTACTCAAGTTTTCTCATATCTTCATTCAAGTCCTACTTAATCTTTATACTTTTCTTACATTTATTTTTTACTTTTTGTTGTATTTTTTACTTTTTGTAGTTCTTTATTTTTGTAGTTTCTGTGTATGTTATTTTCTTGGCTCTATTTACTTCACTCTGCATCAGTTTATATAAATTGTTACATGCTCTTCTACATTAATCACACATAATTACTTTTAGCATAGTGATATTCCACTACATTCATGTACCACATTTTGTTTAGTCATTTCCCGAATGACAGGCATCTACTTTGTTTCCAATTCTTAGCTATCACAAAAAGTGTTGCTATAAATATTTTGGAGTACATGGAGACTTTTTTTTTCCTTATCAATGACTACCTTGGGATGTAAGTCCAGTAATGGAGTCTCTGGTTCAAGAAGTATGGTCATTTTAGTCACTTTATTTGCATAATTCCAAATTGCTTTCCATAATGGATGTACTGATTTATAGCTCCTCTTAATGTATTATTGTGCCTATCTTTCCACAACTTCTCCAACAATGATTATTGTCCAGTTTTTGGTCATTTTTGCCAATTTGCACAGTGTGAGGAAAAACCTCAGAGTTGTTTTTACTTGAATTTTTCTTAATATTAGTGATTTGGAGCATTCTTTTATGTGGTTATGAATACATTGCAATTCTTCCTTTGAGAACTGTTTATTCTTAACCTTTGATCATTTATCAATTGGGAAATGGATATTAATAACACACATTTATATGTATATCTGATCTGTCTACTATTAGAGAAGCTTGATACAAAAAAATTCTTTTATTGGTCTTTATTAATTTGTTTGTTTACTTTTAGTTTATAAGATTTAGGTCTAAAATCCCTTGAGTTTCAAATTTTCTCCCCCTCTCTTCTCCCTGCCCCTTCCCCACCATGGTGGCATGCAATCAAGTATAGGATCTACAAATACTTTCACGTTAGACATTAGTCAGGTTGCAAGAAGGATTGTAACAGATGGAATCAACAATGGGAAAGAGTAAACAAAACCAAACAAGAAAAAGAAAGAGAGCAGGTAGTTTGCTTCAGTCTGCATTCAAACTCTGTTCTTTCTAGTTCTTTCTCTGAATGGAAACATCTCCTTCCATCATGAGTCTTTTGGAGTTGTCTTATAACCTTGCATTGCTGAGAAAAGTCCAGTCTATCAAAGCTGGTCATCACACATATGTTGCATCTGTAATTGTGTACAAATTTCTCCTGGTTCTGCTCTTCTCACTCCACATCAGTTTGTATAAGTCTCTCCAGGTAAATATGAAGTCAGTCTGCTCCTTATTTCTTATAGTACCAAAAAAATTTCTTATTTGACCATTTCTCTTCTTATCCTAGGTGCATTAATTTTGTCTATTCAGAAGCTTTTCAGTTTTAAATAATCAAAATTATTGATTTTATCTTTTGTAATTGTTCCTATTTCTTGTTTGGTTATAACTATGTCTCCTACCCATAACTGTGAGAGGTATATGATCTGTTTCTCTTCTAATTTTAAAAAATATTATGCTATTTAATAGTAAGGTTGTATATCCATTTAGAATATATTATGGAATGTGGTATAAGGTGTTGGTCTAAGACTAATTTCTGCCAAAATGCTTTCTAATTTTCTCAGAAGTTTTATTATTACTTTGTAATCAAATAAGGGGTTTTCCTAGGTAATTTAAAATTTTTATTTTATCAAGCACTGATTTATTGGGTTCTGTTTTTTCTGATTCTCCTTCCTTCATCATTATTGCTTTTCAACACTTCCTTTGATATTCTATATCTTTTGTTTTTACAAATTAATTTTGTTATTATTTTATCAAGTTCTATTGAGTATTGCCTTTGGTAATTTTATTGATATTGCATTAAAAGTGTAAATTAATTTTAGTAGTATTATCATTTTTATTATATTGGCACATTTTAGTCATGAACACTGAATATTCCTTTAACTATTTAAGTTCTTTATTTCTTTAAGGAGCATTTTGTAATTCAATCTATATAAATCTTTTTTTGTGCTTTCAGAGGTTGATCTCTGGGTTATTTTAGGGATTTTATGGAATAACTGGAATGTGATTTCCCATTCTATTATTGCTTCCAGTGTTCTGTTATAATTATACAGAAATGTTAACTTTTAAGGATTTATTTTGTAGCCTGAAACTTTGATGAAATCATTGTTTCAATATATTTGTTGATTTATTAGAATTTTCCAAGTAAATCAAGTCAGCAAACAGGGATAGTTTTATCTCCTCCTTGCCTTTCTCAATGCCTCTAATTTCTTTCTCTTATTGCTGTTGCTAGAATTTCCAGAATAATACCAAATAATAGTGGGAAGAGTGATTTCATTGTCTAAATTTTCATTTAGGTCTGTATCTTTTGTTTATGGCCCCTGACTGAATTATTATTTTTATTGTATTATGATCTATAAATGATTTACTAACTCTTTGTGCTTTTTAAATTTGTTTGCAATATTTCTGTGCCCTAGTTCATGGTCAGCTTTTGTAAAAGTTCTACATCATGCTGAGAAATATGTATATTCTTTTGCTGTCTCATTTAAAATATGCCATAAGTCTTTTAATTCTAGTTTCTCCAGGACTTTGTTCAATGTTGTATTTTGTCATCTTTCTGTTAGATTTATTCAGAATCAAGAGAGAGATATTGAAGGCTCCTATTGCCATCATGTTATTGTTGATGTCATTTTGTAGCTTAGATAATGCTTCCTTCAATAGTTTAGATACTAAGGCATTTATAGTATATATTTATTACTAGTATTGGTTCATTGTCTGTGTTTTTTTCACCATAATATAATTTCCTTGTTTATTCTTTTTTATTTTTTAAATAGTTATTTCAGCTTTGTAAGATAGCAAGATAGCCCCTTGTGTTTTTTGGGATTCAATGCATAATACTTTTTTTCATCCCCTAAGTTTTATTTTGTTTATGTCTTTGTTTTTAAAATATATTTCCTCTAAGCACAGATTGTCGGGTTTTGTTTTCTTATCCAATCTGCCATTCTTTTATGTTTTATTGGATTGTTTAATCCATTCACATTTAAAGTTATGAGAGTTAGGTTTATATTTTTCTCCATCTGTCTCTAACATTTTTTTTCAAGTTATCATTTCTCCCCTTCTTCTGCTGTAAACCCAGTACTATTTTCTTTCAATTACTTCATCTTAATTTTTTTAAGGTGACCATATTCTCATTGGCTTTCTTCTCCTCACCCCTAATCTCTTCCTTTTGTTTGTTATTCTTTGAGTAAATCTGTAAGGATTTGCTTATTAGTTCTTCTTTATCTTTTGATTTAATCTGGTTATAAAATTCTTCCTTCTCATTTCCTCTCCCCTCCCCAGTCAAGTAGATTCTCATCAGGACTAAGAGAGGCAGAGTTTTTTAATCTAGAGGGTTACTCTCTCTCCATACATCTGTGGGTATGGCAAGGTTACACTGAACTGGGACCCAGTACTTTCCTCAGAAAAGAGTTTTGGTTTTTCTTCAAGTATTTGCACAAGAACTTATTCAATGGTAGGTTTAGAGCTTTAAGGATCATCCAGACTGAATCCCTTCTCTCCTCATCTCACCACCCATCCCTTTTACTGAAAAGGCAGTGTAGATAGCTAAAGTCAGCTCTACCACACTATAAATAGTAGATGTTTATCTTAACATTCAAAATTTACCAAGTCTTCCCATCAAACAACCTTGGGATGTACAGATGAAGAAACTGAAGCTCAACATGGAGAAATGACTTACTCATAGTCACACGGTAAGTAGCAGAACTGGGGTTTGCTCCCAAATCTTCTAACTACAAATCAGAGTCCTGTAGTGTGGCATAATGGAATGAGCTTCAGACTTGGAAGACTTTGATTTGAATCCTAGCCCTATTATTTTACTAGATGTGTGTTTGTGTGACCCTGGGTAAGTCATTTAATCTCTCTATAACTCATTTTCCTCTTCTTGCCTCCTTGATGTACCTTACATATAATACTCCGTCTCTCAACTTCTTGCATTTTCACTAGCGCTCCCCCATGCTTGGAATTCTCTCCTCCTCATCTCTTCATTGTGTCTTCCCTCTATTGATTGTCTTTATTTTATTCTATAAATATCATGTTTGTATACAGATGCTTATACATTATCTCCCATTCAATTGCCAGCTCCTTGAGAGAAGGGATTGTTTTTGTCCTTCTTTGTATCCCCAGAGCTTGGCACAGTCCTTGGCACATATCAGACACTTGTTCACTTGCTTGGTTGACTGCTGTGTTACCCATTTCACAGGGAGGAGAGTACTCTGAATCTTAAAGGTTTGTTGAAATGTCAGCTACTATGACCTAACATAGAATAAGATGACTTTGTCCTGATAGATACTTTAGGGCAAGAGTTATCAACTAATCACTTGTTCATATAAAAATTCTAAATGTGGTCAATAGGGAATGTCAGCTTTGAAGTAGAATTGTATCTTGATGTGCCCATCAGGGTGAATTAAGTGCTGAATGTGCCATCAAGTAGCTAAATGAGTAGATTTGTTGGATAGAGCTATTTTTCGATTGCCCATTTAAATGTTGGAAACTAACAAATAAGACGATTTTCATTTTGGTATAACTGATGCTCAGCTGCTTTCTTTGGGCACTTGTCTTCCTGCTTGTTAAACAGGAAGACATACATCCAGTTAATTTAATGGCTCTAAAGTGATCAGAACCAAGAAAACACTGTACACAGTAACAGTAACACTGTGCCATGACCAACTACGATTGACTTAGCTGTTCTCAGCAATGCAATGAGCTAAGACAATTCCAAAAGACTCATGATGGAAAATGTTATCCATATCCAGCTAAAGAACTGATGGAGTCTGAATGCAGATCAAATCAGACTCTTTTCACTTTTTTCATGTTTTTTTTTCCCTTTTGTTCTGTTTCTTCTTTCATAACATGGCTAATGTGGGAACATATTTTACTTGGTCACACATATATAACCTATATCAGATTGCTTGCTGGCTTGGGAAGGGGGAAAGGGAGGGAAAGGAGGGAAAAAAAATTGGAACTCAAAATCTTTAAAAAAAATGAATGTTGAAAAATTGTCTTTATATGTAATTGGAAAAAATAAAATACTATTAAATAAAATTTTAAAAAATAATTTAGTAGCTCTACCAAGTTGTTCAGCCAAAAGTTTTTTGAAAGGATGTGTAAGACACATCCTCTTACTGAAATATAGGATCAAAGATTAAGATTGAAAGAGACCTTAGGGTTTATTGAGTCTAAAATTCCCTCATTTTTCAGATGAGAATGCTGATTTTGAAAGAGGCTAGGTGGCATAACCAGTAAGTGTTGAAGGTGGGATTCACACTTGGCTCTGTCTTGATTCTATCCAGCACACCACCTAGCATGCCCTTGGTGTAGATGAATGTGTTGAATCTTGTTTTGTTGAATTTGATTTTCCCAAAGCTCTTCTGAAGATTCTAAGGAGATGTGGATCTTCCCACCTTCTCTTTAGGTTCTATTTATCTTACCCTGAAGTCCAAGGTACTCTCCTGTTGCTTTTCTAGGAGACCCCCCCCCCCAAGTTGTCATTGTCTTCTTTTTATCCTAGTTTCAAACTCTGGCTCAGCTTTCTGTCCTCATCAGTCTACCCCTATTATTCTACTACTGATGACACGTAATCCCTGTCAATTCCTCTCTAAAGCAGGGCTCCAGCACAGCCCTGCTATGATGCCTCATAATGTCATGATGACAGTAGCTTCTTGAAGGCTCTGCAATGGAGTATAAACACTGACAGGTCTGACCCAATAGGAAAGAATTTGAGTATGGATCAGTGAAAGATGAATGTCTGCTGCCGAAAGACCAGCTTAATTAAGTTTGAAAAGCATTGGCCTCTGGGTTAAAATTTTTTTCATATGCATAAATTCATGAAATCATCTAGGATGGGATGGAGGGGTTGTGATCTGTAATGGCAGAGAGAGTCCATATTTGTGATGACATAAATTCTTGAAGCAATTATGTATGTGTGTATGTGTAGGTATGTATGTATGCATGTCTATTGTCTGCTCAAATCCATCAAACATTTATGAAACACTGGATATCCTTGTACAAGGCAGTGTGCGACATAATGCATATACAAAGATGATGTAGTCCCTACCAAAAGAAGCTGATATTCTACTACAGGGATATAACATGTATCTATAACTGTATATATCTCTAACTGTGTATATAAATATAGATAATTTCAAGAGGGAGGAAGCACTCACAACTTGAAGAGGGAATCAGGAAAGGCTCATATAGGAGGCTTTACCTAAACAGTGAAAGAACTTAGGGATGATTTGAGGCGGGAATGAGTTCCAGAAGAGGGGAACTACTTGTGCAGAGATTCAGTGACAAGAGATAGAATTTTGTGTGTGAACAAGAAGTAGCAGCTCCTTTGACTGAATAGAGTATATGAAGAAGAGTAATATGAAATTAAGTGCCTAAAATATTAGACTATTGTGTATTTTATCCTAGAAATAGCAGTAGGGAGCCACTGAATGTTTTTGAGTAGGCTGTGGCATGATTAGAGCTAATGGTCTAGCCATGTGACAATACAATAAAAATAACACTACCTCTCTCTCTCTCTCTCTCTCTCTCTCTCTCTCTCTCTCTCTCTCTCTTTCCGATCT
>NW_027185754.1:9335502-9347847 GCF_028583685.1 Petaurus breviceps papuanus | reverse complement strand
CTCTCTCTCTCTCTCTCTCTCTCTCTGTCTCTCTGTCTCTCTGTCTCTCTCTCTCTGTCTGTCTCTCTCTCTGTCTCTCTCTCTCTCTGTCTCATCTGCCAGTCTAATCCTGGAAAGGTTCCATGGATGAGTATTCAAGTTAACAATTGTAACATATCATAAAATAATCAGGTAAACTGAGAGTTTTACATATAGTATGAATATCCTGTAGGTTACCAATTTAAAAAAAAAATGAGTGTAGTAAAAGTATTTAACATGAAAATTATGCCAAAGACCATTTCATCCTTTTGATTCACAAACTCCCTCAGAATTTTTCAAAGCTACTTTATGAACCACATTTCATAAAAGGTGAAAGCCCTTCTGATCATTTCAGCTCTCTGTTTCTTTAGATTCTGGAAAAAATGGAATCACAGGGTTTAAACCTAATAGAGCTCTCAGAGATCATCAAAGGCCAGGGGAGGAGGAGAGACTTGCCCAAGGTCACATGGTAAGTAACAAAGGCAGGATTTGAACCTAGATTTGAACCTAGATTCTGAACCCCCTAATGGCAGCCCACCACTCCTTGCCTGCATATATATTACAATATCTATTTAAATCTTCCTCTTGAATTCTGACCGTGTGTTCCCAAAAGTGATTCTAGCATAGCACAAGTTCTGGCAGGTCCTGGACCCACTGAAAGGCCGTGTCTGTCAGCAAGGGACCAGCCAGATGGGGGCTGCTTGTCATAACCAGGTTCCCTCTGGAGGTGAATAGAACACCTGAAACAGATTTCTACGTATTGAGGGTAGAGAATCACAGACTCCCTCAGTGTAACCTATCAGGCAAGAGATCATGCAGTCTTCAGTGAGGAGGAATACTCTCTCCTGAAGCTGCCCATTCTAGTTTGGGATAGCTCTGACTTAAGGAAATTTTGGGTAATGTCAAGCCTACATGATGGGTAGCTATGTGGTACAGTAGATTGAGTGATTGGCCTGGAGTCAAAAAGACCTGAGTTCAAATCTGTCCTTAGATTTCTAACTGTGTGACCTGGACAAGTCACTTAACCCTCTTTGCCTCTGTTTCCTTATCTGTAAAACGAGCTGGAGAAGAAAATAGCAAACAAATCCATTACTTTTGCCAAGAAAACTCCAAATGGGGTTGAACACAACCAAAATGATTCAACAACGGCAGTAACCTTACATTTTCTGTTTCATAGTTTTCACTCATTGCTGCTGGTGCTGCCTTCTGGAGTCAAACAGAACAAATCAAATTCCTCCTCTTCATGACAGTCTTTCAGTACATCACATTCCCTCTGAGTCTTCTCTTCTCCAAGCCCTCAATTAAATTAAACATCGCCCTCAATTCTTCAACTGATCGGCATTGACATAGACTCACCCCCCGCCCCTGCCCATGTCTTGGCTGCCTGTACACTCCCCTGTACACTCTCCAGATTCTTAATGTCCTTCCTAAACTGTTGCACCCAGAACTGAACACAAATCTTCAGAAGAGGTTTGACTAAACCAGAATATGCAGGAGTGATCACATCTTTGTTCCTAAAAGTTATGCCTCTCTTAATAAAGTCCAACATCCCATCAACATTTTTGACTGACCCATCACATTGCAAACTGTTACTGAGCTTACTGTTCACTAAAACTCCCTAGATTTTTTTTCAGGTGAACTACCATATACCTGTGCCTCCCCATTCTATGCCTGGGGATAAATTTCATTTTCATGGGGTAAAGTGGAGATCAAAATGATTACATTCATGGAATAAACACCTAACTCCTGACCTGGCTCTACTAATATTATTAAAATCAGTTCAGAGGTCAGGTTCACCTCTATCCTGTGTCACTGACATGTGAGGCAATTCCATATACCTTGTAAAATGCATAAGAAGGGCAGTGGTGAAATGGGAAAGAAAAATGCTCAAATAAAGAATTTCTATCTAAGACACACATGTATGTATATTTAAATGTGTATATATACATATATGTAAATGTATATTTATGTATGTGTGTATATGGGGTATGTCTAGTTATAGTTTTGTATACACACACACACACACACACATATATATATATATATATCGCCAAAAGTCACATCCCAATAGATAAGTGGTCCAAAATATATGAGCAAAGCATTCTTTAAAAATTACAAACTATTAAAAAGTATATAAAAGAATGTTCCATATCACTAATTATAAGAGAAATGCAAATCAAAACAACCCTAAGATTTTGTCTCATACCCAGAAAATTAGCAAATCACAAAAGATGGGGATAGCTGACATTAAAAGGGTTGTGGGAAGATATACACATGAATGCATCATTGGTAGAGCTGTGAATTAGAATGACCATTTTGGACAGCAATTTGGAATGAAACAAATAAATGACTAAAATGTTCACTTTCTTTGACCTGGAGATTCTCTATTACTTGCCATATTCCCCAAGGAGGTCATTGATAAGAAAATATTCCCATAACAATTATAGCAGCAGTTTTTGTGGTAGCCTGGAATTTACAACAAATTTTGGAAACAAAAATTGGAAACAAAAACTATCTTTCACTTGGGAAATGGCTAAACAAATTGTGAAACATGAATGTATGGAATATTACTGTTGTAACTCCTGACCCCAAACCCATTGGTATGGGACTCTCACCTCATTGGCGAAGATGATTATCCTTCCCTGTGTGAGGGGTAGGGCAGTGTTGGCAAGAGCCAGAGAACTCCAGACTTCTTCTATTCTCTTTGGACTTTTCAAGCTTCAAGTCTTTAAGCTTTGAGATGCTTCAGGCACTTCTGGCTTCCACTTTTAAGAAGGAAAACAGATGAGACAAGAAGACCATGGGAAGGCATGAGGGGAGCTGGCAGTCTCTATCCTGTTCCTTTCCCTAGCTTGCTACTTTAGAAACTTCAGAGTTTCCCCTTGGGTGAGATCCAGGGCTCTCTCTTAACCGACTTGAATTATCTCACTTCCATTTGGAGAGCTCCTTGACTCTGCATTGTCTGGTATATATTTTTCTATGTGTACCTTCTCTGATTTCTGTTTTGCTGCTGATTTGAATAAAAGGGTTTTCTTGGCTAAGGAGTATGCAGGTTCATTGTGGAACTAGTATTAGGTGGCAAAAGGATCAAGTTTTGGATATGAGCTTGAGGTCCTCCTTTCTGCCCAAATAATAACCAAGTGATCAGAAGTTATATTGAACCCAATCATATTTCTCATAATAATAATGTTTAAGGGAGCAGATAGATGTAATTCTAGTCTGGTTCTCCCTCTCTTTAAGGAGAGCAGAATGGCCTCCAGCCCCAATTTCCTGCTTTCCTTCCTGGCAGAAATGAAAATTTCCCTTGGAGAAGAGTGGGGAGAGAAGAAGCTGGAGTTGTCCATGCTGTTTCCCTCTGAGTCACACAATGACCCCCCCCCTCCACCATGCTACATGTGAGAGTTCTCACCACATGTGGGGCCCCTCTACACTTGGGACTCTCCCTATACTGTGTTGTAAGAAATCATGAATATGGTACATACAGAGAAGCATGGAAAGATATGACCTGATGTAGAACGACTTAAGCAGAATGAAGAAAGCAATATACAGAATGACTACAATAATGCATATGGAACCACCACAAAATAATTAAAAGTGCAAAATTTCAAAGAACAAATATAACTCCAAAGAAAAGATATGAAGATATACTCCCCACCCTGCCCCGTCCTTCACCAAACTCCTTTGCAGAGGTGGGAAGTCCCTTGGTGTGGAGAATTACATATATTTTCTGTCTTTTTCTATGTGTTCATAGGTTTTTGCTGATTTTTTTCCTCCATCTTTTTCTTTAAAAAATTGTTATTATATGAATAGAGAGAAGCAATGGGGGGGGGGGAAATGCAAAAAATTTTTGTGATGTAAAACCAAAAGTTATCAATAAAATTTATTCTTAAAAAATAGGAATGTGGAACTTTGAAGTTTTAGAGAACTTTTGTGTTCAGAAATTAAATAAAGGATGGGATATCTCCCCATTTCTTCTAAGGGAACTTCTGTGGGCTGGTTAAAAGCTGCCAAATCTTAGGGGCGGCCAGGTAGCACAGCAAGTAAGAGCACCGGCTCCAGTGTCGGGATGACCTGGGGATTGAATCCGGGCTCCGACACTTAACACCCACCCAGAAATACCTGACCGTATAACCTTGAGCAAGTTACTTAACCCCAATTGCTTAGGGGCGGCCAGGTGGCTCAGCAAGTAAGAGCACTGGCTCCAGTGTCGGGATGACCTGGGGATCAAATCCGGGCTCAGATACTTAGCACCACACTCAGAAATAACTGGCCGTGTAACCTTGAGCAAGTTACTTAACCCCAATTGCTTTAAAAAAAAAAGCTGCCAAATCCATCAATCAACAAGCATTTCCTAAGAGCCAATGGTGTGCCACACATGGTGGCAGGTGATGATAAGATGAAAAAAAAAACAATGCAAAACAAAACAACATCATTCCTGATTTCAAGGAATTTTTTAGGGGTAGACAATCCAAACTTACACAAACACATATGGAATGGATGCCAAAAAATGCAAGTTCATAAAACATTAGGCAGTTAGGGGAGGGAGGGCACCCACAGTTGGGGAGATTAGGAAAGGTTTCGTATCAGAGAGAAGTAAGGACTAAACATTTGCATTTAAAGTAGGCTGGTGAGTAACTTCAATACTTTTTTTTAGACAATTGACTATTATCTCTGGGAACAGGGATGTACAAAGCAAAAAAAAAAATCAACCAGATAAAAGTCAATTTTAGGCTGACTAATAAATATATAGCATAAACATTTTAGTAAATGTAAAATAATTTTTGCAATCTGATCAATTATCTTCTTCAGTTTCTCCATTGTGTTGATCCACTCCATTAATTGCACTATTTTTTGATGGATCTGAAACCCAATATGCTAGACTGAAAATAGTGATGGTTTGGAGTCAGAGGATCTGGGTTCAAATCCTATCTTGGCCATTAATTAGCTATGAGACCTTGAACAAGTCATTTCACCTTTGTGGGCCTTGCTTTTCTCATTCTTAAAATGAAAATGTTAGATTAGATGTCCTTTAAAGTCCTTTCTGGATCTAAATACATGATGTGATTTTTGTTCTTGTTTTGTTTTGGCACAGCAACTTATGAAACTGTCTACCAAGACCTGAAGGGATTGATATCTGCATAGGAAGAGGAGGTAGGTAGCTAGATGGAGTAGTGGATAGTGTGCTGTGCCTGAAATCAGAAAGGCATCTTCCTGAGTTCAAGTCTGGTCTCAGACACTTCCTAGCTGTGTGACCCTGGACAAGTCACTTAACCCTGTTTGTCTCAGTTTCCTCATCTGTAAAATTAGCTGGAGAAGGAAATAGCAAATCACTCCATTATCTTTGCCAAGAAAACACAAATGGGGTCACAAAGAATAATGACTGAAAAATGACTGAATAACAACAAGAGAGGATAGTCACATACATGAAATCACTGATTCTTGAAAGGACATTATATAAATATATATATATATACATATACACACACATATATATATATAGATATAGATGTATCTTGAGACACTGAGAGAAACTGAGGAAGGCCTCCAGTACCTTAAATATATCCATGAGGAAGGATGTACAGAATCACATAGAATGAGAAGATGAAGAAGGGGTTACCACCCATACTGGTTTAGAAAAGTTTCATACTAGAAAACCATCAAAGCATCCCATCCACAGAGATATGTTTACATCACATGGTAGGGAAGGTAACCTCTGCTTGTCTGTGCCATTAATCATATGACTTAGCTAATGTGTCCTAAATTAACACCATTACCAGCCTCTCATAATAACCACTGGCACGCTTCATTGTGATCAAAATAAGACTGTTGATGAAACTGAAGCCTGGTGCGGGAACGTTAGGAGACTAGAGACGAGATTGATTTTAATTAACTTCTTTCTCATATTACAAAGGTGAGAAAAGACCTATTCTCAATAGCTCTGGATGAAAAAAAAAGGCAGAGACTGATGAAAATCATTGCTACAAGGCGTTTTTGTTCTCCTGTTCACCCAGTGAGTTTTATTACTAGGGCTGACAGACACCTAGCACAGTGAGTTGAGATAGCTGTATGTTTTCTCATTAAAGGGCTCCTGTTTGGGGAGGGTCTGGGCCTCCCCTGGTTTTATTTGCTCTGGGCTACAGTGTGTCAGAGTGATCCTCAGAACCATTGCAATACTTCCCTTCCTCTACTTTTCCTCCAGAATTTCGTTAAACACATTTGGTCATCAAATAGGTGTGTGTGGGGGGGGAAGGAGTTTTTTGCTATTTAATTTTGCTATTAATTTTTGCTATTTAATAGCAGCTAGCATTTCTATAGTGCTTTATAGTTTACAAAGCCTTTTATGTAAACGATCGCATTTTATCCTCAAAACCACCCTGGGTGTTAAATGCTATTATTATCCCCATTTCAGAGATGAGGAAACTGAGGCTGAGAGATTAAGGGACTTGCCTAGAGAATCACAACAACTAGTAAGCAAGATTCAAACTTAGGTCTTCTTGATTACAAGTCTGATACACTGCCAGTGCACCACCTCACTTCCTTATTTCCCATTTGATGACTGTATTATGCTCCTGTTAAAACAATTCAACTTTAAGGCTTCAGATAACAAAAGCTGCGATTCATATGGAGCTTTAAAGTTTGCTGAGCACTTTTATATGCATTATTTCATTTGTTCTTTACAACAATCCCATAAAGTATATCTTTTTGGTTTTTATCTTGATCTGTGATTTCATCAATGTATGAAGTTCCCCAGGAGGGGACTCCTTTTGTCAGTGCAGTTTGGTAAGTTCAGAAATGTCTGGTCTTAAAATATTGCCTGAGGGTCCAGGGTAGCATAGACAGTATGTGTCAGAGATGAGACTTCAACCTAGGGCTCACTTATTTCTTACCTAACCTTATTCACAGAATGGGTGTTGCCTCAGACCAACTGAGACCTGACCTTAGCTTAAAGAGACCAAGGTCTCCTGCACTTCATCTGAGGTCATCTCCAGTTGTCTTGATCTCTCTCTCTTACCACTGGTCTCAGATGTTTCTGGAGGAGAGACCAAGGCTGGTGACTTTGCACAGCCCTCCCTCATTTAAATCCAATTCACTCACAAGTCAAGACATCACCTCCCTGATGTCCTTGGTCCACTTTGAGAACAAAGGAGAAACAACCAACTGTGTCACATGTTAGATATAGTCACATACTACACCAGAATATCTTTAGAGGTAGGGATTATTGATTTTATTAACCCCATTTTAAAGAGGAGAAAATTTAAGATTCAGAGAGAATTTATTTATGGTCACACACACGTGAGAGACAAAAACAAGTTTGAAGCCGGGCATTTCCTGTGTCCAAGGACAGCACTCTTTCCAATATATACCACCCTGTCTCAAAGCTCCTTCCTGGATTCTATTAAAGCCAGGCCTGAGTTTCTTTGTATGGATTTGACTTGGTCTCTTCTAGATGGATGTCTGCATTAGCCAGAGTTGGCTTTAAGCACTTAGTTCATAGGTACTTGGGAGGGCAGCAGCTAAAGGCCAACACACACCCACACACACACACACACACACACACACACACACATACACACACACCACATACCACACACACACTACCTGGGCTGTCTTCCAGGATTTTGGCTACTGATTTATCTTGCAGTGGTGTATGCAGGTGCATGCCAGGCCCCCAAGGCTCATTGTGCCATCCTAAAAGGTAGTCTCACATGGACATTCATTTGGTCATTTCAGTCAAATTGACTGGTTAATTCATCCAAACCAACACCCATTCAATTTTCCCAACATGTGCTGTGCATGAGAATCAGTCTTCAAAGTGATTCCCATGTGGGGCTTCTAGGTGGCTTAGTGTAGAGATGTCAAACTGGCAGCTGCAAAGCTCCTGAGGGAGGTCTGAGCCAAATTAAAATGTAATTGGAAAATATTTAGTAAAATAAATAAAAATAAAATACAACATAATGTTAATTCATGACTTTCCCAGTCAATATGCAGGCAGCAGGGATCAGTTTCTAATTGAGTTTGAAAACATTTAGTTCATAGAAATCTGGATATGGAGTAAGAAAGGATGGAATTAGGGGCGGCTAGGTGGTACAGTGAATAGAGCACCAGCCCTGGAGTCAGGAAGACTTGAGTTCAAATCTGGCCTCAGACACTTAACACAAAACTAGCCATGTGACTTTGGGCAAGTCACTTAACCCCAACTACCCTGCCTTCCCCCCTCCAAAAAAAAAAACCAAAAAAAGAAAGGATGGAATTAAGATCTGACCTCAAGTACTTATCAGCTATGTGACCCTGGGCAAGTTACTTAACCTCTCTCTGACGCAGTTTCCTCATCTATTAAATGCAGATAATAATAGTGCCTGCTTCCCAGGGTTATTGTCAAGATAAAATGAGATAGTATGTGTAAAGTGCTTTGCAAACCTTAAAACACTATATAAATGTAAGCTATTACTTGTTATTGTTATTATTATAATACCCAGTCCCCCTTATCAGGTCCTTCTCAAATCACAGCAAATAGGTGAGGAAGAGCCCTGGTGTGGGAGTCTTAGTTCCAACTTGTTACCAGCTTGCTGTGTTACCTTGGGCAAGTCTCCTCATTCCTCTGGTTCTTGGTCCTCCATCTGTAAAATGAAGGTAGTAGACTAGATGCCTCCTTTCATCTCTAGGGCCCCTCTCTGCTCTAAATCTATGATACTCTGAATTACAGCATCCCAGAAACTATGAACTGGATGGGACTTAGAGGCCATTTAATCCAACCTATCCCTGACCGTGCATATAGTGTACAACCTTTCCAAATTTTCCACCATTGCTCAAAAATCTCCATCCATTAAAGATCCACTAACTTCATTTTGCTTGATAGCCCTAATTATTAGGAAGTTTTCTTTTCTTTTCTTTTCTTTTCTTTTCTTAATGAAGTCTTAATTTACCTCCCTGCCCCTTCTACTTATCTGACTGCTGGGACAAACCCGAGCAAATCTAATTCCTTTCCTAGGTGACAGCCCTAAAAATACTTGACACCATCCATCAGGTCCCCTCTAAGTCTTCTCTAAATATTCCCAAGTAGCTTCTACAGGTGCTCACCTGGCTTGTTCTCCAGTCTTCTCACCACCTTTGTTATCCTCTTCTGGTCAGGCTCTAACTTGTCTAGTTATTCCCTAATATGTGAAGGTCAGAACTGGATGCAATACTCCAGCTGTGGCCCATCAGACCAGAGAGAACACAATGGATCTTGCTCCTATTCTAGATGCAACAAATGCCTTTCTTAATGGAGCCAAGAATAGTAACAGGGTGGTGGTGTTTGCTGCTGCTGCTATTGTTATTGGGGTTTATATTGGCTTCCACATCCCTCTGTTGAATATCAATAACTGAACCTCAGTCTACTAAAATATCTAGATCTCTTTTAACAGAAATGTTTGTCCAGTCACCCTTCCTTTAATCTGGATTTTTAAAAATTGATTTTTTGAATCCATGTGTAGAACTTTACATTTATTAATATTAAATTTCATCTAGGTCAATTTGGCTCATCATTCCAGCCTGTTAGGGTCTTTTTTTATGTATAGACCATGTCATCTAATGGGATAGTTATCCCTCCAAGATTTCATTCACATGAAAATTTGACAGGCATGCCATTGCATTCATTGATATCAATGATGAATCAGTCAGCTTAGTGATTTTGAGAAAAAGAAAAATGGAAAGAGAAGAAAGAAATAAGGGATTTTTTTTTCTAGTGAAGTAGTGATAGGACCATGTGAGATGTTTAAGGGAACATATTGTCAAAAGGAACAGTATGGGACAGTGAAAAGAGATTGGGACTTTGGGTTAGAAGACTTGAGTTCAAACCTTGTCTCCTTAATTTATTTGCTGTATCATTTTAGACAAGTTGCTTCACATTCCTAAGGTTCAGAGAGAGGAAAAATTTCTTCATCTGTAAAATGGGGACAGTAATGCACACACACACACACACACACACACACTGTCTACCCCACTTGATTATTATGAAGATAAAATAAAGAACACATATAGAATTCTTTGTAAAGCTTAAAGCAATATATACATATGTATATATGTATATTTATATGTGTGTATACACATATACATATATATATATATAATCTATTATTAAGAGAGACAGAGAGGCAGGGCAAGATGATACGTTTCATAATCCCTGCTTCTGGGAGAGGTTGACACTGGTAGATGACAAGCTCAAGAGTTTTGAGATGCGTGCAGTAGAACTAAAACCAATCAGGTGTTCATACCAAGTCTGGCACCAATATGATGAGCTCCCCAAGAGTGAGGGGCTGCCAGCTATTTAAGGAGGGACAAGCTGGCCAGGGTTTGAAACAGAGGTGAAAACTTCTGTGTTGATCAGCAATAGGATCCAACCTCAAGTGGCCATTGTACTTCCAGCCTGGATGAGATAGGGAAACCTATTCTCAACACATACACACACACACACACACACACACACACACACACACACACACACAGCCAGAGATGGAGAGAGAGAGAGACAGATATATAGAGATAGAAAGCTAGGTTACAAAACTGTACCCATTTAGTGCTGGATGACTAGAGGCAGATTGACTAGCACTGCTGCTGAGGTAACCTTGAATTTTTCCCATTAGCAATGCATCTCCTGCTTGAAATTAAGTTAGTCTTTTTGGAGAGCTTTCTGTTTGGCTTTCCCACCCTGACTTCTCTGTGTGCCTTGGCTCCTGGGCTGAGGAAAGTACAGGCCACAGAGCAGTGTTTGGCTTTGAGTCAAGGATCCAGGACACGGGAACTTTCTGCGAGTTCAAAGCTGCCAGACCTGTGGGACATGGTTCTATCAGTGTAGCAGAGGAGGCCAGCCCTATAGCTAAGCCATCTCAGCCTCCTAGTTAACACTCCAGAGAGCCTCTATCTTATAATCATTGAAATGAAGGATTAATACTTCTCAGAGTGATGCCCAAGATAAACTCTTTAATATCTCCCTAATCTGGGATGATTTGTCAGAGCAAACAAAAGGGATCTCTGAAAGATGAATTAGTTCTTAAGTTTTTTCTTTTCTAAACCTCAGTTGGAAGCCTTTGCCATCCCCTAGGAGCCTAGTGATGCCATGGGTAGTGGATACAGATCTTGCTTGGCAAAGCTCCCAATCTTCCTTAAAATCTCTCAGTGGTATTTGATGCAGAGGTGCCTTGGCTTAAAATATGGGAATAAAGTGACAGTTATCTGTACTGTTATTAACTCATCTGGTAGTGAGTTTCTCATCATGAAAGGTGCTGAAGTAGAGGCAGAATGACCATTTATCATTGCAAAGCAGATTCACATTGCAAAGGAGATTCATGGGTTAGATATAGTTTGTACCAGGTGTCCTCTATGTGAAGTTCATAGGCTATTAGCACTTCTCTAGAGATAGTTCAGTCCAACACCCTCATGTCACAGTGCAGGAAACAGGCCACGGGAAGGCAAGTGACAGACCCAAGGCCATTGTGAAAATTTTTCTTTGCAACCCTCCTACCTCCCTTTTCACTGATTCTTTCCATGATTCTGGTAGCCAACTGTTCTTCCAGGAATCTAGTACCCTGGGTACCAAGGACTACTTATTTAGATTGTTTTCCTTGGGCAGTGATTCTACATTTCTTTTCCCCTTCCCTCCCAAGCAAAACTTATTTCCATCCAAAACCCATGGGAAAAGACATGATCAATTAATTCCATATCTAATCAAGGTAAAAGGAACTGGAAACTCAATACCTCTGGGAAATGGATGCCAGCACACATTGCAGCTCACCGATTCTCTATACCCTTGCATGTCCTGAGTGTTCAGGAGGATTGTAGCTATTTAAACTATTGATTTGGTTAGGGTCAGTTTATAAAGTTGTGTGGGTTTGATTAAACCCAGTGGATGTGAAAGGAAGAGATTTAGAGAAAGCCTAGATCTCACTGTGAGCACCAGGTTTTGCTTGTTCCTACAACCTCTACAGTGATAACAGCTCACATTTGTAGAGAACCTTAAACTTGACTTAGAAAGTTCCAAATCAACAACTAGGTGAGACATCATCCCCATTTTTATAGATGAGGAGATTAAGGCTCTGAGAGAAGTAATGAGGTCAGAAAGGGGGGAGGGTTAATCAGAAAAGAAGAAGGAAGGAAGGGAAGGAGGGATGGAAAGAAGGTAGGGAGGAAAGAAGGAAGGAAGGAAGGAAGGAAGGAAGGAAGGAAGGAAGGAAGGAAGGAAGGAAGGAAGGAAGGAAGGAAGGAAGGAAGGAAGGAAGGAAGGAAGGAAGAAAGGAAGGAAGGAAGGAAGGAAGGAAGGAGGGAAGGAAGGAAGGAAAGAAGGAAGGGAGG